>NC_000086.7:135646312-136315464 GCF_000001635.26 Mus musculus | reverse complement strand
TGTTGTCTGCAACATTCATGGCAGGCATTTATTTTGTAAGGTGGTGAGTTTGCTTTCCATCTATATTTGTTATTTCTAGCATTTATTAGCATAATATGTGAACAATGCATTAATCTAGGTCAGGGGCACAGAACTGTAAAGATGTGATTTAAGATTACAGCTATGCATTGGTTTAGCTTGTAAAAGTTGACTGCATGGCAAAAGTCCAAGGTAAGTAAGGTTTGTTGTTGCACTGTGCTCTGAAACGTAGGTTAAACAAATAGACTCAGTACACAACAGGATAGCTGTCTTAAGTCTTAAGTGACCTCAAGGTGTATTATTAACTCAGTGGTGAGGTCCAGCAGAACTTGCAGTTTCTTAGAATGTAAGTGGTAATGTCACAATGTTGTTTTGCTACCATTCCCAAATGCTCATAGCAGTTTGACGAACAGCAACACAAAATTCCATCAACAGGTAAACAAAGAGAGCAAGTGTGGTGCCCCAAGCCTGTAATCCCAGCATTTGGAAGCTGAGGCTGGGGAATTCCACAAATGAGATCCTGACTGAAGTGGGAGGAGGGGAATTGAACAGAGCAGGCAATACAGCTCTGTGTAGAATGTCTGCCAAGCAAGCTGAAGGCCTTGGTTCAGTTACAACCCTGCAAGACAAGTAAAGTAGGAACCACTGGTCTATGAAACAAGAGGATAAAATTCAACATAAATCTATAGATGAGATAATCCAAATCAAATCGCCAAAGTTCCACCTAACAAAGACTCTTGTGATTATACTTCACATTTTTGTCTTTTATCTTTCATATCATAATATTTCTGGAAAATGAACCAAATGGTAACACCAATATTACACTTATCTAGGGACAGGATCTTAGGAGAGATACTGAAGATAGTTACACAACCAAAAATGTTATGCCTGTGAAGTAATGATTATATATTGAGATTCATTTCTTAAGAGACAATAGCTCTGCATGATTTTAATAAGGCAATTTATACAGCATTATTAATTTAAAACATGTGTATTTTAACATCCATGTGAGATATACACTGGGCTCACTACTATTTAAGCTGGTGTTGACAGACAGCATCAGTGACCCTGTGGTTGCCCTCTCTAGTGCTCTGCCCCATTTCACAAAGGGAGAAGCTGGGCTCAGAGACCTCTACCATGTCCTATTCTTTCTCAAACCCTGCTCAACATGGAAAGTGAGTCCAAGACAGCACTTAGGGTCAGGATCCCGCATCTCTGTTGTTCTTGAGCCATTGTGCCTCCTAGTTTCAAAGCTGTAAAGACTTCACCTAGAATAGTGATCCCTGCTTCTTTCCACCTCTCAAGGATGCCCACCTCAGGGCATCCAGAGAGAAGGCAGGAGGGAGCCCATTCTTCAAATAAGGGCCTCTTGGTCCTTGTCAAACCATGTTGTCAAAACATTCGCAAGGACTTCAGAAAGGAGTCCGGTTTCTATGGCAACTGGATGCAGGAGGTCTTGGTGAAACCGGAAATGCCTCCGTGTGCCCACTCCTCCCCCCCCACCTCCACCACCCCGCCTCTTTATGCCTTTTTCTGTTTCTGAGAACAAAGCACCTTTCACCGTTTAGGTACCCTAAGGAATTGTCCCTTAAAGTGAAATGGGCACAGAACTGAAAAGTATGTTTTTAGAGGCAGAACGATGCTCATCAAACCAGATTATTTAAAAGACATTTTGGTAGCCATAAAGATATCAGGTTTCTAGGGCAATATCGATGCTAGGATTGTTAGACAAACTTATAACACTTCCACCTGGCCCTTTTACATGCCCTAGCCTGTCCCTGAAAGTAAAATTCCTTAAGGCAACCAAAGAAATCAGTCATTTGAATAGGTGTACCAGGGTGCATTTTACTAGCAGATCTCTGAGCAAATTGTGGAATCAAAACATGTTCGCAGAAGCAAAACCCTTGCAGATCTAACTAAACTGTTATTGGTCACCTTGATGACGTCAGGTTACTGTGGCAACAGCGGCCTGCAGCCTAGTCCTCCACTCTGAAACTGCTTGCACAAACCACCCCATCTCTCTCTTTCTCTAAAAGTAAAACGCTTACTCTATTGCAGGCTACCTTCCTAGAAGAGAATGCAGACAATTGGGAGAATTCTGCTCAGTTTCTGAAAGGCAAATAGATGTTTGTTTACAGAAAGTTTGTTTGCTATAATGGTGACAATAGGGACTTTGATTGTCAGAGAGACTCAGAGGTATTTATTATGGTGCAGCATAAACTGTGTTCAAATCCATTCTGATAAATCCCTTTGGGTGCATCAGTTCCCATATAAATTTAAAGTTAGGCAGCAATACCTCCTTCTCATACGTCCTTAGGAAGTTTTGGTGTATCTTATCACTTAGTGCTAGATAACAAGCAAGCTACCAATACTACTGTATATTAGTAACATTTCTATTGCTAGTGCTACTATTATGTTGAGTTATTCGGATGAGTGTGGGTTAATATTCATACATAACTTTCATCAAAGATGGTAAAGTCGTGTCCTTTGCACTGCTCAGAGAGACTGAGTTATTGGGCCGACATCATGGTTTAGCAGGTAAAGCATTTGCTGCTGTGGAGAAAGGAGAGAACCAACTCCCAAGGGTTGTGCCCTGACCTCCACACATGGGCCGGATTGCTAATTTCCTTGGTGCCCTATGTTATTGTAACTGATAACTTATGCTCCCTTTTTCTAAGTCTTAAAATTACACTTATTGATGCATATACATGGCCACTAAAAGAACATAGTTTTCCATTATGTTTCTCCTGAATTTTCCCAAACAGAACCTCTTGAATTGGCAGAAGGCATCCCTGCTTACTCCCTGAGTAGAGGATTGGGTTTGCAAACGAGCTGTTCCTACCATGCTCTTGTTTCAAATGTTTGTTACCTGACTAAAGGCTCCATTAGGAAAGTTGTGAAAACTTAAAGAGATGTGTAAGAGAAAGTAGTTCACTTCATATGTTTCTGTGGGAATATATTATTCTATCCTGTGAGATTCCTGTAGGTATGTGATGAACACCTCTCTTCTGGCAGACATTCCTGCTGTCATGTTATAGTGGACTTGATCATAAAGTTGTCTCCATAGTGGAATTTAATCATAAGATTAAACTCTTCATCCTGGATACTTCTGATAAGTATGTTGGTCACACCCATGCAAAAACCACACAGTATGTCATGTGCAGAATTGAACATATTAATGGTTAACATTCTTATGATCTCTGATATTAGCATTATGACATATTCTGTTGTAGGTGTGCATATGCAAATGTAACTTATATGTCACATTTGTTTTGTTTTGTTTGTGTTTGTTTGTTTGTTTGTTTGTTTGTTTGTTTGTTTTTCGAGACAGGGTTTCTTTGTATAGCCCTGGCTGTCCTGGAACTCACTCTGTAGACCAGGCTGGCCACGAACTCAGAAATCCGCCTGCCTCTGCCTCCTGAGTGCTGGGATTAAAGGCATGCCCCACCATGCCTGGCAATATGTCACATTTAATATGAGCATTTTCCTATAGAGTGTTACTATTCTGCTTTTCTGTTGTTTCTGGTTTTGCTTTCGATGAACTATTATGCTGAGTTGAGGAACACCTTCTGATTTAAAATCAAGGTATAAAATATGTTCCGATTTTTCCCTTCTCGCTCATGGATGGATGCAGGATATACATGTGTATGTATGCATGCCCACTATGGTGACATGTGCATATTCATGGGTGCTTCTGTTGTTTCCATACTGAGAACCCCATTTGTCCTAGGTCTGAGGCCATCAAATTAGAAGAACTCGCCCAGGGTCCTGAGGTCTGTGCACGGTCATGACAACAAGAACGCAGGCCTGGTCTCTCACCTTGTCTGCTTCATTATTACTCTTTACTCCATTATGATATTTCTTGTTACTGAGGATCAGTGAGGAGAAATCTCTTCACGCATACCAGACAGCGAGAAAATGAGAGAGCAGAAGTCACAGGGGATCAAAAGCATTAGATCAGAAGTCCCCACAGCTCGGGTGTGGTCCTCAGCTTTCACCTTGTTGGGACTGTCTCCTGTTAGCTATGGCACATGCTAAGCTACCTGTCTCCTGAGCTCCTGGGAAATATTTTGTTACCACAGCTTGTGTGGTTGGAGGAGTTCTGGGATTATAGACATGTACTGTCTCATACAACTGTACATGAATTCTGGAGATCTGACCTCAGGTCCTCATGCTTTTCTGGCAAGCACTTTACCCAAGGACCCATTTACTCTCCCCACTTCCATTTCCTTCTCACTGCTGTATCCTGGAGTCTCAGATTCAAATCTTGTCACTAAGAGATAGAGGACTTTTAATGTCTGATCCAGCCACCCTTCTTCTAAGTTTCTCTCCCCAAAGCACAATGCACAGATATCAAAAGGCATAAACAAGTATAAGGTCTTTCCTTGTAAAATAAATCATAACAGAACAAGACTAAAAATAATATAGATTTTCATCAGTGTGGGAGTCACTGAACAATACAAGTTAGGTCTACATCCTCTACTAGAACACAGGTATAATAAAGCAGGCGGTCTCCCTTTATCTATTACTATAAATGAGCTTTGGTGTATTACTAAGTGAAGAGATTAAGATATTAAAAATGTCTAGACCTGATGCTATGTAGTATGCATTGGATGTGTGTAGCATTGGAAAGCTACATGAAACCATTCAAATATAAGATTAAATTCATATGAAATTCATATTTCATTTTCCTATAATACTCATCCTTTATCAAGTGTCCATATATTCAGTTTCCAAACTTCAAAGAAACTTGCATATAAAGAAAAAAAGTAAGATTTTTGCTCAACCTCTCAGGGTACTAGAATAACAAACGTATTTTGAGAAGTAGAACGGTTGGCTCTTCACTCTACTTAAGGAGCAGGAAAGGCTTCCCCTGACCTGGACTCGAATTGTTAACTTTGTAAACTTTGGAAACCATCAAGACAGGAAAGCCTCCAGGTCTGGTCTTAAGGAGCTCCAGCATCCAGGACCCACCCCCAGACCTTCCTAACTGTCATAACAGAGATTCCAGCCTCCGTAAAGGTCACAGAATTTATGCCCAGCCTCTCAACAGGACTGGCTCCAGATTATGCTAATTTTAGGTGAAAAGTCTAAGCAAAGCCCACCAATCCTTGAGCATGAGAACTCAACAATCCATGAACAGGAAAACTCACCAATCGCTGAGCTCCCCCAAGCTCAGGACTTGAAATCCTACCAATCATCACCCTCTAAATTCATATTAATTTAAATGGTTTAGAAGTGAGCCAAGGAAAATATGGCATACTAAGTGTAAAATCAGCAGTATCTGCATAGCAAACCCCATAGGTCAGACACTGGCAGTGCATGGTGGCCATTTTATGTCTCAATTGGATTGACCAAGCAGTACTTGGACTTTTAATCAAACACTATCTGGGGTGTGTCTTTGAAGATGTTTGGATGAGATTAATCTTGGATTGGGACCTTCTCAGATGTGACATTAGCTCTTTCAGTTCTTTGCCCTTGAGATTAAGCTGTGTCTATTCTATAGAGTATCATTTACTTACAGCACAACTGCCTAATGGTTGTATAAGCCATTTTGTATCACATCTATATGGTCCTCTTTGGATGTGTTTCTCTTGAGATGATGGACTAATTAATATAGAATATTGGGGGGGCAGACATTTTTTATACTTAAAAGAGACACTAAAGAGATTTGCCTTTTAAAACTAATAGTAGCTGAGCACAGGCCTTTAATCCCAGCACTTGGGAGACTGATCCAGGATGATCAGGAATTCAATGTCATCCTCAAATACTCTCTCAAACAAAACAAGGGCTGAAGTTGTAGCTCAGTTGGTAAAGTACTTGCTTAGCATCTCTGAACCCCTGGATTCAGTCCTCAGCACTACATGCAAGTGGACATTCCTATCATGCCTATAATCCTAGAACTTAGGCTGTGGAAGCAGGAGAATTGGGAAGTCAAGGCCATCCTCAGTTAACAAATTCAAGATCAGCATGGAATACATGAGCTCCCCCTCATCTCTAAAAATAGGGAAAAAATCCACAAAAACAAATAGATGCAATAGATGAATGGCACCAACTGTTGGCAAGCACATGGAATAAATGTGAGTCTCACCTAGAAACAGACTGGAACAATCATTTTTAAATCCTGCTTGTCAGTATCTATTGGTACAAATACACATAAATTGTATGAGTCAGAAATGCCATTTAAGAAGTAAATCTAAAATTACAGGTGTGTTTGGAAGTCTCTTGAGTTGGACACCATAGGAACATGACAGCAAACAGATTCCTTATATCGATCTTGTCTATGCTATGCTACTCTATTTTATAACAGTTCTGTAAGAATACACTTCTGCCCTTTATAACCTCTGCTGTTATCCACAGTATCATAGAACCTGTCTATAATGTTAACCAACTCTAATTTTAGAAACTTACAGAGTGATAGATGTGAACAATGTTGACTTTTGAGGGTTGAAATTAAGAAGGAACCATATAGCTTTGGGTTGGCCAGATGTGTTGCCAGGAATTTTGTTATACATCACTGGAAATTTTGGTTTAAGAATAAATAGTAGAGACCAAGCATGGTGGTTTGTGTCTATAATAACATCACTTGGGAGGCAGAGACAGGCAAATCTCTGTGCATTCAAAGCTAGACTGGTCTACATAGTGAGTTCCATGACAACCAGGGCTACATATTGAAACCTGTCTCAAAATGAAGGAGGAGGAGAAATAGAAGGAGAAGAAGAGGAAGAGGAAGAGAAGGAGGGGGTAGATTGCTTAGTAGTTAAAAGCACTTGCTGTTCTTTTAGAATTTGGTTTCCAGTACACAAACCAGATAGCTGACAACTGCTTTTAACTCCAGCTCCAAGGAAACTGGCACCCTCTTCTCTCTTCCATGAGTATCCATACAGACACAACCAGAATTAAAAATAAAACTACATCTTAAAAGGGAAGACTGAATAATAGGTGTGGCTGATATGGTTGTTAAAATGCTTGGATGAGCATAGTTAACCCCTTCTAAGGACTAAGTTTGGAGATGAGAATAATCTCAGAAAAGTCAAGAATGTTATCCATGGAGTGTGGAATAATATGAATCTTCTGAGCATCACCTAGTGTCTAAGACATCAGACATGGAATAGTTTCAAATTGCTAAGAAAGACCTTCCAACCTTCTAGGATAGTTAGGGCTCCTCACTACAAGAGATATTCAGCTCTCTTTGTGGTCACCCACACGTTTACCTGAGTCCAAATCCTAGCGCTCTGCCTTTCTCATTACATCATCTCAGCATTAGCAGCATTGCAACATCAACAGCATTAAAATGGCATCAGGTTTATATGGCAACTATGGTTATATGATCTTCTACAAATTGACAATGTCACCCAGTCCCCCCACTTCAGTGACAATGAATTCCACTGAAAGCAAAAACATCTTCACCTTTCAGGACACCTAAAAAAATCATACTCACTAGAAAAAATAGGACAAGATGCAGACAACTGGCAGAATTGTCCAAAGTTAGTGACCACAGAAAGTTCCCATTGTTGGGAAGGCTGTTGCCTTTAAATGTGACTTTAGAGGAGTATAATCAGATCACAGAGACCTGAAGATATCTTCTATCTTTTAGGTTAGCTAGCCCACTAAAGGAAGGAAGATGCATAGTTTACCATCTGTTGCAAACAGACAAAACTAAGAGATGTTCATAATCCCCTCCAGAGACCATCTCTCATAGATAAGCACTTCTGTGACACTATCCCTAGAGAAACATAAACAACTGTCTACTTATCCCAGATAAAGAACCAATAATAGATCAGTGTAAAAGATACCACCAAAATCCAACCTGGTGAACTAGTGAGTTTATTGGAGTTACTTAACATGTGGAGAACCACTCAAGGGCAGCTGTATCACTGAAAGCCCATCCAGCATGACCTGGAACTCACTTATGGGCACCTTGGCAGCTTGGAGAGAGCCTTTTGCTGTCAGTTCAGCTGACCTGAGCCTCTTCCAGCAGCTCAGTTGCTCTCTCTCTCTCTCTCTCTCTCTCTCTCTCTCTCTCTCTCTCTCTCTCTCCCTCCCTCCCTCCCTCTCTCTCTCTCTCTCTCTCTCTCTCTCTCTCTCTCTCTTCCAGGAAGATCTGCTACTTTCTGTCTTCCCAAAAGTCCTTACTGTTTATATAATCATGGTGAGGGAAGTGCCTTGGACATCTGGTCAGTTTCAAAAACTTCCAGAGACTCCTGAACTGTTTACTTCGGAGTCTCAAGGCGCCTGTCTTTAAAATTCCCTGAGTCTTATCAAGGAAATTCTCACAAGTCTTATCCTTTAGAAATTCCTGTGTCTTGATGAGCTGAGGAGGGATTGCTATACAATACCACCAGGGCTGGCATCTGGGAGTGCAGCAGCCACCACTGTCCTTAGAGTGTTTTGGTTCTACTCTATGTAGCCACTTGTGTGTATACTTGCTACATTTAACTCAATTCAGTACAATTTTAGTTCTACAAGAACAATTACTTTTATTGGTTGTGGCATGCCATATTATTTTGATTATCTGAAATTGGGATTCTACTGGATATGGCATACTTATACATACTATATCTGGCAACTCCAGAGACTCTCAAGAAAAGACTAAGAGAAGTCTTCCCATGGCAGATTCATGGAAAATGAGTAGATCAGGTTAACAATACAGACAAAAAGTTGTCATCCTGAATGGTAACAGTTGATTATATGGGTTAACTGATAGAATCAAGTGTATGCATTATTTCTGAGGCTGTCTTGAAGATTTATCTGGAAAAGATTAGTATTTGACTCAGTAGACAAGTTTTAAAAAGGAAATCAGCCTTCAACAGTGTGAATAGAGTCACCAAGCCAATTGATGAGCCCAGACAGAAGAAAAACATGGAAGAACTGTACATTGATATTCTCCACTGGAGCTGAAATGCTTTTATGGAATGAACAGTACTGACTGTATGTGGAGAATGAAGGGCATTTGGGTATCCAGTGTGGACAGCTCTTGGTGTCACCTCCTAGGAATTTGGCAGGAATTTGACTTTGGGCTAGGACAAGGAAGTAGGCTCGAGATGAATAGAGCTGAGGAATGTGTTCATTGTATCTTGATGGGTCTTGTTGCCACATGTAACAGCAGGCCAAAATTTTTCCACTGTAAACAAAGCAGGGCCTGGTCCCACCTAACTCAGGAAAGTAAACAAATTCCAGGCCTTTCTGAAATTCCTCAGGGTGCTGGATACCAAACTCACCTGTCACTTTGTGTGGGAGAAATAATGAAGGCTCCTGCCATACTTTCCTGCTTTTCCTTGAGCTAGTCTGCTGCTTCCTCTTGTGGGGGTATGTGGTAAGAGAAGAACAGACTCTTCCATTGCACTGGTCACATAATTACTTACCCTCACCATGCACAGCAGTAATGGAAGGAAGGCACCTTGTGAAACAAAGCCTAGGGGTCAGGACTCTTGAAGGAAAGGCTCTATGGCAACTGGGGAAATGGTTAACTCTTCCCTGAGCACCGTAGACAAATCAGTGAAATGGGAGTACTTCCTCAAAGAGTATGAAAAAAATTATTGTTTTAAAACAATGGTTTGCATTTATTTATAGTGTGGGGATGTGAGCGTGTTCATTCCAGGGAACATGTATGAAGAGCAGAGGACAATTTGCAGGAGTTGGTTCTTTTCTTCCACCAAGTGTGTTTCAAGCATCAAACTTGGGTCAGGTCGTCAGGCTTAGTGGCAAGCACCACTGGTGAGCCAGCATATGGGCCCAAGAATTCAACATTCTTAATGCTTATGGTTGCTTATTCTAGCCTACTACCATAAAAGAATGCATGTCTTTGCCAATTGGTCAAATTATGCATTTCATGAAACTTTAATAAACCAATCTCTTATTCTAGTGTTAGAAAGTAGAATTACTTTTCATTGTCTCTATCTGATTTCCATATATATTACACAGTTTGCACTTTCGCCTCAAAATATGTTGTGTGGCAATTCTAGACTTCAAACTTGAGATGTTTATGCTACATCCCATTTAAATGGGAAATGTGACAAAGGAAGACACCATGCAGGAGGAAGAGAAATGTCATATATTCCTTATTCAGACAAACAATGCAACATTGACCAAAAGTTAAATGGAAAATTCCCACAACTAATGTAGTCTCAGTTACTAAAGAGTCTCGGGCATATATGTGTGCATGAGAAAACCTATATGAGAATTGTCACTGAGCATAGCTACTCATAGCAAAGCAGTTCCAGATGGCCTGACCCAAAAAAGCTCAGAAATACTTTCCAGAAAGAAAAGTTGTGCTGGGTGGTAGTGACATAGGCCTTAATCCCGGAACTCGGGAAGCAGAGGCAGGCAAATCTCAGTGAGTTCAAGGTCAGCTCAAGCTCCAGGGCTAAATAAAAAGACCCTGTCTTGGAACAAAAAAAGAAAGAGAGAGAGAGAGAGAGAGAGAGAGAGAGAGAGAGAGAGAGAACAAATCACAAAATCAGAATAGTAACATGATTGCCTCCATGCAACATAATGGATAAAAAGCAACAAGCTAGACTTTTAAAAATTCCTGTCTAAGCTTATTTCCAGTTGAAATCTTTGTGGCCAGGCAGAGATAGCACACTCCTTTAATCCCAGCACTCAGGAGGCAGAGGCAGGTGTATCTCTGTGAGTTCAAGACCAGCTTGGTCTACAGAGCCAGTTTTAGGACAGCCAGGGCTATACAGAAAAATACTGTCTCAAAAACCCAGAGGGAGGGGGAAGGAAAAGAAAAGGGGGGATGGGAAAGAAGAGTTGCAACCTGGATCTGAACTTATGGGCTTTTTGACAGCTACATGCATGTCCACATGCATTTGCATAATTTTTTCATAACATTTCCCAGATGCCAGGATCCTAAGGACATGGGTCTCTCTGAGTCCTCTGAGTGTATGGGCCCATGAAGAGACCTTCTGATGCCCTAAAACCCTCCTATAGACAGACTGGCCTTGCAGCCCTGCAATTCACATTCTGATCACCAGATGGCACCCAACTATATTCAAAAAGCTAGTTTTTCACCATAAAGGGTTATTATTTTTTTCATAAACAAAAACAAAAATTATCCTCAAAGTAGATAACAATATAGTAAGTACCAACTTACCTTGATTCTTTTTTAAACCATTGTGTATTAGACAACACTGAGTGGACACACACACACACATGTTTCCTTCAGCTACGTCAATTTATTTCTCTGTGTTAGGAGTTTACTGTGTGCCAGGCATCCTCAGTCCAACGCCATACCTGCATGCCTTACATTTTCTTCCCCCTGTTTTGATCTTCTTATAAATTGATTTCCATAGAAACAATCCAAAGAGACTCCCTCCCATGCATATCTGGTCCAACCTTGCCTCTTGTCTTAGAACCAAAACTATAATTGAAAATGGTTCTGTTGAAGAAGAAAAACTGCTACCTGGGGAAACTTTTGACCCATGTTTCCCATTAGTGCTATCTAACAGGCTCCAACCTGCCCCTGACTATATCTTACTTACAAAGAGGGGACAGCAGGATCAACCTTTCATAGTGTCAGTCTTGGAAGTTCTCTTGAGTGGGAGATGTTTTGTTTTGTTTTGCTTTGCTTTGTTTTGTGAATCAGTTTTCACGATTGTGGGGCCAGGGAGCTTTGGGACCAGGAAGAGCAGTCCTGGAGCAAGAATGCGGTTGAGGTGTGTCCAAACCCTGGAAATCTCATCCTAAGATCAACAGTGTAGGATAGCTCCCCCCCCCCCGGCCCTCCCCTACACACACACATCAGTTTTCACGATTGTGGGGCCAGGGAGCTTTGGGACCAGGAAGTGCAGGCCTGGAGCAAGAACGCAGTTGAGGTGTGTCCAAACCCTGGAAATCTCATCCTAAGATCAGCAGTGTAGGATAGCTCCCCCCCCCGCCCCACCCCACCCCCACACACACCTGCCCTGGTGCCTGCACGTCCCAGCCCACATAGCCCTGGGCCCCCAACCATTGCCTCACCAGGGGAGGTCACATTGCCAGTAGCCAGGTTAACCTTCCTTTCCTCTTACAAGGTCATGTCCAGCAGCACCTGGAGTCCCTCCTCGTGCTAAGGCATATACAGCACCCTAGCTCGGGCCATCACCCCATATCCCTTATTAACCCCCCAAAGGTCTCCCCCATAAACGGAACCAGTTCTCCAAAGCTGTTTCCAGGTATATATGTTCTTTGCCCATACATTCACAGCCAACCAAGATCCTTCCTGCACCCACCCATCTCAGCTAAGCTTCTCTTCCTCCAGTCCAACCTGGTGTGCAATGAGCCTGAGTACCGAAAGGCGGAAGCAGACACAGGACAGGGCGGCATTTTATAGTTCAGAGCAACATGTCTCCATACTTAATTTTAAGTATGGGTGATCTATCAGAAAGTAATCTGTCCCACTTGGTTGCTTAAGGGGCTCACTTAAGGAGATATCAAACATGTGACTCCCCTTCTTCCCACTGGAGACTAGAGCCAGAACTACTGGACACAGGGAAGAAGAAAGCCTAGGTTTTCAAAGGCAAAGGCAGGTCAGAGAACCTAATCAGCATACAACTCTCCTGGTTTGGTGAAATGCTTATCACAGGTTTCTCACGAACTGGTCATCTCTTCTCAGGTTTCCTCTTGGATAGATCATGAGAAAATAGACATTCTTCTTTATTGCTGGATATAATGACAAATGCTCTTAAACCCCATGGAGAGGATTTGATACTAATTAAAAAAATAACACAAGCATGTGTTTCTTGGGAGCAATAATCCTTCTTTTAAGGATCCACCTCCCAAAAGATGACATAAACTCTTTCCTAGAAGAAGAAGGCTTGGGGATCTGGTGGGGATAGGAACTCTCAGGAAAAACAACAGAGTCAACTAACCAGGACCCTTGGGGCTCTCAGCGACTGAACCACCAACCAAAGAACATGCACTGGCTGGACCTAGGCCTCTCTGTACATATGTAGCCGATCTGCAGCTTGGTCTTCACATAGATCCTGAACAACTGGAGTAGGGGCTTACCCTGACTCTGTTACCTGCCTGTGGACCCTGTTCCCCTAACTGAGCTGCCTTGTCTGTCCTCGGTGGGAGAAGATATGCCTAGTCCTGCAGTGGCTTTATGGGCTAGAGTGAGTTACTACAAAGAGGGATTCTCACCCTTCTTAGAGGAGAAGGGGAGAGGGGTGGGGAGGGGCTAGTGAAAGGGGGACTGGTAGGAGAGGGAATGGTGTGACTGTGATGTAAAGTGAATAAATAAATAAATGAACAGAAATTTTAAAATCAACTTTCAATTAAAAAATTAAAATTAAAAGATTAAACCCAACTATGACTATACATTTTGTTGTTTAAAAATATGCTCTCAGATATTGGTCCCCTATCTGATTTAGGATAGGTAAAGACTCTTTCCCAATCTGCTGGTGGCCTTTTTGTCTTATTGACAGTGTCTTTTGCCTTGCAGAAGCTTTGCAGTTTCATGAGGTCCCATTTGTCAATTCCCGATCTTACAGCACAAGCCATTGCTGTTTTATTCAGGAATTTTTCCCCTGTGCCCATATCTTTGAGGCTTTTCCCCACTTTCTCCTCTATAAGTTTCAGTGTCTCTGGTTTTATGTGGAGTTCCTTAATCCACTTAGATTTGACCTTAGTACAAGGAGATAGGAATGGATCAATTCACATTCTTCTGCATGTTAACAACCAGTTGTGTCAGCACCATTTGTTGAAAATGCTGCCTTTTTTCCACTGGATGTTTTAGCTCCCTTGTCAAAGATCAAGTGACCATAGGTGTGTGGGTTCATTTCTGGGTCTTCAATTCTATTCCATTGGTCTACTTGTCTGTCGCTATACCAGTACCATGCATTTTTTATCACAATTGCTCTGTAGTACAGCTTTAGGTCAGGCATGGTGATTCCACCAGAGGTTTTTTTATCCTTGAGAAGAGTTTTTGCTACCCTAGGTTTTTTGTTATTCCAGATGAATTTGCAGATTGCCCTTTCTAATTCGTTGAAGATTTGAGTTGGAATTTTGATGGGGATTGCATTGAATCTGCAGATTGATTTCTGCAAGAGAGACATTTTTACTATTTTAATCCTGCCAATCTATGAGCATGGGAGATCTTTCCATCTTCTGAGGTCTTCTTTAATTTCTTTCTTCAGAGACTTGAAGTTCTTATCATACAAATATTTCACTTCCTTAAGTTAGAGTCACACCCAGGTATTTTATATTATTTGTGACTATTGTGAAGGGTGTTGTTTCCCTAATTTCTTTCTCAGTCTCTTTGTATCTCTGTGTACAGATAGGTCCCTGATTTGTTTCATTTAATTTTACATCCAGCTACTTTGGTGAAGCTGTTTATCAGGTTTAGGAGTTCTCTGGAGGAATTTTTTGGGGTCACTTATATATACTATAATATCATCTGCAAATAGTGATATTTTGACTTCTTCCTTTCCAATTTGTATCCCCTTGATCTCCTTTTGGTGTCTAATTGCTCTGGCTAGAACTTCAAGTACTATATTGAATAGGTAGGGAGATAGTGGGCATCCTTGTCTAGTCCCTGATTTTAGTGGGATTGCTTCCAGCTTCTCACCATTTACTTTGATGTTTGCTATAGATTGCTTTTATCATGTTCAGGTATGGGCCTTGAATTCCTTTCCAAGACTTTTATCATGAATGGGTGTTGGATTTGTCAAATGCCTTCTCAGCATCTAATGAGATGATCATGTGGTTAATGTCTTTGAGTTTGTTTATATAGTGGATTATGTTGATGGATTTCTATATATTGAACCATCCCTGAATCCCTGGAATGAAGCCTACTTGATCATGATGGATGATCATTCTAATGTGTTCTTGGAATTCTTGGTGGAATTGCAAGCTTGTACAACCACTCTGGAAATCAGTCTGGCGGTTCCTCAGAAAATTGGACATAGTACTACCAGACGATCACGCAATACCTCTCCTGGGCATATATCCAGAAGATGTTCCAACTGGTAAGAAGGACACATGCTCCACGATGTTCATAGCAGCCTTATTTATAATAGCCAGAAGCTGGAAAGAACCCAGATGCCCCTCAACAGAGGAATGGATACAGAAAATGTGGTATATTTACACAATGGAGTACTACTCAGCTATTAAAAAGAATTAATTTATGAAATTCCTAGGCAAATGGATGGACCTGGAGGGCATCATCCTGAGTGAGGTAACCCAATCACAAAAGAACTCACACAATATGTACTAACTGATAAGTGAATATTAGCCCAGAAACGTAGAATACCCAAGATATAAGATACAATTTGAGAAACACATGAAACTCAAGAAAAACGAAGACCAAAGTGTGGACACTTTGCCCCTTCTTAGAATTGGGAACAAAACACCCGTGTAAGGAGTTACAGAGACAAAGTTTGGAGCTGAGACGAAAGGATGGACCATCAAGAGACTGCCATATCCAGGGATCCATCCCATAATCAGCTTCCAAACGCTGACACCATTGCATACACTAGCAAGATTTTTCTGAAAGAACCCTGATATAGCTGTCTCTTGTGAGACTATGCTGGGGCCTAGCAAACACAGAAGTGGATGCTCACAGTCAGCTAGTGGATGGAACACAGGGCCCCCAATGGAGGAGCTAGAGAAAGTACCCAAGGAGCTAAAGGGATCTGCAACCCTATAGGTGGAACAACAATATGAACTAACCAGTACCCCCTGGAGCTCATATCTCTAGCTGCATATGTATCAGAAGTGGCCTAGTTGACCATCAGTGGGAAGAGAGGCCCATTGGTCATGCAAACTTTATATGCCTCAGTACAGGGGGACGCCAGGGCCAAGAAGTGGGAGTGGGTGGGTGGGGGAGTGGGTGAGGGAGCATGTGGGGGACTTTTGGGATAGCATTGGAAATGTAAATGAAATAAATACCTAATAAAAATATGCTCTCAGGATAGAAATAAAAGAAGTAAATGTAGATAGATAGATAGATAGATAGATAGATAGATAGATAGATAGATAGATTGATAGATAATTTAGAGAATCGAGAGGTAAGCTGTGTTGGGAAATTAGACAAGGACAAATGTCAACAACAGCTTCATGATCACTCAATCTTAAGGTCACAGAAGCAAAGAGGAACACTCTCATGACATTCAACTTTAGCATGTAGAAAGTGACAGTATTTAGAGGTGCTATTTAGATATAACATAATGGTATTTAGAGATAGGACTTTGGAATGAATTGTGTTATAAAGAAGGGGCTCTCATGAATGGGTTAGTGTCCTTATAAGACTTGATTTGAGATCATTTTCTTCTTCTCACTGTTCATACTAAGAAAGGACATGTGTGACCATAACGAAAAAAAAAATTAAAAAAAGAAAAGAAAAAGAAGATTTCAACCAACAACACACCAGTGTTGCCAGTTTGATCCTAGGCTTTCAATATCCACTCACATAAGAAACAAACGATGTTTAATTCAGTGACAATTTGTTGCAGCAGCCTAGACTGACTATGATGGTGTAATAGTATCAGAAACAGGAGGAGAAAGAAGGAGGGGAGGAGAGGGGAGGGGGAGGAAAGGGGGGAGGCAGGGAGAAGGGGAGGAGAGGAGAAGGGGGAGGAGAGGAGAAGGGGGAGAGAGGAGAAGGGGGAGAGAGGAGAAGGAGAGAGAGAGGAGAAAGGGGAAGAGAGGAGAAGGGGGGAGAGAGGAGAAGGGGGGAGAGAGGAGAAGGAGGGAGAGAGGAGAAGGGGGGAGAGAGGAGAAGTGGGGGAGAGGAGAAGGGAAAGGGGAGTACACACGTGAAGTACTCCTGTCCAAAAAACTGAGCTAGATAGAGCTTCCAACTTTAGTTACCAAGTGACAGGAAACAGGAAGGACTGAAGGTTAGACACAGTAGGGCTCGTGAGATGGCTCAGCAAATGAAGGTGCCAGGTGCCCAGGTCGGCAATCTGAGTCTGAATCCGGAAATGTACATGGTAGAAGGAAAGAACCAACTCCCTCACGTTGTTCTCTGACCTCCACACATGCTGCAGCTTGAACAGCCCCATAATAATAATTATGAATTAAATGAAGGAAACCAAAACTCCTTAAAAGAACAATATACTTGGAACACAGTAAGCAAAATAGAGATTCAAGTGAGAACAATTGAAGTGGACAAATGGGAAAATCTTTTATAAAGAAATCAACTTGTTTATACTAAAAGAAGTATAAATATTAAGTGAGCTAAAGCAAACAAATCTTAAAATAAATAAAATTAAAACCGTCCTAATATATTATCAGAAAAACAAAAGATATCAAAGTTCCATGTGTTGACAAGGATATAGACATATGTCACATGCTGCTGGTTGAAATATAATAGAATAACCATGTGTCACATGCTGATGGTTGGAATTCAATAGAATAACTACTTGGAAAAACTGCTTGTCCTTGTGTACTTAACTGAACACACATAATCTACTAGGGTCTAGGGCAGGTTTGTGCCCAAGAAAATTAAAAGTCAATTTCCATGCAAAATTATGTACAAGGCGTTTCATGACACCATAATTCAAAAGTAAGTAAAAAATTAAAAACCCTAGGAGATAGCCAGAATTCCATAAAAGAAGCATGTTTGATAAAACGGTCACACAATGTACAGCAATAAAGAAACAACAGTATAAGTATAGATAACCATAAATATAAATCTCAATAAGTTGCCAAGGAGGATACACAAGACCACTCTCATGTGATGAGTGATTCAGAGACTTTTCCTAGTCTCTCCATGTGGCTAACTTAGGAAAAATCAACACCCACTTCTTTTTATTTCGAAGAAACATGGCCTTTTTGCTCTCTGCTGATTAGCCTGGAGGAAACGTGCAATCAGACCAGGAAAAAAAATTGCTATGGAAGGAAACGTGGCAATTACTTACGGACAGGTGTGTAACTGAGAAAGCCAGAACATACCTGGGCCACAAGATCTGTCCTAAGTCACAGATGACTGGTAACCTTGTGTCATTCGACCACAAAAAGAAGTATCGAGTAGGCATACCTCCCAAGCCATAGGGGCCTTCAGCAGAGAGAGAAAATGTGATTCTCATCTGGAAAAGCTTCATATGTTCCTAACAGTGCAAAAAAAAATCTTATAAGCCCAAGGAACTGACGTAACAACCATGATGTTCGAGGCATGTTATGATTTAGTAGTGACTCTTTTTCCTGTTGCCAGCCTTTTTCTTAGATAAAAAACATAGTCTAGAAAGACACAAGATGACTTCTCCAGGGACTCCACTAAGTTAGGATCCAGGCGTGACACGGAGCAGCATGGGCTAACTGCTGTTTTATTTCTCCTCAGCAATGGTTAGGATGGGAATCAGGCTGTAGAGCAGAGTCCAGACCAAGATGCAGCACGTGCCGCCTGAGCTTTCACTTTGGCTTCACACAACCCTCACATGCATTTGCCCCATCAAGAAAAGAGGTATGCAATACAGACTGCAGACCAAGACGCACTTTCAAAACTGGGCTGCTGGGTTTTGCTTTTGAAAAGGCAAATTATCAAGTTCCTTTCTCTAGCTGCATATGTATTAGCAGATGGCCTAGTCAGCCATCACTGGAAAGAGAGGCCCATTGGTCTTGCAAACTTTATATTCCCCAGTACAGGGGAATGCCAGGGCCAAGAAGTGGGTATGGGTGGGTAGAGGAGTGGGTGGGGGAGCGTGTGGGGGACTTTTGGGATAACATTGGAAATGTAAATGAAATAAATACCTAATTTTAATAAATGACAAGCAGTGCAGGACAATCAAGTTTGACTTTTTTACATCAGAAACTTCTTCCATTTACATGTGTTATTCTATCACTGCTTTTCACAATAATAACTGTCCCCTGGGTTTCTAAACCATTGTGAGAATGTCTCAAAAAACACATGGAGCAACTGATATCAGAAAAGAGCACCACCATGTGACCATGTAGCCAAACAAGCCCAGGAGTCTTTCACCTGCCTCATCTCCCTATGGACAGTCACCACAGGTACCACCGACCTTACCTAGAGCAACCCTGTCCAGAGGCTCACCTCTCTCTATGCACTGAAGCAGTATGGCTCCCATTGACCTTTTCCCTCATAGTGGCTGTCCACAGCTACTCTCTCAACAGTTCCTATTCAGTCCATTCTCCACACAATCACACTCCAACAAGAATCAAATCACGTACCTCTCCTACTCTAACCTTTCATAGTCATTATACAGCTGACATACCTTACAGGCCTTAAACTGAGTGAGCCATTCCCCCTTCCCACCTCCCTCCAATATGGCTACATATTGTGTGCAAGTCACTGGGCTTGACCTCTGCTCTTAGACCGATCACAGTCTATGTGATGCAAGCACACCAACAGCCCAGCGTGTACATGCCTTGCTTCTTCTTTGTCATTCAGAACTCAGGAAAATGTTCCTTCGTGAAACTGACCTTTGGGGACAACGTAACTACCATGAGCCCCATCCCTACCGTTTTCTCTATCGAGTGGCTCCAATTTCTGATTTCCCTCTGCTTACCACCAGTTTTTACACACCACAGAAAACAGTGATATTGAAACAAATAGCTAGAGAACGTGTTAATGAAATTAAGGTGTTCATGATTTGTCATCAAAGAAGACAGAATTGCATAACAACAAGCAATACTTTTTTTTTAAGTTTTTCGAGACAGGGTTGCTCTGTGAAGCCTTGGCAGTCCTGGAACTCACTCTGTAGGCCAGGCTGGTCTCAAACTCAGAAATTCGACGCCTCTGCCTCCCAAGTGCTGGGATTAAAGGCAGCAATACTTTTTAAATGTGGACAATCATCAGAATCAAGTCAAAAGTTTACTCAGAATGTAGAATGCTCTACCCCTTCCCAGTGTTTGATTCAGCTGCCTTTGGTGGATGCGGACAGCTACTACTTTAATAAACACTACCTGCAAATGTGATGCAGTAATGCATGGACCATTTTGGGAAAATGTCCAGCTTCCTTTTGAATAAAGCCACCCATGCAAGGTTCAGATATCTATGGAGTTTATTAATGCCCCTGTCTCAAAGTGGGATGCTCTGTTTTTTGCCACCTGGTACCAAAGTATGATTTCTCACATGGGACAACAACTCCACAGAACAACTGCCTCTGGACAGAAGGAAGGGAAGACAAAGGAATTGACTTAGCTATCATGTCCCATATGATCGTGTCACTAGTGCTCTGGTAACATGCTGACAGGACTCTACGTGACACTTGTTCTTGTCTGGAGCTGATGTGGATGTCGAGTCCACAGATTTCTCTCAGGTTACACTAGGAGGCAGAGAAAGGGAAAGCAGGCACGTGGAAGAGAGCATGAATCTCACATGAAGAACAGGGAAGGTGAAGCCTGTCTACATTCAGTCAAGTGTAAGCTCTACCCTTGTCTCCTCTTTGTGCATCTCACAGACCCTTCACACACACACACACACACACACACACACACACACACACACACACACATACACACACACCCAACACACAGACAGTGATGACTCATACATACTGAAAACATGTATCAGCTTGTTGTCTACTTTCTGCATGTTCTCTTTGCAGTCCTCTTGTTTGTCTCATAGAAGAGACCAGACATTGATAGAAATAAGACTCATAGTGCCACCAGCAACTAGCATTCGCTGAAGACTTTCTGCATATCACTCTCCGTATGTTGCTATTTTCTAGCCTTTGTCTTCATGTTCTCAAAATACTGAGGTGGGCGCCATTGTTTCCATCCCGGGGCTAGTCACAAGGTCCAAAATTCTAGGCATATAATAAATGAACAGCAGGGTCGACTTGAATCTGTATCCTTCCACGGGCAAATTACAGGATAACGTAAGCGTCAAAATATATTGTGATGATAATGGAGTATTCTTCTTAAAAAGAACAGGGATCTCTAGTAGTATTGAGAGAGACAAATTCATTAAAAGTGAAACTATACTCAATAACAAATAACGCTTGTAGCCTAGTAACTGCACAGGGAAGGAGGTACAGAAGCAACACTTAGCAGGTGTCATGGTAACAAGCGTTATGGCAAGAATCACACATAAAATACCACATCTGTACCAAACCGCACGGCAGTCACTGTTGAACTCTGTATACTGGCCAGGAAAACACACAAGTACTACCGCACAAGTACTAACCTTGTCCTTTCTGTGTTGGGAGATAATTATATTATGAAAATCATTAACTAGAAGTATTCTTCACAATACAAACATTCCAAGAGTTGCAGATGCATACATAGATATTCAAATGTAACACCTTTACTCTTTCCAACCACAATCTCCTTGAGAGAACTTACTGGGGGACAAAAGAAGAGAACCTCTGATTATACTGATTCCGTTTGGAGCAAGCATTTGACAGATGGCTGTCATAGAAGTCTTCCACAAAACTGGGCCTTGGACATTTGTTTATTTACTTATAATTCACTCCATTCCCAGCAACTTCAAATGCTGGAACTGAGACACAGATATATGTTAGCATCAAGGGCTTGTTTGATCATAGAGCAAGTAACCTAACATTTCAACCTAAACGAGTCTTTAATAGCCTCTATTAAGATTTACCTGAAGACAGTTGACTACAGTAAAATATGTGGGAAGTGTAATTTAAAATACCTGTCACTTAAAATGGCACCAGGAAATATGAAATAATTAGCAAAAATTTGCCAATTACTATGTAGTGCCTGGACAATGAATGGGACAAATCATTGCTGAGATAATATGCTGATGTATTCCCCATATTCTGGTAGACAACAAATACTATTAAATAATGAGTAATCTTCAGACACTGGGTTATTCACTTATTTAAAAAAAACTTTGAGAAGTCTTTAAGAATTGTTACATAATATCAGCAGGATAGTTTGGCTTTTATGAGTTTGGGTTAAGGTTTCCTGTCAGTTAGCAAAAAAAAAAAATCAAACTAGATCACAGGATGAGGGTCTCTTTGCCACCCATGTCCCCTTCGATGGCCCCTATTTCCATCTTATCTCAGGACAAGTGGATATCTACATGCACAAATATAAACATAGATACATCCTAAGTGGTAGGATACAAAAATCAACTCAAAATGAACAATTGGTCTAATGGGGTTAGAGAGACATCTCAGAGTTTAGGAGTGCACTTTGCTGTTACAGAGGATCCAAGTTCAGAAGGATGGACAATCTCTTCCAGTCTCCATATACACATAGCCTATACATAAACACACAAGCATATACACAGTGAAAAATGAAAATAAATCTAAAAAATAATTGATAAAAAAAACCAACCCAAATGCGAGTCTTGCAGCAGAAAACAATCAATGTTCAGGACCATGGATTAGGAGCAACATCCTTGGATATAACAAATCCCCTTTTCTTCCCCCAAGAACTAAAGTGCTAGGACTTCTGTAAAGTAAAAGGCATACACTCTTTCAAGTATATGGTAGAAAACAATAAAGATAAGCCCCTGTCTGGGAAAATAAATGTTTGAAAATCATGCATCAGATTAAAGGACTTCTTGTTTCCCCCAGAAAGTCTCACAAAAGCCATTAAGAAAATAGACAGTTCGATCAATAAATACACCAGAAGTTTTAATAGATGCCCCACTAAGAGAAACATACAAAATCAACATCCTTGATCCTGAAGAAAGAGAAACAGATAACTCTAATGGGAATGTCAACACTCCCATGAGAATAACCACAATTGAAGGCTTGTCATACCAAGTCCTGGCAAGTTTGTGGAGGATGAAACTCTCATACCCACTTCTGGTGGCCATGACAAACATGACAATTTCTTTGGAAAAAAATCTCAGTTTCTAAAAATGTAAATAATCCTCAAGTCATTCCATTCTTAGGCTTTTACCCGGGAGAAAGAAAACATTTCCTTAAAAAGGCTTATTTGTATAAGTTCATATCAGCTCTATGTTAAAGAGATTGAAATTGAAAGCAACCTAAACAATAGCCAACAGGTAAATAAATTAAAATCTGTGTGGCTGAAGAGGTTGCTCAGTAGCCAATATCATTGATTGTTCTTCCAGAAGACCTGAGTTCAATTTTCAAAGACCACATGAGAGCTCACAACTTGTCTGTAACTCCAGCTCCAGGGAACCCAACACCCTCTCCATGGGCACCACCAGTCATGCATGTGGTGTTCAAACTTATAGGGAGGCAAACACATACACACATAAAATAAAAATAAATCTTTAAAATTTTTCGTGAAGCCATATATTGCTATACTATTTAGTATTACAAATTAAAAAAATATATGCAACAAAATAGAGCAATTTAAACACACATACAAAATGAATGAAAGAAGCATGATATCTCTAAATTCTGATTCTATCTAAATACATTTCCAAGATATACAAATCTTCTATAATGTTAGATTGCTATGTTTGCCTGAAGACAGGATAGGCAGTAGGTGGGACAGAGAACCTGACTAACTTAAAAATGAAACCTTATGGGTTGGTAAATAATAATGAAACTTAGGCCTACTTGATTACAAGGTGTCTATTGTCATTATGGAGCAAAGAAGAAAATGATAAATGTTTTTTTCAAGGTTGGCAGGTTGAACTTCAGAGTTGGCCCAGTGATTAAGAGGACTTGTTGCTCTCACAGAAGACCTGGCCAGGGTTTGCAGCACCTACTTGGTGAGCCACAAAGGTCAGTATATCTAGTTCCAGGCGATGTAACACCCTTTTCTGGCCTTCACCCACTCATTATACGTACATGCTCAATATACATCATATTTTTTAACTGTAATCATTCAGAATTTTTTAAAGCAGATATGAAATGGTCAACAATGTAGTGAACAAGGTCTCTTAAAATCAAGAAATGTCTGTGTTAAAATCAGATTCTTAGCAAGACCATCAAAACAAATGCATCTTTTAACAGTCAAGACAGTCATCTAAATCACTGATGATGGTTTAAGTGGATATTACCACTGAAGATCTCAGAGATCCGGTGGATGAGCATTCTTGTCTCCTTTTCACAAAGGGAGAATTGGGCAGAGAGCAGGCCCAGGTGCCTATTTTATTCTCCATGAACACCCCACATTTTCATAGAAAAATGGCTCCTGGGCACCCTGAACCAGGACAGTTCACTCACTCTGTGTAACCAGGAGGAATCCACATCTTTCTCCTACAAGAGATCGTGCAGTACCAAAGGACTTGGGTCTGTAATTATTGAAGGTCACCCCCTCCCCACCATAAAACAATCACATTCTCAGCTCAGTCCAAATACTTGGGGGCAGGGAACTTCCGGCTCTTCTTGCCAGATCACCTAGTGCTGCACACACACACACACACACACACACACACACACACACACACAAAAGCTATCCTGCTAGCCTTAATGACGTCAGGTTTCTATAGCAACCGCCATCCACAGGCTGCTGTATAGAGACGCCCCCGCTCATCCTCTCTTGTGCCCTAGACTTTCTCTGAATATAAAATGCCTTCACCTTCAGGCTACCTGAGAAAGCATAGTGAGAGAAAGTGGGATGGGACTCAGGAAATTAAAAGAACTCTGACCAGGTTATGTGAACAAAACATATCCCTAGAGACTGGCCCCTACTCTCTGTAATAGATCATGCTGGTTTCCATTTAAAAGTCCTCAAGGTCACCGTAATGATGTCAGGTTTCTATGGCAACCGCTATTCGCAGGATGTTCAACAGACTGGAAATGCTTCCCTCACAGCCCTCCCTTCCTTGTCTTTTCATTTTTCTGAAAGCAAAACAACATCACCCTTTAACCCACCTGAGAGAGCAAACTCATTTACGAAACCAAGCAGGAAAGCAGGCAATTGGCAGAAGCCTGTCCAATTTGGTGAAATTAAGCATGTTTCTGTGATCAAAAATTTTGTTTTGTTTTTTTTTAAAGTAACTGCCTAAATAAATACTAAATAATTAAATAGAACAAATATGTTTAAAAATGACAGTGACAAGTGTTTTCTTTTTAAATCTTATACATGGAATCTGGGCAAAAAGGACATAAAAAATAGGAATATCGCTAGAAAAAAAAGAATGGAATCTGCAGAGAAAGTGATTTGCAGAAGATCACATTATGATGTGTATATGGATATGTCATAATGGAGCTCATTATTTTAATATATTAAAATTTTAAGTACCCTGTCCAAAACAAACAAAAAGCAAAAATAAATCTTGGCCATGGAAGAGTAGTATAAGTAAAAGGAAACCAAGCAATATCTTTTGGGGCTCCAGTAGATTAATTTAGTTGTCAGAAATCTAACCACTTCAGTCATACATTGGCTTAATCTTAAAAAATTTTACCTACCACTGCTGATATTTTCTCCCATATAGAAGGGTATCCACTAACCAATATGCAATAGCCCCTCTGTCTGCATAGTTGGTCATGATCTACCTGACTTGGTATACTGAAAATTGTGTGCATGTGCATGTGTGTATATGCGTGCGTATATGCGTGTGTATGTGTGTGTGTGTGTGTGTGTGTGTGTGTGTGTGTGCATATGCATGTGTGTGTGTACTAGGATGACTTTTAAATAGACTTAAAACTGTTTCCCTGTTTTTGTGTCTGTCTCCCAAAGTACTTCTATCTCTTTCTTCAAAAGGCTTAGATGACATAGCAAAATTCATTCTGTGCAAAATCTAAGATCTAAACCAAGAGTGTCCAATTTTGACATTGCAACATTACATTATCATCTACAAATTTCATGCTCAAGAGCTGTGCAATGAAGCTCCAAAGAAACATTAATAAACAGTAAAATTTTTAAGTAGGCTTCTAATTTGGGGTTGGGTCACATTCATAATTATGTTTTAACAGACCCCCTAAGGACACAAAAGAAGAAAACTACAGGGACTTTATACTTTAGAAGGTTAAGAGTTTCTAACATGTTGGCTTCCTACTAATATTTCCAAAATTTTCCAGACACTCAACCTGCAATGCTGAGTTGAGGCAGTCACAAAGGTCACAGGTATCTGCTGTCTTATAAAAGAGTTCTTCTGTGAATGGCTGAACAAGGAAAGTAACTTTAATAACAAGGGCTATCCTGGTAGCAGGAAACAGTGTTTCAAGAACCACCTTTTTGTAATAGATATAATAGAAAATAAATGGACAGTTATCCCCATGATAGGTTACAGAGTTTGAATATATGGCGAGGTCATATGATAGTTCCACTTTTGATCTTTTAAAAAAAATTTCACACTTACTTCCATTTCATCAGTTTACACTCACAACAGTGGATAAAGGTTCCTTATCTCCTCACACTCTTTTTTGGGGGAGGGGGGTTCGAGACAGGGTTTCTCTGTGTAACCCTGGCTGTCCTGGAACTCACTCTGTAGACAAGACTGGCCTCGAACTCAGAAATCCACCTGCCTCTACCTCCCAAATGCTGGGATTAAAGGCGTGTGCCACCACGTCCAGCAACACACTCTTGCTTACATTTGTTATCATTTGGTTTTATTGATAAAAGCCATTCTGAGTAGGGCTCTGAGGAATATAAGTTTAAACATTTCTGAAGTCGAATGATTTGGTTAATTTTTGAAATGTTTATATCATTTGTATTTCTCTTTTGAGAATGATTTGTTCAGTTCTATAAACCATTTTAATTGGGTTTCTTGTTTTCTTGATGTTTGACTTCTTGAATTCTTTGTATATTCTAGATGTTAATCTTCTATAACCCATTTTTATTAGGTTGTTTTCTTTAGTTTGGTTCCTTGAATTCTTTGTATAACCTAGATGGTAGTCTTCTGTTGTTCATATAAGACTATAAAGAATTTCTCCTTGTTCTTGAATAGCAGTTTCCTTAATTTTTTAATTTCATGAGATCCTATTTGTTAATTTTTGCTTTTATTTCTCAAAAGATGGGTACCCATATTTTTAAAGTATATTTATATTCTTCCACTTTGCTTAAAGTTTTTATTAGTTCTATGAATTTTCTTTTATTAGCTTCTCTTATCATATGGCTCTAACTAAATATTTCTATACTATATTAAATACAAGTGGAGACACCCTTGTCTTATAGATCTTAATGAAATGCTTAAAGATTTTCTCTATTTTATATAGTATTCACTATAGGTTTTTCATGTCAAGGCTTTATTTTGCAGGGATATTTTCTTGCTGTTCCAAGGTCCTTGAAGAATTTGTCAAAATCTTTTGCTACACCATTAGATGTAGATGATAATGTGACATTTTGTCCATGAGCCCATGACATAAATTATTGTTGTTTTGTTTTTATGAAGCAGAATCTTACCTTATCCCAGGCTGACTTAAAACTCACGCAGTATACCAACTGACCTCAAACTCATGTTGATCCTCCTAACTCAGCTTTATGAATTTTGTGATTAACGCTGTGACTCCCCTACATACAAGGATTTTTTTTAACAAGGATGGCAAGATCACTCTGTGAAGAAAGGACAGACTTTTCAACAAATAGCATTTGAGAAATAGGTCATTCACTGTAAAGGTCAAATTTGACTCGTATGCTTACACTGTATGAAAATGGATCAAAGGGGCTGGCAAGATGGCTCAGTGGTTAAGAGCAGTGACTGCTCTTCTGAAGAATCTGCTTTCAAATCCCAGCAACCATATGGTGGCTCACAACCATCCATAATGAGATCTGATACCCACTTCTGGTGTGTCTGAAGACAGCTACAGTGTACATATATGTAATAAATAAATAAATCTTTAAAAAAGAAAATAGATCAAAGACCTGAACATGACAACTAAAGTTATAAAAGCTCTTAAATGAATATGTAAGAATAAAGCTTCACCATACTGGAATAACAATATATTAGATATGATACCAAAGTACAGATGGCAAAAGAAAAATTAGCTAAGTTTGGTTTTATCAACATCCAAAACTTTTAGCATATCAAAGCATATTACCAACACTCAGAGAATGAAAAAAAATTTAAATATCTAAAAAAGGATTAAAAATTAATCATAAAAATCATTTAAATATCTAAGAAAGTATTAAAATTTTTAAGTATATACGAAAGGATGGATATTTAC
Source organism: Mus musculus (assembly GCF_000001635.26). Taxonomy (NCBI): domain Eukaryota; kingdom Metazoa; phylum Chordata; class Mammalia; order Rodentia; family Muridae; genus Mus; species Mus musculus. The sequence continues at coordinate 136,287,544 of NC_000086.7, read as the reverse complement.
AATATATATTATTTCCAGGGTAAAGTGGCTTCCTCATAGAAACCAAGTAATTGTATTTATGTAATTTATAAAGGTATTTATTTACATTTATTGAACCATTCTCACATCACTAATAAAACTAACTTGATCATCGGAAATCTTTTGAATGTGTTTTTGAAATTCAATTTATAAATATTTTATTGAGAATTTTTTGAAATTGGTCTGTAATTTTATTCTTTTGTTGCATCTTTGTATTCTTTTGGTATTAGGGTAACAATGACATCATAAAAATAGAGTTACACAGTCTGCACAGGTGAGTGTGAGGACTACAGAAGCTACACAGCTTCTAGGACAGACACCGTTTCGGGCTGCAGACATCCAGGCACCTTCCCTGCCAGAGAAGAGGTGTCCGCCCTGGAGGGCTCTGCCGGAGCATCTGGGGGAGCCCTCTTGGGTCCCGGATCCCTCAGAGACTAGTCAGCACAGGTGAGAGTGTGGACTACAGAAGCGACACAGCTTCTGGGACAGGCAGAAGTGACACAGCTTCTGGGACAGGCCCTGTTTCGGGCCTTCAACTTCAGTCAGTAGACAGGTCGAAACACCAGATATCTGTGCACCTTCCCTGCAAGAGGAGAGCTTGCCTGAAGAGAGTATTCTGATCACTGAAACTCAGGAGAGAGCTACATTCCCAGGTCTGCTGACAGAGGACAACAGAATCACAGGAGGAACAAGCTCCAACCAGAGACAACTATAACAACTAACTCCAGAGATTACCAGATGGCTAAAGGCAAACGTAAGAATCTTACTAACAGAAACCAAGACCACTCACCATCATCAGAACCCAGCACTTCCAATTCAGCCAGTCCTGGATACCCCAATACACCCAAAATGCAAGACTCAGATTTAAAGTCATATCTCTTGAAGCTGGTAGAGGACATCAAGAAAGACTTTAATAACTCACTTAAAGAAATACAGAACACTGCTAAAGAGGTAGAAGTCCTTAAAGAAAAACAGGAAAACACAACCAAACAGGTGATGGAATTGAATAAAACCATACAAGACCTAAAAAGGGAAGTAGATACAATAAAGAAAACCCAAAGTGAGACAATGCTGGAGATAGAAACCCTAGGAAAGAAATCTGGAACCATAGATGCGAGCATCAGCAACAGAGTACAAGAGATGGAAGAGAGAATCTCAGGTGCAGAAGATTTCATAAAGAACATCGGCACAACAACCAAAGAAAATACAAAACGCAAAAGGATCCTAACTCAAAACATCCAGGAAATACAGGACACAATGAGAAGACCAAACCTACGGATAATAGGAGTAGATGAGAATGAAGATTTTCAACTTAAAGGGCCAGCAAATATCTTCAACAAAATTATAGAAGAAAACTTCCTAAACCTAAAGAAAGATATGCCCATGAACATACAAGAAGCCTACAGAACTCCAAATAGACTGGACCAGAAAAGAAATTCCTCCCAACACATAATAATCAGAACAACAAATGCACTAAATAAAGATATAATATTAAAAGCAGTAAGGGAAAAAGGTCAAGTAACATATAAAGTCAGGCCTATTAGAATTACACCAGACTTCTCACCAGAGACTATGAAAGCCAGAAGATCCTGGACAGATGTTATGCAGACCCTAAGAGAACACAAATGCCAGCCCAGGCTACTATACCCAGCCAAACTCTCAATTACCATAGATGGAGAAACCAAAGTATTCCACGACAAAACCAAATTCACACACTATCTTTTCATGAATACAGCCCTTCAAAGGATAATAAAAGGAAAACACCAACACAAGGACGGAAACTACATCCTAGAAAAAGCAAGAAAGTTAACCTTCAACAAACCTAAAAGAAGACAGCCGCAAGAACAGAATCCCAGCTTTAAAAACAAAAATAACTGGAAGCAACAATTGCTTTTCTTTAATTTCTCTTAATATCAATGGACTCAATTCCCCAATAAAAAGACATAGGCTAATAGGCTGGCTACACAAACAGGACCCAACATTTTGTTGCTTACAGGAAACCCACCTTGGGGAAAATGACAGACACTACCTCAGAGTGAAAGGCTGGAAAACAATTTTCCAAGCAAATGGTCCGAAGAAACAAGCTGGAGTAGCCATTCTTATATCGAATAAAATTGACTTCCAACACAAAGTTATCAAAAAAAAAAAAAAAAAAAAAAAAACAAGGAGGGGCACTTCATACTCATCAAAGGTAAAATCTCCCAAGATGAACTCTCAATTCTGAATATCTATGCTCCAAATACAAGGGCAGCCACATTTATTAAAGAAACTTTAGTAAAGTTCAAAGCACACATTGCACTTCACATAAGAATAGTGGGAGATTTCAACACCCCACTCTCACCAATGGACAGATCCTGGAAACAGAAACTAAACAGAAACACATGGACACTAACAGAAGTTATGAAACAAATGGATTTAATTGATATTTACAGAACATTTTATCCTAAAACAAAAGGATAAACCTTCTTCTCAGCACCACATGGTACCTCCTCCAAAATTGACCATATAATTTGGTCACAAAACAGGACTCAACACATACAAAAATATTGAAATTATACCATGCATCCTATGTGATCACCACGGACTAAAGCTGATCTTCAAGAACAACAGAAATAATAGAAAGCCAACATTCACGTGGAAACTGAACAACACTTTACTCAATGATTCCTTGATTGAAAATGAAGACCAAAGTGTGGACACTTTGACCCTTCTTAGAATTGGGAACAAAACACCCATGGAATGAGTTACAAAGACAAAGTTTGGAGCTGAGACGAAAGGATGGACCATCTAGAGACTGCCATATCCTGGGATCCATCCCATAATCAGCTTCCAAATGCTGACACCATTGCATACACTAGCAAGATTTTGCTGAAAGGACCCAGATATACCTGTCTCTTGTGAGACTATGCCGGGGCCTAGCAAACACAGAAGTGGATGCTCACAGTCAGCTAGTGGATGGACCACAGAGCCCCCAATGGAGGAGCTAGAGAAAGTACCCAAGGAGCTAAAGGGATCTGCAACCCTATAGGTGGAACAACAATATGAACTAACCAGTACCCCCCTGGAGCTCTTGTCTCTAGCTGCATATGAATCAGAAGATGGCCTAGTCGGCCACCAGTGGGAAAAGAGGCCCATTGGTCGTGCAAACTTTATATGCCTCAGTACAGGGGAACGCCAGGGCCAAGAAGTGGGAGTGGGTGGTTGGGGGAGTGGGTGGATGAGCGTGTGGGAGACTTTTGGGATAGCACTGGAAATGTAAATGAAATCAATGCCCAATTAAAAAAAAAGAAAATGAAGCCACAACATACCTAAACTTATGAGACACAATGAAGGCAGTCTTAAGAGGAAAACTCATTGCCCTGAGTGCCTCCAAAAAGAAACTAGAGAGAGCATACACTAGCAGACTGACAGCACACCTAGAAGCTCTAGAACTAATGGAAGCAAATTCACCCAAGAGGAGTAGATGGCAGAAAATAATCAATCTCAGGGCTGAAATCAACCAAGTGGAAACAAAAAGAACTATTCGAAGAATCAACCAAACCAGGAGCTGGTTCTTTGAGAAAATCAACAAGATAGGTTAACCCTTAGCCAGACTAACTAGAGGGCACAGGGACAGTATCTTAATTAACAAAATCGAAAATGAAAAAGGAGACATAGCAACAGAACATGAGGAAATCCAAAACATCATCAGATCCTACTACAAAATCTATACTCAACAAAACTAGAAAACCTGGATGAAATGGACAACTTCCTAGACAGATAACAGGTACTAAAGTTAAGTCAGGATCAGATTAACAATCTAAACAGTCCCATTTCCCCTAAAGAAATAGAAGCAGTCATCAATAGTCTCCCAACCAGAAAAAAGCCCAGGACCAGATGGGTTTAGTGCAGAGTTCTATTAGACCTTCAAAGAAGACCTAATTTCAACCCTTCTCAAACTATTCCACAAAATAGAAACAGAAGGTACCCTACCCAATTCATTCTATGAAGCCACAATTTCTCTAATACCTGAACCACACAAAGATCCAACAAAGAAAGAAAACTTCAGACCAATTTCCCTTATGAATATCGATGCAAAAATACTCAATAAAATCCTCACAAACTGAATCCAAGAACATATCAAAATGATCATCCATCATGACCAAGTAGGTTTTATTCCAGGGATGCAGGGGTGGTTTAATATATGGAAATCCATCAATGTAATCCACAATATAAACAAACTCAAAGACAAGAACCACATGATCATCTCGTTAGATGCTGAGAAATCGTTTGACAAAATCCAACACCCTTTCATGATAAAAGTTTTGGAAAGATCAGAAATTCAAGGCCCATACCTAAACATGATAAAAGCAATCTACAGCAAACCAGTAGCCAACATCAAACTAAATGGAGAGAAACTCAAAGCAATCCCACTAAAATCAGGGACTAGACAAGGCTGCCCACTTTCTCCCTACCTATTCAATATAGTACTTGAAATTCCGGCCAGAACAATTCGACAACAAAAGGACACTAAGGGAATCCAAATTGGAAAGGAAGAAGTCAAAATATCACTATTTGCAGATGATATGATAATATATATAAGTGACCCTAAAAATTCCACCAGAGAACTCCTAAACCTGATAAACAGCTTCAGTGCAGTAGCAGGATATAAAATTAACTCAAATAAATCAATGGCCTTTCTCTACACAAATGATAAACGGACTGAGAAAGAAATTAGGGAAACAACACCCTTCACAATAGTCACAAATAATATAAAATACCTTGCTGTGACTCTATCTAAGGAAGTGAAAGACCTGTATGATAAGAACTTCAAGTCTCTGAAGAAAGAAATTGAAGAAGATCTCAGAAGATGGAAAGATCTCCCATGCTCACGGATGGGAAGGATTAATATAGTAAAAATGGCTATCCTGCTGAAATCAATCTATAGATTCAATGCAATCCCCATCAAAATTCCAACTCAATTCTTCACTGAGATAGAAAGGGCAATTTGCAAATTCATCTGGAAAAATGAAAAAACCTAGGATAGCAAAAACTATTCTCAACAATAAAAGAACCTCTGGTGGAATCACCATGCCTGACATTGAGCTATACTACAGAGCAATTGTGATTAAAAAAAAAACTGCATGGTACTGGTACAATGACAGACAGGTAGATCAATGGAATAGAACTGAAGACCCAAAAATGAATCCACACAGAAGTGGGAGTGGGTGGGTAGGGGAGTAGGGGGGAAGGTATGCGGGACTTTTGGGATAGCACTGGAAATGGAAATGAAGAAAATACCTAATAAAATTTTTTTAAAAAGAAAATATCTAATAATAAATAAATAAATAAATAAATAAAATAGATTTAGGTAAAGTTGCTGACTTTTCTGATACATGACATGGAATAGTGTGAGATGCATTAGTGTTAGCTCTTCTTTGAATGTCTGGTGAAATTCACCAGCAAATGCATCTGGGACTGGATATTTTTCAGATGCGAAATTTCAAGCTGTCTGCTATATTTCTGCTTAAATTGTGTTTTTTAATAATCTTGGTTTATTTTTGGCATATAGTAATCCATCTATTTTGTTATGACTTGTCAAAAATGAAATCTGTTTTTAAGGTATCTATTGTAACCATTTTCCCTCTAATTTTATTAATTTGAGTCTTCTTTCTTTTGGTTAGTTTATTAGGGTTACTATTCACATTTTGGGGTTAATTGATGGGTTTCCGTATGTTTGCTTTACTGAGTTCGGTGAGCCTGTATTTGGTGCATATATATTGAGAATTAAATTTTCCTTCTGATAGATTGTTCCCTTTATTAGTATGAGGTAACCTTCTTTACCACCTACTCTGACAAGAACTGATTTAAACTCTATCCTTAGGGATATTAGAATAGCAAAAACATCTGCTTGTTTCTTGGTTCCGTTTGCTTGAAATATTTTTTCCATGCTTTTCACCCTAAGAGTGTATTTAATTTTGGTAGTAGGGTGTGTTTCTTGGGGGCAGCAAAAGAAGGTTCTATTTTCTAATCCAATCTGTTAGTCTGTGGTTTTTGAAGGGTGAACTGAGATCACTGATATTCAGAGTTTTTGTTGAAGGATGTGCTGCAATACTGCTAGGGCCTTTGGATTTTAGAGCTTGTTAAACTAAGGAATGTTGTGCTTAAGAAGTAAAACTAGAGGATAATTATGGAAGAAAGAGGAAGAGAAGAGTTTTTAAAAGTATGAGTACCTATTTGATGAGATCAGGCGCATTCAGGGTGGTATGGCCATAGACGAGTACCTATTTGAAATCTAGCAGAAGCAATAAGATATAGTTGAATGATATTATAAAGAATGCTTCGTAGTTGACTAGGTGAAGATATACACTCAACAACCCTAAAACCTAAATGAGCAGTGTATTAATTCACATGGTTGTAGTACAAGTTCATGCTATGCTAGTTACAATTAAATATCATGATACATCCCCTTGAAATTTCTTCAACAATACCTCGATAAGATGTTCTGTCATCTGTATACACATACAAACCGAAAAAAATATATAGTCAAATTTCTAATGAAGTCTTACCACGTCTTCAGAAGTAAGAGAATCCCAGTGACTAAAACATGCCTTGTAATTCTAAGGTGTGTGAGAAGCAAACCAAAAGGAAGAAATGGTTCTTACCCAATGAAAAAAGGATCACTCAAAAGGAGAAACTATTTCATCAAACTTTTAAAGCATTTTGGATTTACATGTCTGCTTAGTGTAGTCTATGTGTTGTTTTGGGTCAGAAGGATGCTTTTCTGTTCCTGTGGTGTCTGTCACCTGGAACTGCAGTCATCTATTAGTCTGAAAATCTAGAGGGTCTCCTCACATGCTTTGCAACTAGTGTTTGCATCTGCTATGTGCTCAGCAGGGGCTGTTCCCTGAAGCAACTTGTTTGATCTCTGGACCTCCAGGGTTACCTGTAAGGGGGTGGGCGGTAAAAACTGGTCAAATTCATGTTCAGAATAAACGATGAATATTTTATCTGTAAAGATTGGTTATATGTGTTAAACTGACTTGGCCATTTGTGCTTAGATAACTCAACATTATTCTTCCTGTTTCTGCAACAATGTATTTGGATTGGTTAATATTTAAACCTGTAGTGACTCAGACTGAATAAAACAGATTGTACTCCGTAATGTAGGTGAGAATTATCCAGTCATTTGGAAGCCCAAGGAAAGCAAAATCCATCTGCTTTTGAGCAAGAGAGACTTCGTAGCAGATAATCACGGAGTTTGAGCTACCTTAGATTTACCATCTTCTCCAGACTGAAGTTTGCTCTCTGCCTCCAACATACATACCCACAACCATACCCATTCTCTCTCTTTCTCTCAATGTAGCATACATCTTTATTTTGTTCGTTTGAATGCATCTGTACTTTCTGTGTTCCTAAATCTAACAGTCCTAAGGGAAGAACCTCAGGATACATGATTGTAATGAACATCTGAGATGACACTTTCAAAGAGGCAGGTCTGGTAAAATGTACAGATGACATTGTCCAAAAGACAGAGACTGCCAATATCTAGAATAAAGGGGACTTCCATAGACACTATAGATGTCAAATAAGCATATGTGTTTGTTTTCTTGGGCTTGTATTATTATGGATTAACAAGTTGATTGGTCTTTGAATAAGAAACCCTATTTTTAAAAAATACACATCATGGAGGTTCTGGTGTGTATAACTGCTAAAGAGAACTGGCTGATGGGGCAGGTCAAGAGGCCACAGTAGCATTTATTGCTCTGGGGGGGGGGGGAACAGAAACTATTTATAAAGTATATTTTTTCTGAAAATTGCAGCTCCAGGCTCTTTGGTGTCTGCGCTAAATCTCAAGACAGCCCTCCTATGAGGTATTTCTATTCTGTCTTCACGGATGTGTGAGTACAACACACATGCTCCTGATCTCACAGACAGATGGCAAGGAGTCTGCACACCAGACCCTTGCCAGAGCCAGGAAAAGTCTGTCAACTCAGGTACCTTGAAAGACTGGTGGATGATCAAATGTGTGAGAACACATTCTGCTGTGAGGGTTGGTCCCTTCCGGTGTTACGGCTCTGCATTTTCAACAAGGGCGGGGTTAGGGCCCTCCCCCTTGTTTTAGGGACTTTTATGTCAGCTATGGAAAAATAAGCTATCTAGAGCCAAGGCTTATTTCATCTTATATGAAAAAATGGTATGGATGGAGAATGTAAGGCTACTTGTAACTCATAGGGAGGTCTGTGTTTCTGAGGACATAGAAAAGGGAGAGTTTTCTCAGACAGGGATTAAGGGTGGTTTACAGATCCCTTCTGGAGTAGGGACCTGAGCTCTGTTACAATAATTAAAGAGCATCCAGTGGTGTGCTCAAGAACTGAGTAGCTAACCAGGAGGTAGATTTTTCTGTTCAAATGGAACAAAGAGTAGAGTGGTGTCCTGGGGCCAAATGTTATAGAGCTAGTTAGGGAACCTCTCAATTCAGCCATGAACAATGAGAACACACACAAGGAGTAGAAGAGCATACCTCAAGCCTTTTCTAGAGTATCAGGGGGTACTGATTTATCGAATAGCATTACCATTTACCATTTTAAATATTTACCATGCAGTTAAAAATTATCTCTTAACACTGATTCCAGTCAACTACACACTGCTTCTTCACATCTAAGCAAGAAAAATCATTTATGCTTGTTAATGTAGTGTACTATTGTTGGACTTTTAGCAAACTTTCTCAATCTTCCATCTTCTTTCCATATCAATAGCATATTTGACATACAAATTTTAATTGTAAAGACAGTGGATCATTTTTAAAGCTTTGATACACACCCTGAGTAACTATAGAGTTTGGCAAGATTCATGGTACATCCTTTTAAAATGGAAATTGGAGAACTGTGAGATCTTAATATAATACTGGGAGAGAAAAACTTGGCACACATTCTTTGTGGAAACCCTTGGCAGTGTTTATGAGAGAGTAAAGAGAGACTGCATCAGCATCTGTTTCCTTAAGTCTGTACTCAGGGAGCCTTGGGCACATGAGCTAGCAGGATCAATGCAGTAACAAATGCCACTTCATTAGGAAGATCCAGGAAGTCAATTAATCAATAACCAATACATCAGGGATTTAAGACATGAAAGCTGGTATTCTATAGCCTTGACTGCATAGGAATGGCTGAAAAATACTATGGTTTTAGGATACTTTTTAAATGTTCTAAAACAAACATACTTAGCATAAATAACTCTCTACTTAGTTTCTATCTTGGATTATAAAGTGATCCATTAGCTACTTTGCAAATGCAGAAAATGCATTCACATACTACTAGGACTAGAACTATACTCTTAAATCCCACCATACTATTATCAGGGTGCTATATTTCCTCAAATTATCATCTTCACATGTGCACAAATGTGTATACCTATGTGCTTGTATGTGTGTTGAATGCAAGTCTAGCTTAAATGAGCCAATAAGGAAGCACGGTTTGATTTGTGGCTCCTCTGCATTGAGATTACTCTTGCCATCTGTGCTAAGCCATCTAACCCACTTCTGATGCTATCCCATTCGGAAAACGGCAACAGTGTGAAGCCAGCACTATTCACGTTCCCCTTTTCCTTGCCCCGTTGAACTAGGACTTCATTGCTACTCTAAGCTTGCCTTACTGTCCTAATGATCCACTTTAACACAGGACTGCTCAGCAAAGCGGGCGTAAAAGGCAGAATAGTCAAATACAGCACTGTTCCGTAAGACAGCATTAGTTTCTCCCTGTAAGTACTCCTGCGTCATAGTTTCACTATTGTGAAATTCAAAATAGTGCCTGGGTGCCATTGTAAGTTCTCTTTTACTCAGTCTTACTTAGATGGTATTGTTTGACCTTTAAGCATACAGCACCTGGTTTGACACTATGTTTGACTCCCCCCACCTCTGTCCTCTCTTTCCTATAACACCGGGTATTCCCAGGCAAAATCTCATCCAAGTACTAACCAGGCCTGACCCTACTTAACTGCTGAGATCAGACAAGATCAGGAGTGTTCAGAGTGGTGTGGCCCTAGACTTGAATCTTAAACATTTGAAGACTTTGCAAGTCTGGAAATATATTCAAGGGGGTAATATTTTTTTAAATACATTGATCCTTCTTTTGTGGTCCAGTTTATAGCTCAATTTTGGGAAGTAGAATGAAAAAACTTTTATTTAGTTAGTTATTTAGTTATCATGGTAAATGGAGAGTAAGCCCAGGGCCTTTTACACACTAGAGAAGTGCTCGACCACTGAACTACACCCACAGTGCACAGGTCCATTTTAAAGATTTTTTTCAAGCAGTTGTTTGCTATGTTTCACATAGTAATAAGATAAATCTATCACTAGTTTTGCAAATCTTTAATATCATTACTGACATTTTCCTAATTATGCTATTATATACCCAAAACTTACATTATGCTTTTTTATATTGACTATAGATTTTCCAACCTGTCTGTTAGGAGTCGATTCTGAATTGCCCATCCCTGTCCCTGAAGAGCAGTGTGGGCTTGGCTGACAGTTGATGTGTTTGGGGGAAATGATAGGTTTCTGAGGTCCCTGACCTAATCAATGGATTAATCTCTTTGTTAGCAGTGAGGAGAGGGACACCCAGGCAGTGGCACTCTCAGCAGCCTGTATTCCTCTGTGCTATTTGGGACCTCGGCGCAGGCTGGATTTTATAGCTTTGCTGCTGAAAGGAACGTCAGGACTAGTTAGTTTATGAAGCAGTGCTGCAGATTTGTATTAAAGCCACTTTACTATAACTTAAGCACAACAGTTGAGAGAGAGCCAGGCTCTCAGAAGAAATTAAGGCATATCTGAGAGCATGAGCGTAGCTTCCCAATGAAAAGAATTGCAGATCATTAGACAAATCCAAGTATGTATACGGGCTCCATAAGAAGAACAAGCTATTCATTACCAACATTAGCTGTATACACTGGGTTTTGTGGCTCTTAGTTTTCCTCTCAGAAGATAGTTAAGAATTTTTTTCTTTTCCCTCCTCCTTTGTTGAGATTATAGAGTGGCTATGAAGATGACTTAGGTAAAATTCTAATCTGACGAAGGAAACCCAGAACCCTCTAGTATTGTGCAAGACGTTTTGTAAACGGACTACCAGGTGTTTGCTAGAATATTCCAGGTTTTCAGCTGGGAAGTGAGAAAGGATTTTTGCTCAAGGCAGGCAGGGTAGGAGGAGTCCAATAGCACCTGGCTAGGAACTGTTAATTGCAGTGTGCTGGAATTCTTTGCTTCTTTGCTGCCTGGAGGTTTCCAATGGATTCTGGGTTGGAAGGGAGTCCCTTTTCCTTCTCATGTCCCCAATATTTTCCCTGTCTTTTTATCCTCACTCAGCCTGATGAATCCATAATTGTGGCCTTATTGAAAACTGGCAGGGGCTAAGAGGTAGGGCCTGGTTGAAAGTAGCAGGTGAGCAAGTATACATCTTGTAAAATAGAACTTGTGGCTGGCCCCTTCCTGTATCTGTCTGCATCCTGACAAAGAAAGTGAGCAATGCTTGCCACATATTCTTTTACCTTGATGGTTCTGCTTCACCTCAGACCCAATAAAACACAACCAACTGATGATGGCTGAAACCTCTGAGAACAGAAGGCAAAATCTCTCGTCATTTAAAGGTTGATTTGTTCAGGTAATTATCATGGTGACAGAAAAGTAGCTTGTTTGTTTGTTTATTCATTTATTTATTTATTCTGATTTTTACTTTTGTGTTGGTTAATACTTAACAGAATCTATAGTCACCAGAGACAAGCCTGGGGAAATGTCTGTCAGGAATTATCTTCGATTAAATTAGCTCCTTGGTACTTGTGTAAGAGCTTATCTAAGTTAGGCTAATTGAGGTGAAAAGACTCCTATTGAATGTGGGTAGGACCATTCCTTGGCTGAAGTATTGCATGAAATGCAACAAAGGGAACAGAACAGCATCTACCACCCTCTGCTTCCTGATTCAATGTGACCAGCTGCCTCCTCAAAGCTTCCTCCATGCCTTCGTTACCATGATGGACAGGAACCAAAACAAACCCATTCTCTTTTAAGTTGCTTTGGTCAGAGCATTTATTCACAGCAACCAGGAAAGTAATAAAGCATTCTTCCATGGACGGGTAGAAGTTAAGGAGTATGAGACTCCTAGTGAGTTGATTGATAGGGTTTTTTTTTCTTTATTAAATGGCCCTGTTTATCAGCAGAACTCTCATTGCCTTAATTCATTTCTTTCTTAAATGTTACTGTTTTTCTATAGAACATTCATTGCCTTCAGTGATATTTAAAAAAAAAAAACAACAACAATACCAGATTTCTTATAGAGTATAACTTTCACCATTTTCTTAAATTCATCTTCTCTCTGTCATATACCTAATGTGAACACTTTATCACCATCTTATACTTTTTCTTTTCACTGCTTTGCTTAGAGTAGAAAGGGGACAGGACTTAGATTTTCATCTAATTGCTTCTGATAAATTACAGACTCGGAGTCTTAAGAACTGAGCTGTATTTCTTCTATAAACATTGCAAGTTCAATTTCCTCCTAGTCTCTATGTTCCCCTTGGCTGATTTTATCTTCTTCTGCAGTTATTACTGCAGTCCTATGAATGACAATTTAATTTAATATTTCTAGGCAGACCTATCTTATCCTAGAGTTCATTAAGGCTTGTAAAAGCGAAAGGTCTGATATAAACACTTTCAGACATCCCTGGCTGAGTTTCCAGGAGGAGGGGGAACCAGCTGCAATCTTTGCATAGTTTTTTCAAGGCCTCTTTGAAGTGTTCAGGCTGGCTGGTGCTGACAGACAGGGAGTTTGCCTGGTTCTTTGGCTGATGGTCCCTGTGCTTAAGGCAGGCAGAGCAGGAGGAAAGAATTCAATAGCGGCTAGTTAGGAGTCCAATTGCCCTATCCCTCCGTGTCTGCTTTTTACACAGTTTAACAGTGATGGTGATTTACCCAGGGCCACAGAGAGAGGCAGGTCCTCTTTGCCTGTCTCAGTTGGAGTTACAGTACAAGCTATCTAAAAATCTAAAAGCCAGCTCTTTCTAAACAAGTGATACCAGTAAAGAAGACCAAACAGACATGGAATTTTGATAATCTCATTAATGGAATCCAGGCTTTTTACTGCTGGGACAATTTTTTTTGGCGGGGGAGGGGGGCGGTTGGTTGTTTTGTTGTTGTTTTTGGGGTTTTTTTTTTTTTTTTTTTTTTTTTTTTTGGTTTTTCGAGACAGGGTTTCTCTAGATAGCCCTGGCTGTCCTGGAACTTACTCTGTTAGACCAGGCTGGCCTCGAACTCAGAAATCCACCTGCCTCTGCCTCCCAAGTGCTCAGATTAAAGGCGTACACCACCAGACAATTTCTAATCTTAAATAAAAGGTTCTATTTTGTTCTAGTAGACAAAAGTAAGTTACTTTATGTTCAAAAAGTTGCCAACTGAAATGTGCTGGCTTGAAAATTGCTCCCCAGCTTTGGCTAAATGAAAGCTAATTTGGAGGATGGTCTCACATGCCCCAGGATAGCTTTGAACTTAAAAATCTTTCTACCCCAACTCCCAAATGGTAGAATTACAGACCAATGCCACTACACCTACCTTCTAAGGTTAGAAAGATGCAGTATTTCTTCTATGAGACTCTGCATCTGACTCCACTATGATTCTATTTAGGACAAAGACAAAAACTTCCAAGTGACTAGATTGTGCTTGGCTATACTCTTCTATAATTCTCAGCACAATCCAAATATGCATAAGGACCTTTTGTGGCATTATTTCTGAAAGTAAGTTTTAAATGTTCTTCATAAAAGGTTTCTGTTATGAATAAAATAATAAATCAACCAGAATCAAAACTATGGATTGTTATGTGTAATTTCATATTAATAACTGCAAAATTAATCACCTAATAAATGCATGCTTTCTTTTATTAGTGAGCCCATGCTATATTAGGCACTGTGCCAAACACTGCGCTTCAGGATAACAAAAACAAAATTACTGTACTACATGAACAGTGCATGAACCTATGTGGAAATTATGTCTGTATAATTTAAATGGATAGTTTCAGTATCATAAATTTGTTCATTAGCAATTTAGTAACGTAACTGAATAATTTTAAAAATAATTTTAAAAACTAGCTTAACTATAGTCATACACTGAATATTTAATATATTCCAACTTAATAATTTTAGAACTGTATATTCATTGTGTAATAAAGTAATTCAGATCATGATTGTAAAATGGTGAGATTTCTGTCAGTTTCTTTGTGCCTATGTTGTCAAAACTTAGACATATGAAAAATCAACTGGGAAACGATTAAAAAATAGTACTTTCTGATTTATAGGTTGCTAACAGTGGACAGCAGGCTCAGATAGGCACCCAAGTGTTAAATAATTAAATTTTAATATTTCCTTTATGGGTACAGGTAGATGGCTTGTGTTCCCCTAAACACTAACATATTATAAGGTCTATAATTTATTGCATATGGGATTAAAAACTTTATTTGGGGCCTTTCTTTGAAGTTTTCAGATCAGTGATTGCTAGCCTTCAGCTGTAGAGTCAGGAACAGTGTCAAACAGGGTTTGTAACTCGACAGTACTTAGCCTATTAGAGTAATCAACAATTTCCTATGTCTCTACTGCATCAGGCCCTGACCAACAGTAAAATTAAGACAGTATTACTATCTAGAGGATACACGATACATAAAAATCAAACTGCAAAATATTTAAGGTTTTAAGAGTTCACAATGGAGTTTATGTTTTAAGTGTGGATGGGATGAACTAGATGCAGCCAAACAATGCCTGTTCCTCCAGTGAAATTGATATTGCTAGGAAGTCTCTTTAAGTGGGGTGGGGGTGGGTGGGCAGGCCTGCTGAGAGGCTGCTTTCGGGAAACCCAGCAAGGCTGGAAACACAATGAAGCTGTTAACCTATTTGTGTTCTGGAGGGACGGTGCCGCAGGTCTTCATATAACCCTGTAAGACGTCTGTTATCTATTGTGCTGGGCCCCAGTGTACGCCGGCCTGAGTGAATGGGAACACAAAAATATCACCAGAAAGGGCTATTTTCTTAAGAGCTAAGAACCATGGGGATTATACTTAACTGGTTATCAAACTATAAAGACGTTACCGTTCAATACAGACCTCAGAAAAATCAAATTAAGCTGTGCTAAGGTCTATAGGTATAATGTCAGAAGGGAACATATACCCAAATCACATAACTGTAACCACAAAAGGGAATTGAAGCATACCAATGCCATGGAGGAACACACCTCCTTTTCCTGCATGGAACTGGGAGAATGGACAAGGTCTGAGTCGCCTCCTCAGTTCACCCCAACTACTTAGGGATGGCTGGAGGCTTAAAAAGCTAAACCACATCACTCCCGCACATAAGGACAATATGAACAATTTTAAGAAATTCTATCTTCACCAAGAGGATTTACTCTTTAAGTCTGTTGAGCAAATAATTAAGATACACCTGCACTAAATTCATAAACTTACCAAAAAAAGGTTTATGAAGCTCCAAATAAAAGGAAAAGTATACATGTGTACACTCCCCACCCCCAATACTGTTGAATTTCAGAGTTCTTGTGGCTCTTTTTTTTAATCTTAACTGTTTATTTATGCTTTAAGGACACAATAATGATTATTCAGTTGCTTTATTGACTTGACATTGCTTTCCATGCTAATGGGCAACACTGCACTGTTGACAGAAACTCACACTGAGTGGGAAGGCAATCTCCAATTAGAAGCTGGCAACACAAGCCCCACCTGGCACATGGCATGGAAATAACACAAGGCTCACCACAAACGGGTCATTAAAGGCATGTCAGGAAAATGCGAGGAAAAGGGCTACAGCGGGAGTCACAGTATGGATCTCAGGGGGGAATGACCGAAGTCAAGGCATAAGGCAGAATTCATCATGGTGATCGTGGTGGTTAGACAGCTCCCCCATAAGGATGCGTAGACAATTTCTCAGCTGTAGCTCCCTAAGCTTTCTCCGGATCTCTCTCATCTCCTCCATGAACATTTCCATATCATCTCCATCTCCACCCAACCCGTCATTCATCTGCCTGTTGGGAATGGCCCATCGGAAGTTAGGGGCAAGTCGGCGAGCCTGGCCTCTTCGGTGGTGGTTGTGGTTATGGTTGTGGTTGTTGTTGTTGTTGTTTGCAGCAGGCTGGTGGCCCTCACCTCCTCCCACAGGGCGGTCTTCCTGTCCATTCTGCAGGGGCTGCTCCATCTCTTCGTTTTCCTGGTGGACATTGGCCATGATGAGATTTTGTTTCCTGGTTGCTATTCTTTGAACACAAGCAAGACAGGGCAAGGGGAGGAAAAAAAAAAAAAAACCCAAACTGAATGCTCGATGCAGTGACCAGCAAAAGTCAGAGATTAACAACAAGGATTTTCATTATTATTTTTTTCCCACCTTAGAGTCTCCAGGCAACCTCTAGGGAGCCTCCATTTCGAGCCCCTCCCCCCTCCCAGCTCTCTGTCCCCTCCCTCCCCCAAAGCCCACCATTTTTTATTTCCCAGGATCCTTTCCCTGAGCTTTCAGCCACCAAAATGGAGGACTGAGAAGAAGAGTAGTGTGGAGTGGGGGCTCTCACAGGGGTCCTAGACAGGGCTTTCCCCAACCTCCCCCAGCCACCCACCCCACCCCCACCGCCACTGAACCAACCTGGGCCTATCCCTTGCGGCGTAGTCCTCCTGTCAATTCCCGCTGCCGCCTGGACTCTCGGCTTCCAGTCAATCTGCAGACAGGGTGGGATGGGAAGGACTGGGCGCCGAGCTCAGCACCGCACCCGCCTTCCTCGGACCCACCGCCCATCCCCCTACACGGCCGCCCACGATCTCTAGCAGCCCCGTCCCCATCCCCGTCCCCATCCCCGTCCCCATCCCCGTCCCCATCCCCGTCCCCATCCCCATCCCCGTCCCCGTCCCCGTCCCCGTCCCCGCTCTCCGGGGCTCGCTCTAGCGCTCTCCGCTGCGGGCCCGCCCAGCCGCCCCTCTCCCGGGACCCCCGCGCCGTCCCCGCCCCTGAGCCCGGGCGTCCCTTCCCGGGCGCAGCCGGGGTTCCCCGCGCGGTGCACAAAGCCGCGGTGCGCGCCCGCCCGTCGCGAGGCTGTCGCCCGCAGGGCCGCGGCGTGCAGGCCCCTTACCTGTCCCGCTCGCCTCGGGCCCGCTGCCAGCCCGCCGCGCGCAGAGGAGCTCCGAGCTGCTGGCCAGACGCTCGTGACGACTGCACCCAAGGCTGCGTCGCTCTGCAGCCCCGGGTCACGTGAGGGCCCTGCGTCACTGCCAAGCCCGCTCCCCCTGTTCGGGAGGCCAGTGCGACAGGAGGCCCCGCCCCCGCCTCCCCGCCGCCAGTGCTCACCTCGGGCCCCACCCGTCACTCATCCGGATCCTCACCAATCTGAGGAACCACAAGTGGCATCACCATCAGGAGGTTGGACATCTCCCTTCCCTGTTACCAGGGAGGGTCTGCACCATCCTCTATGTCTCCCTCCCACTATAGCCAGGTCTTGGCTTTGGCCTTCTTTGAGATTCCTCTCCACCTTATCCAAATGTTTTCTCCAGAACTTCTCCCCATAACACACCAAGAGATAGAGAGTGGGGTAGACTGTACATATTTCTCTTTATTTCCTTAAAACATACACACACAGGTACACACACACATACACAACCCCACACACAAGCGCGCGGGTACACACACACACACACACATAGGCATGATCAGCATGATTTAGAAAATTCAAAATTATAAGGACCACTCCTTTTTTGGAACGCTGGGGATTGATCCTCTAGCTTAATAATTGCTGGACAAGCTGTCTTCTACCGAGGTGTATTTACAGACCGCTCCAGCCCCTGCCCCCCAACACACACACTTTTTAAACTAAAAAGAAAAAAGAGTACAGTGCCTGTCTATGTTGTTGGGGCTGCCCTTGAATTTCATTCCTTCTACATCAGCCTCCCTTGTAGCTAAGGTTAAAAGGCTTGCACTATCAAGGCTGGTGAGTTTTCAGTTTTGAAAAAAAAAATATGCTTCATTCTGCAAAATGAAAAGAAAAAAAAGTGCTATTTATACTATCACACAGAAAAATATCTTCTCTAGGTTTGGGGTGTCAGTTTTGAAATACCCTGTACTCGTCTGTTACAATTTTTTCTTTAAAAAGAAAGGACACTTGCTGAATACAACTAATGCTTTAAAACAATTCTGGAATCGTTCCTACAGAAAGAAGTCATACTTTTCTATGATTTTGGAGGTGTGGCAGGTTCTCAGTTGTAATCCCTGACTATATGGAGCTCACTCTATTTAACAGGATGCCCTCAAATTTGGGGTGATCTTCCCTGCCTCTGCCTCCTCCTTCTGCCTCCCAAGGCCTGGTGTTATCTGAGATGTCTCTGATTCCACAGTCCTCAGGAAAAAGAGCCATTTGAATTCTTGGCTTTCCTCTCCAAGCCTTTCAACCCACCCTATAAATAATAAGCTGAGAAATATAACATATCTAGAAGTTATCCCCAAACCTTCTACTCTGGTATAAATGCCTCAAGAAATATTAGAACTAAGCAAAGGATGGATGAACTTGGTGTGAAAACTCATACTGAAGGCAACTGTTTCTTCCACCCTGAAATCGCTGTACAAAGTGTCATTCTGTGGCCCAGACAAGCCTGGAGTTGAAATCGGTTTCTTTAAAAGTAAATAAAACAAACAAACAAAGGTCACAGGTAGAAGGTAGATTTTTGGAAACATAGTTGCCAATATTTACAACTTAATAACTTCATTATGCGAACAAAGTTGCTTCTAGTTTGGGCCTCAAATTTCTGTATGGTGTCCTGGTAAATGAGGCAGGTTCCTGGGGATATAAAGTGCAGATGCCTGGTGTGCTATAAAATTATGAGTTTGGAGATACAACATATAGCTCCGAAATCTCAAACTGCAAAATTATCGCCAG
The DNA here is from genome assembly GCF_000001635.26 of Mus musculus. Lineage (NCBI taxonomy): Eukaryota > Metazoa > Chordata > Mammalia > Rodentia > Muridae > Mus > Mus musculus. The sequence continues at coordinate 136,268,607 of NC_000086.7, read as the reverse complement.
TAATTGCCTTTTAAGATAAGGCTGGTGATTTGGCCATTCTGTCTCCCAACTCACAACTCTTCCTTGTGAAAAATAAAAAGTATAGACAAATTGATCAACTTGATCCAAGAATGCTTCAGAAACCAGGAAGCCCATAAAGCCAGAAGAGATTCAAAGACACCACTCTTCAACATGGCCAAGCCACATGTTTTGGACAGAAAATGGAAATGTACAGAAAACGGAACTGAAGTTGGGTGACAGCTTGATTAATTACAGCTTACTGCTTGCCTTTAAAAAAAATAAACCATAGTACATTGGTAAGTTCTTTGTCAACTTGATACAAACCAGAGTCGCCTGAGAAGAGGGGCCCTCAATTGAGGAATTGCCTCCATAAACTTGGACTATAGGCAAGCCTGCGGGTATTTTCTTATTTAATGATTGGTGTGGAAGGACGAACCCAATCAACTGGGGACAATGCTGCCCTTGGGCTGGGGGTGCTGGGTCATATAAGAAAGCAAGTGAGAAAACCTTGGAAAGTAAAAGCCGGAAAAGCAGCATTCCCCCAATGTCTCACTTTCTGTTCCTGCCTTAGCTTAGCACAGTGAGAAGTTATAACCTGTGAGCCAAATAAACTGCTCTTCCTCCAAGTTGCTTTGAGTCATGGTGCATTTTATCACAGCAACAAAGCACCAAGGAGAACACAGGGTGAGAACCGTTCCTTCCTAATTACTCATCGAAGTGGAATCTGTGTATTGTTAAAACCCAGCTTTCTCTTCGAAAAGTATGCTCCAACGTTAGACCTTCATTTAACCTTTTTCTTAAGTTGCTCTGCAGTTTCTTGTGTCATTGTTCAAGTATAGAGTCATCTCTAGACCAAATTTTGTTTAATTTAACATCATACAGGCTGCTGTGTTAGTGATATTGGCTGGAAGGATGCCAAATAGAAACATAAGCTGGCATATTCGGGCAGAGAATTCGGGGTTCAAATTCAGTCTGCTAAAGGAATGATGTGTAACTACGAGTCAGTTACTTACCAATGTTTTTGTGTTTCTATAGTGAAACAGGGATTTTCTAGAAGAATATAGTTATACATAATAAGAATTCACTACAGAGCCTAGCAAATTGCCAATGAAAATTGACTTGTTCTTTTTACTATCTTCAAGTTGTTTCTAAGAATATTTTTAAGAGTATCGGTGTCTGATGACTTTTTTGCTATATTATACTGTGAAATCCACATGTCTACTTTACATACTTAGAGGTTTTAGAGGTTTACAGTACTTTTTGGACAAAGTAGGTGAATATTTGTTGAGTGAATGCGACCATACTTAAGATAATTGTTATTTTGAACGGTGATGTTCTGGAAGCTATACTGCAAAGTAGAAAATATTTAATGGAGAACATTTAAAGAATCTCCTGAAAGTAAAGAAATCATTGTGGCATAACTATTGAAAATGAAGGTTCTCGAGTGGATTTTTATTTCTTTCACTGGGTGCATGGTTGAACATTACCCATTTGACCCATGTTGGATAAATCTTTTGTTTGTTTGTACCCATCAAGCTTTTTTGAAAAAAAATATATATCCTTTTAACTCAAATTTTATATAGGAGATTAGTTATAAGTTTTAATACAGTAATGTTTGGACTTCAACTATCCAGAACTCTGAGAGCGAACATATTTCTACTGTTTTAAGCTACCTTGTGGTGCTTTGCTATAGAAGCTCTGTGAAACTAATGTAATAATATATGAATGCAAATAAAAGATACCATTAATTATGTGTAAGGAAAGATGCACATACCAGATGAAAAAATGAAAAATGGGGTAAGGGGTGAAATGCCTATAATGAGCTGGGCATGGTGGCGCATGCCTTTAATCCCAGCACTCGGGAGGCAGAGGCAGGCGGATTTCTGAGTTTGAGGCCAGCCTGGTCTACAAAGTGAGTTCCAGGACAGCCAGGGCTATCCAGAGAAACCCTGTCTCAAAAAACCAAAAAAAAAAAATTAAAAAAAATTTTTAAATGCCTATAATGTACTTAGAAGGCAGAGGCGGGAGAATTTCTGCAAGTTTGAGATCAGCCTGGTCTATATAACAAGTTGTGGGCCACCCAGACTGTCATAACAAAATCCTATCTCATCTCAAAAGAAAACAAATAGATGCTGAGGGACTAGTTTTTTAAGATAAAATGTAGTTTTAAAAGAAATATAACTACATAATAATCTTTTTTATTATCTTAAACAAGAGTGAGGATCATTCATAAGCCAGTCATGCTTTTAAAGCAAGAGAACAGAAATCATAGATAAGCCTGCATACTCAAAGGACTCTTCTTATGATAGGTACAAACAGAAAGCAAACAAGTAAGCAGATGAATGAGATCATTCTAGATAGTTGTAAAGCCTAAAGAGAGAGAACAGAGACACGAAATAAAGGGTGACTAGGGGACAGTTCTTTTAGCCAGGGTGGGAAAGGGCTTCAGCCATCTTGAGGAGGTCCTTGACAGCATTTGAGTAAAGTCTAATTATAACATTTTCCCCCTTTGAACCGTGACTATCTTTTGTGCTAGAGTACTCAATGTGTATCTTCTCAGGGAAACCCAAGTCATGTCATATCTGTTAAGACAACAGAATTCTACATTCTTGGTGAGTGAACCTTTTATTCTGTTTCTGTCTAAAATGGCTGGGTTTGTGTGTCAAGTTGACACAGGCTGGAGTATCACAGAGAAAGGAGCCTCCCTTGGGGAAATGCCTCCATGAGATCCAGCTGTAAGAATCAAGGGTGGGAGGGTCCATTGTGGGTGGTGCCATCCCTAGACTGGTAGTCCTGGGTTTTATAAGAGAGCAGGCTGAGCAAGCCAGTGGAAGCAAGCCAGTAAGGAGCATCCCTCCATGGCTTCTGCATCAGCTCCTGCTTCCTGACCTGCTTGAGTTCCAGTCCTGACTTCCTTTGGTGATGAACAGCAGTATGGAAGTGTAAGCCGAATAAACCCTTTTCTCCCCAACTTGTTTCTTGGTCATGATGTTTGTGTAGGAATAGAAGTCCTAACTAAGACAAACTTGCTTAATTTTTGGAAAGAGGTTTTAAAAGTGTGTCTATAGCCTCAAAATATAATTGTAAGCTCTTTCATCTTGTAAGCACCATGGCCATCTTAGCTACATTCTTCTCCTGTTTTTAATCAAGAGTTTCCATATGGCAGACAAAAATAACCTCTCTGGATTTTCGGACATTCTAATAAATATTGGTTGCTGCACAAACATTTTTACAAATGAATCCTGAAGTACTGACTAACCTAGAGAACAAAGCCACCAAATGTTAGCATTTTTGCCTGTCAGAGTTTGAAATTATGCAAGGTATATAATAAAGACCTTACGTCATGCCAGTAGGGCCCTTCCCATGGGCAGCATCATTAAAAGTACCCATAATTGGAGTTGAAGTCCCATTCTCCAAACATAGTATAGGACATGTCTCTTACAGTGGTTTTCCTCTTTGTAGAGGAGTGGAACCCTGTTATTTTAGAACTCCATCAAGGGCAGTACTTTCCCACTGCCTTGTTTTCCTGTGCTATGCAAGAACCCTGCCCCCTTTAAGCTCCTCTTTCCAGTCTAGGCTCTCTCGGAGGCAATCTGTTATAATCTGCTTGAGGAAATATATAATTCTTCAGGAGCAAAGCTATTATATTAACTGGGTTTCCTCCCTTACTTTTATCTTTTCCCTTGGGCCTTTTGGTTGTCTCCATTTTGTCAGTGTTGTTAAGAAGAGCAAAAGTCAAATGAGAAAGGTAACCAGGAGTGTTTGCCTGCTACTGGAGTTTCTTCCTAGTGTCTGGAACAGATGGACAGATGAAATAAACATTAGCAATATTTTATCCTGGGATTCTGTCATTACACTAACCCTGACCATATGCATACCATCTTTTAGTTTTTAAAGTTTCCCATATTGTAAACTTCTTATAATTTAATCAGAGCACCCACAACATGTTTAAGTCTTTTAGTTTAAACTTTAAAAGAATGTAAAGGTCAGAGGACAACTTGCATAAGTCAATGTGCTCGCTCAGAAGTAAAGGTCCAGAAATTCAACTCAGGTCTTCCAGCATGGTCATGAGCACATTTATCAGATGAGTCATCTTCCCAGTCTTTATTCTCAATTTTAAAAAACAATATTTTATTTTATGACTATCTAAAACCTAGTCTTGCCTGAAAGCATTTTTTTTTTACTCTTTAAACTCCTTTTGCCCAAAATACCTTACACTTAAAACTTTCTATATCTTTTTAATGTGGTTCTTTTCAGTTTTGTTTTCTTTACAACGTATAGAAAACATACATTTTTTTAAAAAGTTTTTTGAGACAGGGTTTCTCTGTATAACCCCAGCTGTCCTGGAACTTACTCTGTACTCTGCAGACCAGGCTGGCCTCAAACTCAGAAATCCACCTGCCTCTGTCACCCAAATGCTGGGATTAAAGGGGTGCACCACCACTGCTTGGCAGAAAATGTTTTTCTTGATAAAATAAATTTATACTCTAGTGAAACTTAGGAAGTTGGATATCAACTGCAGCAAAAGCATATTAACAGTCATGAGAACATTTTGAACAACAAATTTAAATAACCAGAAAAAAATTTAAGCCCTATTCTAATAGGCACCTGGAAAGTGATTCTTTTAAAATATTTTGTTATTATGATTTTTATGAATACTGGCCTTACCCCCTACATGTATGACTATGTACTGCATGCATGTCTGGTTACAGAGGAGGCAAGGAGGCATTGGATTCCCCTGTTGCAGGAAACATTACAAAGAATGGCAAGTTCCCGGGATACACCCGGCTACTCTCTGCCCTGGCAGGGGTCTCAACTGCCTCTGTCTCTATTTAGCTCCAGCAGATCCAGTCCTCCCAAGTGCCGTCCTCCCAGCTCCGATTCCTTGTCTCAGTGCCGCCTGTACCTTCTCAGCCATTTACCTCTGGTGGCTAGTTGTCACAAATCCCCTTAACCCAGCAAATCAAAACTCTAGAAGCTTATAATTAACCAGTCAGATTTATATATCAATAAATTCCCAATACACAAGATGCCCATACAATAAATTCAGGGCCAATTGTTAATGATACTAGCTGCCCACTTAGATATCTTATATCTACCTGTGGCTATTTAAAACCACCCGGAATCTAAATCATCCTTTTCATCCTCCATCTTACTTCCTTCCCCTTTCTCCTTTGTCACTCCCTGACTCTACAACTCTTAGCTTTGCCTTCCCTCTCCCTGTCCAGTCACAGGCCTCCTGCTACACTAATATTTAAATTAATTGTACTGGGAAAATCCTGCCACATTCCCTAGAACTGGAATTGCAGATGGCTGTAAGCCAGAATGTGGGTGTTGAGAATCAAACCTTAGACCTCTGGAAGCACACTGATGCTCTTAAATGATGAGCTATCACTCCAGCCCCTGGATTTTTTTTTAAAGCGTTCATATCTCATTTGGGCTTACAAGGCAACCAAAAACCAAAGCTGGACAAAGTTCTGGCATTCCTGGCTTCGTTTTATATCTATTTTTCTTTGAGTTGCTTCCTTACTTTTGGATGCAAGCATATTAATTACAAAAGAGGAGCTGAAAGCATGGGGAAAAGTTATATCTCTAGTCCTTGGAACAGCACCCTGGAATAGGACAGGATTGCACTGGGAAGTAGGAATATTCATCTCTTGAAAACCAATCCATCTCCCTAAGCAACAGGGACTGCTTGAAGCATCTCATAGAACCAGAATTAAGACAGTTATCATCCAGATAACATCTGAACTAGAACAATCTAATTATGTATACCACTTCCCTTTGTTTTAAAATTTTTAACTTAAGGTTCATGTTAATACCCCAACAATGACCTGGCAATTACTATTCTCTTTAACTGCTATATTAGGACAAGTGGTCAAGTGTACCTAGTAAAGACCTTTTTTAACCTTTAAACTCCTGTTATATTATGAACTGAAGTGAATTTGGGCTAACTTAACAATTTCAACTTCCATGAGCACTCATTTAACGACAAATAAATAATGTAAAAACATAAGTGCATATGCACAATGCATATAGTCACACATAAAAACAGACTTTTTGAAAACTAAAAATGTAGCCTTCACTTAAGAGTTATCATTAGTTTTAAGCTAAATCATTGATCTAAATTGTATGTTTTATGGCACTAAGCAATTCTCAATTACAGACTGTGGTATGATTTTTCTTTTTTAAAAAAGAAAACATATCTTAAAGACAGATTTTTAACACTATCAGTAGATACACAATGAAATCATAAAAGTCAAAATATGAACCTAGTCACTCAGATTCAAAGCAATATCTTTTCTATTTTAAGAACTAAATGGCAGAAGGGAAGTGACTTTACAGACAAAAATGCCTTTCTTGGTATCATTTGAGGACAAAGCTTTTGACTTTCTAATTTATGGTGAAAACAAACTATATTGTTGCTGCTTTCTTGTGTATCTGGAAGAAAGAGATAGAAGATGTATAGACTTCTGGATGAGGAATAATCCACTCGTCCAATAAAAATCTGGAATTCATCCTTGCCTGGATCAGACAATGCCAACTCATCTCCTGACAGCCATTGTCTCAAAATCTGATCTTGTACTTTATTTGTGCTTTAGTGGCTACTTTTCCCTCTGGTTCTCCTTACAGAGATTTCTTTCATGTCTTGGAAAGTACTGTCGCATCCACCGCAAAATTTAAAGAAACAGACATGCACAGCTGCTGGGATTTCAACCTCTCATAAAACAAAAATATATGGAGCCTAAACTCACCTACTTTGGCGGTTCACTGTTTGAATAGCACAGAGGGAAGAGTTGTTAGGCTCCTTCCTGACTGAAGCTGAGGACTGGTAAAACTGCATTCAGGGGCAGAGTTCCCTTTGCCTAAGGCAGTCTGCTTCACAAGGAGTACCTAATAAGGGAAAAACAGCAAGCACCTTTAAGAGATAGCTGAAGAGAAGAAGAAGAAGAAGAAAAAGAAGAAAAAGAAGGAGGAGGAGGAAGAGAAAGAGGAAGAAGAAGAAAAAGAAGAAGAAGAAGAAGAAGAAGAAGAAGAAGAAGAAGAAGAAGAAGAAGAAGAAGAAGAAGAAGAAGAAGAAGAAGGCCTTTACAATTTAGAAGTCAGCAGAGTATAGAAGTGGCTGTTTCTAGTGTGTTTGGATCTGGCATATGCAACTTTGAGGAGTAGCTTTTCTCCATGTGTTTTATTCAGGCTTGTCTTGAGTATTTATGGGAATTTGAGGGGGTTCAAGACTCTGGATGATCTACTCTCAGGACTGCCTTCTGGACTAAACCAATAAAGTTCTTTTTGACCTAGGAATGGGTATGGATGTGTCTAAGGGGTTTCTAAATTTGGAGCCAGTAGCACTTTTCAAACATTTTGTGGATTTCTGGCCAGAAAATCAAAAGCAGAGTGGGCAGATCATCCAAGTGACAGTCAGGGACATTCAAGAATAATCTGATGGATCATGAATTCAGAACCCAAGATATCAGCAGTGAAAGGAAAGAGGCACAAGTCCACAGTGCTAACCTCATAAGTCTAAGAAGATTTTTAAAATCTTTTAGGGACCTCTACACAGGCTAAACCAAGACTCAAGTCTGCAATGCAGAAAAGCGTGGGTGTGCATCCCATGGAATATCAGAGTAAAGTGAGAGGTACCCACATAGACCTATTGGCTCCTCGAGGAGAATCATGAGTGTCCTAACAGTGGTCATATATACCATTTTGGTGGCTCTCAAGTTACATTTCAAAAGGTTAATTTAAAAAATGTTTTTTCTTTTTCTCTCTTTTTGATAAGTGAGATTATAAAGTCATCCAGGCAGTACCTTTGATGGAATTATAATTGATAAAATAAAACCAGGAGTGGACCAAAGAGATGGGTAAAGGCACTTGGTTACAAGCCTGATGACCAGAGTTGGAACCCTGGAGCCTACATGGCAGTCAGGGAAGACAAACTGCTCTGTGTTGTCCTCTGACTTCCACATGTGCTCCATGACCTGTGCATATACATGCACACAAAAAATAATTAATATAAAATGATCGAACGATCGATTGATTGATTGATTAAACTTAAACAGGCTAGAGAGATGGCTCAGGTACTCAGGGCTTGTACCACTCTTGTAAGTGATAGAAGTTTGGTTGTGAACACCCATGTCTGGCCTGCTCTTGGGGAATCTAGAACCCTCAAAGGGCACTGACTAATAATGTGCACACCACCCCTATATACATAATTTAAAATATAATCTTAAAAAATTTAAACACACACACACAAAAAATTCACAACCAATTAAGGTTTCACATGCAATTTCTGGTGAAAATCCTAAAAACTTACAGCTTGGGTAGCTGGGAACAGAGGAAGGCTTTAAATCATTGCTAATTGTGCTAGAATTCTTGCTTAGCTGCTGGCGACATGCTTCAATTGGATAAGGGGCTTTTCTCCCTTATTCTGAGGAAACTCAGGTCCATGATTACCAAGCATCCATCTGGAAATATCATAAATATAAAAGTTTATGTGAAATTCATTCTTTAAAAATAAGTGGCTGCTGGGCAATGTTGGTGAATGCCTTTAATTTCAGCATTTGGGAGGCAGAGGCAGGTGGGTGTCTGTGAGTTCGAGGCCCACCTAGTCTCCAGAATGAGTCCTAAGATAGACAAAGCTACACCAAGAAACCTAGTCTTGAAAATCCAAACACAAACAGCCAAGCAGCTGATTTATAGCTATGCAATGATTTTACCTTTCTTGTAGTTCCCCTACTCTGTTTTTGTTGTTGTTTGTTTGTTTGTTTGAGACAGTCTTGCTGTATAAAGAAGGCTGGCCTCCTACTTATGATCCTCCTGTCTCAGTCTGCCAAGTGCTGAAAATAAGGATGTGCACTACCATGTCTGGCTGCCCAAAACTCTTTTTTTTTTTAAAGATTTACTTATTTATTATATGTAAGTACACTGTAGCTGTCTTCAGACACACCAGAAGAGGGCATCAGATCTTGCTACAGATGGTTGTGAGCCACCATGTGGTTGCTGGGATTTGAACTCTGGACCTTCAGAAGAGCAGCCGGGTGCTCTTACCCACTGAGCCATCTCTCCAGCCCCCAAAACTCTTTTTGATTGGTTTGATTATAAATTGGTTATAAATTGGCTTCACCATTGTGGTGGTGGTGGTGGTGGTGGTGGTGGTGGTGGTGGTGTGTGTGTGTGTGTGTGTGTGTGTGTTTTAACTTGAATGAGATATCCCCCATGAAGTCTTAGGCATTGGATCACTTGATTCCTATTGGGGGAAGGATTAGAAGTTGTAGACTTGATGAAGAAAGTATGTTCCTTGGCATGGGATTTTAGGTTTTAAAAGACTTAGACAATCTCAGGTTAGCTCTCTCTGCTTCCTGTTTGTGGATTGAGATGTGAGCTTTCAGCTGCTGCACTAGTCCCATGCCTGACTGCCTGACTGCTGCCCTGCCATGCTCTTACACATGATGGTCATGCATTATTATCCCTCTTTTAAGTCCCCAATAAACCTTTCCTTCTATAAGTTGCTTTGGTAATATCTTTTATTGCAGCCATAAAAAAAAGTAATAACTAATGCAGTGCTATTGCTTGAAGAATGACAGGTGGGTCTGCCAGTGATCTAGTAATGGTAACAAACCAGCTCAGAATTCACTGATGTGAACTATAAAGTATGCTCAGAGATTTTGTGGTCAAGTAATTAGAAATAATACAGTAAGGACTATTCTTTTCTGCAGTGTCTGTGACCATAGAGTGAACAGTTCAATTTAGAGTAACTTGAAAACCCATAGATAACACAAAGAGCCTGATTCTGGAACTAAGATGGCCAAGAGACAGAGAATCCACATGGAGCATATCAATGTAGTTATTTCAGGGCTTCACTAGCAACAGTTCCCTGTGTGTAAACTGGAAGCTATATGGCCTTTTTGTGATCCAGCGTTGGAAGTCCCACTGTGCTCAATCAATACAAGCAGTCAAAAGACCTCTTTTAAGATTCGAGTAGGTAGAATGTAAATGTCACCTCATTCAGGAGAAGTGCTCAATAATTCTAGCCATGTTTAAAAGCCATCATACCACTTACTGTTTTAAAAAATTCTTACCATCCATTTCTTGATCGCCTGCTAGGCAGCAATGAATATGTTAGTAACACCTGCTTGGGTGTAATGCTTAGGTGCAAATAATATTGACTATGACCTAGAATAAAACCACCACAACCTTGTTCCATTAATGATATTGCTACCTGAAGGATTTCTAAAGCATTCAAAAAACGATTAGTATAGTCACAAATACTGGTTGGGAAATAATGTATGTAGTCCATACAGTGGGCTGGAAAAAAAGAGTAAAATAAACCACGAGTCAAAAAAAAAAATCAATTAGTGGGTTTGTGGTTTTGTTTTAAATGAGCACTGGGTTCCAGCTCTGCCTCCTGGGTGGTCACCTAGTTTTAGATTTGTCAAGGAGGAAGTTAGGGTCTAAAGTCTCATGCTTTCACAGATCATGTATTGAGAAAACCGGGACAACAGAAGAAATAATCTAATCCAAGAACTTCATTTTATCAACTGAGAAATAGAAACCCAGACAAATTCGAATGTTTTCTCAGGTGGTCAAAGTCACTAATGGCAGGGCCAAGGAGATGGATCGGCAGGTAAGAGTGCTTGTTGTGCGAGTTTGACCATCTGGATCTGATCCCTGGAACCAGCAGAACTCACATAAAGAGCATTTGTAACCCTAGCACCGCTATGCAAAATAGGAGGTGCACATGAGAACACCTAACAAAGGAGCAGAAACAAAGGAGACCCTGCCTCTGGGTTCAGCCTCAAGAATCACACAAATTAACTCTAAATGGTCTTAAAAACTAGCATAGACAACCTAATCTATTTTTCTTACACATAAATAGTAATGAGAAGGAAAGCAGCTCAGAAAATGTTGCTATATGTGAAGCATTATTGTCGGCACATTGATAATTACATTTTATCCTTACACTAATCCTAGGAAGTAGGTGCTAATGGTACCCTCCATTTTACAAACAAGAGAACTGCATAATGGTGAAGCTACAGAAGAGATAAGAAGTAGCAAAGAGGAATTCAAATCCCTGTAGTCTAGTTTCTAATCTACCACTCAGTTTTCATTTAAGTTCCAAGCTGCATGCCTTATTCATTCCTGTATTATTAACCATTTATTGTTTGACAATATTTGAGCCCTTTTCGTGCTAGTACCACATGCTCACATACATCATTCATTTTCAACACCTAATTTAGTGTGTGTGTGTGTGTGTGTGTGTGTGTGTGTGTGTGTGTGTGTGCGTGTGCGTGTGCGCGCGCGCGCGCGCGCGCCATGCATGCAAGTATTCATGGGGTCAGAAAAGGACTTTGGGTTCTCTAAAGCTGATGCTTACAGGCATTTGTGAGCTGCTTGGTGCAGGGCCTGGGAACTTGACTGGTTCTCTAAAAGAACACTGCACACTCTTATTTACATCGAGAACTCTTAACTGCTGAGCCATCCCTCCAGATCCCATTTTAGAATTTTGATAGCCTACGTACAGCTCTTTTCTGTAATTATACACTCAGTTCAATTACTCTGTATATTTTTATACTATGTTTCTGCTAAGACAGAGGAAATTTGAAAAGGATGCAGCAAATATGGCATTTATATGTTCACAGAAATCACTAATTAATGTGAAACAGTAGATACTACTTATGATTATGGTATGTCCTGGGTCACAGAACAAGACCTCCTAACTTACATGCTAATGAAGTCTTGTAGAAATAAGAAGTAGCGAGGAGAATGATTTTTAGCATGACAGACGTGAGCTTTGCAGTAAAACAAGTAAAGTTCCACAATTGAACAAAGCGCATAACCACTTCAACCCTATTTAAATAGTATTAAAAACGTATATCATAAATAATTGCTCAGCATGGTGGTGAATGTCTTTAGTACCAGCACTGTAGAGGCAGAGGCAAGTGGACCTCTGTGACTTTGAGGCTAGCTTGGTTTACAGAGTGAGTTCAGGACAGCCAAGGCTACACAGAGAAACCCTGTCCTGGAAAAAAACAAAAATAAAAACAAAAACCTAACAACACCAAAATCTTGTATTCAACACAATTTATAGAAAAATGGGGAGAGGGGGCTGGAGAGATGGCTCAGTGGTTAAGAGTACTGACTGCTCTTCCGAGGGTCCTGAGTTCAAATTCCAGCAACCACATGTTTTGAGATCCGGTGCCCTCTTCTGGGGTGTCTGAAGACAGCTACAGTGTACTTGCATATAACAAATAAATAAATCTTAAAAAATTAGAAAATGGGGAGAAATATGTGGCAGTTGATCTAGGCCACCAAAATTCCTAGCTGAGTTTGGGGGTCAAAAACTGCATTCTGCCAAGTAATTGAGAACAAGCACAGTGTAACCTCAAATCTGGAACTCTCTGCTTGGGAAGGGAAGGATATCAGCATTGCTCAGCCTGGCACTGCTGACCCTTGACTAAAGTTGAATGCTGAGTGAGTGCAACCAAAAGGTAGGGACTCCTTTGTGCATCCAACCTCCTCACAGAGAATGCTGGTTCCCTGCTTATTCTATTTTATTTTATTTTATTTTATTTTATTTTATTGAAGATATGGATCCCTAGGATGAGCAATGTAGAGCAAAGTTTCCCAACAGTGCTGTGTCTAGAACAGTCCCGCTGACTGGTTTTTGTCAAAGGACTGGAATGCAGGAATGCCCTCATTGTGAAGGGCTGGAATGCTGTAGGTCAAAGGGACAATATTATCTTGGTTATCTTTGTCCCTTAAATGGCCATATATTTTTCAGCTTGCACGTCTGTCTTAACATCCTCCCCGCCATTAGGTAAAACTCCTGGAATGTTATCAGTAAGCTGAGTAGACATCTAGTCTCCACTAAGCCTTTAAGGTAAGACACCTGGGAATGCTAGCAGATAACATCTGAAGTCAGCATGCTTGTTGAGTGAATTCATTTCAAACTTTTTTTCTTGTTTTTTAGCTATGAAAGTTGTGCAGCCTCTTTCACTTTGGAACATGTCATTTAAGTTAGCCTGAATCCATGTTTCTAGGCCATTGCTACTCACATTTGGCTAAAAAATAAACTATTTTCTTATTTTGTGGGAAGCTACTATTTTACTTTGACAGAGGTAAGGCAAGAGGACTTTAGACAGCTATACATCTCACCATGAAGAGGACAAACAGTAGAAAGGTCACTTAGAGACAAGGCTGCTAAGCTTCTGGTCTCCAGATCCACAGCCCTTGATCAGATATTTCACCCTTAGAAATATGGAAACCATAGAGAATATATCTTCTACTATTCTCTAAGGTGAACCTAGTTCATTTTTTTATTAGATATTTTCTTTATTTACATTTCAAATGCTATCCCGACAGTTCCCTGTGACCTCCCCCCACCCTGCTCCCCTACCCACCCACTCCCACTTCTTGACCCTGGCGTTCCCCTGTACTGAGGCATATAAAGTTTGCAAGACCAAGAGGCCTCTCTTTCCACTGATGGCCGACTAGGCCATCTTCTGCTACATATGCAGCTAGAGACATGAGTTCTGAGGGGTACTGGTTAGTTCGTATTGTTGTTCCAGAAAATCAAGAAGGAAGACCAACGTGTGGATACTTCATTCCTCCTTAGAATAGGGAACAAAATACCTATGGAAGGAGTTACAGAGACAAAGTTTGGAGCTGAGATAAAAGGATGGATCATCCAGAGACTACCCCACCTAGGGATCCATCCCATAATCAGCCACCAAACCCAGACACTATTGCATATACCAGCAAGATTTCGCTGAAAGGACCCTAGTTCGTTTTCAGCTGGAGAAATTCAGGCCAAGATTGCTTCAGAGTCATAATGGGAGCAATTGAGAAGTAATTAAATGGATTTGGTAAAGGTAGTTTACTGCTGTCTGGCTAGACTGTTGAGGAAAACCAAAGGAGAGGAGGCTTTCTATGCTCAAAATAAATATCAATACTGACCTTGATGCAGACATGGTGTGGCACATGCTGTAGTCCCGGCACTCCGAATGCTGGAGCAGAACATAATTTTATTTTCTCGAAAGCCTGGACTACAAATGAAGTCTCTGACTTAAAACAAAACAAACAAAAGCCTCCAACCATGACAACTAGTCTTTTCTGAAAGGCCACATTTTAGTAGTTTTCAGAGCAATTGGTAACCAAGGGAATTACTGGAAACGAGAGACCAATCAAGAAGCTATTAGCAGATTCTAAGGCGAGCATGGTTAGCGAGCGAGCAAGAAAGCCTTATTAAAAGCATTGTCGTCAAGGTGATACTACTGTGCTGGGGAGATGGCTCAGTTTGTAAAGTGCCTTCCCTTTAAACATACAACCTGAATTGACTCCCTAGAGCCCTACAGTGGTCTGTAACTTCAGTGCTGTGAGCAAGGCCAGTGCTGATATTGCAAGTACATGCTATTAATCCCAGCTTTCCCATAGATTTTTTTTTGGATCAAACAGCTGAAAATGTCTACCAAAGTAGCCATACCATGCTGCATTCCTACTAGCAATGAATGAGAGGCTCTGTTGCTGAATATCCTTGCCAGTATGTATCTGAAATGTGAACAAAGCATGTAAGAGGATAATGGTATGTGACAACAAAGGGAAATGAGATACTGGCAGATGCTGGACTATAGATATTGGTAGATATGGACAAATCTTTAGAGCATTATGATAAATAAGCTGCAGGAGAGTGTTTTACACGTTTGAAAAACTGTACAGATAGAAGGTCTACTGAGATTTGCTTAGGACTGGGAGGCTAGGGGCTTAGGCATGCCATCGTGTTTCTTTTTACTTGATACAAATGTACCAAAATCAATTATAGTGGTAGCAGCACAGTAGTGTAAATATACTGAAAATTGTTGTTCTGTATTCTTTTAAGTAAGTGAACTGATGGATATTCAAATTATATCACACTGTATTCTATCTTAGTTATGGTTTCTATGGCTGTGAGAAAACACCATGACCTAACGAAATTTAGGAGAAAAGGTTTACTTCAGCTTGTATTTCCATATCACAATCCATCTCTAAGGGAAATCAAGGCAGGTGCTCAAACAGGAGGCAGGCACTGAGGCAGATGCCATCTGCTGCACTGATGAGTGGGCTACCTGCTAATGTGTTCATCAGCCTGCTTTCTTCCAGTATCCAGGAACTCCTGCCTAGGGGTGGTGAGTACACTGCCGCTGTCTTCAGACACACCAGAAGAGGGCATCAGATCCCATTACAGATGGCTGTGAGCCACCACGTGATTGCTGGGATTTGAACTCAGGACCTCTGGAAGAGCAGCCAGTGCTCTTAACCACTGAGCCATCTCTCCAGCCCCTGATAGTGGATCTTTCAACTTCCTGGCAGCCAAATTTACTCAGTCGACATTGCTATAGGCCCAAGTGAGGAGTTGGTGACCTCTACAAAAATGATCTTCACGTCCCTAAAAACAACCTAGGCAATCGCTATCCTTGTAACCCACACCCCACAGATGTAGTATGCAGTAAACTAGGATGCGATTAATATATAAATCAGTTGTTTGACCTCCTGAATTTTGTGATTTCTAAAAGCAAGTAACTGAGGCGGGGAGGGATGGATTAGTAAAGTCATAGAAGTAAAAAGTAAAAACAAAAACTATTGTTTAATGGAAAGATGTAAGGTCATGTTTCTTTTTTGTTTGTTTGTTTTGTTTTGTTTTGTGTTGGGTTGGGAAAGTACTGGTAATTATTGAAGTTAGAAGTCTGCCCTTCCATGTAGTCTTAGATACATAGGCCTTCTTTTGATGGCCAAATTCTAACAGTCTTCCTTTCATGTGTTGGTGTGTTTGCTTTCGTGTATAAAAGCTTGCAGAAGAGAGATAAAAAGACAAGTCTTAGTTCTAGAGATGTAAGGGCAATAGAATTTGTTATAAGAACATTAGAATAATAATTATTATTTATTATTATTATTTCCTAAACCACCAGAGGACTAGTAAAATACCACACTACCACTTAAAAAAAATGATCTTTCCTTTAGCAACCTAAGGGTCATCATCCTGGTGTTTGCAGGTGTGTGTACATCTATTACTCTATACCCTTCTGTTCTGTCCCCCACCCCCAGTTAGTGCAAAGGTTTATTTAGCAAAGTGGCAGGAACAAAGCTCGACAAAGCAAATACTTCTCAAAGAGATCAGAGTGGACTGCCCCAAGGCAGGAGCAGCCTAGTGGCTTCTCCCTTGTGATTTTAAAGAAGTTTTATAAATATTTATGAAGTGTATATTAGAACATTCAGGCCTTTTAGACCCTAAGCAAAGATGACTCTACGGAAGCTCTACAGCCACCAGCAGTAGCAAAGCCCAGCCCCCTACTGTGAGCTAGGTGTCCAAGGCAACTTGAATTATAGTCACACATTAATCAGCCCTGTCCCTCCTCTTATCTTGGTCAGCTGGGCTATCTTATCCCCAGCCTCCAGCCCTGTTCTTTCTCATCACTAACGATCCTGCGCCTTCACCCTTTTCATCCTAGCATTCATTTCTACTCCCACATTTCTTTTAACACAGTAAGCCTAAAACCGTTGCTAGCCTGGACATTCTTTTTTAATACAGACGATTAGGTACAGTGCCCATAGAAAGTCTTCTTGTAAATTGTACTGTTGTTTGGCATGGGGTGGGTTCTTTGTCTTTAGGAAGTAAACATAAGCTGGATTTTTAATGCACCTGTCTTTTATTTTCAGCTAGACTGCAGCATTGCTTTCTTTTGTATGCCCAAAGATTCTCGCAAGGAGGTGGGGCACATTATTAGAGGCAAACTTGAATGGAGGTCAATAGAAAGTACTTATACTGGGCTGGAGTGGTGGCTTAGCCAGTAAGAGCACTTGTGGCTCTTTTACAGAAGGTTTGATTCTCAGCACCCACATAATAGCTCACAACTGTCTGTAACTCCCAGATCCCTCTTCTGACCTCCCCAGGCACAACAAGGTGCATATACATACACGCAGGACAAAAACACTCAAACACATAAAATAAGTAAGTCCTTCCTTAATTAAAAAAAAATGAAGTACTTACAGTAAGATTTAGTTTGCTGGCATCCCTAGGAAAACTAGTACATCTCCATAGTAAAGAAAGCGCCTCATAGCTGTTATCCCTCTTAAAGTGAAAAGGAGGCCAAGGGAACTGTATATGAGACTGAAGGTCAAAGTGAAAAGAAAGAGCATCACATGTACATCGGCCCGTGTGAATGAAAGTTCTCGGAAGGACTACACCTACTCCTTACACTGACCCTTCTGCAGAGCTGATGGGGATTGGAAATACCATCATTTCAGGGAGCTTAGGGTGTTGCTGCAGGTCTAGAGCCTAACTACGATTTATCTTCAGCTTACCTTTAGCCCGCCTAATTCTTGTTCTTCCGCTGTGTGTGTTCTGCCATGCTTGTCATGATCCAGTGACGCTTTTAGAGGAAGACCACTGCCTTCCATGAACCAAAAGGCTAAGAGTGAACTGAGATGCCCATCTGAGGCCCATGGCAGAGATTTTCCTACCGATGCCAGGGAAGTCTGGGTCCCATTTGGGGGTTCTTAGTCTCATTAATAGAACAATTTAAGAATGGACTCAATGGAAACTTCAAAGACAATTTGATTAGAGTTTTAAAAGAAAAATCCCGGGGTAGGCCAGCTGTAAATCTCAGCAGCTGCCTGGAGGAGGAAGAGAGAGAAGAGAAAAGGGGATGGGGTGGGATGGGAAAGCCATGCTATTTGGGTTAAGCTGGTATGGAGGTCAGCCACATGGCAAGAGTCAGCCACATGATGGGGATGGGAGCTTTAGAGAAAGAGTGGGCCTCGGTGTGTTAGGAAAATGAGGCTTAGAAAAGAGATAGAAAAAAAGAAGAAGCTAAACTATCTGAGTAATTCAGAAAAGTGGGCAGCCTTAGGAAACTGCTTGGCCGCCACCCTGTAAGCCACTATGATAGGGAACAGGCCTACTTAATGTTTTGACAATGTATGCCAGACAAGTACTATATACAAGTCTACCTCACCAGTTTAAATAGCTACTTTACCACACTATACTACCAACAGTAAAGATGTGAACAAAAGATTTCATGAACACTTTTCCAATTAAAAATAGACAAATGGCAGGGCATGGTGGCACATGCTTTTAATCCCAGCACTCTGGAGGCAGAGGCAGAGAGGCAGAGAGGCAGAGGCAGACAGATCTCTGTGAGTTTGAGGTCAGCCTGGTCTACAGATCAGAGTTCCAGACCAGCCAGGGCTACGTAGTGAGCTACCCAGTGAAGCTTTTAGAGGAAGACCATGGTTTTCCATTAACAAAAAAAAATTGCTCACACGGTCATGCACCCACCACCACCATAAAACACACACACACACACACACACACACACACACACACACAACATGGTGGGCGCATACACAGGCAAACCCCCCATGCTCTTACAGAGTATGAATGCATGTGCTATGAAGCTGTTTTTTTTTTTTTAAACACATTCTTCTGTTGTTATCCTACTGCAATATTTACACAAGTTCAGTCCTGCCTCTAGTATCCTGGTGGATCCAGTGGCCTTAAGACTTCTACCTCGGTCATTTTAAATCAACATGTTAATGTGCTGACTGTGTAACGTATAGCATATTAATACATTACCGTGTGCTTTTGAGAGCATCGAGATATTTGGCTCTGAAAGTGGTTTGGCCTTCCTTTTAGACCCAAGCATATTTGTCTCCGAGTGCTCTCCAAAGCCTCTCATCTGGGGATGGGCTGACCTCCCTGAGTCTGTTACAGGAAGGAGAGTATAGCAAAACAGCCCTAAGTAAAAACACAGTGTCCTTGAGAGAACAGCTAGAAGGTAAACAGTTTCCAACAGCTCGTTTGTTTTATTGCTTAACCCAAGATACAAAAAGTGCCTGCTATAGGAAAAAGAATCCGGAAGTTTAGCCATGGGAGCTCAGGCATGGAGAGACAGCTCATTCAAAACCTGCAGCTGACCACCTCATCCATTTTCAGTTGGTTTTTGATGGGTGTCAGCGCCTGATTTGATGATGTTATCGCTACCTGTTCTTATGTATTCCTAAAAGCCTCACCTGAAAGAGGGTGTGACATCCGGCTCTGCTAGGGACTCTCATTAGGGTGCTGTCTGAATTGAGAATTCCTGTGAATTGCCTCAAGAGCAGTTCCTCCATCAGTTTCTGCCAGGTATTTTGAGTGTCTGACTTGATGATAATTTTCTATCATCTGTATGCCTCATATTGCTATTTGTTCTTTTACTTCTGCTTGCTGTAATAATTAATAAATTCAAAACCAAAAATATATCTATTGGAGATCATTCTCTGGACCATATAGAAAACTATGTCTTATAGTCATTTTTTTTTGAGATGGAGTCTTGGGTAGTCAGTCTGAGCTTAAAATTACCATATTGCCCAGGCTGATCCTAAGCTCATGATCTTCCTGTCTTTTCCTCCTGGGTGCTGGGATTATAGGCACCACACACAACTTTTAGTGTAATTTTAAAGTTCCTCAAAGACTTTCTCGTAAGGCTTGACATCCCCATGATCTATTGTACAGAGCAAAGTGTTATTAGGAGAGGCAATCTGCCAAACCCCCTGAGTGTCCTTGTTCGTTCTTACTGCATATGCCAAGAATGTCGGGCCCCGAGCGCTCTTTACCCAGGCAGATAATATTTCAGCTGTGCTTACAGTAAGCAACCTTGAAGTATGAGGTAACATCTTTCCTCAGACACAGAGCAGGCTTGTGATTTCTTTGAAAATAGTATGGAACATAAGCATCTATCACAGGCCCTTTGTCACCGCAAGAGATTTGGTAATCAGAGAGACAGTACAAATCAACAGGAAGTTCTAGTTAAGCCTTTTCTATAGTAAGGGCCTTGGTCTCGGACCCAGCGCTTTTAGCGTCTTCTGCCTGCATCCATTAACAATAGCAGGTTACTTGTCAGCTTATAACTAGGGTAAAGCCTTAGACCGTGTACGTTTCCTCACAGGTGCTTGAAGATCATATCCCTCATGCACTTACACCATGAATTTTTTTCCTACCAGTATAATTTTTGCCATGTACCACCAAGCCATTAACATTGTGTCCTACTGAATATTTTCCTTCAAACTGACTTGCTTCTATCATTTGAATAGTTTTTCTAGAAAGGAAAGTTTATAAGATGACCCCTAACCTGAATTATCTTCATGCTTTAACCCAAAAAGTATTTAATACATGTCTGAATAAATACATGGGCATTACAATTTAAATTATGTACATACTCTCTATGATCACCCTCCCCTTCCATCAAATCCTTCTCTCTTTAACATAAGCTATCTGTCTCCATCCGCAGCTATGTCTGGGGACATAGAATCCTGCAACCAATGTTTCTGTTTAGTGAATATTCTGAGCTAGTGCTTTGTTTCTTTGGAAAAGTGCCCTCTACCTTCTCCTGGTAAAAGAAAGAAGTCTAAGTGTTTTAATATACGGTGACGGAAATTTGCCCACTTTCAGATAAATTTGCCCATGGCAGCCCATCCGTCAGCCTTATAAGCCTCCTAGTGCAGTTTGAAGCAGAGAACCAATGGAATATCCACCCTGGTGACGAGTGTGTTAGGGGTGAGGCATTCCACACGCTGCTCCTGTGATCACCTTCCAGGCTTCCGAAAACTGGATTCACTTCTTACTGTAAAATGGACACTGTGTGGCGTGCCCCTAGAATCTTACCTTACTACAAACAAAATTCCAGCCTCATCATCATCCGCCCAGCTGTCATAACCTTGATGAAAGGAAATGAAAAGCTCCCTAAAAGAGCATCATAAAGGAAAAATTACATACATGTGGCACGTTCCCATAGTGTGTTGCTTCCCAGGAAGGGGTGACACAGTCTCAAATAGGACTTCAGCCTCCCTATAAAATTTATATAAAAGTATTAGGGTACCTGTTGAACCTGAGGGGAGAACCTGTCCTCAGCCTGCAGGGGAGAAATTACTCACTATATGGAAGCAGGAGTCAGGAATACCAAATGGCATCTTCACATCCAGAAAAGAGATCCTGTGAAAGCCTAAATTGTTAAGACTCCTGTTCTGGTCAGACTCTTACATGAGCCTGTTCTCTCTTGGAATCTTATAAGAGGAAATAAGTTAAGATCCCAGGGAAGTGAAATTTGCAGAAATGTGCAAGGACTGGATAACCACGCAAGTATCGAAAGCAGCTCGATGGGAGTCTAGACAGGCAGGAAGAACTATGGAGCACTCACCTAACTGTTGCTTGAGCTTGTTACTTTTTCCTATGCTTCCCAATAGCAGAAAGAAAGCTCTAGCATTTGGAGCCTCCTGCACGAGCAAATGGGGATAAAGCCCCGTTGAACAGCTCTGCAGCGCATGTGACCACCACAGTTATGTTTATTATTGCGTATGAGACGAGTTGTGAATTTTAATCTTTTAACTCGGTAGTTCTCATATTGTCAATGAATAACAAGCGCCTCAGGAGTTTTAAAAATAAATTGATGGGCTGTTGGATTCTTATTTTTAGTTATAAAACCTTTATTATTTTTAGCAAGAATAATGCGTGTTCATTTTAGGAATATGGCAAATACAAATAAGCAGAAGAAAAATCATTCATCTTTCACAAGTTTATATGTGCATATATGTAACATACAAAGGTACTCCTGTCTTTCAAAATATGATATTCCCATATTATTTTGTAACCTTTTCTCATTTTGTATCCCATCAGAAGCTCATTTTGTTATTCTTTTTTTTCTTTTTTTTTTACAAATCAGTAAAGCTTAAAGCCAGAGACTTATAGATTGGTTCAAATATAATCAACAGTAAGATACAGACAACAAGAGATACAGCTAAAGCCACTAACAGCAACAGATTCAAAGTAGGAAGATGGGCAAAGGTCTTATCAGGAAAATGCTAATGAAAAGAAAGCTAGATCGCAATGGTAACATCAGATAAAAGGGAAAGCAAGCCAAGCTACATTAAATAGGGGTAAGGATGGCTTCGGTTAGCCTTCCAACGCGTCACTATAAGTTTGTTTCTCACTTTCCTGATCTCATCTAGCTCCTCCACATCTCTAAACAGATCATCACTGCTCAGGTGCCTGTTGTGTATATCCTCCTGAAAATCCTGCAGAGACCGGATCAGCCTCTCCCGAAAAGTTTCTTCGGATTTCTCCTCCTCCTCGGGTTCCTGCCCCTCCTCGGGCTTTTCCTCCGGCTTTGGCTCTTCCTCAGGCTTTGGCTCATCCTCCTTTTCTAGGTTTCCTTCCATTTTTTGGCAGGGTTTCATCTTGTGTCTGCTTCTCTTCTTTGCTGCTTCCTGCAGAATACGGGAATGCAATGATTTCTAGGAAGCGAGGGGGGAGGGGAGGGGGAGGGGGAGGAGGAGGAGGAGGAGGAGGAGGAGGTGGTGGTAGATGGAAGACTTGGTAGATGGGCAGGTGCTGTGCACAAAGGTCTCCTCACCGTTTGCTTACGCCCTCCCCATCCCACCCCCCCTCCGTCCACTCTTGCCCCCTCCCGCTCTCCCTCTCCCCACTTCCCTCTTTCCCCTCCTCTCTTCCCCCCACCCTCGTTCGGTCTAACTGCCCTCACCAGATACCTTCCACCTGAGAAACCCAGTCCGCAATCAAGGTTTCCCTGTCCCCGCCCCTCTTACCTCCATTTTCCACCCCCTCCCCTCTCTAGTCCCTCCCTCCAGCATTTTCCAAGGCCTTCCTTCCCGCCTCCCGCCCCAGCCCTCCACAAATCTTTCTCCCTCCCAGGCCTAACACAGGCCCCTCCGAAAGGGGTGGGGGGAAGGGAGAGGGGACTGGGGCCTTCAGCCTCTGCAGGCCTTCACCGACCCATATCCTGGGGGAGTCTTTTATAAAGTTCCCCCTCACTTACCAGGTACAGATCTGGTCGATTTCTTTTTCCTACTTATTTTAGCCTGGTGCGGTACAAAGAACAAACCTGCAGGCAAACGGAGAAGGGAGGGGATGTTGGGGGTGGGGCAAGCAAGCCCTCGGTGCTCAGCAGAGCACTACCACGGACCCAGCTCGCCGAGCTCTCCGCATTTAAGGGCTTGCTTATGGAAGTTTCCCACCCTTTGTTTCCCAAAGGACTCCTCCTTCCCACCCCGCAAGTTAGCCTGTCTTTCTCACCAGACAGAGGGTAAAAAGGAGCTATTCTTCCCCAACTATCTGTAGATCCGAGACGAGGTTTGGGAAGCAAAGTGGGGGTCCAAAATCTCAGAGTATGATTATTTTGGAATCGTCACAGCCCCCCTTGTTTTCTCTTGGGACCCCCTAGTCGTTTCACAAGTGTCCTTTCCTGAAGAATTAAAGGTACGAGGTGGAGGGACAGACTTAACCAGGACTCAAGTCACTACCCTAGACCACTGTAAACTACAAAAATCCTTGGCAGTAACGGCTTAAAACACTAACCTGATGAATTGAAGCAAGCTGTCTCTTCTGGCCGCTGGCCTCTCGCACCACCGTCTGCAAGGCTAAAGGGAGCTGGTACCCAGATGGAAACAAGGACCAGACTAGCAGGATTTCTGCACACGTCGACTCCTGGTCACATGAGATCTACGTCACCAGTGAGGTCCGGTCCCCGATCTCCACTCCCACAAAAAGCGCGGCAGATGTGGCCCCGCCCTCCGCTCCCATCTACCACCCCCTCTCTAAACATTCATTTGGCCTTGTCAGTCTTTTCTGGAGGAAGAAAAAAAAAGAATGTGCGGATTGGTTTTATTGTTGTTGTTCTTTTTGCAGCTCTCTGATTACTAAAGAGGAGCGTCATATTTTTTGAAGCTACGGAACTTTTCGGCTTCTTTTAATAATAGGCTCTTCCTGTCTCACGCTCCTAACTGCCAGTACCACTCACCCCCCACCTAGCTTTCCTTAGCCCCTCCTCCTTCATCTGAAACGCACTCCTTTGTTGTGGAGCCAGGTAGGTAGGTCAGAAAGCAGTGGGAGAGGGGGAATCTTGAAATAGAAGTGGGATTTTTCTTTAAGGCAACTTAAACTTTATTCTTAATACGTCTGTAGTCTTTTCGAAAGTAATGTTGTTTTACAGTCAGAAGTGACAGCCAAATTACTTTAGATACATTTGTGAATTCATACATGTTCATTTCTTATACTAGTGCCTAGTGTTTTTTAGTAAATGCATTCAAAGTATATGCCTTTACATTTTTTATTATATTGTGGTGTTACTTGGGGGAATTATTTAAAAAGAAGAAAAATCATGTTTAACTCTAGAGGCCTGCTGGTGGTATTATTACCAAGAAGTGGTGTCGCCTGAAGAATCGCTGCTTCAACACTTGCCAGCATAGATTGTTCGAAAACAGTCGCCTCATCTTAAAGAAAGTAACACTTTATATACACCACGAATTGTTGGACTGTCTTAACAATATGTGTCTGCTCTAAATCGCTTAGCTCATAGAAAACTTTCAACATTTACTTATTCCCATTTTATTTCATATATATGCATATCTCACTCACGCTGGAGTGAGACTGGATATAGTATAATTATGTTCCCCTTTAACAGGAGGACTCTAGCTTCTTTATCTTGTACTTGACTTTAAATTAAACTTTAAACTTGACTAGTCAAGTTGCTAGTTTTATGATGATGATGGTTGCTTGGGTTAAGGACTTAAAAGCCTCTATAGGTGAAAGTATTGGCTGCTCACTTGGTTACATATACCTAGTAAGTGTCTAAAATGTCTAAAAAATATATTTTAAAACTTGGCATTGCTGCTTTCAAACTGTATCTTCTGTTTGGTCATCTTAACCTTTGAGTCAGATTTCTGCTCAATTTTACATGTAGACATAGCAGTCATTTAAGATGTGGCTTGTTCAGAACAATAATACAAGGTTGTTTTGACCTAAATTTGCACACTGTGTTCCCTCTCCAAGGCTACAGACACCAAGATAAGAGGAAGTAAGACAATATTCCATTCTTGGCCATTGGAATCTAGAAGTCTCCAGTAAACAGTGCTCTGCTGCTGTTACCTCTGTTCCTTTTCCTGTCTACAAAGCTGCTTTGCATCCCTGAATCCACTAAGATGATCTTTTATTGGCAATAACCTCTCAGTTTCTTTGCTTTGTTAGCATTCCAAGTGCAATCTTTTCCTTGCTTCAAAAACATACATTTGAATCATTTGCAAGCCACAAGTAATGGTCTTGTAACACATCGACATTTGTATGTTGGAAACTTGGTCCCCAGGGTGGTAACATGGGAAGTGACGGAACCTTTAAAAGGTGCAGACCAGTAGGAAGCCATTAGGTCACTGAATGGTATTGCCTTTGACAGGAACTGAAGCAATTCTCAAGGAACTCTGGTTATTTCTCACAAAAGGCTTGTTATGAAAGGCCAAGGATGAGTCACCCAAACACACAGCTTTGATTGCTCTCCAGCTTCTTGTCTTTCTCAAAAACATACCTGTCATGTTGTCATCCATCAGGCTAAGACATAGTAAGTCTTCACCATAGAAGTCAAAGCCCTTGAGTCTCAGAAACTAAATGCTAAATAAACTGCTTTTTTGGGGGGTAAAATATTCAGCCTTGCATATTTCATTATAATAACAGAACTTGAACTAATACGGTCTCTGTGGCAAGCTTTGAGCTGATTGACAGATCTTCAGTAAGGTCCACTCCCTGTACTGAGCTTATCTCCCATATTAGTTACTTTTTTCCTTCCTGAGACAAAACATACGGCAAACAAACTTAAGGAAGGAAGGATGGTTTTGACCCATAGCCTAAGAGTGCAGTCC
Source organism: Mus musculus (assembly GCF_000001635.26). NCBI lineage: Eukaryota > Metazoa > Chordata > Mammalia > Rodentia > Muridae > Mus > Mus musculus. The sequence goes on along the minus strand of NC_000086.7, from coordinate 136,242,897 downwards.
ATCATGGGAGGGACAGTAAAGCTACAAGTCCTCAAAACAGCTAGTCAAATTGCATCTGTAGTTAGCAAGAAGAGAGAGAGAGAGAGAGAGAGAGAGAGAGAGAGAGAGAGAGAGAGAGAGAGGGAGAGAGAGAGAGAGAGAGAGAGAGATATGCTGGTGCTATGTTTTCCTTTTCAACTTTGTTTGCAGTCTGTAATCCTAACCCATGGAATGCTGCCACTCAGTTTCAGTGGCTTTTCCTCCTTAGTTAAATATATCTGGAAACAACCTAGTAGACGTGCCCAGATGTTGGCCTCCCAGGTAATTCTGATGACTGTCTTCCTAAAGGTGGATCATATCTACAGCACTCCTAACCTAAGAGCTAGGAGTAACGTAAATGGTGTGGCTACAAAGAGCCTTCCTCACATAGGTCATTTAGAGAAAGGCAAAAGGGGAGGAGGCCATCCAGCCTTGATTCAGGTCAAAAGAGGTGAACTTGAGTTTCCGAGGGTGGGGAGGATATAGATGGAAAGAAGAAAAGGAAACTAGTCCAATTGCTCCCAGGTGCTGTGCCCTACTATTGGTTATCTGACCCCATCATATGACTCCTAGCTGCTCATTTGTTCCTTATTATTATTATGTAAGTCTGTTGATAGTGGGTATGGCTGAAAATAGGCTCAATACAAGCACATTATGGTAGACTCTACTACACCAAGATTTTTTTAGTTACTTTACAGATCCAAGACTCTAAATACATTTATCTTTCTAGACAGCAAGAATGTAGACTATTTATCCCCATGTGAGAATGTAAATCCATCCCTATGTATTCATCTTTAGAAAATGTTTTATGATAATCACAATGATTTACTACAATAAAATTTGTAGGCCTGAATTCCCAGCACTGATTCTTTGGCTTAAACATGAACAGACAGTGGGAAGCACCAGGTGACAAGCATCCATAAAGGAACAGAAGGAAAATAATTTGTTCAACTGTAAAGTAGACTTAAGCACAAGCATGTGCACATGCATGTATATATTTTGTAAATTCTGGATTCTCCTGGATGATTTTATTAGAGGATAAATAAGGCAAACCTCATAATTGTGAAAGGAAAAGGAATATAAAAAGTTGTATGTTGGAGCCTAATACCCAGTATGATGGTATCTAAACATAAAGCCATGGAAGGAAACTAGAACAAGATGATCAGGCTCCAGTGAATGGGGTTATCCCTCTTAAAAGAGGCAAAAATGATGCAAGAAGGGATAGAGAGAGGAGGGGAGAAGGAAGGATGTGAGAGAGCTTGCTGTCTTATTCTTCTCTCTGCCCTGTGATAATATAGTAAGATAGCTGCCTGTAAACCACAAACTAAGCACTCAAAAAACACTAGGTCTTTTCAGGGCTGGAGAGATACTCAGTAAGTAAGAAGCATCCTGCTCTTGCCAGGTTAGCTGCCAGTATCTATGTCCAGTGGCTTTTAAACACCATAATTCCATCTGCAGAGAGATCCCAGGCCCTTTTTCTGGCCTCTCTGGACACCGTTCTTACACGGAGAAAGCCACACTCACACATATACATATAATTAAAAATTAAAAACAGACCCTGTTTGGGGAACCAATTTGACTCTACAATAGGCTTATGAGTACTGGAGAAATTCCACATCTCCCAGTAGCACTAGAAGTTGCTGTGGACCAAGAGGGTAGTAGATCAGTCCTGAACTGGTATTGGTGCAACTTTCAGACTACAGCTGGGGCTTTACCCTGTGTGGATTAAGTCCTGGAAGAGAGGTCAGGAAGGACCATCAGTGAAGGTGCAGTACCACCCAGTTTCAATGGAAACCTGAGCATATTGGAAATTCCGGGACTGTTTGCTATTACCAAGGACCACAGCAGATGTGGAGAGAAACTGGCTTGAGCCTTAGAGTCAAACAGGGTGTACTGCAGACAGTAGACCTGTCCGAGCCCTTCGAAGCCCAGGAGATTGTGAGTGAATCCCAGATGTTGGACACTGAACTATTTACAGTATTGGAGTTTGTCTTTGCTTTGCTTTGGTTGTTATAGGGCCCATGTCCTTCCCTATTGGAATAAGGAAGCACTTAACTTGTTTTCAATTTGACAGATGTTAGATTTCTGAAGCACTCACTATAATAATAAATTTCTGAGACAGTTTAAAGAGACCTGGGACAGACCAGATTTGTTCTCTAACAACTGGAGTCCACAATTGACTTTAGATTTTTAGAGAGACTTGAATAATTTAGATGAAAATTTTGGTTGTTTTCTGGTTTGTTTATTTGTTGTTTTTCTTTTTTCTTTTGTTTTTGTTGTTGTTTTGTTTTTGTTTTTCGAGACAGGGTTCTCTGTATAGCCCTGGCTGTCCTGGAACTCACTCTGTAGACTAGGGTGGCCTCAAACTCGGAAATCTGCCTGCCTCTGCCTCCCAAGTGCTGGGATTAAAGGCGTGCGCCAGACAAGGTTTCTTTGAGTAGCCCTGGATGTCCCAAAACTCATACTCTAGACCAGGCTGGCCTCAAACTCAAGGAGATCTGCCTGCCTCTGCCTCCTGAGCACTGGGATTAAAGACGAGCACCACTGCCAGGCATGTCTCAACTTTAAAAGACTTCCAGTCTTTAAAAATTAAAAAAAAAATCCACTTCCATTACCCTCAATATTTTACTTATTGAGTTGTCAAAAAGCTTAGAGACAGAAAAAGATAGAGATAAGTCAGAATGTGTTAGACAGGACTTAATCACACCATCTGGGATCCAGATGGCTTCAGTAGCCCTGTCCCGCAACCCCCATCCCCAGCTCCCATTGCCTTTAGAAAATGGAGTAGTTCTACTTGGTTCCTTCAGCTTCCCTCACCAAAACAACTCCCATTTCCAGCAGGAATACCCTGGGCTCTCTACTTCAACTCTGTCTTTACTCACAGAGCTTCACATACAGACTGCTCAGGAGACCTATTCAGGGAACCCAGTCTTGCTAGATGTCTTCTGGCTGCAGCACATTCCTAAAACTTTGATGCAAGCCTCCATCACCCTGTAACTCTTTCATCTTGTATGCCCAAAGAAGCAACATTAAGTGATTGATTCAAAGTTCTACTCTCTGTCTGAGATGCCAACTTTGTACCACAATTTGGAGATCTAAATGAGCGGAATCATGGCTTCAAGTTCCTATTGTCCTGGTGTTAACTTTGACGTTTCTCCTTACAAATGGCAATCTCTTTGATAATCACTGACCCTTTATCTGCACCTGCCCTGTCTTTGACTTTAACCAGGTTCATGCCCCTTTTCCCACCATGCTCCCTACCGAACCTTGCATTTTTTTAAAATGTCTTTCTACTCCACTTTCTGTTTCTTCTCACTCTGAGTCTGACTAAATGTAGAGAGCAATGTCAATACCACAGTGTGAGTATTACACTATCTTGAAATTTCCTGCACCAGACAAACCATCCTCACTCAGTTGCTCAGGAAATTGGCAGGGTGGAGTCAGATTCTTTGCCAAAAGAAAGCATAAATAACCCCCAGTCTGGTTTCTGATGGCGTGGTTATTCTCCTGTGGAAACTGGGAGCACTGACCTTCCTATTGACCTTCCTATTGGCATGCCGAGCTTCTTACCGTACAGAAGAGCTACTACGCACTAAACTCTTCTTTTTCCATGCTAGTGCTTCTGTAGTTCATGGCTCCAAACTTTTACACGTTCTTTCCAAAACCCTATAAAATATGGTAGTCATAGCAACAACCCTACTTCTTAGGATCAATTTTCTGTATTAGTTACTTTTCATGATGCTGGGACCAACTATTTTTACAATAACCGACTTAAGTGAAGAAGTCTTTGGGGGGGGCAATCCATTATGGTGAGGTAGGACTAATGGTTTGTCTCTAGCATCCAACAAGAAGCACAGAAAGGGAAACACCAGCAGTCAGGTAACTGTCTCCTTTGTCTCTTTATTCTGTCTGAGATTCCTGCCTATGCACTTGTGCTACCTGTATTCAGGACAGGGAATCCTCTCTGGAAACATTCTCATAGACACATCCAAAGCTGAGATTCACTCAGGACCCCAGTGTCTGTTAAGCCAATCAAGAGTCACACAGGAAAATGGGTACTTAAAAAAAATCAAAATTCCTGATGTTGATGACTGAAGAGGTCATCAAAGTAAGTCCAAGTTATGAAAAAGCAGAAGTCGTAACACAGAGCAAAAAGCTACTTGGTAGAAAAGGATACCCTGTAGCAATCAAGAAGTTAGATTGATTGTATTGTTTAAAAGAGGAAAAGGGCCGGGCGTGGTGGCGCATGCCTTTAATCCCAGCACTTGGGAGGCAGAGGCAGGCGGATTTCTGAGTTCGAGGCCAGCCTGGTCTACAAAGTGAGTTCCAGGACAGCCAGGGCTATACAGAGAAACCCTGTCTTGAAAAACCAAAAAAAAAAGGGGGGGGGAAGGAAATGTGCAGGCAGAATCCTTTGGTGATTTGATGCATTCACATCTTCAAGACTCAACATGTAACGTTTAGTAGATATTATTCTCTAACTTGTAAAAATTGATCCCCCCCATCAAAATTTGGTTGCGTATTATAAAAACTTAAAGTGTAGAATAAAGGGCCACCTTGTGACCAGATCCAGTACTGCAATTCGAGCATACCTGAGCAAGATCTCCAGAGAAAACAGCTTACTCCTGGTCATTACTTTTCCATGTGAAAAGGCTGAGGTGCCTTTGAAATATTGTGGAAGGCAGTTACACTAGACACTATGTAGAATTCCATAGGGCTTTGAGTTCTGGGTTATAGGTGTGGAATTGAGTATTCTCATTCCCAAGATTCTGTGACTACTGCAGAAATTAATGAGATCAGCCAAGGACAATATGGAGACTGAAAACATTGACCAGAATAATTTATAAATTATTATGTAAGCATAGGCATATGTTGTTTTGTGACTTTCTGAAAAAAAATATGAGTCCCTTATAGAAACTAAGACTTTTGGTAGATTTTCTCCTCGGAGATGCCATACTCTTTAAGTCAATGGATATATAGATACACAGACAAACTTTGGGCACCAAAGTTTGGAAGACCCAGGAATTTTCTCTTAAACACTTATAGTTTTATTTAATTAGTAGGAATAGAGAACATGGGGATCAAGTGAGAGGCATAGCACAAACACTATCAACAGAGTAAATTTAAGTTGGCTGAATAATCCAGATAAGATTAGATAAAATAATAAGTCGCAGGTTGCTTATAAGAGTAACATCTTTAAAATAACTATTAGGAATGATAGAATGTCACATATTAGAAAAAAAATACTGGCCTGTAGTTTCCAAAGAAAACCTGAGGTAGCTACAAAAAAAAAAAAAATCTAACAAGGTGAAAGTTAAGAAAAGAAACAAAATATTAGAGTTTAAGATATATATTTTATACCGTTAGTGTGGCCAACCTAAAAGCAGAAGAGCTCAGTGGGAAAAGTACCTGAAGCCTGGCATTTGTTCCCTACCTAGTACTAAAAAATAAAAATAAAAAATAAACTTGAGAAGAAAACGTTCTTTTGGGTCTTAGTTACCTCACGCACGATGATATTTTCTAGTTCCATCCATTTGTCTGCAAAACTCAGGATGTCCTCATTCTTAATAGCTGAGCCGTATTCCATTGTGTAAATGAACCACATTTTCTGTATCCATTCTTCTGTCGTGGGACATCTGGGTTGTTTCCAGCATCAGGTAATTCAGACCCAAAAGGGCATGCATGGTATGTACTCATTAATAAGTGGATATTAGCCCCCCCCCCCCAAAGTAGAGAATATCCAGGAAACAGTCCACAGAACTCAAAAAAAAGGTTAACAGGCTGAAGAGCCCAAGTGAGGAGGCCTCAATCCCACTTGGGAGGGAGAAGAAAGCAATCACAGGAGGGGGGAAGGGATAGTCCTGGGTGAGAAAGGAGATAGGGAGTGGAAGAGAGGACCATGATCAGGTATTAGGTAGGGGAAAAGGACTGAAGCCCTGAGGGCCAACAGAAAGAACGGAAACAGGCAACCTTGGGAGGTAGGAGGTGGGGGAACCAGAATGTACAAGACACCTAAGAGGTGAGAGACTCACAGGACTCAAATGGAGGGACCTTAGATGAAACACCTGACATTAGGGAGAGGGAACTTGTAGATTCCACCTCCAGCAGGAAAACAGGACATCAAGTGAGGGATGGGGTTGCCATCCCACAGTCACACCTCTGACCCATAATTGTTCCTGTCTGAAAGAATTTCAGGGATGGAAATGGAGAGGAGCCTGAGAAAAAGAAGGTCCAACGTCAGGGCCTAAAGTGGGATCCAGCTCAAGGGGAGGCTCTAAGACCTGACACCATTACTGAGGCTATGGAGTGCTCACAAAATGGGGCCTATCATGACTGCCCTCTGAAAAACCCAACAAGCAGCTGAAAGAGTCAGATGCAGTTATTTGCACCCAACCAATGGACAGAGAAGTTGCTGATCCCTGTGATTGAATTAGAGAAAAACTGGAAGAACCTGAGGAGAAGGGCGACCCTAACCAACAGTCTCAACTAACCTGGACCCCTGACATCTCTCAGACACTGAGCCACCAACCAGGCAGCATACACCAGCTGATATGAGGTCCCTGACACATATACAGCAGAGGACTGCTGGGTCTGTGTTCAGAGAAGATGCATCTAACCCTCAAGAGACTGGGGACCCCAGGGAGTGGAGAGGGTCTGGTGGGGTGGGGGGTAGGGGGGGACATCCTTGTGAAAAAGGTAGGGGGAGAAGGTATGGGATGTGGAACAGAGAGTGGACAGGAAGGGGAATAAAATCTGGAGTGTAAAAAAAAAGATTAAATAACATTTTTAAAAAGAAGAAAATATTAAAGTATTTTCTGATTCTTATTATCATTGTGCATTTCTATTACAAAATTCTTGATCCTAGGTACCTTAGAACAAAAACAGGTTTATTTAGTGCCATTTTGATAAAGTCCAAGATTAGGTTCTTTCACCAATTTTGCCTCTGGTAATGGACTCAGGACAGATGGAATGATAGCAAGGGACACACACTACATACATAGGTAATAGAGTAGCCATGTGTGTAAACCAGGAAGCAACCAACACAATGTTGGTGAGCTATTTTTGACTTTAGCAACAACTCACTGTTTAGTGAACTAACTGGAGTTCCATAAGAAGTATGAGAACTAAGAGGCATGGTGGCATATGCCTTTAATTCCAGCACTTGGGAGTCGAAGGCAGGACGAGATTTCTATGAAGTCAAGGCCAGACTGGTCCACACAGAGAGTTCCAGGCTGGCCAAGGCTGCATAGTGAGACCTTGTCTCCAAAAACCTAAACAAAAGAAGTATGAGAAACACATTAAACCCTTTGAGGGGTGGTAAGACATTCAGTGAGCTAGTATAGTTCCCTGATGCTTTACCTATGAGATATTCCACTGTCTATATTCATTCGTTTATTTATTGCATATGTCAAAGAGGAGGGAGGAGGAGAAGGAGGAGAAGCCATGGCATGTATGTTCTCTAGTTTCACCATGTGGATTACTGAGATATCCCATAGTTCCTCAGCTCATTGGGGCATCAGGCTTGGCAGGCAGCATTTTACTGACTGCGCTGTCTCACTGGCCCATAAAAGACGTATTTACTGAGTTGGTTTGCACAATATAGTGAGTGGAAGAGAGGTTGGGAACCGACTAGTTGTTTACCCCTCAAGGCTCTGCTACGTGTCTCAGCAGTCCCAATCTGCACCAAAAGCCTGGAGGATGCCTTGGAGACACTGGTCTTCAGTTCGTGTCGAAAGCAGGAAGGCGCCTGGTTCTGTTATCAGCAAAGGGATCAGCAGCTGCAGCAGGAGGGTAGGTGAAATCACCATCGAGAGCAAAGGCCAAGGCAGCAAAGAAGGGAAACTTTTCTTCCCACATGCTTTTCTCTAAGCCTCTAGCAGATGCTGCTGCCCATATCAAGGATGGCTCTTCTCACCATAATCAACAAGCAATGCAGTGCCCCATAAAATGCACCACAGACTGCTTGGTCTAGATAACTCTTCTAAAAGATAAGGGTCTCTTTCCCAGTGATTCTAGGTTGTGTGGGGTTAGCAGTTAAGTCCCAAGGAGTTTCCAAATTAAATAATAGACTTCTTCCTGGATATGGTCACACACACTTGTACTCTCAGAATTTTAGAAGCAGATTCAGGATTTGAGGTCACAAATTTGAGGTCAGCCTGGTCTAAATAATGAGTTTCAGGTTAGCCTGACTACCCTGCACCTCAAAAAGCCAAACCAGCAATAAAAACAACACACTTATCAATAAATTGTGGGCAAAAGTAATGATGTTCAAATGTGTTGATATATTCAAAGGGGGTAATTATGAAAACAGAACACATGAAATCCTGTTGAGATGCAGCTGTGTCTATGCTTAGTGGGAAATTCTATATGCTCAAAAATATAAAAAGAGACTGTCAAATTCCATATCTAAGTTGTTTTTCAAATAATGAAAGTGTGAGACCTGAAAAACCTTACGTCCGGGATGTCCCATTAACAGAGATGCAGAAATGGAGATCGATGCAAAACACAGGAGGTTTATTGATCCAGTATGCTGGGGTCATCCTGAAATCAGGATGGAAGTGACCCTGAGTAGCTAAAGCACACACTTTAATACATTTTTTAGAGCAGTTCTCAGTCACAGTTTAGGGCTGGCAGTTTATCATTGGTTAACCTTTAACTGCATTAAGGGGACAGACTTAGGGACCAGAGACATTGTGTGGGCTTTTCTAAACAATCAGATGACTATCTCTTAGAGGGTAAACTTAAGGGCCAGAGGTCAATTCTGGGAAAAGAACATCTTGACATTTACTTAACTTTTTACAACAGTGGTCGTTATGAGCTACTACAAATCTTACAAAAGAGGCATTCTGCTTTTAGCTTTATGTTTGAATTTAAATTTTTTTTATATTATTAGGATAAATATTATGTTAGAACACTAGCTGAGGACCTACTGAGAAAAAAAGATGTGAAGCAGAAATTTCTGGTTTCTTTGGAAACTCAGTTGGGTCACATGATGTTTTTCTGGAAGCTGTCTTGTGAGAGGACGTTTTGCTGAAGCAGACACATGAGAGAGCATATGATGTTTTGCTGGAGTGGATGCTTAAGAGAGCACAAGATGTTTAGAAAGAGTATAAATATAACCCCACACACAGTGAGAGGATGCTCTTGTATTGCTACACCATACAACATTTTGCTGGTGTTCTCTTGTCTTTACTTTGTAGAGAGAAATGCACCAAAGAACTTTTTATGGTACTCCAACTGCTTCTTGCCGTTTCAGTTAACTCATGCTAATTCAGTGGATCCTTATGGTTTCTGCTGCTACTGATTTGTGTCTGGTGTTTGTTATTGGATTGGACTGCTGGTATCCTGACAACCAAGAGTGGAATCGCCCCCCCCCCAAAATTACTTCTAAACATGTCCACAACCCCCTTTACCTTTTAATTTTCTTTTCCCCCTACCTCTGGTTGGTGGGCTAGAAGAGAGGTTGAAGTGTTCAAGAACCCTAAATAAAGTAGGTTTTGAAAAATGTCTAAGGCTGCAAAGATGCTTCACTGCTATCAACCAGTTAGAAATATTTTGTAAATTTTATTAAACAAATAGACAATTCTATTAATCAGCATTCCCCCCTACTCACACATATATACACATATCTATACATGTTGGAGACGATGGAGACTCTGACTGCTACAAGTTGCCACATCATGTTATTCAAATGGTCAGTTTTCAAAAGGCATACAAGTTAACAAGAAAGTGCATCTCCCTCAGAGGAAGAAAATGAAGCTAGAGCCCTTGTGAGAGCACTTACCAAGGAATGATTTGTGTTTGTTTACATTAAAAATTTATGACATGTTTATTTATTCATGTGTACACACACATACATGTCACTGAACAGGTGGAGAGGTCAGGCAACAACTTGTAGTAGTCAGTTCTTGCCTTCCATGTTTGCCCGAGAGGCAGAAGTCAGGCCGGTCCTGATTGGCAACCAACACATGTATCCTCCATGTGATCCAGTTCCCTGGCTCAGTAAATGCTTTCAAATAACTATTTTAAATGTCTTCAAAATCTTACATGCAGTCATTGAGCAAAAGAAAAATAAAAAGGAAATATGAACAAAACAACAAGAAGAAATTATTTTTTAAAAAAGAGAAAATTTTGTAGCTGTAAAGTGAAATGACGAATTCACTGGAGTTGAAAACTGTTCAAGTATACACCCAAGAGGCTCCAAAACTCCCAATGGTATAAGTCAAAAGAGATCTATATTAAGAGGTATTATGCTCACACTGCTTAGAGCTGAATGCCAAGACTGAATCTTGAAGGAGATAAAAGTGTCTTGTAAAGTACAATGGAGGCATGACAGGATTATCAGCCACTTAATTCTCAAAACCATAGAGACCAGAGTGCATCATAACGCATGTTTAAGAACGTGCATGGTATGTACTCACGGATAAGTGGATATTATCAAAAAAAAAAGAAGCTCAGAATACCCATGATACAACTCACAGGCCATATGAAACCCAAGAAGAAAGAGAATCACACCAAAGTGTGCATGCTACAGTACTACTGAGTAGGGGGAAGAGAATAGTCTCTGGGGACTAGAGGGAGAGAGGGATCTGGGAGAAATAGAGGAGGGGGAGGGAAAGGGGGGGAACAGCTCAGTTATGGGAAGAGATGGGGGAGAAGTACAGAGGCTCAGGAATTTGAAAGTAGGTGTGTAGCAATGGGGGTGGGGGAACTGTGGGTAACCACTGGAAAGTCCCAGATGCCAGGGACCCAAGAGGTTCCCAGGACACAACAGGCAGGGCTTTAGCCGAAATGCCCAAAAAGGGGAGGGAGAACCTGTAGAGACCATATCCAGTGGATAGGCATGGCCCCCGGTTGAGGGATGGGGCCACCCACCCATCCCAAAAATATTAACCCAGAATTGCTCCTGTCAAAACGAAATGCAGGAACAAAGAGTGGAGCAGAAACTGAAGGAAAGGTCATCCAGACACTGCCCCACCTGGGGACCCATCCCATCTGCAGACACCAACCCCAGACATTATTGCAGAAGCCTAAAAGTACTTGCTGACATGAGCATGGTACAGCTGTCCCCTGATAGGCTCTGCAAGAGCCAGACCAATACACATGTGGATGTACACAGCCAAACATTGACATGAGTGTGGGGACCTCAATGGGGAAGTTAGGGTAGGAACTGTAGGAGCTGGAGGGGTTTGCAACCTCATAGGAAGAACAACAATATCAACCAACCAGACACCCCCGCCCCCGAGCTCCCAGGGACTAAACCACCAACCAAAGAATACACAGTGGGTACCCATGGTTCCAGCTGGATTTGTGGCAGAGGATGGCTTTATCTGGCATCACTGGGAGGGGAGCCTCTTGGTTCTGTGGAGGCTTGATGACCCAGGATAGGGGAACACTAGGCCGCTGACGCAAGAGTGGGTGGGTGAGTGGGGGAAGCACCCTTATAGAGGCAGGGAGTGGGAGGAGGAGATGGGGGCTTGTGCAGGGGAAACTGGGAAGTGGGTGACATTTGAAATGTAAATAAATAAAATAAAATAAAGAAAGTTCTGAAAGAAACAAATAATACCAACCAATGGGTCAATACTTTGTAGCTGTCTTCAAAAATGAGGAATAAAGTAAGTCATTCCTAGACAAACAAAAGCTGAAGGAGAGTTTTCTTCCTGAGAAACCAGAAATGTGAAATGGTATTCATCAGGTTGAAACGAAAAGGCACCAGGCCACATCCTCAACTTACATGAGGAAAGGAATATGTCAGATGAAATTAACTGGGCAGACATAAAAGCCAATACTGTATGCTTGGCTTGTAAATCTATATTTTATTGCTTGCTTGATTTAGAAAGCATATAGATGTCCAAATTTGTGTATTAGAAAAATGTGGGCCATACATAAAATGGAATTTTTCTCAGCCAGAGAGGAAAAAATGAAATTATGAAATTTTCAGGAAAATGGATGGAATGATGAAGTTGGTCTAGAAAACAGCCTTGTACAGTAGTTCTCAACCTTTCTAAGGCTGTGACCCTTTAATATAGTTCCTCATTTTGTGGTGACCCCCAGACATGAAATTATTTCATTGCTACTTCATAATTATGATTTTACTATTGTTATGAATCATAAGGTAAATATCAGATATTCAGGAGGATATCTGATATGTGACCCCCAAAGGGGTCGTGACTCATAGGTTGAGAACCACTGTTCTAGGCCTTATAGTTATTTAAAAAATATTAACAGGATTATCATTTGTATTAGTTATATATCTGTTGTGATAAAATAACCTGACAAAATCAACATAAGGAAGAAAAATGAAGGTAGAGGAAGGAAAGAAGGAAGGAAGGGAGGGAGGGAGGGAGGGAGAGAGGGAGGGAGGAAGGAAGGAAGGAAGGAAGGAAGGAAGGAAGGAAGGAAGGAAGGAAGGAAGGAAGGAAGGAAGGAAGGGTGATGGGAGGAAATGAGAGTTTATTTTGTCTAATAGCGCCAGGGTATAGTCCTTCCTAGTGGCAGGAGCTAGAGGAAGCTGATCACACTGTGTTCACAATCAGGAAGCAAAGAGTTCTGTGTTCAAGTAGCTTCCTCGTTTTATATAGTTCAAGATCTAAGCCCAGGAAATGGCCATGCCCCTTTTCAGAGTAGATGGCCTTACCTCAATAACCTAATCAAGATAGTTCCTCATATGCATGTCTAGAGGCTAACCTAATCTATACAGCCTTTGTAGATGTGCCTGGAGGTTTGTCTCCTTCCTGATTCTAGATCCTGTTCAAGTTCATAATACTAAAGATCACAACTTAACCCCTTGTCGATCTGACACTATCACTTCTAAACTGTACATTTCCACCTCCTCTTCCCACAGTCTTATTTTACAATGCAAAAATTGTATCCCATCCAACTTCAAAAGTCCCTATAATCCTTAACAATTCCAGCACTGTTTGAAAGTCTGAAGTCTCTTTTGAGACTCAGGGAAGCCTCTTAAATGTGGACTCCTATAACATTAAAAAAAAAAAAAAGGACAGTTTTAAGACACAGTGTCACCAAATGTAATCATTAATCCCCAAAAGGAAGAATGGGATCACACAACAAGGAATGATGAGAGCCAACCAACTAAACTATGCAGCAAGGCAAGCATCAAATCCTGCAACTCCTTTGGCCAACATTTAGGGCTCATGCTGGATCTCTAGAGAGCTTGAGTAGCCCCACTCCTCCAGTTCAGCTGCTTGGAGCAATATATGCTGTATCGTGGGCAAACTCTACTATCTGTGTCTGTTGCTTTCCTCAAATGAACACCTCACTGCCCTAACATCTGTAACATCCTGGGATCTACATTGAATCACCTTCAGATCTTCATGCAGTATGCTTCAGGGCCACCTTACAGGTACTCCAGCACTACTATATGTTGCTTGGTGTCAATGACTCTCAGAAACTGTGGTAGAAGGCTTGCTTCCTCTATGCCTGCAGAGTCCGTACCACATGGATGCCTAGACTCTTCTAGATTTTTAGTAGCAGCAAGTTAATTCTTCTGCTTTTGTTAATGAGTCTCTCAGACTTGGTGTCACCGCTCCTGAGTGGTTCTTTGTGTTGTCTGGGTGTTAAACAGAACATGGCAGCATCTTGAGAATTTTTTTTTTAAATACTAAACATTGCAGACACTCTAGAAAGAATTTTAAAACGTTAGAATAAGACATTTCAAATAACAAGCAGGCCACTTGGCTCAGAAGTTCAAAGAGGTTTTCTGTACAACCAGCTAAGCCCCCTAGTGAGTTTCTCAAATTCTTACTATTCCTGTGGTTGGGGGAAAATGCTCAGGAGGAAGTTTCCTAAGATGTGGCTTGTCTTTCAGATGTTTAGATGAACCCCAAGTCATTGTTCAAAGTCAGTGCTTTGCTTTTTGGACCTGTGGGTTTAAAAAAAGAATGCCAGAAACAAGAGGAGGCGGCAAGAGGTCCATAAAACCAGCTCATATCATCTATGAAGAGAGGTGTAAAATCAAACATAAATGATTGCTCAAGCCAAGTCTGAATGCCAGCAGACCATGACATTAGAAAAAAAAATTCTTTAAGGAGAAGTCGAATTAACAGATAATTCTGGAGCTGGGAGAAGACTGATTTACAACATACTGCAGATATCTTTTTCCAAGGAAGATACTTCCAGGAACCCTTGCAAAGTGTACTTGTCCCCCAGGGGAACTTCAAAGAGATTACTATCTCTTTGAATGTGGCTTCACTGACTCTTTCAGTGTGTTTCAAAGGATAACAATTGAGTGTGAGCTCTTGCTGTTCAGCAGGAGGTCAGATCGTAATGTGTGTGCCCCCCCCCCAACCATGTGACTAGATATCAGGCCAACTTTGAGTGTTTATATGACACCAGAGAGATGAAAGTGTTTTATCTAAAATACACATGATAACCCAGTACAAACATGGGTGTCACAAACCATGCTGCCTGGGATAGTTTTCAGATTCAGTACGACTCAACTGTGTTCGGCCTACAAAGATCAATGGCTGACAAACTACATTTCATGGATGAAGATCTCTACTCCCAGTACAGGGCAAAGTAACTTCTTTGACTGGAAAGATAATAGAGAAAAGATAAAGAAGAAGAGAATCAGTTTAAGGGCCAGGGCATCACCTGGAACATTCAGGACTCCCTTGCTGCTTGGAAAGATATATTGCTGTCCTAAAAGTGAACGTGAGAGCAAATTTAAGAGCTACATTTAGCGAAAACTGAAGGATTAATTTGCGGCTACTAAACATTTCAAAAAGCCTAGATATAGAGGGCAGGAAGTCAATTCATGAAATTCCAGCCATGCTTCCTGTGCCTATTAATTATCTAAAAAGAGAGCACGGAGGTCTGGTGGCCACGTGGATGACTCTTAGAGTCCCTTCCATACCTTTTTATGTCCCTGGCAGGATGCCCAGTCTTTGAATTGTGATCCAAATGTAGTGTGGCATGGTTTGCTAAGCATTTCCTTAGTGTCCACAAAGAGGGAAGGGGCCGCGTATCCCTAGGATATGTGTGTGTGTGTGTGTGTGTGTGTGTGTGTGTGTGTGTGTGTGTGTGTGTGTTGAGAGAATATATGTCAGTCCTGAGTGCCAGTACAATTCCCTAAACTTGTATGTTGGGGTTCTGTATTATTTTAGTTATGGGGGCTGTGTTTAACATTAAAAAAAAATATATATATATATATATATATGTGTGTGTGTGTGTGTGTGTGTGTATATATATATATATATATATATATATATATATATATATATATATATATAAAATTATTTACCACAAAGTAAAAGTTTTTATCACCTCATTATTAACAGTATCCCCTTGCATACCAGAAAACTCTCAAAATAGCCAGACTCCAGTGTGAAAGTGATCAGTGTAGGGTGTTGGCAAATGTTCCTCACGTCAGTCAACACATCATATACGTAGAACAAAATTATTGTTCCTTGAATCCTTTAGCTACAAGGGGCAGTAATATAATCTAGTTTTATATTTAATAAGCAATAAAATGTTCAATTGTTCTCGGATTTGGGAAAGTTAAATGTGTCCATTATTGCCCTAAGAAAAGATTTTGTATTTTGTAGCATTAAATATCCAGCTGCTCACTTAAAATAGTAGGCTGCTACATTAATGTACTTTCCTTAATTAAGAAATACAATAATAGGTGGGAATGTTGAAAAAAGAGAAACCAGAAGAAAAGCACAAAGACATGACTTCATTTCTACTAGGGTGACTACACTAAGAACATTCAGGCAATAAAACACGTTGGCCTAGGGAGATGGCTCAGTGGATGAACATACTTACCATAGTTTGGCTCCTCAGAGCCCACATAAAAGCCTGGCAGGTGTGGCAGCTGCTTGTCATCTTAGCACTTGGGATTCAGACACAAAATCCTTAAGGCAGCCTGACTAGATAGAGTATCTGCATTGGTGAGGAGGGTTTGCCCAGAGACCCTGCCTCAGTAAATCAAGTGGGAGGAGAGCAAGGAAGATACCCACCAACTTCAGGCCTGCACAAGTGCACACATATTATCATTGATGTGGAGAAATAAGAAACCTTATGCATTGTTAATGGCCTTATTTGAAAAGCAGATTAGAAATTCCTGTAATAATTAAAGCAAATTAACCTATGACTCAACAATTCTACTTCTTAATATGTATCTAGGAAAAAAATATGTCCCAGGACAGTGTGGAACTGGCAGTGTTCCAGCAGTGCCACCTGTTTTAAATATCACTAGAAAGCAGAGGTTTAAGAAAACACTGAGAGGGGGCTGGCGAGATGGCTCAGCGGTCATGAGCACTGACTGCTCTTCCAGAGGTCCTGAGTTCAATTCCCAGCAACCACATGGTGGCTCACAACCATCTCTAATGGGATCCGCTAACCTCTTCTGGTGCATCTGAAGACACCTACAGTGTACTCATATAAATTAAATAAATAAATCTTTAAAAAAAAAAAGAAGACACTGAGAGATCAATTCATTGGAAACTCGGTGAAGTCTTGAAACACAAGGCTCCCCCAGTGCATCAGCAACTGTGCAGCTACCAGAGAGCAAAAGACCAAGGCAGGATGTGCAGAAAACACAGCGATTCAAAAGCTGAGTGCTGGCATGGAAGGCCCCACCTCTGCCTTCTGGCAGTGTTCTCTCTCTAATGGATGGCTCTAGACAAGCTGGATTTCTATATGTGCATGAACAAATGAGGTCTCAGCAACATAGTGCAGAGCTACTGTCCCATAGCAATTCTATACAAAAATCTCTGTGAAGTGAACAGTTTCTTCATGAAATGATCAAGTCTTAAACATTTTATAATGGTCACTTTATTCCTCTGGCTAAGAAATCCAAAGGCAGGTGACAGTTGACGTGCCTTTCTCATACTTCTGTTACTAACAGTTTGCTGCTTCACTGCTTTCCTAACGCGATTGGTAAACCAATTTCATTCATGTCTAATTGTTTTCCTTTTGTGATACAAAATTAATATTACAAATACAGGTATGAATATATTCATTTTGTGGACAGTAAGAAAGAGAATCCAGATCACACAGAATAAGCTCTTTGGCATGGTATCATACATAAGTGAACACATACAGCATACACATAATGATTTTTAGCTTGCAGTTTGGGGTTTACAATAAACTACCAGATGATTGTCTTTTCAGAAAAACAAAATTTCTTATTAAGTCAGTGAGGTGAGATTGAAAGGTGAGATGTGGACAGCATGAGGTTTATACATGGCTGTAGCCGAAACTGAGTTATAAAAGTGAAATGATAGCAAATATTTGTGAAAACAGAAAGCAGTGGGAACATTAATAACAGAAAATAATTTCTGAGGCCACTGCTTTAAAAGGGATGGTCCCGAGAATGGGTACGGTTAGAATGCAGAGCCCTAAATTTTTTTCTCAGACTTCTTATTTCTTCCAAACACCTTTCCATCTCTTCTTCCTCTCCTGTCATTTCTTCACCTTTAAAATGCCTATAGTCTATGTCTTCTTTAAATTCTTCAAGAGACTGAAGCAACCTCTGTCTGAAATTGCCTTCCAGTCGCTGGCCTTCAAGTGCTCCGCAGGGTTGTTCATCCTCCCTCTTTGCCTCACTGCCCTTGGGCTTTCCTTCTTTTTCATTGCAGGACTTTTGCATGATTTTGTCTTTTCCTGCGAGAAAATGAAGAGACAGATTACCTTCTTACTTTTGAATCCTTCCTCTTGGAATTCATTTGCCCATACCTGACAGACCCATTGTTCCAGCTTTCAAAAACTGAAAATACCTCAGCTTCTTCTTCAGCTTACCTTCAAATCTCCTTTTTTTCTTCCCCACTCCTCAATCCCATCCCACTCTTTTGCCAGGAAATAAGCAAAGCTGCAAATTTTACCCAGCTTTATCCCTTCACAACTCCCTCAGAACCCCAGCCTATTAAAATCCCACAAACTAACCTGTACAAACGCAGGATAGTTTCTTGCTTGTTTTCCTGTCAGATGGTATCCGTGAACACAGATTCCTGGACCTACAAACAAAACAAGGGATCAGGGAACAGAGTATTGAGACCAAACATATGTTATAATTATCCAGAATCTGGGATTCTCCTCACTATGGTAGTTTCAAGTGTTCTACTGCCTGGTTCTTTTCCTATAGCTATCCATTAGTCTAGAATTGAGTGCCTGTTCGCCCATCCTCACTCCCAGACTTGGCCCTTGTAAGACTCAGAATCTTCCATTCCCTATTTTGACCCCATCATTGCAGGTTAGCATTGGATGAGGTAAACCATTTTAAAATTATCTCAATATTTCTTGACTCCATCCCATGATTTCAGCCTTTCTCCATGCATTAACTCACATTTCAGGGCTACCATGCTCTCCAATGCACTGGAGAAAGACAAAGAAGAAGGCAAAGTTTCCCAGGACAAAAGCAACCCTACCCCTAGATTGCTAGATGTTTCTCAACCCTTCTCCATGTTTCCTGCCTTTTTTTTTCCAAATATGCAACTGGACCAGCAAGCTGGCTGAATGCGTAAAGGCACTTGCTGCTTAGTCTGAAAACCTTAGTTCAGTCTCTGGGATCCACATGATAGGAGAGAACCAACTCCTACATAATTTTGCACTGACCTCTCCATACATATGTAGTGAAATATGCACTCACAAGCATGCATGCAAATAGATAAATGTAATTAAAAATTAAAACATATGCAATTAGCTATCTCCCAATTAGACATATGGGGAAACAAGTCTAGATGGATTCTCTTCTCATTCAGCCACTATCAATCCAAGGGTTCCTGGTGGTTTCTGTATACCAGTCTGCTGAGATTTAAGGAATTTACCTTCTCTTCTCCTTGGCCACAAGTATTCAGGGCAGTAAAGACCTCGTACCCAGAGGAGAAAGAAACCTGGATATATAACGCCTTGGGCTCACGTCAGCTTCTAATCACGTGAGGATTATGTCATCTTCCAACTCTGGTCCTTACTTTCCCCTCCCATCAGCACTACTGCAGAAGTAGTCCAGTCTACTAACCTCCCACCCCCAGCACACCAGGCCCTGTCACTCATTTTTGCCTTTGCTAATTTCAGAGGTCGAAAGTGGCCCCTTCTCCTTATGGATGGAATGTGCCTTTCTCTGATTACCAGGGAGAGGCTGTGTCTTCCCACGGTTATATTAACCATCATTCCTTTTTTAGGGCTCTTGAGAGAAAGGATTACTTGTCCTCATCTGGGTTGCAAGAACAGGAAAGTAGCAGTCTTGTCTCTACTCACCCTTCCCTCCAGCATAAATATCATTTTCCTTATAGTCTAATTTTTGAAGCCAAATTGGAAGATACAAAATAAACTAGGTAATGAGGTCAAAATTGGGTTTACTTATTTTTACCTTTCCCTGATATCTTCCTATTTTCAATTTTCCATAAACACAAGTCTCATCATTTGAAATATAGTAAAGATATGCATATTTGGAAAAAAGATTAAAAATAGGAAGATAAAAAGACCCAAGCACCTGTTCCAGCTAATGAAGTCAGAATATAAATATAGACCTTTCGGGCGGACACATTTTTAGAAGCTCAAAATGTACAGAGCAGTTGGAGCATGCCCTCTCACGGAGGCTTTGGAGCAGGTGAAGTCCTTCTGTCGCATGGATAACTAAGACTATAATCCTTCAGCATTTTGTGCTTAGATATGCAGATCTCAGAAGTCAATCACAATATCTACTATCTATCATCGATTTCACATTTTCACAGATTGTGCCATGCTGTATTTTTTTATATTCCCTTGAAGGTTGTGCCCTGAACATAATACTTTTAAAAACGGTTACCCACATTGAGAATATTTTTGGTTTGTTTCTCTCAAACATTTCTGACCCACCTAGGTTTTTCTAGACTTTTATTCAGCTAGTCACAAAAAAACAACACCCATCATACCAAACATTTTCTGCTAAGGATTCTATTACCTATATAAATGGATTTGTTTGCATGAAAATAAGCAATGGGGGGAGCTACGAAAAGTTCTTTGGTCTTGTTTATTAAGAATGCCATAGGTCATTGTGAATGTAATCACTACTAGTAAGCTTGATGTAAATGATTCCAGAAAAAAAAAAGTTAAGTGGGCAGAAGAATCGATCTTTTGAAAAATAGAGCTTTGTTGCACTCTTTTTTAAGGAATGACTAGCTTTAAAAGAGAAACCAGCTAGTGACCAGCCAGAGAAGAAATGAGGCTCTTAGCCCAACAGCTCACTAGAAACTACTAACACATCTGTAATTTAAGAAATGGATCTTCTTGTGATTGAATGCTAATAGGACACTACCATTACCAACACCTTCATTTCAGTCTTGTAAGAGACATTGAAATGAAACCATCCAAACTAAACTGTCTAGTTCAAAGGCCCTCAGAAATTGACATGAAAAGGGGTGTTGTTTTTCATCACTATGGATAAATACAACATTCAATTTGTAATTCAGAAATAAATAATATATTATTTACTTGACTTATTACTGTGACAATATATGGGACAAAGGCAACTTAATGAGAAGGGTTTCTCTTCTTTCTTTCTTTCTTTCTTTCTTTCTTTCTTTCTTTCTTTCTTTCTTTCTTTCTTTCTGTTTTCCTTTCTTTTTCTTTTTTTGTGGAGACAGAGTTTCTCTATACAGCCCTGGCTGTCCTAGAATTCACTACATAAACCATGCTGGCCTTGAATGCACAGAGATCCTCCTGCCTTTGCCTCCCAAGTGCTGAGATGAAAGGCATGTACCATCATGCCTAACTGAGAGGGAGTTCTTTTAGCTGGTAGGTTAAAAATAAAGTCTGTCATGGAAACAGAAGCGATGGTCAGCTGGATGCATTGCATTTGCAACGACCAGACAAAGAGAGACAAATGCTATCAGTTAGCTTTCTCCTTATAGAGTGCGGGATCAAACCCCATAGAATTGAACTATCCACAGGTAAGGTGGGTCTTTCCACCTTAATCAAACCAAATCTAGATAAGCTCTTGAAGGCATGCCTAAAAGCTTGTTGCCTGGGTGATTCTAGAACATGTCAAACTGAAAATGTTGGCTATCACAGATAACTAAGCATATAGTGAATCAGTAAATAAGTACAAACTACTGATGAAGACAGCCATTAAGATGAAGCTAGACACAAAAGAGTACGGGCAGTATAATTCCACTTACATAGCATTCTTCATCTGAAAGCTCAGCCTGTAGTTCCAGGAGTTAGAATACTGGCCTCCTGGAATGAAGGGCATTTGGAGTATTGACTACAAAGACGTGTGACATTCTGGGGTAATACTAAACTTGAATGCAATAGATGTGATTTTATGAGGGTGTATGTTTGTTTTTATTACTTCTTTACTTGTAGAAATGTTGTTTACATACAAGAAAAAAATTTTGGGGGGTTTTTCAAGACAGGGTTTCTCTGTGTAGCTCTGGCTGTCCTGGAACTCACTCTGTAGACCAGGCTGGCCTCGAACTCAGAAATCCACCTGCCTCTGCCTCCTGAGTGCTGGGATTAAAGGTGTGCATCACCACTGCCCGGACACATACAAGAAATTATACACATATGAAAAAAGCCATTTCAAATGAGTAATAGCAAGCACATGCCATCATGAAATCATTCTTATTATGTGAAAATTTGTATTACCCAAGAAAGTCATGCTCCTTTGCAGTCACAACCACACATGAGGAAATTGATGGCTATAAACAGCCCTGGAAGTACTTTAGACAGTGATAGGCTAGATAGAATATTCTTGGTCGCCTTAGCTCTGTTGCACATTCATCTTCGATGGGTATTATCTATGGACTGAGGGAAAACAGGAATGAAATATTGAATGAATATATATATATACTTGTGAGTGTATACATACATACATATATATATATAATATAGGTCAACAAGCTTATACATGTATATACATACGTACACATATGCAATGCACTTTTGAAATCAAAACACACATAGACATTTACCTACATGGTTTTAAACTGTGCCTATAACAAATATTTTGCCCTTGTCTAGATGATGCTGTTCGGTGTTTATAAGTCTACAGGGACCATGTTTCACCTTTCATTCTCTGACAATTACTGACATTCATCTTTAAATTAGATCTTGTGCTATTAGCATTAATAAACCCAGTGAGTCTGATTACTTTTTGTAGTCACCCTTCATGTGCCTTGTCTAATTCTCATGCCTCTGATAATCGGTATGCCTTTTATTCATTTTAACAGCTGCGTCTGACACCTTCCCAGTTTGTGTCCTTATCTTACATGTGAACTGTTAGGGCAGATGACTCGTTAGTACTCTTTCTTCTATTTTCTCTCTTTCACCTCCAGAGATATCTATGTAAGGTGTGCAAGGTCACTTATCTGGTTAGTGCTATGCACAAGAGTCAGCTCAGGGTTTAAAATGAGGTCTGTGGCACTTGGCCACAACATTCTCTTCTAAGTTCTACATACAGCTGCCATCCTTTTATGCACGCTAAGTTAACAGTTACTCTTTGACTTCTCCTGATGCCCAGGACTACATTCTTAGAGGCAAGTTCTACACAGCTGAGAAGATATCCTCTCTGGATGGTGGTTTAGAGAAAGGTTGAAAGGAGTGGGCTGTTTGGATCAGTAGGTAATAAGAGAAGCCAATGGTTAGGCTGGCCCCAGATAGAAAAGGCTTTAGGAAATATGTGGACCACATCACAAAAGGTAGGCAGGACCTAAATTTAGGATGAAATGTATGGAAGAGACCTGTCAAAGGAACCTAAGCCATAGATCCTTATAGCATAGGTAGAGGTTCCTTCACTCCATCTTTAGGGCTGTTTATTGGTTTTTGTCTGAAAGCGCTTTTGTGTAAATACTTTATGACACAAACCCAGGAACTCTCCTCTGCATTCTTCCAAGGACTTTTGATTTATTGGAGACAGGATCATATGTAGCCAAGGCTGGCTTCAAACTTCCTATGTAGCTAAGACTAACCTTAAAATCCTGACTCTCCTGCCTCTGTCTACCAGGCACTGTGATTACAGGCATATACTACCAAAGTGAGATGTCATTTTGAGGATTTTTCCCCACTTATTTCCAGGTCATGGTGTCAAAGTTCATCAACATTCCTTAATGTTGTTAACATATTCATACACCATTGAAGTCATACACACTATGATGGTTTCTTTATGCTCTGCACATGGAGTGGCACTATTAGAAGATGTGGCCCCGTTGGAGTAGAAATGGTCTTGTTGGAGTAGATGTGTCACCATGGGTATGGGCTATAAAACCCGATCTTAGCTGCCTGGAAGCCAGTATTCTGCTCGCAGCCTTCAGATGAATTATTAGCTCTTCCTGCACCATGCCTGCCTGGACACTGCCATGTTCTCACCTTGATGATACTGGACTGAATCTCTGAACCTGTAAGCCAGCCTCAACTAAATGTTGTTTTTATAAGAGTTGCCTTAGTCATGGTGTCTGTTCACAGCAGTAAAACCCTAACTAAGCCACACACATTAAGAGACATTCATACTAAAGATATAATCAAAATTATACTGGGGATGTAGTTCAATAAGTCAAATGCTTGCCTAGTATGCACAATGGCCTGGGTTTATTCCTTAGCAGTACATAAAACCTGGCACATACTTGTAATCTCAGTACTCAGGAGTTAGAGGAAAGAGGATCAGAAGATTAAAAAAATTCACGATTATTCTCAGCTATATAGAAAGATCAAGGCCAATCTGGGGCACATAACACCTCGTCTCAAAATAATCAAAATTATATAAGTTAAACTATGACATAATTATTCACCAAATATTGAGTGATCATATTTACTTTATCCACACTGATATTCGCCTGGTCAATATTAAACACAAATGGAGAAAACTTTGTGTTTTTATTATATCATCAACCTTGCCAGAGTTCAGGGAACACTACTTTTAGCCATGGCTGCTAATTATCCCTGGTGATAATTTGCCTTCTATTTCCTTACCTAATACTATTTCATTAAATTCTACTATATGGTAATATTTTCTGTTGCTTTGTAGAAAATTATATTAAAGGTAATAATTTATATAAGCCAATTAATCTATGTTTGGGTATATTCTAGTCTGTTTTTCTTGCATTTCTATTACTAAAATGTGTGGGTTTTCTTTAAAGAAAATATCTCATATAACCCATGATAGCCTCAAACTCACTATGTAGCTAGCATAAGACATTTTTTTTTTTGGTTTTTCAAGACAGGGTTTCTCTGTATAGCCCTGGCTGTTCTGGAACTCACTCTGTAGACCAGGCTGGCCTTGAACTCAGAAATCCGCCTGCCTCTGCCTCCCAAGTGCTGGGATTAAAGGCGTACGCCACCACTGCCCAGCTAGCCAAAGACATTCTTATATACTTGATTCTTCCTGTTTTTATCTCCTGAGTGCTGGGGTTCTAAATGTGCGCAACTACAATCAGTTTTATATGGTGTTGAAGATTGGGCCCAGGACTTTGTACACAGCAGGCAAGCACTCTAACAACCGAACTGTATTTCCAGTCTCCCTGTAACACATATTAGTATCAACAAATCTTTCCAGATATTTAGATATTTTTTCTATAAATAGGATGTAAAAAAATTAAAGTAACTATATCAAATATTTTGAACATTTATAAGAATAGAAAATGGCCATTATATGGTCCTATAAAAAGAAGGTACACATTTATATCTTTCTGACAGCTTGACAACTTGTTTTTTTTTCGAGACAGAGTTTTACTGTGTAGCCCTGGCTGTCCTGGAACTCACTCTGTAGACCAGGCTGGCCTCGAACTCAGAAATCCGCCTGCCTCTGCCTCCCAAGTGCTGGGATTAAAGGCGTGCACCACCATGCCTGCTGACAATTTTTTAAACGAAACTAGACTGAGGCTGAGTGAGGTGGCTCAATGGTTAAAAAGGAAATTGATGCTAAGTCTGATGACCTCAGTTTAATACCCTGATGGATTTGATATCAAGGTGGGTCGAGAGAACTGACTCCCAAAAGGTGTTCTCTGCCTTAAGCACACGCACCAATTAATAAAGCCAAACATTTGGAATGAGTGCACTGCTGCAACAGGCTAGGCAGTAACAAGAGTACTGCCTGCAGCCAAGAAATTTTTATGCTTTAATAATTTACCATGACAAGAATATTACTATGCACAAAAAATTACTCCAACGGACTATATTAGCTCATATCACCATTTATGGCAGAGGCCCAAGGGCCCTTGGAGATTGTGCAGTCCCTCATGAGATTCGGGTATAACTCAGCTAAGCACAGGACTGGATAGCAAGAGGTTGCCTTTGTGAACACTACGCATCCTATGGAATCATAACATGAAGCCAGACCACATTTTCTGGGAGTAGGATAGTAAGTGCAGGATTGTGATATAGAAACTAATGTTACTAATCAAAGGAAATAACAAGCTACTCACACAAGCAATGACAGATGAATCTCAAAAGATATGCTTAGGGAAAGCTACCAGGTAAAGAGGAGTGTGTTCTAGATGATTTGTTCCATGATGTCCAGAATAAGCAAACATAAGCTATACAATATACACATGACCATTTTTGTATGACTGACAAGATAACTTCTTCCACAGAGGAAAACAGTCTCTATCTTGATAGTCCTTTATCTGTTGATAAATATGTTAAATTTTAAATTACACAGTTTAACTATGACTATCTTGGACCGAGGATGCAGGTCAATGGTAAGATGCTTGCCTACCATGCAGGAAGCCCCAGGTTTTATCCCAATACTACAAAAAGAAAACGTGTACATGTTATTGTATGTCTTGAATGCTCTCATCCTTGTTTTAGTTTTCATATATAGCTGACTTCTAAGCATTTCACCTTTAGCCAGAAAGTGGTAATGCACATCTTTATTCCTAGCACTCAGGAGGCAGAGGCAGGCAGATCTCTGAGTTTGAGGCCAGTCTGGTCTATTGAGTGAGTCCCAGGATAATCACGGTTACACAGAGAAACCCTGTCTTGAGAAAGAAAGAAAAAAAAAACCTTCACATTTAAAGCTCATGAAGTGTATACATAATACTTCTGAGTTTCAATTTCCACTTGCTCATGACTAGAATACCAAAGAAAAGTGTATTTTGTTGGTTAATTATGTACCCGAAACCTTCCTGCACTGAATTCCCAATTCTCTGGGGGATCGCCTTTCCCTGTTCACTACTCCTGCTGCCCTCTCAGCCACCAAAGCTGGTCCTGAAATAGATTTACTGTATGTAACTTAAGATTATTTAAATACATGCTCATTGACTTGCAAATACATATGAACCACTTGAAGCAGAACTTTCTGAAAGAGATTTGTTCATTTCTTTTCATTGTGAAAATCTGACGAGGTTTTACAGCACAGTAAATTCTGGCTCACCTCATGAAAATGCCTTGCATGTCTAGGGGCCCCTCACAAGGGGAGCATCAGCTGCCCTGTCCTTTTTCCAAGGTCCAAAAACAGCAGCTGCTGCCTGTGGAGTCTATATTTATATAATGACTTAGCAGGAGAGACAGATGGTTGGCTTTTTTTCCCCCAAATTTAATCCTGTTTTTCAAATAAGACTATTTTTTTTAATGAGACAAGATCTCCCCAGCCTAGGCCAGTGTTAAACTGGAAATCCTCCTGCCTCAGTTCTCCCAGTGCTGGGTTTTTACAAACAAGAGGCGCCATTCCTTTTCTTTTCAAAAATTTTAACACAAATATAATTACATCACTTTTCCTTTCCCAAGCCCCTTGTCTCTAACTCCTCCCATGCTTGCCCTATTCTCAAATCAAAAGCCTCTCCCCGCCTTACTATCACTGCATATAAAAGATAGGTGCTTTTCGTGATCCCCCGAAGAGCACTACTATGGGGCTCCATTAAGAAATTTTAAAAATCAGACAGGTGGTAGTGGCACACGCCTTTAATCCGAGCACTCGGGTGGCAGAGGCGGGCGGATCTCTGAATTCCAGTTCAGCCTGAACTACAGAGTGAGTTCCAGGACAGCCAGGACTCACAGAGAAACCCTGTCTCCAAGGGAGGGGGAGGGAGGGACTGAGAAGAGAGGAGGGGGAGGGAGGGACAGAGGGAGGCAGCTTTTTTAAATCTACACAAGCCCACTTCTTGACTAACTTTTCCCCACATACTTTAGGGAAGTAAAAAGGAAAAGTCCAGGGGACAACAGAAGAAAGGAGGCACAACCTGGGAACAGAGGGAGAGGGGAAAATCAATCCCCCAGAGAACTGGGAATGGCCAGCAGCCCACAGAGCACCCACTGCCCTTCTTTTTGTCAGGCCATGAAATGCCCAGGGCTCAGAGAGACAGGGCCCAAGCTGGAGACCTTAAAGGGACCCAGAGGTGAAGAAGGGACCTGAACTTTGCACAGCAAGACACTGGGGGCGGAAAGAGGGGCTGGGGCCGGGGGCGGAGCTTTGGCTTCTGACGCAAGTGGCACGTGACTAGCCCACGCAGGCTCACACCCCTCGCTGGGTCTCGGACCTGCCCTCGCTCACTCTCTCCAGCCCGCCATCCCTAACGGAGGCACCTGTTCCTGGTGGCGCAGCTCCTGGTGGCGCAGAGCACGCGGGCCCGGGCGGCGCGGAAAGCAGCAGGAGGAGGAAGAGCGGAGCAGGTGAGGGGGACGGCGGACCGGACCCGCGGAGCCCGTCGTCGGGGTCCCGTGGCCGCCACCCGGGCCGTCGGCAGCGCAGGCCGAGGCTGCAGGTGGCCGTCCTGGTGTGCGCAGCGGCGCGGCCGGACAGGGAGGGGGCGGCGGGCCCGGGCGGAGACCCTCGGGGAGTAGGAGCATGCGCCCCGCGACAGCTTCCCATAGACCCCGGCATCCCTGCATGGGGGGGGGAGACCCAGGGTCGGCGTGGAGGGATGGGGGCGGCCGAGGCGGCGGGAAGAGCCTGGGCGGTGGCGCTCAGGACAGCGCCACAGGTCCTCCCTCCCACCTACTCACCCATCCTTCTGGGTTGATCGCAGGTCTGAGAAGCAGAAGCTTCGCGGCGCACCTGGTGGTGAGCATCTCTAGAAAGAGGAGAAGGCAAGGATAGGCCCAGGTAGGTGCAGGGGCAGGGCTGGGGACTAAGAGGAGGAAAGAGAATGTGCGCAGAGCTGGGTAGGTCAGAGGCCTGCTTGCCACCCCTTTACCGGGTTCATCTCTCCCATCCTATTCTTCCATTTTGATGACGCAGATGCATCAGATATATCTGCAGGAAACACGGTGGGCTTTGGGGAAGAGGTGGGCCAGATTTCAACCCTCTTGAGAGCTACGGACCTTTCAGATGGGGAAATGAATTTTGAATGGTGCAAAGCAGAGACTCTTGTCCTCGTTAGTGATCAATCCACGAAGAAATCTTTTCCTTCTCTTGCTTCTTAGGAGTAATGGAGTCCAAAGATCAAGGCGTGAAAAATCTCAACATGGAGAATGACCATCAGAAAAAGGAGGAGAAGGAAGAAAAGCCACAAGATACCATCAGAAGGGAGCCAGCTGTGGCCCTGACCTCCGAGGCTGGCAAAAACTGTGCACCTAGAGGAGGTCGCAGGCGGTTCCGGGTTCGGCAGCCCATCGCTCACTATAGATGGGACCTGATGCAGAGGGTTGGGGAGCCCCAGGGAAGGATGAGAGAGGAGAACGTACAGAGGTTTGGGGGTGATGTGAGACAGCTCATGGAGAAGCTGAGGGAAAGGCAGCTGAGCCACAGCCTGCGGGCGGTTAGCACTGACCCGCCTCATCATGACCACCATGATGAGTTTTGCCTCATGCCCTGAGTCCTGAGCTTTTCTCTGAAGATGACATGGGGACCCCTGCCTTGTGATGTACAAATTTTGAGGTTACTCCTTTTTATGTAGATCTCTCCCTGTTACCAGCTTCTAATTGAAACTTGTGTTTTTTACTCGGCCTATAATTCTTTTGTTAGCAGAATTTATCAATTGCATGGGAAGATCCGTATTACCTATTGTGAACCTAATAAAGCAGATTTAAAAGGCATCCTCTGTACTCATCTTTTCTTTATATAAGAGTATGAACAGCCACATGAGTGGAGTAAGTAGTGCTCACCACGGGAAGATCTGAAAAACGTTTCCCTTATATTTATTTTCGAAGTTGAACACATTATTTAATGAAGAATTTAGTTGCGTTAAGAGATGACTCCCCAATGGAGGAGTTAGAGAAGGGGCTGAAGAAGTTGAAGGGGTTTGCAGCCCCATAGGAAGAACAACAATATGAACTAACCAGTACCCCCAGAGCTCCCTGGAACTTAACCACCAACCCAAGAGTACACATGGTGGGACTCATGGCTCCAGCTGCATATGTAGCAGAGGATGACCTTGTAGGTCATCACTGGGAGGGGAGGCCCTTGATCCTGTGGAGGTTTGATGACTCAGGGTAGGGGAATTCAAGGGCGTGGAGGTAGGAGGGGAAGCATCCTCATAGAAGCAGGGGGAGGGAGGTTGGGATAGGGGACTTCTGAGGGGGTGGGAAAGGGGATAACACTTGAAATAAAAATAAAAATATCCAATAATAAAGAGATGTCTTAGCTCTACCCGAGGATGCAGCTCTAATTCCCAGGGGTGGCTCCCAACCATCAGTAACTAGTCTGGGGCAGTCTGATAACTTCTGGGCACCAGGCACACATGTGGTACACAGACGCATGCAGCCAAAACACTTGTGCATGAAATCTTTTTAAATTTTTAAAATTAATTATTTTACTTATTTACATTCTAGCTTTTCTCCCCCTTCCTGGTTCCCCCACACACACACAGTTCCTCACCCCATTCCCTTGCCTTCTAGAGGGTGCTCCCTCTCTGTCCCCTCCTCCCTAGGTCCTCAGGTCTCAGGATTAGGTGCATCTGCTCCCACTGAGGCCCAACCAGGCAGTCCTCTGCTACATGTGCCTGGGGCCTTGGATCAGCCAGGTGTTTGCTGCCTGGTTGGTGACTCAGTTTCTAGGATTTCCCCCCTGGGTCCAAGTTAATTGAGACTTCTGATCTTCCTATGGGGTTGCCCTCCCCTTTAGCTCCTTTAAATTTTCCCCTAATTCCTCCATAGTGGTCTCTGACTTCAGTCCAATGGTTGGGTGTAAGTATCTTTATCTGTTTCAGTCATCAATGCATGAAATCTTTTAAAACTCAAAAGTAGTTTTAATGATAACCTTATGAAAGACGAGAACTTTTCAGACTTGTGACATAATCTCAGCTCTAGTTTATCATCAGGTATGTGGCTGAGAAATATAATAAGAGATAAGCTAATATCTACCCTTATGCTTATGAGTGAGAGTAAAATAATAGTCAACTCAGGGATGCTATATGAGCTAAATGAGGTAGTAAGTTTGAGAGCTTTTTCAGTTTTTTTCATTCTTTTGGCATGTGGGTATCTGAAACCCTGAAATGCTTTCAGTTATTAAAGGGATGCATGTAAGAGTTCTCTACTCAAAGGTCCTGTGGGACAAAGGATGGGTCCATACTTCTTTACTGTGCCTTTCTCTCATCCTTTCCCTTAGGTTCCAACACCAGACCCGGACAGATAGCCACAGAGCTCCAAAGTGAGAGATTCTCGCTGGTTACTCTGGAATGCTCATTGTGTTGAACCCTGTTCTGCACCTGCAGCTAGATTCCTTTCTGTTTATCTTTTTGCTAAAGATTGCTTATCTGGGGCAATTATCTCTCTAGCTGAGCAGATGTATGAGGCAACAGCTCACTGAAGAGACAGTTGCTCAAAACAGCCCGCATTAACCTGAAACTCAGGAATGTATAGAACTTTGTTCTGTACATACTGAGTTGTCCATGTCAGTGTATCAGGGTTTTAATTACATAGAAAAAAAAAGTAAATTTTTATTCATGAAAATTGATTTTTTTTTTGTGTGGTACTGGGTGGTGAACACAGCCTTGTGCATACCAGGCACGCAATACTTTGCAAATATAAACTTAAAATTTAACTCCACCGGAAGACCAACAGAGTCAACTAACCCGGACCCTTGGGGCTCCCAGAGACTGAATCAGCAACCAAAGAGCATACATGGGGTGGACTTAGTCCTCTCCGCACAGATGTGCAGTTTGGTCTTCATGTGGGTCCTACAACTGGAGTGGGGACTATCCCAAAAGCTGTTGCCCGTCTGTGGGATATGTTCTTCTAGCTGGGCTACCTTGTCTGGCTTCAGTGGGAGAGGAAACAGGAAATGCCTAGCCTTAGAGACACTTGAAGTGGCAGGGTGGGGAGATATACAGGGAACCCCCACCCACTCAGAGGAGAAAAGGAGGGGAAATAGGGGAAAGATTGTGGGAGAGAGTGACCGGGAAGGGAGCAGTAAACAGGATGTAAAGTGAATAAGTAAAAAGTAGATTTAAAAAAAGTATTTCTTTAAAAAAAAACAATTAACAACAACAAAAAGATTCTGAAACAGGATAGTAAATAATTCATGATCAAATTCTGGCCCAATGTTTATTTGTGGGGGCTGTAAGAATGGTTGTAAAATATTTGTAACAAAAATATGGAATTTTAATTTGGTGTTTATAAATTTTAATTTGAACACAAAATGCTAATTCACTTATACATTGTTTACGGCTGGTTTTATATTATAGTAGCAATGTTAAGTACTTGTAAAAATAGAAAGTGTAGCTCCTTTGCAAAGACTGTCACCTGGTCATGATATAGAATGGTTGTCACCCTCCACTTTAGACTGTCACATGAGAAGGAGTTAGCAGGTGAAAATACCCATCAAGAAAAGTCACAAACCCCAGGTCACAAAACCCACAAACATGCTTCATTCCAAAGTGTCCTGGCCTCTAACAGGCACATGACATATAAGGCAAACCATGAAGAGAACAGGTAATAGAAAGCAAGGGTCTAAGGTTTTGGACGCATTTTCCTAAGTATCATTTCTGTAGCTAATGTAATGAGCTTCTTTTTCTCCACTCTTCACCAAAAAAAAAGACAGGCAACAAAATCCTAGCAAGGTACATGCTGTAAGCTTAGGGGTGTTTACAGAGAAAAAGAATGTTCAAAAAGAGGTTTGGAGGAATAGGAGTGAGGGAATAGGACTGAAGCCCTGAGTGCCAGCAGAAAGAATGGAAAGAGGCAACTTAGGGAGGTAGGAGGTAGAAGGCATCGAGACCCTCTAGAATATAACAAAGACCTGGAAAGTGAGAGACTCTCAGGACTCAAAGGGAGGGATCTTAGATAAAATGCCCTCCAGTGGGAAGAGGGAACTTATAGAGCCCACCTCCAGCAGGAAGACAGGGCATCAAGTGAGGGACGGAGTTGCCACCCAACTCCAACCCATAATTGTTTCTGTCTGAAAAAACTGCAGGGATGGAAATGGAGAGAAGCCAGAGGAAAAGAAGGTCCAATGTCAGGCCCAAAGTGGGATTCAGCTCAAGGGGAGGTCCCAAGGCCTGACACTATTACTGAGGCTATGGAGCACTCCAAAACGGGGCCTATCATGACTGCCCTCTGAAAGACCCAACAAGCAGCTGAAAGAGTCAGAAGCAGATATTTACACCCATCCAATGGACAGAAGTTGCTGATCCCTGTGGGTGAATCAGGGAAAGACTGAAAGAAGCTGAGAAAGAGGGTGACCCTGTAGGAGGACCAGCAGTCTCAACTAACCTGGACCTCTGACATCTCTCAGACACTGGGCCACCAACCAAGCAGCATCCATCAGCTGGTATGAGGCCCCTGACACATATACAGCAGAGGACTGCTGGGTCTGGGTTCAGTCAGAGAAGATGCACCTAACCCTTGAGAGACTTGAGGCCCCAGGGAGTGGTGGGGTCTGGTGGGGTGGAGACATCCTTTTGGAGATGGGAGTGGGGTGGGGGGAGGAGGTATGGGATGAGGAGGAGCACTCAGAGGGCAGACAGGGAGGGGGATAAAGACTAGACTGTAAAAAAAAAATAAAGAATAAAGAATTTTTAAAAAAAGAGGTTTGATCCTGTTCCAGTAATGTATAGATCACTATTATTGTGATTTTGTCATTTAACATTCTGAGTCAGTCGGTTTTTTCTAATATGCATTTCTATAGTGCAGCTGAAAGTATTACTTAATTAGAAAGATACTAATATTTGTGAGTTTTAGTTTGATATAGTTTGAAAGAATATCATGAATGCTTCCGGTTTTAAGATGGGGTCTCACTCTACACCCCAGGCTAGTCTAGAAATCACAATGATCCTCCTATCTCAGCCTCACAATTTCCAGGATTACAGTCATGAACAGCCATATTGGGCTGAAAGCATATTTTAATGGCAAAAGAGGCTTTATCAGAGGTGGATGCTTGGAGCCAACCATCAGGCAGAACTCAGGGAACCTGGTGGGGGAGCTGGAGGAAGGACTAGAGGAGCAGAGGGGGATTGCAACCCCATTGGAAGAACTACATAGACTGCCTTGTTCTCCCAGAGTCTAGACCACCAACCACGGAGTGTACCTAAAGGGATCTTTGGCTACAGATACATTTGTAGCAGAGGATAGCCTTGTCTAAAAGTGAGCAGAGGCCCTTGGTCCAGGGAGGTTTGATGCCCCAGAGTAGGGGGATGATGGAGCCGTGGGGCAGTTGAGTGTGGGGGAGTAGGAGAGCACTCAAATAGAGGCAAAGGGGAGGAAGGAGGGCTGATGTGGGATGGGGAGTGGGGTGGAGGAGGGGGTAACCGGGAAGTGGGATATCGTTTGAGATGTAAATGAATGGAATGATTAATAATAATAAATTTTTAAAAATAAAAATAAATAAAAGAGGTTTTATATATGTATGAATAAATTGGGCCATTGAGGCTTAGCCTATCAAAGGCATCCAGTAATTACTTATGAAATATATAAAAAACTGATAAATATATAAATTTAGTGGTACTCCACAAATAATCAGTATACATTTTAGATGCTTGCATATGTCTAACAATCTAACAGAAGCAACGTAACGCAGATAATCACTCATTTTAATAAAATTATTTTTCTTAAAATTTGCAAATCCCTGAGGAAAATCCTAAAATGAATATAAGGTGGCTGCGTAGCCACAGAAGGTATTGCAGAATGAACCTTCTCATTTTGAGGAGAGAAGGAACACAGACAACTTAAAAACTACTCTCTGGATACAAGTCAAGTGGAACTTTTATCACTAACTGCCATTGAAACAATAAGGCTACAGTTCCATAAATGAAGTAACAGCAATGGAAACAGAGTAACAGGCACGAGCTTTACAAATGAAACCTAAAACCGGGACAAAAGTCATGAAATGCTAACGGTCAGTCTTGGAGAAGGGAAGAATATGGGCTTTATGGTTGTCTACAACTCATGACACATAGGATTTATAACACATCAGAAAAATATATGTCAATCACAGAACAAAGACCAGAGAGACATGGATTACATACTTTTAATATTTTATTCTATATTCAAAAGTGAATTCTGATACATTAAAAAAATACACTGTAACCCTTAAAACAGTCATTAAAATGATAGCTAAGCAAATAGTGAGATTAACACTTCAAAAATTCAATCCAAAAGGTATTAAAAGAAAAAAGAAAAAAGATGGCTTAGAGGTTAAGAGCACTGACTGCTCTTCCAGAGGTCCTGAGTTCAATTCCCAGCAACCACATGGTGGCTCACAACCATCTGTAATGGGATCTGATGCCCTCTCTTCTGGTGTGTCTGAAGACAGCGACAGTGTACTCATATAAATAAATACTAAAAAAGAACAAAAACAAACAAACAAACAAAAAACAAAACAAGAAAGTAAGTTGGAGCGAGCAGGCGCTGAGGGGTGGGGAGGAGAAGACTGGGGCATGCAGGGTCTGGAGCAAGAGGGAGAAAGGGAAAGGGAAACAAAAAAAGAGCACTGGTTGCTGGGAATTGAACTCAGGACCTCCGCTTGCTCTGGTCCCACTTGCTCTGGCCCAACTTCCTCCAGCCTTAAAATACATAATTTTTAAGTGGTGAATTTTTACGTATTACAGTGTTTCAAACTACATGAAGCAAAATAATTATAATTCAATGAAAAAAAGCATTTGAAAGTCAGGAATTAAACATTGTCTCTGAAATATTGAGGGAACAAGAAAATAGAAAACAGACTTCAAGAATAGATTAGCCAACTTAATCTATTTGATAATTATATGACTTCCTACAACCAATAGTAGAATCTATGCCTGATTTATATGTGCGTGGTACATTTACCAATGCAGTCCCTACTGCCTGGTTAAAAAAAAATAAGTCTTAATAATGCTAACAGGTGGGCTGGTGAGATGGCTCAGTGGGTAAGAGCACCCGACTGCTCTTCCAAAGGTCCGAATTTCAAATCCCAGCAACCACATGGTGGCTCACAACCACCCGTAATGAGATCTGATGCCCTCTTCTGGTGCGTCTGAAGACAGCTACAGTGTACTTACATATAATAAATAAATAAATCTTAAAAAAAAAAAAATAATGCTAACAGGTTTCAAATGATATTTGAGACTGGGTTTTTAAAGCACCATGAAATTAAATGAGAAATCACAATAAATCCCTGGAAAATGTCAAAATCTTTAAATAGGAAAAATTAATGTATGTCTAAGTAACTCATGGCCTAAAGTAAAAACCAAAATGGAAATCAGGCCATTTGAACAATTCATGGGAAGACACTTATACAGCATGCCTGAAGTTCTGGGATCAATCCAAAAATAGCAAAGTATTTCAAAACAGGCATATCATTTTCAAATTTTATTATTTATTAAGAATTTCATGTGTAAGTACTATATTTACATCATTCCCCACCCCCTCCTCCTTCCAACATCTCCTGTGTCCAACTATGACACCTTCTCAAATTCATGGCTTCTTATTCTTTATTTTCACAGACATACATACATTTATAAATACAATCTGATGAGTCCCTTTAATGTTACTAATATGTCTATGTGTTTAGATCTGACGTCTTGGGATTAAATAATCTATCATGTGACTGACTGTTTCTGGAGAAGGCTGATTTGCCCACTCTTAGCACTCTTAGTCAGTGTTTTATTGCTGCTCAGAGACACCATAACCAAGGAAAAAAGAAAGCATTGAATTGGGGGCTTGCTTATAATTTCACAGTTTTAGTTTGTTATCATTACAACA
Source organism: Mus musculus (assembly GCF_000001635.26). Classification (NCBI taxonomy): domain Eukaryota; kingdom Metazoa; phylum Chordata; class Mammalia; order Rodentia; family Muridae; genus Mus; species Mus musculus. The sequence continues at coordinate 136,206,891 of NC_000086.7, read as the reverse complement.
AGGAACATGACAGCAGGCATGGCATGAATGATGCTGGAGAAGCAGTTGATAGTTCTACATTCTGTTCTATGGTGACACCAACAAGGCCACACCTCCAAATCCTTCCAATCCTTTCAAGGAGTTCAACTCTCTGATGACTAAGCATTCAAATATATGAGTTTATGGGGGGTATTCTTTTTCAAACCACCACAGTGATCATTAATTGATTGTAGTTCTTCGTCTAGGAGTGTGAATTCTTGAGATTTCTCCCATCCATATTGGCATACCAACTGTTTTCATTTTTTGGGTCTTGTTTAAGCAGCCATAAGGTTAACATTTCATGGGTCCAGCTTCCTTTTCATTCATATATATGTATGTATAAGAATATAATATGCATATAAGCTACAGTGTACACATAAAGATCCAGAGATAGGAACCACAAATAAGAGAGCATGTGTCATTTCTCTTTGTGGTTCTACGTTACCTTACACAATATAATTTTATCTTGGGATTTCAGTGCTTCATTTTGCTTTATAGCTGAAGAGTATTCCATGTATGTGTACCCAGTTTTCATTATTTGATTTTTGGTTTGGTTTGGTTTGGTTTGGTTTGGTTTGGTTTGGTTTGGTTGAAAACAATTAAGGTTGCTTCCATTTCTTAGATATAGTGAATACAAAAGCAATGTACATGGCTGAGCAAGTGTCTGTGAAGTAGGATGCCTAGTCCCTTGGACATATGTAACGAGTAGTATAGCTGGGGTTTATGGCAGACTCATTTGTAGCTCCTTGAGACCTCTCCACACATATTTCAATAGTGGCTGCATCTTTTTGAAACCTAGTGCAGTGGCCCAACTTGAGACCCATCCCATGGACAAGCACCAATCGCTAACACTATTGATGATACTCTGCTATGCTTTCAAATAGGAGTCTAGCATGGCTGTCCTGTGAAAGGCTCCACCCAGCAGCTGACTCAGACAGCTATCAGATATCCACCACCAAACAGTAGATGGAGCTTGGGGACTGTTGTGGAAGAATAGGAGGAAAGATTGCTGCCTAAAGGGGATAGGAACTCCACAGGAAGACCAACAGAGTCAACTAACCTGGACTCTTGGGGCTCTCAGAGTCTGAACCACCAACCAAAGATCATAACGGGCTAGACCTAGTACTCCCAGCACATACATAGCAGACGTGCAGTTTGGCCTTCATATGGGTTCCGAACAACTGGGATGGGGCCTATCCCAAAAGCTGTTGCCTGTCTGTGGGATATGTTCTAGTAGCCAGGCTGCCTTGTCTGGCCTCAGAGTGAGAGGAAGCACCTAGCCTCACAGAGATTTGAAGTGCCAGGGTGGAGGGATACCTAGGGGGGCCCTTCCAGCTGAGAGGAGAAGGGGAGGGAAAAGGGGGGAGGAGTGAGTGGGATATAAAATGAACAAGTAAAAAAATTAATTAAACTTAAAAAAGAAAAGAAAATGCTTGAACTCAAGGACTGAGTATCTGTTTCTCCTCTCAATTACATTCATGCATAGTGTCTTTTCTTTTCTCAAGCTCATACTTCCTGCTTCCTCATTATGTCCTGCTTATGTATCAGAGTTATTTTTAAGTTCCTATGACATAGATCATCCTACAGAGTCTATATAGCCCAATAATTCCTGCACATATATCCCTTCAATATTATCCTGGGTGGTCAGGTCAGAACACATGGTCTAGATCAACCAGTATAATCAGCATGTCAAATACCAAGTCAGAAGGTACCAAAAGATGAGTATGGATTATAGTCAGAAACCTTGAAGAATGGGTAGGCATTTCTTGGATGCCTTGGTGGTGAAGGTGGCCAAGTTGAAAGACCTTGCAAGCCATACTGTCCAAGTAATATAGAAGGGAGAAGGCCGTGTCTAGGGAAGCTTCCTTCTGCCAAGGTTTGTGAATAACGTCAGGAAGGAAACAGGTCTAAGGGCTCTCCTTGCACTAATTACTTCTTCAGGCTTCCTGAAACCCAAAGTTGCAAGAGGATAGAGGAGATCTGATTTTCCTTTCTTCTATGCTGGAGCTGATTTCTTCTGGTGGGACTCTGGAGGAGAGAGAGAAATGTGTTAAAAAGCATTTATTAAATTGACTACCTGTGTCACCTACTATGTAGGTTTTTGAAAAGGTCAACACATTCGGGTGTCCAAATGCAGAAAAAGAGGAGAGGCTCTGAAACATGGGCGGGGGAGGGAACCAGGGCTTCCTCTTCTCTTCCCAAAGTATGGATGATACAAACGTTCTGCATCACCTGGGTTACATAGCTCTTTCCCTTCCTCAGGGTGAGTGAGATAGCCACAGTCCAATGTTCGAAACTGGTATTTTGTTAATCATTAGTTTTCTACCTATCGTTCAACAATTGTTTGAGAACATTTGGTATTTTGTAAGTAGCCAATTCAAGTACAAGTGTGACAGGTCTTCAGAGTAGAAAAATTGGAGACCGATCTTTTCCCTTATTTTAAACACTTTATTTTAAATGAAATAGTTTTGTGCTCATAAGAATAACACATGTTCAGTAGAATAAATGAAGTTTTTTTTTAAAAAAGAAACTATTAAAAAGAAAAGAAAATCTCCATTTCCACAGCTTGCTTCACTTCCAAATGATCTGACCCTACCCTTTATGTGCAGGTGTAGACCATGTGTAGAATGAACATCGGTGGCTAAGAGATGAAGTGGATTGAAGAAGTATATGATTTGCCCTTTTTAAAAAAACGATAAAGCGGTCCCCAAGTCCTCTGAGATCTTAACAGGAAACGGTATTAGGAAAAGATGCAGCCTCTCCCTAATGAGCACACAGGACTAAACACACATCACGAACCATATTTGACCTCTGGAATTTGCAAGTAACAAAATGAATGACAAGGCCTCATGCTGTGGGGGAAGGGACAGAAAGTGGTGGGGGTAGTGAGGGGGAAAGTAGGCTGGCTCCTGACGCACTTTCTTGTGCTTGGGAGGGGAACTAAGGGACCTGAGCCCACTGGTGACGTTCCTGTCACGTGATCAGGAGCAGACGTATGCAGAAGTCTCTCTCTTCCAGGTACCAGCTACCAGCTCCTTATCTCCGTGGAGGAAGGCAGACTTGAAACTGAACGACAGAGGGGGGGCAACTGCCCTATAGCCCGGCAGGTTGGTACAAGCCAGGGATTCCTGAGGGAGGGGTGGTAATGGACAGAGGCTACCGAGCAGAGAGGACTCTGTCTGCTTTTCAGATACCGCCTCCTTCCCACCCCCATTCATTTTGGCGAAGAAGATTGTGTGAGTGTTGGGGGTAGCCGCTCTGATATTCTCGGAGAACTGTGGGCTAATGGCAGAAGGAAATGTGAGAAGGAGTCATTTCCCAGGGATAACTACAAATCCTTCAGTGCCTGCAGAGCGCTGGGTAGGAATGACAGCAGGCTAAGACCAGAGCTGATTCCAAACAGATCCTGGAGTCCTTTCCAGATGCTCACCGACTTGCTGCAGGAAATGGATGGGGATGGGGGACGGGGTCACTGGAAGGAGAACAGGGGTACAGAATACCAATAGAGATGTCATGGGAACAGTGATTGAGCTACATTGCCTTATAGAGGAGGAGGGTGGGGGAGGGGACAGCGGAGGGAGTGGGGGTGGTGATGGCCTAATCCCTTTTAGGTAGGAGGAGAGGGGCAGGGGTCCTGACTCCAGGTTGAGAAAGGTGAACTGTCCAAGCCAAGGCTCCTTTTCCTTTCCTTTCCCTTTTCTTTTTCTCTTTCTTTTTCTTTTTTTTTTTTCTCCTTTTCCCTTCTCCACCCCCCCCAACCAATTTGGATCCCAAAATGGTAGGCCGAGGTGACCAAGAGTGGGGGTTGCTGCAGAGGAGAGAAACAGGTTTAGTAGGAGGCTCAGCTCCTAATTAGGGAGTGACTCCCCAACTCGGAGGGATTCCACAGCAGGTATTAAAAACCCAAAATGGGTTCAGAAATAATTTGTCCCTTTCACTGTAGAAAGCTGGGTGGGTTTTTTTCTGGGTTTGTGTGGAGGAAGGAGTGAATGCAGTGCTGTAGTTATATCTGCCCTGCCTTCTCCTGCTTCCTCTATCTCCGTTTTCAGAAAAGTACTCAGCTATTATCAAGGGCCCCTAGGGGTGGGGGTTGGGTAGGGGGTCCTGGTACAGAGATCTGAGGACAGCAAGACCTGACTTCTGACTTTCAAACTCCTGAGCTATACTCATTTCGGTGAAGTGAGAGCAGATTTGTGCAGGGAAATCAGACACAGGGAAACAGTTTTCTTTTCTGCAGCCTTAGGACTAGAAAAAAAGGTAAACTGTTGAGGGAAACACATGGAAGAAAATCAGAGAACACAGAGAAAGGACGATGGACTGAGAGGGAGAAACTGGGAAAGTTTGGACGAAGATTCTTGGTCCTGCCTGTTAGTCATTTTCGACTTCTAATCCTTCACCACCTGATTCCCATCTCCCCACAGGTCTTCAAGTCTGTGGCTGTGGGCAGCAACCCAGCCAAGGAAACAGAAGACCTGCAGCATCAGTGCAGGTTAGTGAGAGAAGGGATGTGCTCCACCCTGGAATTAGAGCAAAAGATGGAGCGGCCACTGCTCACCTCTTCCCTCCAATCCTCCTCATTACAATCTCAAGACACATTGCACAGTCCTGAGGGAATTTGATCCTTTGCAGCTGGCGATGCCAACATGGAGGCTACGTAGGGGAGGAGAAAGGGTGGCATTCATCATACTCTCTGAGGCTATCAGAGCCTCACCCCCTAAAATCTGCATATGCTTTTAAAATAAGTTTTATAAATGCAAGGATAAGAAAAAATGAAAATACTCCATCAATTCCTGTTGTTCTTTGTAAGTTGAAACTACACAGCAGAGCCAGAACAAAGTTGAGACACCATTATTCTCCGTTTCTTAGCACATGTCTTTAATGGTAAGGAGAAACACCTTTGACATTTCCTGCAAGGTTGGTTCATGTAAGTCTGTGGGGAAAGGAATCTAAGGGTAAGAGTGCACCTGGAAGGTAGATTAAGGTAGTTTGGGAAAACCATGAGAGAAGGAAAGCAACTATTGAAACCTTGTGCCCTTAGCGTTCTTTTCTTTGTCTTCTAGGACAGGCAACAAAGACTAATTGCACCATGGAAAAGTTCTACAAAGAAAATGAAGGAAAGCCAGAAAACAAGGGAAGGGCAGAAGACGAAGGAAGTACAGAAGAGGGAGGAAAAGCAGATGAAGACAAGTCAGATGCAGAGGGGAAGCCAGCACGCCAGGGCAAGCTAGAGGTGGAGGGAGGGCCAGGTGAGCAGGCACAGCAGAAAGGTGAGGGGAAGCCCGAGAAGCAGGGAAAGTCTGACGGGGAGGGCAAGCGCCAAGGGGAGAGCAAGCCCGATTCCCAGGCAAAGTCAGCCAGCGAGGCGCGGGCTGCAGAAAAGCGCCCTGCTGAAGATTATGTGCCCCGGAAAGCAAAACGAAAAACAGATAGGGGGACAGATGATTCTCCCAAGAACTCCCAGGAGGACTTACAGGACAGGCATGTAAGCAGCGAGGAGATGATGAGAGAGTGCGCAGATATGACTAGGGCTCAGGAAGAGCTGAGGAAGAGGCAGAAAATGGGTGGTTTTCACTGGGTGCCAAGAGATGCACAGGATGCTTTAGTCCCCAGGGGCCAGCGGGGAGTCAGGGGGGTGAGGGGCGGCGGAGGCAGGGGCCAGAAGGACTTAGAAGATGCTCCATTTGTTTAATGCCTTCAGCCTTTCCTTCTGGATTCTCTGATGGGAAATATTACCAGCCCTGCTTTCCCTGGCAGGCTTTTGCCAGGCTTTGTGCTTTAACCTTGTGCCGAGATTTTCCTTTAGGTGTCACTCCTGTTACCAGCAGACAGCACTATGTCTTTTAGTAAAGGACTTTCACCCATGTGCATGGAAGAGATGTTCATGGTATACTGTAAAATAATAAAGATAACAGTTTGCAGAACCACAGATCCAGTATCAGTCCATTTTTGAAAACAGAATCAGCATATAGAGTATACACACAAGGAAAACCATGCAACTACATAGAGCTATAAGAAATAATGGTTTTCTCTGTGTGGTAGGATTTGAGATATTTCATTTTCTCATATAACCATTGCCCCACTAAGAACAGAGCCTACTCTTTTCTAAATATTTATTTATTCATTTTATATACAGCGTTCTGCCTGCATGTACACCTGCAGACCAGAAGACAGCATCAGATCCCATTACAGATGGTTGTGAGCCACCATGTGGTTGCTGGGAATTGAACTCAGGACCTCTGGAAGAACAGTCAGTGATCTTAACCTCTGAGCTATCTCTCCAGCCTGAGGCTAGTTTTGTTATAAGAGAAACAATAAAAGGTAAAATAAAAGGCTAGGTGCAGTGATACATGCCTTTAGATATAGCACTCCAGAGGCAGAGGCAGGCAGATTTCTGACTTTGAGGCCATCCTAGGTTTTATTGCCAATCAACTAAGGCCAGCCAGGACAACAGAGAGTGACCCTAGGTCTCATATTAAGCAGTCAAAATAACTAAAATTGAGCTTGTAAAGGCAAAGAAGACCCTTAAAACTCTTGTCAGAATACAGAATCACAGGAAAAACTGCACTGCCTCTGGACCAGAAAGTTGGAGGAGGTTTTGCAGTCCCCGCCAATGCTACTGCTCCCTTGTCCTATGTGAAACAGGGACACTGAAAGCTTACATCACAGAACTATGGCATACAGTGAATTTGAAAGTGAATACTGCCGATGTGCACTCACAACACCAGATCAGACACTTGCGGGACAACTGAAGAAAGTCTCTTCTATGCCCAGAAAAAGATGTGGGAAGCTGAGAGGTGGGTAATGCCTCCCCTTGAGCAAATGCCACATCTGCTGGGCATCCACTTATGACACCCACTACTATTAGTAAGTGAAGTCCTTGAGGTAACAATGCCACTTTTATTTTCCTGAAGCCCCTGTTAACTAGAATATCTATTGTGTTCCATTGTGATGTGTTTACAATGAGCCCTTTTCTCACTGGAAGAGCTGTCAATCAGAAAAAGATGTGAAAAATGCTTTCTAAATGTTTAACTGAAAATTACATCCACTAGATTTACCCTTTATTAATCGCTCATTAATTTATTTACTTTGTGAGAGGGTCTCATGTAAGCCTAGGGTGGCCTTGAATTTGGCTATGTAGACAAGGAATGGCCTTCTGATATTTGTTTTTAAATCCTGTTTCTATATCCGTATGCTGGAATTATAGGCATGCACCATTAAACTAGGTTTATGAAGAGTCAATGATCAAACTCAGGGCTTCATGCACTCTACTCAAACACACTACTAATGGAGATATCTTCCTATCTCTTAAACTTTCCCTTTATAAAGCCAAGAACTTATCTTACTCAATTTTTATTTCCCACAACATTTAATGGAAACTTACAAAATGAATACATTAACCATCAACTCAGAAGGCCTCAGTTTTTGCACCATTTCTGCTCCTGGTTTTATGCACACTCTAAATATGTAACCTTATTACTTTGTTACTGTCGTTATAGTTGAAGCAAGGTCTCATGAAGATGTGGCTGGACTATACCTCACTATATAGCTGAAGCTGTCCTTAGATTCATGATCCTCCTGCTTCTATCTCCCAAGTGCTGACAATCCGGGCATTAGCTAACACAATTCTCTCACGTAAGTTCATTCTTATACAACTGAAATTTGCCAAATCAAAAGAAACACGGCAGGGGAGAAAATATTGTACAGTTCTTTTCCAAGTGGGATATGGTAGGAGCTTTCAAAGTTTGAGAGCTACTAGTGGAATGTCTACATGGAAGTCCCATATATATTTTGCAGAAAATATAGAATCCTGGCTTCCATAGCAGATCCAAGACATCAGGATCTCTTCTGATTTGACATTTCTTCTACTGTTAGTTCATTTTAACGAATTTTATTAAATCCATTCATTTTGGGGTGGTGTGCGCGTGTGTCTGTGATGTACTTGTGGAGGTGAGAGGACAGTTTCCAGTAGTTGTCTCTCTCCTTCCACCATGTGACCAGTGGGCATTGAACAGGTTCCTTTATTTGCTGACTCATCTCTCCAGCCCTCATTTTCATGTTTCATAAAATAGATACAAACACTAAAACAAAACCACCAACGGTGCAAAAGAGTTTATTATTAATAAACACTGCAGTCTGTATTGCCAGTTGATATACCCACTGCTTTAGACATGTTTGGCTTCTGATACCTATCATCATTTATTTTTTAGTGTGCATGTGTTAATACTTTAACAGATTTGGTGAAACATTATTCACAGATCCCCAAATCTATCCACTTAAGTGCACAACAAAGTACTTTTTACTATGTTAGCAGAGTTCTGAAACTATCACATTATCTAGTTCTAAATTAGATATTTTCATCACCCTCAAAAGAAACCTTAGACGTGTTGACACTGTGCCTATTCCGTGTCTCTAGCATCTGGTAAGCAGTGATCCCTTTTCTGTCTCTACGGATTTGTCCAGTCACATAAATAGAATCACACACTACATGGCTTGTTGTATCTGGATTCTTTAGCTTGTCATAATGTTACAGCATCTATTATCACTAAATATCTGTAGCTAAGGTTTTGCTTCAAAATGGTTTTTTGTTTTGTTTTTGTTTTCTTGGGCATATTCTTAGGAGACAAATTTTTAAAGTCTATAATAACTTGGTATGATTTTTGAAGAACTGCCAAATTGTTTTCTGAAACAACTGTGGCACTAGACAATCCTACTGGCAGTGCACCAGGGTTCCAATTTCTCAATATCTTTGTTGACACAATTTTATTATAGCAATCTTATTTCATTAAAAAGCAGCAGCTCATAAAGATTTTAATCTAAACTTTGCTAATGGCTAACAGCCTTTAGCATTGTGTGGTACTTTTATTGATTATTTATATACCTTCTGAGGAGAAACGTGGATCCACCTGCTTCTGACTTCCAAGTACTGGGATTAAAGGCAGGCACTACTACAGATGGCTAATTTTTCAGGTTTTAAAATTAGATTGATAGTCATTTTTATTGTTGAGTTGAAATAACTCCTTGTCTAGCAGAGACAAGTCCCTTATCGGATAAATAATTTGCAAGCATTATTTCTTAACTTGCTAAGTATAGCCATTCTCTGCGGACCTTCTGATATGATAATGGAGTATATTCTGCCTTACCAAATGTGTTAGTCAGCTTTCCTGTGCCATAATAAATGTCTGAGAGAAATAAACTTAAAAAGAGCAAAAGTTATGGTTGGGGAGGTTGAAAACACTGGCTATCCTTCCAAAGGACCTGGGATGGATTCCCTACTGCCATATGCTGGGAGCCATCTGTAACTCTAATTCCAGGGGTGGGGGGATCTGACACCTTCTTCTTGTCCCTGAGAGAACTGCACACACGTAATACACTTGAACACAAGCAGGCAAGACACCTTTATACATAAAATAAAATATTAAGAGAGAAAGAGGTATGTGGGGGACACCAAGGATATGGGTAGATAACTCCAATGCTAAAGTGCTAGATGTACAAGTATAAAGACCTGAGTTCAGATTCCCAGCAACATAAATGCCAGGAGTGGTGGTGCACATCTGCAACTCTAGAATTAGACAGGTGTGGGTGGTGGTAGGTGTGAAATGGGTAGATCCCTGGAGTTTTCTGGACATTCATTCTAGTTAATCCATGAACTTCAGAACCTGTCACAAAGAATAAAGAGGAAGAATTGGAGAAATGGCTTAGTGGTTGGAAGAGCTTGCTGCTCTTGCAGAGTTGTGGTTCACAGAGCCCATACTGTATGGCTCACAACCACCTTTAATTCCAACTCTAGAGGATCTGGCACCCTCTTCTGGCCTCTGTGGGTACTGCATAGATGTGGTGTGGGTAAAGACAATACACCAAGTAGTAGTGGCACACGCCTTTAATTCCAGTGTACTTGGGACACAGAGGTAATCAGATCTGTATGAGTTTGAGGCCAGCTTTATCTATAGAGTTCCAATACAGCTAGGGCTACACAGAGAAACCCTGTCTCAAAAAAATGAATGAATGAATGAATGAATGAAATAAAAGGAGGCTGGGGAGACTCCTAATTGATTAAGGAGCCCTTGGTGCTCTTCTACTGGATCCAGATTCAATTTCCAGCACTCACAAAGCAGATCAAAATTGTCTGTAACTCCAGTGCCAGGTAACATGACTCCTTCTTCTGTCCTCTATGGACACCAAGCACACATGTAATGCAGAAAAAACACTCATACACAAATAAAACATAATCATAAATACAAAAATAAAATAGTAATATATATATATATATATATATATGAATAAAATAAGGTAGATACCTAATGTCATCCTCTGGTCTGTCTCTGTCTCTGTCTGTCTCTGTCTGTCTGTCTGTCTGTCTCTCTCTCTGTCTCTCAGACACACACACACACACACACACACACACACACAGCTTCCTCTAGTATCTCAGGGACATAGCTTATGATGCTAGTGTAGTATCAGGTAGTAAGAATCCCTATGAGGCAGGATAAAAAGACAGGAAAAATAGGAGGACATGTGAAGGGAAAGTTCTTCATCTTGGGATCCCGTTTTCATTTCTTGCTGACTAAGAGTCAAAAGTTTCTGCACAACTGGTGAAATCAAAACTGCTATGAAGACTGTCTACATGAACAATAACAAAAGAAGATAAATGGTTTACACAAAGTCACATGCAGGTAAGGAAAGGAGCCTAAGTTGAAATCTAAGTTTATTTAGCCCTAATTTAATAATTCTTAATTAGTGTTCTTAAATTTGATCTTCAGTTTATTGCCTAATTGAGCCTTTAGGGTTTTTAAAAAAGTTGTATGTACTGTATCCTAAGAGGAATGTCTTAAAAACGAAAACAAACAAGCAGACAAAAAAATGACCAAATGTACTGTTTCTGTCACTGCCAAACCTTAAAAGGCACTTTAACAGCAATCCACAGCTGGATTAGATAGGATACAATAGTGAGTGAATGTTTTTTGTGACTGCTCAGTGAGGAAGTAATACGTTGTTAAACTGTGTGCTTCCTATCCCTGCAGTGTCCTAGACGTAGCATCAAAGGGTGAGTTGAAGGTCCCTTACTACAAGCTGCCCAGCTAGCTCAGTTGGTAGAGCGTGGGACTCTTAATCCTAGGGTCGTGGGTTCGAACCCCACGTTGGGCGGTTTAGTTTTCGTTGTTTCGGTCCCCAACGTACATACAGAAGAGGACTTCCGGGTCTGCAACTGTTGGGGCCACGAGGGGATGTGGACCTGCCATAGAACTGATGGGGGTGGGACCAGGGAAGGGAAATGGAACTGTTGGAGGGTGGATGGGGGCGGGGCTGGGAGGGGAATGTGGAACTGCAGTGGAACTGATGGGGGTGGGGCCAGGGAAGGGATATGGAACCGTTGGAGGGTGGATGGGGGGCAAGGAAGGGGTGTGGAACTGTCCGAGGGTGGGTGGAGTGTAAAAAAATAAAAATGAAAAAGAGTTACTGGAAATAGAAACAACTTAATTGTCCTTCAACCAACAAATGTATAGTGAAACGTGCATTCAGCAGTTAAGAAAAGGGAAATCCTGAAATCTGAAGGGTAAGTAGATGCAACTAGAAAATACTACATTTTCTAGTTGTGAAGTAATGCAGACCCAGAAAGATGAATATCACAAGTTATTTCTCAGCAGAACAATGTGATGTGAGAGCATAGCCTGGAACAAGTGCAGAAACCAGGAAAGCAACATGGGTTGCTTTTACTAGGGTAGAGTGTTTGGGGACCAGAGATGGGGATAGCAGGGCACAAGTAATATGACCAGGGAAATGTGGGTTCTTTACAGGTAAATACATAAGGAAGAGGGAGAAGGGGAGGATGGGACTCCATCTAAGGACCAGAAGAGAGGTAAATACAGAAGAAGGAACAAGAAGGTAAAATAATAATACTATCTAAAAAAAAGTCATAAGGGATTATATAATTAACTATCTACCTAAAATATCTAAAACACAAATGGATGTCTGTGTATAAATAGAGAGTTTAAGAAAATTTTATCTGGGAAGCCAATATTCCATTCCAGAGGCAAAGACTGTCTAAAAAAACTCAACACCAGACATGGGAAGCTCTCATTTGAGTTGTTGGTCAGGAATGTCCAAGCGACTCCCAAAACATCCAGGCTATTGCTATTTACCTTGTTGCCTGCCCCCTCAAAGGTGGAAACTACATCTCTATTGCTGAAGACACCATATACTTCAGGTACGCTCAGGGAGCCCCTGAGGTGGAATTGACAAGAATGCCTGTTTCTTGTGGATTAGGATTTATGGTACCAGCAGGTGGCATTCAAGCTTCCAGGGGAAGGCAACTAACTGTCCTACCCAGCTATGACATCCAAGAACCACAAAAATGACCAGCATGGCACAATAACCCTAAGGGTGAAAGAGTGGCACACATACGTTGGTGGTAATCAACAGCTATCTAATTGGACTTAAGAGCAGCTCATCAAGAGAACAAACAGGCCTGGTACTATAAATCTAGCTAACTACTCAATGCTAGTGAGATAGTGGCTCTTGGAGGAGAACCTATAACCACTTTACTAAACCAGAATAATTCGAAAGAACAATCTAAACTTTTGTCCCAATAGTCACAGATAGTGTAGTCTTCACCCTTTCAAGGAAACTGATCTTTGAAACAGATGGTGACCACTACAGAAAACCACAACCAATCAAAGTGTTACATTAGCAAGATCAGCCCCAATGGATACAGTCACAAAACATTCCTTTATGAAGTCTCAGGGACTGTTGGAAAAGATGGGACAGAAATAGTTTAAGAGCCAGAGAATCTGGGAGTTTGCTGTGAGACTGTGTCTCCTAGTAATGCCAGAAGCTTCAGCCGTGAAGTCTCACAACCATGACTGTCTAAATGTGAGCCAAACAAAGATAATACGATGGGAGAAAACTCAAAAGGCCTCAACCCTACACGAAAAACGATAGGCAACTAAGGAGTGTTGACAGTGAGAGAAATAGTTTTCCCCAGGGAAGAATGTGCCAATTGGTTATCCAATACCAAATGGTCAGCCCTGAAAGCATGTATACAAGTAACATTACTGAACAGGTTATATTAGGAATGTATATGCATATACAGATACACATACATGCATGTAACAACAATCAATGAAAAAGAAGCTACAACTGTGAAAGGGAGCAAGGAAGGGCATATGGAGGGAAAAGGAAGAAAAAATTACATAATTTTATTATAATCTCAAAAATAAGGGAAAAGGGAATGGCTATTAATACATAATAGGAACAGGGTTGGGTATGGTGTTGCACGCATTTAACCCCAGCACTCAGGAAGCAGAGGCAGGTGGGTCTGTGCAAGCTCAAGGCAATCCTGATCTGCAAAGAGAATTCCAACACTGCCAGGTCTACACACGAAAACGCAATCTCAAACAAACCAACCAAAACAAACCAACATCAACGAAAAACTTAATTGGAACACTCGGGGTCTGTGGTGCTGAAATCTGTACTTCCTTTCTTCTTCCTAGCATAGCGTGATAAGAGCCCTCCAGCAGTGTTCAACTAAGGCTAAGATTTCATCTGCCTCACTTCACTCTTAGAGGATCTTGGGATCTTTGAAACAGATAGAACTCCTCATCCTATGTTAAACTATGTTGCAGAGGCTAAGTTCTGAATGAGTACAACTGAGACATGGGGGCTTTTATGACCAGCTACTACTTTTTAGTGACTAGCTACTACTCCAGCACAGATTGGTGAAAATGCTGGGGCCCCCAAATTGCTGGGAGAGAAGGAAATCAGTGCCCAACTTCAGTCTAGTGCTCAGACCCTAAAGTAGGAGTATTTTTCAGAAATAAAGACACCACTGTATCCAACTCCAGCTTCCAAGTCTTGGGCCAGACATTTTGCTGGAAAAGAAGTAGGTTTTAAAATAGAGATCTTCTATGTGTTTGCTAATATATAGACGTTAGTCACTAAATAAATGATAACCAAGCTACAATCCATAAACCCACCAAGGCTAGGCATAGAGAAAAAAGGGGTGGGGGGACACATGGATCTCCCTGAGAAAGGAAAATAGAATAGATTTTATGAGTGGAATGAATGGGGGTGGGGCAAGAGCGGGAGAATTAGTTAGGAGGGGGAGGGGAGATAGAACTGAGAGAAGCAATGAAGGGAGAGGCATCTAGAATTGAAGTGTGGTATGGAAACCTAATTCAATGGAAACTAACGATAAAATGATTCTGAATGACTTCCAGTGTTATACTCATAGATCAGTGCCTAATTCAGCCATCATTAGAGGCTTCCTCCTGCAGCATATGGGAACAGATACAGAGGGCCACAGCCAAACATTACACAGAGAGTGAGACCTTGAAGCACACAGCTCTAAATGAGATGTCTCCATCAAATTCCTCCCCTCTGAGCCCAGGGAACTCTACAGAAGAGGAGGCAGAAGGAGCAGGGGAGATAGAGGGGACAAAGGACACTAGGAGAGCAAGGCCCTCTAAAACAACCTAGCAAAGCTCATATGAACTCACAGAGACAGAAGCAGAAATTAGAGGGCCTATGTGTGTCTACAGCAGGTCCTCTGCAGACATACTACAGTTTTCCGTTTAGTACTTTGATGGGACTCCTTAGTGTGGGAACGAGTGTGCCTCTGATTCTTGTGCCTTCTCTTCGTCTCTTTTTCTTCTGTTGGTTTGTCTTGTCCTGTCCTTCGATGGATGTGACAGTGTTTTGTTTTAGCTTATATTTTATTTTGCTATGTTCTGTTATCTCTCAGAAGCCTGTTCTTTTCTAATGCGAGACAGAAAGGGAGTGGAGCTGGAGGGGAGGGGAGGGGAGGGAGAAACTGGGAGGAGTAGAGGTAGAGGGAAATGTATTCAGATTATATGAGAAAAGGATCTGTGTTTAATAGAAGGGAATAAATAGATAAATTAACAAACAAAACAGAGACCTCTGCATGTATGTCTCTTTGCCACCTGTGCGCCCAGTCCCTGTGGAGATCCTAAGATCCTAAGAAGGCATGTTCTCCAGGAACTAGAGTTTTAGGTGGCTACAAGCCTAAGCCTGAGCCACCATGTGAGTACAGGGAATTGAACCTGGGTCCCCTACCAAGGACAAGAGCAGTCAGTGCTCTTAACAACTGAGCCATCTCTCCAGCCCCCTGGTATGCTACACTTGATGGCTAAAGGTTCTTTGGGGGGGGAAATGATGTTTGCATTGAAGAAGATGTAAGAGGAAGTGAGTAGATTTGTCAAAGATAGAAGTTAAGTGTTATCAATGGAGACCAACAAAAGATACTAAGCATAAAAAAGATACTAAGTATAACCTTCTCGGATTCAAAAAAAAAAAACTTAAATACTGACCTCAAAATCTATTCTGGAAGAGTTCAAAATTAATTCCATGAATCTGAAAATCGGTAGAGTTCTTCATGCCTAAGAGCACTGTTGAAAACTATAAATTATCCTGCAATTAGTGGTGCATTGCAGCCAGGTGTTTCACAGACTGAGCAAATCAAAGACAGGGTTACAAAAACACAAATTATCTGTGTCTAAACCCAATGAGCCTTGTAAGGAATAACATGAGCAGCTCCACAAAGCCAGAGGGTAGGGGGAATAAACATGACTGCCAGAAGCTGGGGGAATAAATAATGATAATAAACCTCTGAAGGAATAATACATAGCCTAAAATTTCTTGTTTGAAATCAAATGCAAAGAAACAGACAGTATGGACCATACATGAGGAATCAAGTTGCAAACAAGAGAGATTGTGAAAGGGACAAGGCACTGAATTTAGCAAAGTCTTCAAAGTAGACGATATACAGATCTCTCTCTGTGTCTCTCTGTGTCTCTCTCTGTCTCTCTCTCTCTCTCTCTGTGAGTGTGTGTGTGTGTGTGTGTGTGCGCGCGTGCGCGTGTGTGCATGTGTGTGAGCCTTTGTGGTGTGTGTGTCTTTCCTTCTTTCTGAGACAGCACTTCACTATATAAACTTAGCTGACCTTGAACTCAAATAGGTCTCTCTGAATGCCAGGATTAAAGGCATAAAATATCACATCCTGCAGATGTCTCAAATTTTAAACCTTGTTATTAAAGCCATGAAGGCAAGAATAATGACAATGTTACACCAAACAGAAAACTATTTATGATGAGACTGATATCATATTTTTTTAAAAGACCAAATGGAAAATCTAGAAAGTAAGAACACTGAAATTTAAAAAGTCTACAAGAGTTCAGCTGGATTTGAGTTAATGCAAGAAAAGAATAGTGAATGTTTGGTTTGGAAGAGTTTATGTAATCTGAAGAATAAAAAATTAAAAGAAGAATTGTATTGAAATTTTGATGGGGATTGCATTGAATTTGGTAAAATGTCCATCTTCACTATGTTAATACTACAGATCCATGAGCATAGGAGATCTTTCTATCTTCTGACATCTTCTTCAATTTCTTTCTTTAAATACTTGATGTTCTTGTCATACAGGTCTTTCACTTGCTTGATTAGAATTATACCAAGATATTTTATATTATTCTTGGCTATTGTGAAGGGTGTTGTTTCCCTGATTTCTTTCTCAGCCCATATATCGTTTGTATTAGGAGGGCAGAGATGAGCTAGAAACCTAGTGCAATGAAAACTCCCAAGAATCTACAGAGGGAGGCCAAAGCTAGAAATTCTAGCAATGGGGGATATGGAGCCTGAACTGGCCATCTACTGTAACTAGGCAAGACTTCCAGTGGAGGGGTTGGGACATCAACTCAGCTATGAAACCTTCTACTCACAATTTGTCCTGCGTACAGATGTGCTCCTGGAAAGGTGGTGCAGAAATTGTGCGAGTGGACAAGTGACTGATCAAGCTTGAGACCCGTGCCGCAAGAGGGAGCCCACCCCTGACTCTGCTTGGAGGTCCAAGAACAAGACAGAGATTGGATAGCCCACAGGCTTAGGATTTATCCTAGCAAGAGAGAGGGGGGAGGGAAGGAGAGAGAGGGAGAGAGAAGGAGAAGGGGGAAGAGAGAGAGAGGGAGAGAGAGGAGGAGAGGGAGAGGGAGGAGGGGGATAGAGGGAGAGAGAGGTCAATGAAATTATCCTTAATGATATTCTGCTATACTCATAGATTGGTGCTGTACTGTCTGGTTTTGGGTGTCAACTTGAAACAAGCTGGAGTTACCACAGAGAAAGGAGCTTCAGTTGAGGAAATGCCTCCATGAGATCCAGCTGTAAGGCATCTTCTCAATTAGTGATCAAGGGGGAAAGGCCCCTTGTGGGTGGTGCCTTCTCTGGGCTGGTAGTCTTGGTTCTATAAGAGAGCAGGCTGAGCAAGCCAGGGGAAGCAAGCCAGTAAAGAACATCCCTCCATGGCCTCTGCATCAGCTCCTGCTTCCTGACCTGCTTGAGTTCCAGTCCTGACTTCCTTTGATGATGAACAGCAATGTGGAAGTGTAAGCTGAATAAACCCTTTACTCCCCAACTTGCTTCTTGGTCATGATGTTTGTGCAGGAATAGAAACCCTGACTAAGACAAGTGCCTAACCCAATTGTCATCAGAGAGGCTATGTCCAGCAACTGATAGGACCCACAGCCAAACATTATGCAGAGCTAGGGGAATCCTGCTGTAGAGGGGGAGGAAAGATTATGGAAGCCAGAGAAGTCAAGGACCACAACAATCAACTAGCCTGGGCCCATAAGGACTCACAGAGACTAACTAAACTGCCGATCAGGGAGCCTGCAAGGGTCTGACCTAAGTCCTCTGCATATATGTTATGTTTGTGTAGCTTGGCATTTTGTGGGACTCCTAGCAGTGGGAGCAGGAGTGTCTCTGACTCTTGTGCCTGTTTTGGGGACCCTTATCCTCCTACTGTGTTGCCTCATCCAGCCTTAACACGTGGGGAGGTGCCTAGTCTTAATGCAACCTGCTACTCCATGTTTGGTTGATACCCATGGGTGGCCTGCTGGTTTTTTGAAGAGAAAGGGAGGAGGAGTGGATGTGGTAGAGAGCAGAGGTGTGTGGAGGAGGAGAGATTGGGAAGGTAGGAGAGAGGGAAAACTGCAATTGGGATATAAAAGTATTAATAATAGTAATAAAAAAGAAAGAGAAATGAGCAGAATTCAGAGAAATGTGGGACACCGTAAGTTATACCAATAAAGCACAGTACCAAAGGGAGCAGAAAGAGAAGAGAGAAATCTAAATAATATCTGAAAACTTCCAAACTTTACCAAAAGTCAAATCAGAAAAATGTTGAAAGCAGCAAGAGATAATGAACTTATCACTTACAGGAAGACCTCTGTACATTTGCGACCAGCTTATCTCCCAAACAATAAATGCCAGAAGTAAGAAGGATGATATATATGGTCATATAGAAAAACCTCTCAACCAAGAATTGCACTTAACAAAACTGTCTTTCAAAAGAAGACAAAATAAACACACTCCTAGACAAACAAAAGGCAAGGTGCTGTGTTGATCTATATTTTCTTCTTAAACAGAATATTTGTTTGTTTGTTTATTTGTTTGGAGTGTTTATATCAATTTTTTAAACTAGTAAACAATTTAATGGATTTTGTTGTGGCTTCATTATACATACTTCCTTTTATGCCCTACCCCACTGCTCTCTACTACCACCCCATCCACGATTGTGGGTTGCCTTCTTCTCATAATACTCTTCTTTTCTGGTTTTAAGTAACAATATTCCTTTACTCTTCTTCCCCATCCATGGACAACTTGTAGCTGCAAGTTCTACACATAAGCACTCGACACTTAAATCTAGATTCTGCATATGAAAGAAAACATGGCATTTGTCTTTCTGAGTCTGGCTTATTTTACTCAGTATTATACTAAGGACTTAGTATATCCTTAGTATTATCCTTAGGACTTCCTTGTCCATCCATTTTCTTAAAGACGTCAAAATTTCATTTTTCTGGCTAATAAAATTCCATTGTGTGCATGTATCAGACTTTCTGATAATCATGTGAAACACTACTTCCATTTCTTATCTACTGTGAACAGTGAAGCAATCAACATGGATGTGCAAGGATCTTTTTGGTTAGATATAGAATCCTTTGTGTAGATACACAGGAGGGATTTAGCTAGGTAATATGGAAATTCTATTTGTAGTATTTTGAGCAACCGTCATACAACGTTTCATAGTTGCCACATGAGTTTACATCTCTCACCAGTAGTTTTATAAGAGATTGACTTTCCTCCCATCCACACTACAATTTATTTTAATTTCCTTTCTTGATGACAGTGGTTCTGACTGGAATCTCAAAGCAACTTTAATTTCCTCATAGCTATGGATGTTGAACAGTTTTCTAAATGTTAATTGGACATTTGTATTTCTGTCTATACTTTGAAGACCTGAGAGACTGCACAAGAAAACACATCAGTATTGTAAGATACTAAAAAAGTTTAAAAAAAAAATAAAAAGTACCTTTTCTATATACCAATAACAAACTTGCCAAGAAAGAATTTAGAAAAAATATTATTCACAATAACTTTAAAAATACTTAAAAATAAATCTAACCGCCAGACAGTGATGGCACATATCTTTAATCCCAGCACTTGGGAGGCAGAGGCAGGTGGATTTCTGAGTTCGAGGCCAGCCTGGTCTACAGAGTGAGTTCCAGGACAGTCGGGGCTACACAGAGAAACCCTGTCTCGAAAAACAAAACAAAACAAAACAAAATCTAACCAGAAATGAAAAACCTCTATTTTAAGACCCTGAAAAGAGAAATTGAAGACAATGCTAAAATAGGGGGAAAATCTTCCATAATCATGGTTTGAAAGCTTTATGTTGTGAAAATGGCTATTTTACCACAAGTCTCATACAGATTCAGTGCACTATCAAAAATACAGTGATAGTCTTCATAGAACTATTAGAAAAATTCTATTTTTTTCTATTTTTCAGTTCTATGGTTCACATGGAAGCACATAAAGTTCTAAACAAACTGATGCTAAGCAGGAAGAGCAATGCTGGAGAATCATAATATATTGTCTCAAGTTACATTACAGAGTCATAGAAATAAAATAATCTTGGTAGTGATATAAAAGCATCATATAAAAGCAGTGCCCAGTTGGGTGCCAAATACCTTTAATCCCAGCACTTGGGAGGCAAAGGCAGGCATATCTCAGTTCAAGGCCAGCCTGGTCTACAGAGTGGGTTCCAGGACAGCCAGGGATACCCAGAAAAACCTTATCTCAAAAAACGAATGAATGAATAAATAAATAAATCCAGACATATATACAGTAAAATATAAAAGGATTCAAAAATAATCTCATATGGCTCTAACCACCCAATTCTCAACAAAGGTACAAAAATATACATTGGTTAAAACCAAAAGACAGCCTCTTCAAACAAATGGTACCGGCAAAATTTGATATTAAAGCCCCTATCGCTGAATACTTCATACCTTGGTTGTCAAGTACAGAGAACTCCAGTTGGAACTGAGCTGGAAGCTTCATTGCTGATTAGATTTCCTAGCGCCACAAGGTGCCAGTTGGATGGTAGGGAGAAAATCCTTTGAGGATCTCACACAGCTGTGAATTCTGAGCTTCAGTACGAATGCCCATTCGTGCAGCAATGGCATGCCTGTTATGGGGCTAACCAACTGCTTTTTAAGCTAGATTTGAGGCCTACTCATTCCACAGGACGAACCCCATATCTGGCACTATAAACCTGGTCAGAAAGGCATGGCTGGGGAAGACACTATGTACATAGTCCTGAAAAAGGAACTTGCTTTTCTTCTTTCATTAAATTGGCACAGCACTAAACTGCCTTCAAAATACCCATGTTTCTATCTCATCCTTAATCAGAGAAGCTCCTCTTTTCAGTGAATGCTTGTGGCTCATGAAGGTGCTGAGAATAAGTGACATTTGAGAATTGAATTCTAAACAAGACATTTATTTACACCACCTAATACCCAAGTGGGGGGGAGAGGAAAAAGAAATGATGAAGGAGCTGGAAGATAGTAAGAAAGGCAGTAAAATGCCCTCTTCTGGCTAGGAAAAGGCAGTTGCAGAGGCAGGTCAGTCTGGTAGCACAGGTTTTTAATCCCAGTACTTGAGAAGCAGAGGCATGCAGATCTCTATGCTACTAAGTAGGCCAGCCTGGTCTACTTAGCGAGTTACAGGACAGAGCTATATGAAACCCTGTCTCAATAGAAAGAGAGAGGAGAGGGGAAGGGAGAAAGTGGGCAAGGGAGAAGAGCACAGTCAATAGTAGTCAGGAGCTCACAGAAGCTGCTGTCTGCACATGACTGACCCTATCAACCATCAGTGTTAGATGGGGGGCGGGGAGTTCATGGCACCCTAACCTCCACGCAGAAGTACTGGCTACTGATAGATTCTGGGAGACAGAAATCATTTTCACTAGTCCTGTATGCAATTATGAGCCCACCAAACTCCAATGCAGTGTTTGAAAACCATAGACACAGATACCCCTGTTTAAATCACTGAGTCACAAAATAAAAATGATGTTTTGTAAATTCATGAACTACATGAATTAGGGAAGGAGATTTGTAGATAGGAGTTAGGAGTGACTGATAAAAATGAAAAGGCTATAAAAGAAAGTGTTGGTGAGAGTAATTAGAAAGTTCTTTTTCAATCTATCTACTTTTTGAGATGGGAGTCTCACTATGTAACCCTAGATGGCTTGGATCTCACTATGTACACCAGGCTGCCTTCAGATTCAAAGAGATCTGTCAAGCTCTGCCTCTCAAATGTTGGGAATAAAGGTGCAAGCTTCTACACCTGACCTAATTTGCAATATTAAATGTAGAAAGAATATGGAATATTAGAACATTCATTTTAACAGAGTATAGTGGCACATACCTTTGATCCTAGCATTTGGGAGGTGGAGGCAGGTGGATCTCTGTGAGTTCAAGGCCAACCTGGGCTACAGAGTGAGTCTCAGGACAGCCAAAGCAACATAGCAAGACCCTGTTTTTTAAAAAATAAAAATAAAAAATAACAACAACGACAAAGTTCACTTTTAAGATATGTTAGTAATTTATGTATGCAAATTCTGCAGGATTTTTGTGCAACTTCAAATGATCTGTCCTCAAATATTCACTAATCACTGGCTGTTTTTAAAACACATATTCACAAAATCTCTAACACTACCCTATCCTTGGTAGATACTAGTTCTCTTCTGTTTCATTTCTTGCCAGCCATGCAGTTCATTGGAAGAAGTTTGCTTTTACAAAAAAGAGTATGAAAGGGGCTGGAGAGATGGCTCAGCAATTAATAGCACAGACTATTCTTCCAGAGGTCCTGAATTCAATTCCCAGCAACCACATGGTGGATCAGAAACACCTGTAATAGAATCCAATGCCCTCTTCTGGTATGTCTAGAGCCAGCTACAGTGTACTCATATAAAGTAAATAGATCTTTAAAAAAGAGAGAGAGTATGAAAAGAGAAACAAATAGCAACTTTAAAAGAGCAAACATACAACAGAAGCCAAATGGAATATAGCTGACTAAAAAGCCTGGTAAATTAAAGGAATCTGTATGTCCTAGGTTGAATATTTGAGCACAAAAATATTAGTGGAATATCTTGCAAAGTTTGCCTAGCCTTTACTTAAAAGCAATGCATAAACATTAATTTCTTGGTTTTAATAAACATGTATCATAACTAGTAAGCAAAGATGGGTGTGATGTGGGCATATGAGAATTCATCATGCTTCTCCTACAAATGGAAATTGTTAATGAAGTCTAATAAATATGAAAATGAATTTTGGGGTGTCATTTTCAAGACAGGGTTTCTCTGTATAGCCCTGGCTGTCCTGGAACACACTTCGTAGTCCAGGCTGGCCTTGAACTCAGAGATTCACCTGCCTCTGCCTCCTGAGTGCTGGGATTAAAAGTTTGTGCCACCAGTTGCTTGAATCTGAATCTTAATGAATGAAAGTGACTGAAGAACCAAAGTGAAATGTGACTAAAAAAACCCATGAGCTGGAGAGATGGCTCAGTGGTTAAGGGTTACTGGTTGTTCTTCCAAAGGACACAGGTTCAATTCCCAGCATCCACATGGCAGCTCACAACTGTCTGTAACTTCAGCTTCTGACCCTCTCACACCAATGCACATAAATTAAAATAAAATATTTTTAACAACAACAAAGAAAAACATCCATGATTCCACAAGAAAGTGGATGTTTGACATTAATTACTATCAAAAGCAAAATCACTCTATGTTTATACCAGAAAAAATAGAACTTTTAAATAAAATATTTGAATTCATAGATAGATAGATAGATAGATAGATACATACATACATACATACAGAACCATTTTCTAAATAATATTCTGTTATTTTCACTCCCTATATAACTTCAATATAATCTAATTTACTACATGCATATTATTTTGTTCCATTTTATGTCTTATCCTATATTTTAAATATGTATTCACTTAAACATTTTAAAGTGATAGAATTTTAAACTATGTTACTAACTTGACATTTTACCATTGGAGTGCTTACAAAGCTGACTTTATATTTTATGGCCCTTTCAGACAAGGGAGAGATACAAAGTAGAAAGTCAGCAAAGCAGAGTACAGATGTCAGAATGAGTAAACATGGGGCCAGAACATAGCATAGTATTGCCCACTGACCTCTAAGCAGACTGACTTACTGGACTTTGAAAAGTCAGTGTCCGTGACACAGCACTTTACAGTGTTCCACATGCTGGATAACTGGAAGTTCCTTGCCAGGATCACTTACAATGTGACTTCAGTCAGTGGGCAGAAGGCAAAAGAAATGGGTGGAAGGAATAACATACATTATACAAGTTGCTTTAAGTTAAGTTGTTGTGGCCAATGGCTGTTTTGGATAGTTTGCAGAAGTTATTAAATTTATCCATGTTAAACCTGTAGAGCATATTTTTATGTCAAGAAATATGGTAGCAAAAGCATAATCAATTTAAGTGGAACTCAGGCCAGGATCTGTTTTTACTCATTCTAACATCTTTACCCTTGAAATTGAATGGTAGAGGAAGAAGGATGACAATTCAGCATGGTCTTGGTAGGGACAGAATGGCATGGTTCCTGACCCTGCAACACGGCCAGAAAGTGTAGCCTCCTCAAGTGTCAATGGGGTAAAGATTTGGTAAATGAAAATGTGTCAAGCAAATTCATATATGGAAGAAATGCACGTGTAGGTTTTGAAACAAGCAGCTAGTAAGCAAGATGTCAATACGGACACAAGGCTTTTGCAAGATTTCAAGTTCATACAGAAAGTTAGTCCATGCATGGTTCTCAGAAGAAGGGTCACTGAGCCCTGGTGATGATGTGAGGTCGGTAAAGACCTTTGCAAGTGGGTACAGACCCACCAGGGTCAAGATATGTCTGGGCTTGCTCTTTTCTTGTGGAGCACAATTAAGCAGACCTTAAAAACAGAAGCGATTGATGATCTACCTCACTCTAGCTCGGCCTCCTTAGAGTCAACTTGCTCTGATTGGATTAATCTGGGGGAAACTAGCCTTTGCTAAGGCCAACGCCATCACCACCCACCCCAATACCAAAGGCTTTAACAGGCAAATCTTGCTATTTATGAAAGTGAACTGAATCAGAAGAACTGTCCGATCCCGGAGGTGCTGTCTCTTTGGAAAAGGAGATTGTTAAGAAGCACAACGAGAAATGTCCCACTCTCTTGACAATCACTACTTGGACACCATGGGACTGGCAACAGGTAGCAAAGGCTTGTCTCTTAGGAGGATAATTTTTGTTACGGAGAACGGACTATGACGAGGTCAGAAAAGAGCTATTCTTTAGCAGAAAGGAAAATAGGAAGGCTGCACATTGACTATTGACAAGACGGGGGCATTTTTTGGACCCTAGAGCCCAATTGAGAATATCAAAAGAAAATTTAGGAACGCAGGATTGGACCCCAGTTCCACCTCCTCAGTCATATTAACTCCTGATTCTCTCCCCAGTGACCATGCCCAGAGGGGTACGAGGTCCATTGCCCACGGGCACGGTGGGACTAATTTTCGATAGAAGCTCTACCTCCCTACAAGGGATACTTGTAATCCCAGGAGTTATTGATTCTGACTAACCAGGAGAAATAAATATCACGTTGCAGCCGCCCACAAAAACAGTACAGATTCATGCAGGGTGGAGAATTGTTCATGTGTTGTTGTTGCCATTATGTGTTGGGGGTCAGTCAGTACAAACTCAGGCCAGAGGAGAGGAAAGCTTTGGTTCAAGTAATCTAGTGTTTAGAGTGAAAGAAGTGAAAAAAAAACCAGACCTTTTAAAGAAAACCAGACCTTTTAAAGGAGATAACAATAAATGGATACGTTATCAAAGACCTTTTGGATAGGAGAGCAGATGTCTCTTGCGTAGCTAGCAAAGACTGCCCTGCGATTTGGCCCACTACATCCACTTCCTCCACGCTCCGTGGTGTGGGACAAGCCTCCAGTGTTGCTCAGAGCACAGCCATTTTGCATTGGGCGGAACAAGAACACAGAGAAACTTTCCAACCATATGTGAAACCCTTCCTACCCTTCCCATTAAGGGGAAGAGACTTGCTCAATCAAACTGGCACTTTCCTTTCTTCTTCACATCCTGTCTTGCAGCAGATGCTAAAGATGGGCTTTGATCCTCTTAGAGGCCTTGGTATGCTTGTGCCATAACAAAGAAAACGTAGGGAAGGACTGAAGGCCCCAACCGGCAGGGTGCCACTAAGCACAGCTGTCTTTTCTCTTCCTGTTCTACTTTCCAGGGTTTGCAAAGAGTGGCACCCCCTCCTACTGCCACCCCCTCCTACTGCCACCCCCTCCTACTGCCACCCCCTCCTACTGCCACTCGCCGAGCTGTGGTGACAAGCAACCCAGGGGAAGAGGGACCCAGCACAGACTTGCAAACGGCTGGGGCAGACTGCTGGTGGGGGTCGAGCAGGCCCCTCCTCCTCTCCTAGGCCAGAAGGAAATGAAGTCCAGTCAGCAAAAAAGGCCCCGCCAGGCCGAGAACAGTGGGTGGGATCTTGCTCCTGAGGCTTGGGACAACTTTGCTCACCCAAAACTGAAAAAGTTCACACTTTTTTTTTGGGGGGGTGTCTAAATTTGTTTAAGTGCTTGTTCTTCCCTCATAACAGGAACACCTGAAACAATGTCCGTGCTTTTTAATCCAAGATTGTTTAAATTTTTTTCAATTTGTTTAAAAATTCTTTTGAGCTTCAGAAAATCATATTGGAAGAAAGTGTGTGAGGGTCTGAGAGAGTGAGTGAGGGTCTGAGAGAGTGTGTGAGGGACTGAGAGAGTGAGTGACAGGCTGAGAGAGTGTGGGGGTCTGAGAGAGTGAGTGAGGGTCTGAGAGAGTGAGTGAGGGTCTGAGAGAGTGAGTGAGGGTCTGAGAGAGTGTGTGAGGGTCTGAGAGAGTGAGTGACAGGCTGAGAGAGTTGTGAGGGTCTGAAAGAGTGAGTGAGGGTCTGAGAGAGTGAGTGAGGGTCTGAGAGAGTGAGTGAGAGTCTGAGAGAGTGTGTGAGGGTCTGAGAGAGTGAGTGAGGGTCTGAGAGAGTGAGTGACGGTCTGAGAGACTGTGTGAGGGTCTGAGAGAGTGAGTGAGGGTCTGAGAGAGTGAGTGAGGGTCTGAGAAAGTGAGTGATGGTCTGAGAGAGTGAGTGAGGGTCTGAGAGAGTGAGTGACAGGCTGAGAGAGTGTGTGAAGGTCAGTCGAGGAAAGTGATTGAGGCTGGTAGGTAATGCAAGTTGTGAAGGTTAGAGGATGTGAAAAAACTTAGATGGAGATAGGAAAATGATTTATCTGTTTTAAACTTTAAACGATTCTTATAAGCTTCAGGGAATCCACTCAAATCTACTTCCCATAGGTCAAACTGACTACATTAATAACCATTATTTCTTAATTAATTAATAAAAAATACTATCCACTTAAGCTAGTGTCCTTTTCACAGACAAGCTGTTACTGCCTATCCCAGATACATAATTAACGTGGTATCCTCTTCCTTGACTACAAAAGCAAATGGAATAAATAATTCCCAAGTCTTCCCTCTGCTTTTCTTAATGCAACACAGGTGACTTTCCATTTAAAGGATTCCTTCCAGGACCAAGATCCCCTTAATACCCTTGCCTCCTTTCTAGGCCTATAACAGCTGACCACTAATATGCTGCCAAACAAGCGGTTACAGGCTTAACATGCGCATTACCCCCTCTCTCCACACCTGTAGTGACTACTCTAAAGGTCTGCTGCTCTGTGGAAAGGAAATTATGATCAGTCATTAAAGGCCACTCTCTTGATGGAGCAGAGGAGGTCCTAGAAAGTCTCAGTCATCTGCAGTGGGCTGGCCTGGAAAGACCCACTCTGTGTGCAGCATCTAGAGACAGCCAAAGCCTCTGGGCTGGGTCTCAGCCCTGGTGCAGCCGCATTTTTCTCAGGGGAGATTTCTCTGGCCCTTCTCTGCCAGATTTGTTGATAAAAGCTTTGCATAGGAGTACTTTTGCTCTCGACAGATCTAAAAGATGTGTCACAGCCTTAATAAGTGTGATTTCTAGTTTTGCCTTATCCACTACATCCCACAGTACAACATGTCGACCAGTTATCCTCACATGTGTTAAAAAGCACTCATGATCCAGGAGAATATTGATCCAGGGAACTTCTCAGGGTAGACTTAATGCTTTAGAGAATAGCAGTTCTATTTATGTAAAATCAAATTCAAAAATATTAAGATAAGGGTCTCAGTGCAACGCCATTCACTGTTCTGTTCGGTTTGTGTAACCCCCTTGGAGTATAATACCTCTGAACATGACTGGTCTAAAATTCAGTCTCATTTAAATGGGGCTTTGGAACAATTCTAATTTAGCTTTAGATATGGGTGCCCTACATCATAAGATCAAGGATATTGGTACATCTAGAGTAGGATCCACTTCTGTTGAGGAAGTGTCTGCAGCCTTTGCCTCTGCTGTGCATGACTTCACCTCTTAGTCTCCTGGATGACTTTGCTGATAAATGGAGGGATTTCAATAGGTTTAGTCTTTGTTTTTGAATTCTTTATTTATTTTATGTATATGAGTACACTGTAGCTGTCTTTAGACACACCAGCAGAGGACATTGGATTTCATTATAGATGGTTGTGAGCTACCATGTGGTTGCAGGGAATTGAACTCAGGACCTCTGGAAGAGCAATCAGTGCAATTAACCTCTGAGCCATCTCTCCAGCCCCAGCTGGTTTTTTCTTACTGTTTTTGTTTCTCCTTACAGTCTGCATCAAGCAAGTCCAGTGCTCAATAACCACAATCACACTTGAGGATCCCACTTGAGTTAAAATAAAAGACAGGGAGATGCTGAGTCCAGCATGGACTTGGTAGGGACATGATATGATATGATATGATATGATATGATATATGATATGGTTCCTGCCCCTGGGACAGGACCACCAGGCTGATATGGGTATGGGTGTAAGGCTTGTTTGTATAATAATGTACATATTTTTATGTTCCTCCTTAGAAGAATGTCTTCCCTATTAATGACTCCATGATAATTCTAGGCAGCATGAGTTTGGGAGGTGAAAGTATCTCAAAAGGATGGTAAACGCTGGGGCCTTCAGGACAGCCCTTAAGGTTGTAGAAAATAACTCAAAAAAGCCACAGGTTCAGAAATATATCATTTCTTTTAAAATAAGGATCCAATATGAATTATATGAGGGGCTTCACAAATCTAAAGGAACAAAACCAGCTGTGCTGTGAGTCAACAAGCTACTAAGGAAGGGGATTTAGGGACTGGTGATTGCAGCTAAGGTTTTTTGTTTATCTTACAAAAGCAGACTCCTGAGTTCAGGGCCTGCCTGGACAGAGCAGGGATAGGCCCAGGTGTGGTAGAAATGGTACTTTCAGGACAGAATCCCACCCAGATGTCTTATTATTTGTGCTTAACAGAGGCAGGCAGATCTCTGAATTCTTTTGCAATGTTCAAAGAAATGTGTGCTTGCTGTCTCCTAAGAATTAAGGGGCTGAGGTCATGGGATGCTGATTCACAGGATAATCAAAAAGAAATCTGGAGGAAATGACTAGATTGCAAGAGATGAGCTACTCAGAGATTTTTTTTTTAGAATAGCAAGAAAGAACTGCTTGGAGAACTGTCTCGAATAGAGAATAGCAAAAGAAAGCTTGCTTGAAAGAGAGAGAGCTGTCTGAAGATCTCCAGAGAGAATAGAATTCAGAGATAGCAGTCTGGAAAGCTATTTGACTTGGAGTCCTTTGTTTTGCAGTTCCCAGACACCCCTTCTCTCAGAACCCCTCTCCAAACTGAGACTGGTCCTTGGCAGAGAGGTTGCTCAACGGATACAAAGTTACAGTTAGATAGGAAGTATAAGTTCTAGTGTTCTGTACAGTATAATTAACTATAATTAGTATAATTAACTATAATTTATTGTGTAATTTTGAAGTGCCTAGAATAGATTTTTTTGATGTTCTTACCAAAAAGAAATGATACATATTTAAGGTGCTAGATATGCTAATTACCCTGATTTGGCCACTTCACAATGCACATATGTAATGAAGTACCACACTTCAGTCCCTAAACAGCAATGAAAAATGTGCAAGATGTATTTTCATACAGAGAGCTTCAGAATACAAAACTATAGAAATTACTTAGAAAAAAAAACAAAAAGCATGGCTATCATAGCCATACCTAAGGGCTTCCTGTATATGAAAATAATGGTCTACTGCAGCCCCCTCTTCTCCCTGCATAGTCAGGGGGCATTTTGGAATTTAGAAGCATCTCCAGTGCAGGCACACACACACACACACACACACACACACACACACACACACACACACCAATGAACTCAGATGTCCAGTGTGGCTATTCTCCAGAAATCCTCACCGTTAATCTTAGCATATACATCGTTTTCTTCTCTCTTTTACTAAGACATGCATAGTTTACATTTTATTTCTGTGTGTGTTTGTCTATGTATGTGCATGTGTGTGCAAATGCCAGCAGAGGCCCGGAAAGGATGTCGTATTCCATGCAGCTGGGATTGCAGGCAGTTTTGAAGGCCTATGCAGTAACTAGGGAGCAAACTCTAGCCCTCTGGAAGAGCAGAAAGCATTCTTACTGACTGAGACCATCTCCCCAACCCCAACAGATGGACATTTACATTAATACAATGGTAGTGTTTTAAACTTCATTCGTATTTAAAATCTACAATGACTAACTTACACTGCTGTTCTGAAATTTCGGAGAAAAGAACTGAAGGCCTGGATCAACTGGTTCTTTGTCAGGTTTGTACTAGTAAACTAAATGAATTTTCTCTTGTAAGACTTTAGAAAACTAGGATTAATAATCTCCACCAAGCACATCATTAGAGCTGTGACCACAGGTAAGCAGAACAGGAGGATAGGACAAAACTTTCATCAATTTTTTTTGTGGGAGCAGATACCCCAGGTGTGATCATGTGTGTGTGTTCAGTAGGAATTGAGCTCAGAACTTAGTGCATGGTAGGTAAAAATTCTACCACTGAGATACACTCGCAGGCCACTCAGACTCTTTTCTAAAATGATGGAATTTGTGGGAGACGTGTTACTATTACAAGCATCACTCCAGAAGCAGGAGAACCAGGGCATGATCAATCCACAGGTCACTGCTGTCCAGTTAGAGCCCCCTCCCCCAATACATGCAGAAACACTCACCCCCAAGGACAGGAAAAAAAGGGGGGGTGCTAGAAAACTTTAGTTAAAGGCCACAGGACAGGTCCAAACCTTATCACATTAATGACAAAGATGGAACAGATCACTTCCAGCTGAGGTAGCTTTGGAGGCTCTAAGGATCTAGCATCATAATCTAAGAGGGAAAAAAAGGGGCAGTAGCCCAGAGGTGGTAATGGTGGTGGCAGCAGTGGTATCAGAGGCAGCTCTGAGTTCCAGGCCAGCCTAGTCTACAGAGTGAGTTCCAAGACAGCCAGGGCTACACAGAGAAACCCTGTCTCTGAACCCTCCAAAAGAGGGCAGTGTATAGGAAAGGAAGAAAATGGCAGTAAGAACAACGAGAGAGATGAAAGAGACAGAGATTTGAGACACAGTGAGTCACAGAAGTGCATGACTAGCTTGGTAATGAGTGGTCCTGGGGCTCATCAGAAGATGCATGCCGACACCGAAGATGAGGAATTACTTGTGGCTTGCCACTGGAGGACATCTGAGAAGTAAGCTGACAGTTCAAAGCAGGGAAGAATGACATTTGATAGTAATGTTTGAGGTAGGTTGGAGGGACAGATGGATGTGCTAGGTAGTCCCTAGAAGGGACTACGTTCTATACATGAATGCCTTCAACAGTGTTCTTCATAGATGTTCAGCATTAGAAAAACTCAAATGCTCTTCAGTAGGTGAATGGGTTCACAGTGGGATAGCCATATGACTGAATAGTAACTGGAAAGAGAACAATGGAGTACCTATACCTAAAAAAAAAACCTAAAACGGATAGTCAGAGCATTGTGGGCAAGTTTTTCCTCAAAGGGGCAACATTTGAGCTTTAAAATGATCTGAATTTCATTGATTACAATGCAGTGACCTTGTGGAGAGATAAAATGTTAAATATCTTGTCACCTTTTATAACTTGTTGAGTGACTTTGTGTGTCTGCTGGTTGGAATCTTGAGATGTATGTTAAATCCTTGAGCTCCTTGTTGCTTCAGAAAAAAAAAACACTTTGTTTTGGAATTGTTAATTTTCTTTTTTGTTTTATAGAACAGCAGGATTATGCTGAATGAGAAAGACAAAACAATGTTATATTAAAGTAGAAATCAAGATTGCTAAATGATGATATGGTTAAAAACAGAATGGTATGATTAAAAAGATGATATGGTTAAAAGAGAAACTGGGAGAAGCTGGGCAGTGGTGGTACATGCCTTTGATCCCAGCACTTGGGAGGAGGCATCAGTAGGCAGAATTCTGTGAGTTCAAGGCCAGCCTAGTTTGCAGAGTGAATTCTAGGACAGCCAGGGATATTACAGAGAGAAACCCTGAACCCTGTCTCAGAGAGAGAGTGAGACAGAGAGAGGGGGGGCAAGGGAGAGGCAAGGGAGAGGGAAAGGTGGAAAATAGATGGATGGTGGGGGGGGGGATAATGAACTATGTTCTGGCTGTAGTGATGTTTTAAAAATCCAAACATTAGGCTGGGCATGGTGGCGCACGCCTTTAGTCCCAGCACTCGGGAGGCAGAGGCAGATTTCTGAGTTTGAGGCCAGCCTGGTCTACAAAGTGAGTTCCAGGACAGCCAGGGCTATACACAGAAACACTGTCTCAAAAAACCAAAAAAAAAAAAGAATCCAAACATTAAAATT
This sequence comes from Mus musculus, assembly GCF_000001635.26. NCBI lineage: Eukaryota > Metazoa > Chordata > Mammalia > Rodentia > Muridae > Mus > Mus musculus. Next base: position 136,174,646 of record NC_000086.7, on the reverse strand, counting down.
CATAGAATTATAATATAAAAATGCAACGGTAGCATCACAAAGAGTGGAAACATTTTGTTGTGAGTGGTAAGGAACTATAATTATTTATAATTTATGTTACACACTCCTCAAATAGAAATATAATTTATAATTTATGTTACACACTCCTCAAATAATAGAAAACATATCTCCCATTTGTGCTTAATTATAAATTATTAAACATTAAGCCAACAAAACATCTATTTTTGAGAGCCTTTCTTTCACAGTGGTGGACTTTTTTGTGCAAATACATCCTGCTGTGATCACACTTGCCAAGAGACAGTCCTAGCCACACCGAATTGTCTTTCCCTTGATTCTCCAAGTAGATAGATAGATAACCACTGCAAATAGCACCACTCCTGCAGATACTAGTGAACTGTGGCTTTCAGAAGCTCTGTTTCTTCTTTAAAATAGTGCTGTTCTTTTTTTTTTAAACACCCTAGTAATATCCTCTCTGCTTTTTTGATAACAACAATTATGCATGTTGATAGTTTATTTTTATAAACTTTATTGTAAAAAAAAAAACTTGAAAATTAAAAAAAAAAATGCCAGGCAATGAAATTACGGAGAACTGAAGTCTATGCCTCTCAATGGACTTCTGTGCAGTTAAAATACCTGTTCTGAAGCTGTGGCACTTCCCATTGGAGTTTATGCTGTCTCTAGTGAATATACACCTATCACCAAAAAGAAAAAGAGAAAAGAAAAAGAAAAGAAAGAAAGAAAGAAAGAAAGAAAGAAAAGAAAAGAAAGAAAAGAGAAAAAATCCAGGACAAAGTTAGAACTAGGAGTACAGTTCAAATATCTGTTCTGAAGCTGTGAGGCTGCGCGTTTGAGCTTACACCTACACTACTGAATGTATTGTAAGCACTTATCTATCAGCAACAAGGAAAAGAAAAGAAGAAATCCACAGCAAAGTTAGAACTAGGCAAATGATTAGATTTCTGTCCTCTTCCTATCTCATGTCCATTCTTTGCATTCAATCCTTCCTCACCTCCAAATATTAGACTTTCTTGTTTTCATTTCTGAATGTTATACTGTGCCTACATGTAAATTCGTTTATATACATATATATTATCGACTAGGTTTTGCTTATGGGGAAGACTATGTGATTTATTTTCCTTCTGATACTGTGTGATCTCAGTGAATATTAAACATTCTAAGTGCGTTTATTTTCCTGAAAATTTTGTAACAACATTTTTTCATTCTTTTTTTTTTTTAAGCTGAACATTATTCCTTGCTATGGTGAAGAAAGCAGCAGTGAACATGTGGTGTACATAGCTCTATGGTAGGGTATGGAGTTCTCTGAGATGGCTCTTGTTTTAATGGAGCACTTTGAATCCTACCAGGGTATCTAGAGTTCCACGAATGAATGAATGAATGAATGAATGGAAAACCCTACATGCTTAATAAGCCCCACAGTCAATAGTGACATACAAAGAGTTACCTCCTTTCTGCTTCATTGTGAGCGCTCTTTCCTTACAAACATTCTGTTCTTAATAACAAAAGTTTACCAACAAACATATTTCGTTGAGTCCCACGAAAGTTCACTGAGTGAAAAGCAGGCTTTTCTGTTTAACAAAGACACTGGCTCCCACAAAGGACAAGGAAAAGAAGTCTGTCTGAAGCCTTTATTTGCAAGTGGGAGCTGCCAGCAGTCATCAATTAAAAGTTCAGACGTCTAATAATAGCCTAAGCTCAGGCAAAGAGAGTCGTGGATTGCGGAGACAAAACTAACGAAACAAATCGGCTGTTTTCAGAGTCGGTTTGCAAACGATGCCATTTTAGTAAGATTTTTAAAAAACCCCAACACATCAATATGTTGTAAATACTGTGCTTTCACTTGCAGTCATTAGAATACTTTTTGAAACCTTAAAATTGATTTAATGAAGTTATTTTCTCCTCATCTAGTGTGAAATAGTGAATATGAAGTATCTCTTTTTAAATATCATTTTAAACCCTGATTCTTACAACAGAACACCACAGAAAACGACTCAAGAAGCTAAACATCCCTTCCTTAGGCTTTTATTCTTCCGCTACCCCCACAAGCGCACATCTACAACCTTCCCCCATTTTAAAGACAGAGAAGCTTCCCAGAGAAATGGTGGACTGTAGGATTTGGTGGGGGGAGGGGAAGGGAAGTATAGGGAGCAAGGGAGAGAAAGAGCTGACTTCCCAAATTAGGAGAATTGGTCGACGTACCCTAAAAGACTGCTCTTTTCCTGGTAATCTGAGTAAGGTGAATAGATACTACTTGGTGACGAGACGAGTTTTATTGTCTCCTATTGGCAAATAGGAAAAAAGATTGACAGTATCTAGTGAAGGGAATGTAGGGGGCGGGCTGCATGTTAATGGGAGGGGTAACCAAAGGCTGGAGCTCATTGATGACGCGATCCTCACGTGACCAGCAGTCGACGTGTGCAGAAGTCCTTATAGTCTAGGCCCAGTTCCCCAGTAGCAGCTCTGTCCTGCTAGAGAAGAGTGGCCCAGCTACTTCCAGGTACTTTAATAGTGGGCGCTGGCTTAAGAGATCATAGGGTGGAGGGAGCAGAGAACAGAAAGCACGCTCATCCCGCACTCTTTCTCTTATCCTAGGGTTCTGCTAAACTATTTTGTGCGAGAGGTTTGGGGCTGCTTGATGAGGGATGGGGCAGATTGGGAGGGAGGTAGCTAACCGAGTCCGGCAGAGAAAGAAAAGAGACGGGGAAAGGAGAACTGCGAGAGACGGAGAGAAGAAACAATAACACTGTGGGGAAAACTTGTCTGATTCTTTGCCCTCTTGCTGGGAAACAGGGTACAGATGAAGGCGGGGTTGCCACAAAGGGAGGGAGAAGAGGGGGATGTGGAAAAACTTTGTGCTATCCGTTAGCAAGACCTTTTGATTTAGGCACTAGTGTGCTCACCAAGAACTCCTGTCTTTCTTCAGCACTCTTGATCTTTTGAGCGCGACATAAATCGAGGTGCAAGAAGAGAGGAAAATCTCCAGGTACCTACAGGTCAGTGCAAGGGTGCAATTGCTTCAGGTCCCTTTGGGTGGGGGTAGGAGTGTGGAAGACACCAAAGCACATCCCAGGGGCGTCACGGCTGCCTCCCATCCGGATTAAGCACAGAAGGCCCCTGCAAATCCTGCTGCGGAAATGGGGTGAAGGAAGGAAAGGGAGAGGCTAAAGACATTTAAAAGAGAGAGGAGACCGCTGACCTGACTGTTGCTGGTGAGAAGCTGAGGATGGGATGACTTGGAAAAGCCCGAAAGGGCGGGAGTGTTAGAGCCATGTGGTGAGGGAAGGGTTAATTGCTTCCACGCCGCTCCCATTTCAGTGCTAGGAGAGGTTTGTTGCAGGGCCTGCTGGGAAAATGGTGGGCTGGAGCCGGGACAGGAGAAGATGGAGTTGGAGAGCAAGGGGGGGGTGGGGGGGGTGGAGGAAGGGGTGGAGTCAGGAGCTCAGAACCTGACTTGTCTAGTTAGAAAACTTTTTGGCAATTAAGTGACCTGAAACAAAAGTCAGTCGCTATGGGAACACAAAAGCTTGTCCATCTGCCTGACACCTAGTCGGTTTTGTTTCCTTGTTTTTATCCCCCTAGGATTAATTCATTAAGAAAATAATCAACATGCAAAAGTCTTGTGACGAGAACGAAGGAACACCCCAGAACACACCAAAAGCAGACGAAGGCCATCCTTCAGAAGATCCACCACAGCAGGCAGGAGAAACTCTTCAGGCTTCTGGAGAAAATGTGAGGGAGGAAACTGAAGGGAGCCATAGAGGAGAGCCTGCTGAACCCAGCCCAGAGCCCAAAGAGGACACTCCCGCAAGGCATCTGAACCCCGAAGAAGTGATAAGAGGCGTAGATGAGTTGGAAAGGCTTAGGGAAGAGATAAGAAGAGTAAGAAACAAGTTCGTGTTGATGCATTGGAAGCAAAGACATTCCCGAAGCCGTCCTTACCCTGTGTGCTTCAGGCCTTGAAATCGTTTTTTTCTCTGATATTGAAATGTGGCTGCTGCTTTCTTTCTCTTAGCATTTTCTGATGTATCTTTGAACTTCATTTTACTTTTAATAATAATTACCTGGCGGTATTTTCTGTTATGTAGTTTCGTTGTTACCAGCATCTCATTGGATTTTGGATTTTTGACCCATTTTCCACGTTTATCTTTCAGTTGGAAAGTTTCACATTTATGCATGGAAATATACAATTAGACAGCAAATTGAAAAAAACAGCAGCATAGTTAGGATCAACTCACATAGATAGGAAAATTCCTAATTATGTGTGTACATGTATAATTATACGTATCAAAAAATTTACAGTGCTTATTTTTGGTGTGGTGTGTTTTAATTTTGCCTTTTACTTATGTTGATTTTTTTTAATGAATACGTGTCTCACAAAGAACTGCAGATTTTTTTAATAAGTGGGAGTTAATTAAAATTAATTTGTAACCAGCTTGTAGAGGCAATAAAGGCACTAAACTCTTGATGAACTATTAAACAGAAATGTAAACCTGGAATTCCCTCTGGCTTCCTTAGCCAGAGGAATAAAACTGGCAATCATTATAGACACACTTGGTTAAGACTTGGTCTTTTCATGGGGGAAATACTTGCCTCACAGGGATCTGTGTGGAACATAGTATGCCATATTTGAGAGAGGACATGGCCTCACTCAGCCTGTGTTCAGATGCAGAGGGGTGGGGGCTGGGCTTCCGTGCCATTTTTCTTCTGCTGAGTTCCCACCCTTTTCTTCCCTGGGACCTGTCCTGCCTACCAACTAGGGCCAAGTCTGCTGGATCCTGCCAGTGGGGTCTTAAGTATAAAGATCCCGCTGGGTTTCCTTGAATTCCAGTTGAACCCCCAGCCCCAGTGTTCAGTTACAGGTGGTGCCACTATAGCTGGCAGTTTGTTTGGTTTGAAGCAATGTCTTATTCTGTAGCCCAGGCTAGCTAGGCTGGGATTCATGGCAATCCTTCAGCTTCTGAAATGTTGGAATGTTAACTCCCTTTAACTCCAGTGACAGGGGATCTGGTGCCCTTTTCTGGTCTCTACACAGACATGGTACAAATGGGAGGACACTGACACTCTTCAGACATATAAGAAGGTGGCGTCAGATCCCATTACAGATAGTTATGAGCTACCATGTGGTTGCTAGGAATTGAACTCGGGACCTCTGGAAAAGCAACCAGAGCTCTTAACCACTGAGCCATCTCTCCAGCCCCCAACATAATACACATGTATTCATGCAGGGTCATACAGATTTCAAAAAAAGTTTTAAAAACTGCTCTAGGTTAATGATTCCTGCAGAATCCTTAGCAAAAGCAATCCCTTTAATTTTCAACATGGGGCGTTTTCTCTGGAGAGGTAATAACTGGATAATATTAAGCATATTTGAAAGTAGACCAAGGTATCTGTTTGAATGAAAACTTTGGGAGAATTCCTGGGTATTTAGGGTGGTGTTTATTGTTTTTATTGTGCTTTTTGAGACAGTATTCCATGTACCCCAGACTTGACTTTGCTTATTACCTTAAGCATCTGATCCTCAAGACCCCTCTTCCCGAGGGTGAGCGAGCGTTGCAGGTGGGTGCCGCCGCTTTCAGTTGATGCCGGGGATCAGATTCAAGGCTTTGTACACAGTAGGCAAGCACTCTGCCAACAGAGCTTCACACTCAGTTCCCAGAACAGCTACTTCTAACAAAAAATAAGACCATGTCCTTGCCTTGTAAGAAAACGCTATCTAAAGGCTATTGGCAGGCCCCACTGGTTTCAGAGATCCTCAGGGAACATGTGTAAATTGTACAAGGTTGTTTTACATCTCATTTCTTAAAAGATAAAAAGAATATAAAGGCATGTGTGTGTGCCTAAGAATCTATAACCACCCCTTTCTACCTACGCCTTACTGAATATTGAAAGATTCAAAAACTTTGAAAGGTACTAAGAACAAAGGTACTTGCAGAAGAATGGCTTTTGTATAAATGATAGGTATTGCACTGATCCTGTAGAATAAAGGGGATCTTCATTCTGATACCACATACTGATGGGTTTTTGATTGATGTATCATGTTTTTACAAATACTATTACTATTAACAAATACTTTTATTTTGCAGTAAATTAATTAATTCTATATTAGAATAAAAAATAGAAAATCTAGATAAGTAAAAAGGGGGAACTAGAGAGAAGAGCAGAATTATCTGTCACTTTAGATTCTATCAGTAATAATATTTGGATTCCATTAAAAATATTGTGACATGCTCAGTTCCTTAATCTATTGTTCTCCTTAGCCCTCTGTACCCCATGTCCAATATCAATATTTTTCTTTTGAAATTTTAAATTATATTTATTTATTGTGTGTGTGCAGCATGTGCCGCAGAGAGTGTGTGGAGGTCAAAGAACAACTGGCAGGAATTAGTACTCTACCATGTGCGTCCTGGGACAGCACTCAGTTTTTGCAACAAGCATTTTTATTTCTCTAGAGTTATACCAAATAATTGCAGGGAAAAGAGAAGGGGAAGGTGAAACACAGAGAGAGAGAGAGAGACAGACAGACAGACAGACAGAGAGAGACAGACAGAGAGACAGGCAGAGAGACAGACAGAGAGACAGAGAAACCAAGAGAGAAGGGGAGAGGATTGTCATCCAAAATGCTGTATTCTTTTCTACATTCTAGTCATTTGGGAAGTATCTTGAGGATGCTGGCTTCTGGGGTGCACGTATAATCAATCCTCTTGATTCATATTCTGAAGATGGGCTGTAAGTACAACATAGCTAACAAACTGCCCCAGGTAAGTAATGTATACTGAAGCATGAGGACCATTGGTATCCACAGTGTGCTTTCTGATATAAATGAAGACGTTAGGTAAATAGAATAAGGGTGTTGGAGAGATGGTGCAGTGGTTAAGACTATTGGACTGCTCTTCCAGAGAGCCTGAGTTCAATTCCCAGCAACTGTGTGGTGCCTCACAACCATCTGTAATGGGATCTGCTTCCTTCTTCTGGTGTGTCTGAAGGCAGAACACTCAGATAAGTAAAATGCATGAATAAAGAAAGATAAATAAAATAAAACATTGGTGAATGCTGAAGCTAGACGGATGGCCCAGCAGTTAAGAGTATTGGTTGCTTTTCGTGAGGTTCAATTCCCTGCATCCACATGGTGGCTCACAACAAACTGTAACTTCAGTCACAGGGGATCCAAAGTCCTCTTTTGGCCTCTACAGGCACAGGGTATGCACTTGTTACACAAATATACATTCAGGCACAACTTGTGTGTGTGTGTGAGTGTGTGTGTGTGTGTGTGTGTGTGTGTGTGTGTGTGTGTGTGTGTGTGTATGTTTGCTAAAACTTAAAAGTTAGAACGCTTATATAAACATAAATATGAATTTAAAAGGAAAATATTAGCAGTTCTATACATAAGACTTAAAAGCTTCTTGTTTACAAGGAAATACAGGATTAAAATTTTAAAACGCCAAAGACCAGAAATATGAGATAAAAGTTTTTTTGAACACCATGCTGAGCTATGCATTTTCTTCTTGTAACATGAGTAAGGCATATTAGGAAAAAAACACCTGCAAATGCGTATGAGTTTTCAAGATTGCACCAGCTTTATGGCTGCTGCCTGGGTTGGAGTTCCCACCAGAGTAAGGCTCCCCAGGCGAGGCTCATTGTGACAGTTTGACTAGAGTGGTTGTGTGTTCATCACCTTGATACTTAGAGGGTTACTCAGGCACAGGGCACGCTCTTCTGGGACCTCGGTCTGCCATTTGGTTTCTATGCCTCGGCTTGGATCAGGCACCAGCCCTTCCAGAGCTGAGATTTGAGAGCGATCCTGGACAGACTTACTTGGAGGGCAGTTCCCATTCTCAGCCTGAGCATGTTATCTCTTCTTCTGTTAATCTTTCTCTTTGAGAATTTTTTTTCCAGGAGAAGAGATAAAGCCTCAAAGCTTCCTCACTGGACAAACACTGGTTAGGACAGCCTTTGAGCTAGTAGGTGTCTCACTGGCTCTGACTAGGTTACCTGGGAACCTTGCTTCCGAGTCCATTGAACTAGCCTCTGGAATAACTGGCAAAAATGAGGTTAGTAAGCAAATAAGGCCTCCCCCACTTTTGTCCCATCTGCCCTGTTCAGACTTCCAGAATGGCCTGAAATGTGCCCTGGCCTGGTTCTATGATGACTTAGCTCGGTGTCTTGTCTAATGCAGGGCATCTCAAATCTGTGTCAGCTCGGGCCCAAAAGCATAGATGATTAAAAGTAGGAAGGGGGGAAAATGCCATTCCCTCTTGTTTAAACAACCCTACACTGCAGACTCAAGCTTTGATTTGGAGACTCAGGGCAATCCAACTGAATTGGTGTTTAGATGCTTTGTAAGGACCTGGAGACATGGCTCCCTGGTTAAGATCACTTGCTTCCCTTTCAGAGGACCTGAGTTTAGATCCCAGTGTCCACATTCATGATCACACAATCACCTGTGATTCCTGCTCCAGGAAATCCGATGCATCCGGTTTCCATGGGGATCTTCATTCTCTGCATGTTCTCATGCACACACATATATTTAAAAGGAAAAAAAATCATTGAGAAAACACAAAGCTGCTTTTTATGATATTGACAGAGGAAACAGTGCAGTTAAGTAAGTCATATGTTTCATATTTGTCTTTTGAAGAAATGTTTCTGACAACTTTTTTTAAAATCTGCTTTTGTTATTTATCTATCCATCCATCTATCATCAATCTATCTATTTTGGTTTTTCAATACTGGGATTCACTGTAGCCCTGGCTGTCCACTATTGTACTCCAGGCTGGCCTAGAACTCAGAGATTCCCCCCCACCCCCACCCCTGCCTGAGTGCTGGGATTAAATGCTAGCTCCACAATGCCTGACTGCTTTTGTTAGTTTTTAATTATATGTGTGTGTGTGTCGGTGTGTGGGTATAAGCGTGCTGGTGTGGGGTTGATCATGGGGGCCAGGAGCATCAGAGTCCCCCCTTGGAGCTGCCTTTACTAGCAGCTCTGAGCCCTTGGATGTGGGTGTTGGGAATTGAATTCTGCTAGAGTTCATAAGAAGCCTTTAACCTTTGAGTCTTTGAGTCCCCAGCTTCTGGCATCTCAAAGGATTCTTTGAGTAATGAGTTGAGAATATTCAAATTCTTTGATTTAAAAATGTAAAATGAGGCCCTCAGGGATGTCTCAGCAGGTGAAGGTGTTTGGGGCCAAACCTGAGAACCTGAGTTGGATCTCTGGCACCATAACAAGGAGGGAGGAACCAACTCCTCCAGCAGGTTTTCTTTTAAGTCCCACACACACAGAAAGGCAACTAGATAAAGAAAGTAGGGGGGAAAAGAAAGTAAGAAGAAAAGAATGACAACGAGGTTAAGTATATAGATAGCCTTAAAGACAAATAAATGAATCTCTTATCACTGTGGGGTACCAATTATCGTCTTCTCGAAGGACATCTAATTTTTTACATCTACTTTCTTAAAAACCAAGACATTTATAGTGTTCCAGACATAAGATTCTTTGACGAAACAAAATGTTTCTTCTCTACCACCATAGTTGCTGTGATCAGCAACTGATCTGTAAGTGATCACCGTGGACTCTGCTTGAGCCCAGGTCACAAAACAGGAGATTTTGAAATAATCATTAACCGAGCCCTGGAAAGCTATCCCCTAAAGTGATGGACTGAGTTTATTGAGAAAGCACATGGTAGAGTAAGATTTTCTGCTGAGACGAATGAGAGCAGATTGGTTAATTCACTTAAAATGAATTATATTCATACATAAAATCAGACTGAGTTGTGGAAAGCCAATTGGAAAACTATATGTTTATCAGTTGTCATTGCTACTGTCGGAACCACTACCTAGCCTTCTTTTTCCTTTGTATAAGAGAAGCAACTTTCAGACGAGCTAAATAAAATAACTAATTCATTTGTAATATAAAAAGCAATAGCTCAACACTGTGAATATTTACAATATGTATTCGTGTTCAATAAAGTAACATAATTCTCAAAAAATATATAGAAGCTGGGTGTTGGTGCCCCATGTATTTAATGCCAGCCTGTTCTACAGATCAAGTTCCAGGACAACCAAGGCCTCAAAACAACAACAACAACAACATGATCCTGAAAAAAAAGCAGCAACAAAAAGAGCAAGTGAGAAAAAGAAATCAGTAAGAAAAGAGCATTATTGAGGTGCTTTGAGGTATGTAGGTCAGTGATAGACCACTTGCCTAGCATGCATGTGCCCCTGGACTGGATCACAAAAAAAAAATCACATGAAAGTATGTAATTCATTTCACATCTACTATAGGTGTATGGAAAGAGAAAGTCTAGAAGGGCATATCTTTAATTATGTTTACCAGATAGCCACAGGTTCACATTTCATCTGTTTATTCATCCAGTCCAATAAATAATTCCTGGAAGACTTCTATATGTCTGACCATTGTAGCCCGAATCTATTTATCCATTTCAGAGTTTGAAGACTATCTATTCAGCTGCCCTCTGGGCCTGATCATTCAAAATGAAATAAATAGTATTAACTAGCCATGTGGGTGTAACTCTGCCAAGTTTTCATCACTTTTACTATCATTTCCTCAATCTCACCATGTTCACAACGTAAAATGGTTATAGGAGGGAATGCACAGGCTTTTGAGTTCATGGAAACTGCTTGAAATATGCATTTGCTTTTGTCAGAACTCTGTAAGTGATCAACAGGATTTGGACTAATCAGGTTTCCTACAAAAGCATACTTGTATTTGGCAGCCATGGGTATGGATGGTGTCCAAGGCCTGATAATTTTTGTGCTTATTTACTGTACTACTTTGGATAGGACCTAAACCACAGCAACATGCAAACCAACGTTCTTGCCTTCTGATGCATGTATGCGCATCTATGTGATTTTGGAAAGTTCAGATAAAATGTACATACAGGGAGAAGTATAGCTATCAAGTGTGCAACTCAATATGACTAAAATTGTAAAATGTGACAGTTCCATCTTTCTCAAAAGCTTTTCCCTTCTTACCCAATTTCCTGCTAGAAACCAGTCTAGTTATTCCAGAGAGTTGATATTCACTTATCTATTGAAGAACTTTAGATAAAAGTTTGTATATGGCATGCGCTTATTTGTAGCTGCAACCTTATCTGTCATTAATATAATGTTTTAAAACTTCACCTTGGTGGAACTGGAGCTCACTGTGTTACACAGAACAAGACAGACTCAGAAAGATGAAGATAGTTTGCTTTTCTATATATGCAGAACCTAGAATCATATATATATATATATATTTATATTTATATTTATATTTATATTTATATTTATTTATCAAGGCTAACCTGGAACTTGCTCTGTAGACCATGCTAACCTCAAACTCACAGAGATCCACCTGCCTCCACCTCCCAGGTGTTGGGATTAAAGGTTTATGCCACCAACACCCAGCTCAAATTTATATTATTATCTTATGTGTATGGCATATTTTTGCCTGTGTGTATTTCTGTGCCCCTTTGTGTCCTTGGCATCTGCAAATGTTGCCAGAGGGCATTGGCTCCCTGGAACTATAGTTATGGACAGATGGATGTGAGCCACCTTACGGGTGACAGGAATTAAACCCCATGTTTCTGAGAAAGGAGCCAGTGCTCTTAAATAGTGAGCCCCTTCTCCAACCACTCTAGAATTAAAAAATAAAATAAAAGACATCTAGAAGAGAAACTATTTGGGGAAGAGAATGGAGAACAGTAGAGAAAAGAGAGAAATGGGGAAGAGAATAGGTTCAAAGTACATTTATAAGCATTATGAAAATAATGAAACAAGGACTCTTCTTTTGTACAATTAATGTACATTAATAAAAATAAAATTTATATTGGGTGAAGATATATATATACCTGTAACCCCAATACCTGGGACATGGAGACATGAGAATTAAAATTCAAGGCCATCTTAAGCTACACAGGAAAGACTATCTCAAAGAAACAAATGCAAGAATAAAACCAAGCAAACAAAAAGGCTTTATTATCTGCAAGCTAAGAAGTACATGTAATCCCAGAACTTGGAAGGCTTATCATCCCAGAACTCTGGAGGCAGATACAGGCTTGAATGTTCAAAGTCAGTGAGAATGAATCAAACTATGAAGTTTGAGACAAGCTGGAGCTACACAACAATACCCTATCTATCTATCTATCTATCTATCTATCTATCTATCTATCTATCTATCATTTATCTATCATCCATCTTTCTACATATCTATACATATATACATGTTATAAAATAAGTTTTTTTAAAAGATTTATTTATTGGGGGCCAGTGCTCTTAAATAGTGAGAAAGGAGCCAGTGACAGCTCAGTGGTTAAGAGCACTGACTGCTCTTCCAGAGGTCCTGAGTTCAATTCCCAGCAACCACATGGTGGCTCACAACCATCTCTAAAGGGATCCAATGCCCTCTTCTAGTCTGTCTAAAGACAGCGACAGTGTACCCACATACATGAAAGAAAGAAAGAAATCTTTTTAAAAATGATTTATTTATTATTATATCTAAGTACACTGTCGCTGTCTTCAGACACACCAAAAGAGAACATCAGATCCCATTACAGAAGGTTGTAAGCCACCATGTAGTTGCTGGGATTTAAACTCAGGACCTTCAGAAGACCTCAGTGCTCTTAACCACTGAGCCATCTCTCCAGCCCATAAAATAACTTTTTATAGTTGTTTACTTCTGCAGAGTACTCCATAGTGCAAATACAGAATGGTTTGATATCCACTCAGATGCTGTGGGTTATATAAATTGTATCCATTTTCTGTCTGTTACAAATATAGTCCTTATATATATTTCTATAGGTCTTTTTGTCCACACACATAATCATTTCACTTGGGAAATATCAAGAAGAACAATTGCTGGGTTGTTAGACAAGATGAACATTTAATTTTATATGAAGTTTTCAGACAGTTTTCCCAATTTCAGTTGTTTCACATCCTTATCAAAATGTCAATGCTATGAAGAAACTTCTCTAGATTAAAGTGTGTTCAAATTTATCTGAATTCAATGTGACATGCAATATTTGAGTAAGGTTTGTGGATCAAATAATACTTATTATATCAATGCTGAATTTTCTGAATGTCACCATGATTGTATTGGTTGTTTAGAAGGCTGTCTTGCTAAGAAATTAAATGTAATCAAAATGTATTATATGAAAAAAGAAACATTTCCATAAAAGAAACATTTCCAAATGAAACATAATTTTATTTGATTTGTTTTTAAGTTGTTTGGCAATGAGGAAGAATGTGCATGTGGGGTGAAGCAATTTTAACATATTTATTAGTAAATGCAATATAGATGTGGAAATTTACTTTATTATCTTTGAGAAATGTTAAATTATCCACTTCATTATTCTTGGAACATTTTGCAAATACATTGAATCTATATTGTCTGTACTTAATGAAGGGCAATCTCATGAGGGAGGGAAACGAAGCTAACAAAACCCCAAGGCATGAGAACAATCCATTTAAAGAGCTTTTTTCCTGTGTTTTGTTTTGTTTTGTTTTGTTTTGGTGTTGCTCTAAAAAACAGTTTAATGTGGTCTTGTTGAGCAATCTTCTGGACCAAACAGAAGTGGAACAATATTTTTCTCTTTATCTTTGCTGATTTAGCTTGAAACTATGAATTTAAATGATTATTTTAAAAAAGATTTATTTCATGTATGTGATTACACTATCGCTGTCTTCAGACACACCAGAAGAGGGCATCGGATCTCATTACAGATGGTTGTGAGCCACCATGTGGTTGTTGGGAATTGAACTCAGGACTTCTGGAAAAGCAGTTAGTGTTCTTAACCACTGAGCCATTTCTCCAGCCCAGGCAATGTTGTGGGTTTGTTGTTGTTTAACTCAACACAAAATGCTATTATTTTATTTTGTTTTTTGTTTGTTTGTTTGTTTGTTTTGTTTTGTTTTGTTTTGTTTTTCGAGACAGGGTTTCTCTGTATAGCCCTGGCTGTCCTGGAACTCACTTTGTAGACCAGGCTGGCCTCAAACTCAGAAATCCTCCTGCCTCTGCCTCCCAAGTGCTGGGATTAAAGGCATGTGCCAACACCGCCCGGCTAATGGTATTATTATTATTATTATTTTTTAGCATAGCCTGGGTTTATTCCTTGTGATTGGATGTTTAGGCTCCACTTTCTTTCTTTTTTTTTTTTAATTAGGTATTTTCCTCGTTTACATTTTCAATGCTATCCCAAAGGTCCCTCATACCCTCCCCCCAATCCCCTACCCACCCACTCCCCCTTTTTGGCCCTGGCGTTCCCCTGTACTGGGGCATATAAAGTTTGCAAGTCCAATGGGCCTCTCTTTGCAGTGATGGCCGACTAGGCCATCTTTTGATACATATGCAGCTAGAGACAAGAGCTCCGGGGTACTGGTTAGTTCATATTGTTGTTCCACCTATAAGGTTGCAGTTCCCATTAACTCCTTGCTTATTTTAAAGGAGTTGTATTTGATTGCTCAGTTCAGGTTAGAGATACAGAATACTATAAGAAGGAGTTGGGACTGAGAAAATAATATCCAAAAGTTGAAGTCTGAGAAACAAAGTTTCTCTGTCACCTCCTCCTACTGCTTTATTTTCAACCATAAAGATAGGCTGTGGAAACTCTCATTTGTCTTTCAAAAGGTCAGCCATAGAAACTGGAATCCATTTTACTCAAAGCAAATTTATCTTGAATCTGAAAATAAGGAAATTCTCTGACCTATCTTGTCTGATAGGGGCTAATAAGAATTCCCAAGACATTCTACAAAATGTCCCACCCTTTACCTGGGAAAAATGAATGCTATATAAGGGCCAAGGGAACTCTGGACATGTCCCACATGGTTTCACCAATCAATCTCCATTATTAGCTCATACATCTAAAGAGCCAGGTCCTACCCTGTCTCAAAAAAAAAAAAAAAAAAAAAAAAAAAAAAAAAAAAGAAAAACAAAAACAAAAGAGAACAAAAAAAGAGAATTAATAAAAAAGAAATAATTGACTCTGACAATTTTCCTTTTTGATCTAAAGGCTCTTGTGCCGTGTATTATTATCTCGTTTCACTTGCTTACCCATCTTTTATTGTAGGGGTGTTGCTAATGATAGGTGAGGAAAGGATCACTCCTTCCAATCTCTTTGATTACATCCATCTGAACTGCTCTTTCTTTTTTTTCTAAGATTTATTTATTTATTATATGTAAGTACACTGTAGCTGTCTTCAGACACACCAGAAGAGGGCGTCAGATCTCATTACAGGTGATTATAAACCACCATGTGTTTGCTGAGATTTGAACTCACGACCTTCAGAAGAGCACTCAGTGCTTTTTAACCCCTGAGCCATCCCTCCAGCCCTGAACTGCTCTTTCTATGCATTGTGTATGTACATACTTTTGGAATCCAACAGGAGAAATGACAGTTTGCTGAGAATTTGAGACAAAAATAAAATATTTTTCCATTCTAATAGCTGCCTACTGGTTGTGCTAACAATGCTACATTCCCTCTTATGCTCTTTATCCTTTGTGATTTATTTAGAATAATGTGTGTGTGTGTGTGTGTGTGTGTGTGTGTGTGTGTACATGCACACATAGACACGTGAGTGCCTACTTGGACATGCAAATGTGTGCCAAAGATCAAATTCATACCCTTGGTTATGCTAAACAAATTTACCACTGATCATATTCCAAACCTTTTATAGGATTTGCAGGCAGCATTATCCTGAAGTTATTACAAGATCACAATGTTGATGGGGTATTATCTCTTCCTAGGAACCTGAACTTGAGTAAATTGCCAGGGACCGATGAGATGGTTTAGTTGGTAAAACTTGTGCTGTGCAAGTTTAAAGACCTGAGTTTGAATGCCTAGAGCCCACAGAAAGCCAGGAGTGGTAGCATGGGTCTGTAATCCCAGCAGTACTGTAGAGAGATAGGAGTCAGCAACAGAAAGATCCTTGGAAGTTACAGGCAAGTAAAAAAGGGGCAAGACATTGTGTTGTTCACTTCTTTTTCTTGCGTATTTTCTTCCTTTTGTTATATTATTTTGTTTGCCTGTTTGTTTGTTTGTTTGTTTTGAGACAGGATTTCTTTGTGTAGCCCTGGCTGTCCTGGAATTCGAGCTGTAGATTAGGCTTAAATATTACATTTTTAAATACTGAATTTAAAGCAACAGGTTTCTAAAATAGGTATCAATTTTTAAATAGTGAACAACATAAAGGATTTTGTTACGGCTTTCTTTTTATTTTTTATTTTTTGGACCCCACCCCACTGCTCTCTACTGGCACCCTGCCCACTGTTGTATTGGGCCTTATTCTTACACTTGTCCCCTTTCTCTTTTCTTTTCTTTTTTTTTAAAGATGTATGTATGTATGTATGTATTTATTTTTAATGTATTTGAGTACATTGTTGCTTTCTTTGGACACACCAGAAGAGGACATGAGATCCCATGACAGACGGTTGTGAGCTACTCATGACCTCTGGAAGAGCAGTCATTGCTCTTAACCAGTGAGCTATCTCTCCATTCCCCATTTCTATCTTTTAACATCACTTCTTCTCTTCTCATTACACACATACACACACACACACACACACACACACACACACATACACACACAAGACTTTAAAAACATAAGACAATAAATTGTCAACCTAATGCTCCATCTTTCCTATAGGTGACTGAATTGTCAAATATCACTTATATTTTCAACTGATTGTGTTACTCCTATCATTTTAAAAATTATTCAAAACCAGAGTATTTGGGTACCCTTAATCTGACCACAAGAGCCCTTTAAAAGGACAAAACTGTACCTATCTGGTGGAAGAAGGGGAAGGCGGATAGGTCTGAAACATGATCAGGCTGAACGCATCACCACTGCCAGTCTTGAAGGTGGATGGAACCTGTGTGAGTTGCTTTTTTATTGCGGAGCTAAGACACCCCAACCAAAACAACTTATAGAAAAAACAGTTTGTTAAGGGTGCACAGTTTCACGGAGTGAGCCTATGACTATTGTGTCAGGGAGCATGGCAATAGGCAGGCAGGCATGGTACCGAAACAGCAGCTGAGCACCTACAACCTTATCTACAAAATCAAAGAGAACAAGGTAGGGCCTGATGTAGGCTCTTGAAACCTCACCCTCAGTTACACATCTCCTCTAATAAGACCACACCCTCTAATCTTTCTCAACCACTCCATTGTGACTAAACATTCAAATATATAAGCCTACGGGGCCATAGTCATTTAAACGGCCACATTCCATTCCCTGGCCCCCACAGGCTTGTGACCATATCGGAGTCCAACTTCAAAAGTTCCTACAGTTTTTCACAGTCTCAACATGATTTGAACCACCAAGAACTATTGGAAGGCCAGAGAAAAACTTTAGGGAGCTGAAAGCAAACTTCTGCCACAAATTATCAAATAAGAACATTATTCCTATAACTTTAAGGATTTAGATTGTGCCACCAATCTGAATGAATTCAGAAAGAAACCCTCCTACTTCTACAGATAAGAGTCTAAGAGTTAATACCTTGATTTCAGTTGTATGAGGCCTCAAACAGAGAATCAGCCAATCTTATTTAAAACAGTGGTCTATACCACTATAAACTACAACCAAGTTGTTTTAAACTTATAACTGTAATAATTTGCTAAATATTGGATCACACACACACGCTGAGAGAGGCTGAAAGATCAGAAGTTCATGGTCTTGATGACCTACTTGAGAAACAATCTGAAACAAATAATTTTAAGAAGGAAACCTAACACGGATACATTATTACCGTCTAAACTTAGATTCAGACCTCAATAATGCCTTATCAGTTATTCTAGTGAGGTCCTTTTATAAAACAATGAATTGGTTCAGAATGAACCATTGAATTTACTTGTCAGGTCTTCTTGTTATTCTGTAAACTTGCTTATCCTTCGCTTTCATGGACTTAGTCATTTATTTTTTATAGTGTCTTTTTTTGCAATATTTTACTAAGTTTGAGAATTCCATGCAGTGTATTTGGAATGTATTCACTCCTCTCCCCTAGCTCCCCCACCCCCACACTCTCTACCCTCCCATGCCTTCCATTTTTAATACTGTCATTTTATTTGTTATTTCAGTTTGCCTGATATTTCATTTTGGATGGATTCAGATTGTGCGTCTTTAGTATGACTAGGGTGGTAGTGATGTTGCAGTATTCTTTTTCTATCCTTTCAAGTGGCTCACAATCCATGTTATTAGCCTTTTCTCTGTCACTTGTTTAAGGTGGTGACTTCTAGAAAATTCTAGAAACTCTTTCCCCTTGAAACCAATTATTCTATGGGAAGTTATTTGGGAGTAATTCAAATTATGTGCATGTATTTATTTTCTTAAATAAAATCTCATATTTTCCTGTCCTAGTTCAACAGGTTATGCTATAGTTTGTCAATATTAATTTTGGAGTTCACACTGTCCTCTATTTGGTTTTTGATCCTGGTTAGGCTTCTTTCCACGGTATTGCTTTAGCACAGTTCAGGCTCAGTCTGTTCTCTTCCTATCCAACCCACACAATAAACATTTACCCATAGAGTCTCTATTCCTTTTATTGAATAATGATGTTTAGAGGGCAAGGTAAGGACAGTAGGTGTAATGGCTATTCCTGGTTGTCAACTTGACTATATCTGGAATGAACTACAACCCAGAATTGGAGGGCTCACCTGTGATCCAGATCTTGAGGCTGGAAGATACAAGTTTTTGACCTATGAAAAGCTTAGGCTCAGGCAAGGTAGTGCACTCCTTTAATCCCAGGAGACAGAGGCATGCAGATTTCTGAGTTCAAGGTCTATCTGCAGAACAAGTTCCAGGAAAGCCAAGCTTAGGTAGTGAGGGAGTTGGAAAACAAAAGGCTGGTAATAGAATAGCAGGGGTGGGGGTGGGGGGGCATGTTCCAACCCCAGCAAACAGCAGAACGAGGCAGCTTTGTCCACGTGGCTCTGGCTTTAGAGTCTGTAATAGAAGGGGCTACAGGGACAATTGATACTGGTCAGCTGGAGCTAAGAAATAGTGGTAATTAAGAAGAGACCAGCATCACTGCAGTGAAATCTTCTGGGAAGTGTTTTCTGAGATCACAAAGAAGCTGTGTTCCAGAAATAGCCAAGGTTGTATCTCCTGCAACAGCTGGACTTGGTAATGTGTAAGGGTCACCCAGGTGGTACTGGTTTTGAAGGCATGAAGGGGCCATGGAGAACACCTGAAACTTGGCACTGTGAGAGTCCAGGGAAGGCCATTGGTGAAGGTACAGCCTTAGCTGTAGTTGATGGCCCAGGACTGAAAGGATCATGCAAAGGAGTTGAGGCTTGGTGCCATGAAGAGGGTCTATGAGAGGCTATTGGTGATATCTAGTTGCAGCAGAAGACCCAAGTGTATTGGGATGATCACCAAGAACAGCAGCAGCAGTAGAGTGGATCAACCTGACTTTAGAGTGTTACAGAGGACAGAGCTAGAGAAGTGACACTAGCTCTTTGGAAGAGCCCAGAAGATCATGTATGGATCCCAGATATTGGAACAAGAAGCTGTAACATTGAAGTTGCCTTGGAGCCCCCAAAATGTTTAAGATGCCAGAGCCATGGTCTATTTGTTGAGGAACACTGCTAACAGGGAGTGGAAACAGCCCAGGAAAAAGAACTTTGTTGCAGTCAACAAAGATGAAAAAGGAATTGGAGATCTGAAGACCACTTTGACATCAGACATGAAGGTACAGAGTTTGCCGCTTGCCCAGCTGGTTTCCTGTCTTGCTTTGGGGATTACAGTTAAATGATTGGCAGAATCTCAGAAGAGACTTTGAACTTTGGACTTTTAACATTGTTGAGACTGCTATAGACTATGGGGACTTTTAAAGTTGGACTAAATGTATTTTGCATTATGCTATGTTTAGGTATGGCCCCCATCTAATCATGTGTTTGAACAAGCCTATGGGGGTCAGGGAGTAGAATGTGATTGTTTGTATATACTCTGCCCAGAGAGTGGCACTATTAGAAGTTGTGGCCTTGTTGGAGTATGTGTGTCACTGTGGGTGTGGGCTTTAAGCCCCTCAGCCTAGCTGCCTGGAAACCAGTATTCTGCTAGCAGCTTCCTCCTGCACCACGCCTGACTGGATGTTGCTATGCTCCCGCCTTGACGAAAATGGACTGAATCTCTGAACCTGTAAGCTAGCCCCAATTAAATGTTGTCTTTATAAGACTTGCCTTGGTCATGGTGTCTGTTTACAGCAGTAAAACCCTAAAATAGTATGGTTTTTATTTTTCTGTTTTTATTGCTCCTGGCGTGTTGTAGCTCTCTCAGTGGAAAACATTAGGCAGCATTTAGATTTCTATAAAAGTTGAACACTTAAATATATCAATATATGATGCAGAATGTTCCAGAATCTAAAACCTTTGTAGCACCAACACATCACAAGTCTGATGATTCAATGTACAGAAGTTCTGTTTCATGGAGAACGATGTTAAAAATTAACGTATTTAACCTTTGAACTATGCATAGAGACTATATGTGAAACAAGTGAGATTTTGAGTTTAGGCTTGGGTAGTACCTACACAATGTCTATCCATATACACAATTATTAACCAAATTCCAAGAAATACAAAATACAAAACATTTTTAGTTTTAAACATTTTGAATAAATGATACTCAGCCTTTCACACAGAGAAAGTTATTTACACATATTTACACATATATTCCTATATCTTCATCTTTGTATACATTGAAATCCATGACTTCATATTGATAACTCACTTCAGTCTAACACATTAGGGAGTTTTCTTTTCTCCCTTTCCATATTTGTAGCTCCTTTGTATGAGGATGAGAACCTTGGTCCCTATTAGCCTTAAACTAGTTCTTTACTTGCCCAATCTCCCCGTATGGAAGCATCCTCTCATTTTCTGTGGTTCCTCATTTGTTTAGATGCCACATTCACCATCTCTTAGTCCCTATTCTACAATCCACCTTGCTAACATGCGATAACTGAGAACTATGCTCCCCACTCACCTCTTTTTTTAAAAAAAGATTTACTTATTTATTATATGTAAGTACACTGTAGCTGTCTTCAGACACTCCAGAAGAGGGCGTCAGATCTCATTACGGATGGTTGTGAGCCACCATGTGGTTGCTGGGATTTGAACTCCGGACCTTCAGAAGAGCAGTCAGGTGCTCTTACACACTGAGCCATCTCACCATCCCCCCCCCTTAACATAGTAGCTAAACATATGCCCTCTTCACATTTTCAATGGCCTTTTCTATGCACAAGCTTCTACTTGCCTTTCTCTGTTTATTGGTTCATTTCTCTATTTGTTTGTTGGTTGGTTTTGGCTCAGAACTCCTACCCAAGGCTTTGGAGCATTTTGATTGCACCTGTGCACTGACATATCCAGTTGTCATATGCCAGATTCTTAAACTGCTCAGACCCTTAAATCTTGCTTCGACTTACCACACACTATCTCCATATGGATATCCTGTTGAACTTAGTAGAATTCATTTTTACCATTTGGCTGTTTCCTGCTTAGGCGGCTTTCCTTTTTTTTTTTTAATTAGATATTTTCTTCATTTACATTTCAAATGCTATCCCCTTTCCAAGTTTCCTCTCCAAAAGTTCCCTATACCCTCTCCCCGTCCTGCTCACCAACCCACCCACTCCTGCTTCCTGGCCCTGGCATTCCCCTGTACTGGGGTATATGATCTTTGCAAGACCAAGGGCCTCTCTAGGAGGCTTTCCTTACCAATCGTAGACTGTTGCCCTTCAGTGAACCACTCTCCTAACGCTGATGTTATCTTTGCCTTTGTCAGGCATGCCTAGCTCGCTCTCTCCTCAATACCCGTAAAGACTTGATCTTCCCCATCTGATAGCAATGTATCTGAATTGTTCAGGAAGAGAGAAAAGATGGGATTGGAAAGAAAACAATGTAAACAAAACAAACAAATCGACAATTATGCTTTACATATGACTCATAGGCAGTATCACTCAACTAAAAAAGTATGATGTTAGATTTAAATCAAAGTCACAGGCAGATTTTGCTTATGTGCTATCAAATTGCTCAGAAAATAGCTGTTAATTGCAAAGCAATTACACCACCTTCGTAGCCAATTGAGGGTATTCTCTATGAAATGACTCCACTAAATGATGCCAAGGTAGCTTCTTAATACATGGACGCAAAGCAAGCAGCAAAGACGTCAGTAAAATCTATGTTGCTAACTGTGTATATTCATGAGGCTCCTGCCAAGATTCTAAGATTTCTGAAGACACTGAATCACAGGAAGAATGGCCACCTACCTTAGCAACCAACTTTCTAAAGAGAGATAGCCATACCCAGGCTTTGATGCAGGGACAGGAAGCTCCTCTTCTAGAATATACAAGAAAGCTTGATGACTATGTGTTCTGTGCATAGGTGACAGGAAGGAGAGAGGGATATCTGTTTTTATTGCCATGCTCTCATATGCTGTACCTGGAACTGGGAAAAAGAGAAAGCCAAGAGAGGGAATCGGGCAGATGGGACTCTGGCTCATAATACTCCCTACATTGAACCTTCACTGTCCTCCCCCATCTCATCCACATTATCTTTTCTCTTCATTGCTAGATGATGGAGTCTCTGATGTTTTTGAAGGTTGTGATGGTTTGAATATGCTTGGCCCAGGGAGTAGCACTATTAGGAGGTTCAGCCTTGTTAGAGTAGGTGTGGTCTTGCTGGAGGAAGTGTGCCCTGTCGGGATGGGCAATGAGACTGTCTTCCTAGCTGCCTGGAAAATAGGATTCCTTTGGATGAAGATGGAGAACTCTCAGCTCCTCCAGCACCATGCCTCCTTGGACACTGCCTTGATGATAATAGGCTGAACCTCTGAACCTGTAAGCTAGCTCCAATTAAATATTGTACCAATAAAGGAGTTGCCTTGGTCATGGTATCTGTTCACATCAATGTATCCCTGAGACAGACATCAATAAAAATGAGCCTAAAGATACTGTGTAATGAAGACCGTTTGTGCTTAGTCTTTCCTCATTTCCCCCAAATTTATAAGTAGGATAAAATTAGAAAACCATAATTCCCCGTGTAAGAGATGAATTGCAAGCCTTTTAATATTTATATTATGATAGAGGACAACACTTTACCTACTTTAGTATTATTTTTGATCCAAATCCTAAGACAATTGTTGTCATTTGCAAAGTAGATAACAAGGTGGTTAAAGCAAATCTTGCAAATAATTCAAATTATTGCTGATTCTGTCATCTGTAGACAACCATCCACTTCAAACCTATAAAAAAAATAAAACATTTTCAAGACCAAGACTTTTCCAGGCAGCTAGGAAGACAGTTTTTGAAGTTTGGAAGATTTCTAATGAGATATATTGGTATTCCATGTGTATCCTTACTTGAAGGAGGCACAGGAACTCTTCTTCCTACCTCAAACTTTGGACAGAAAGTTTCTAGATCATTCAGGGTTCCTGAGACCCGATACCATTATCTGAAGAGGCACAGCAAAAGCATGAGACTGGCTGGCCAGCTACTTTGCCGTCTAAGTGAAGAATGTTTGGAAGGAGCATGGCCTGTACGTTTGGGGGTCTTTTTTTCCCCAAAGGATGTGCTTTCCAACACACAACAAAGGCTAGAGAGGGGGTTACAGCTATTTTAGTGCTATCATAGATCTAGGTTGTGGTGGTCTTATGTAAGAGCAAGGGAACTTTTGTAGAAACAACCTGGAGATATATTTCTAAAAGCTTAAAGGCTAAGTATCAAAAGTGGCAAACCCTGGGATATATATGCTCCCAAACAAGCGCGCACATTTTTTGAAAGTGTTTTGTTGTTGTTATTTAAAGATGTATTTACTTATTTAAGTATATGAGTAAGTTGCTGTCTTCAAACATACCAGAAAGGGGCATCAGATCCCATTACAGATGGTTGTAAGCCACCCTGTGGTTGCTGAGACTTGAACTCAGGACCTCTGGAAGAGCAGTCAGTAAGTACTCTTAACTGCTAAGCCATCATCTCTCCAGACCTCGTTATTTTGAAGCAAGTCTTCACTCTGGTGTCCAAGCAGGCCTCAGACTTTCTATGTGGCCTAGGTTGGCCTCAAATTCTTGGTGATTCTATTTCAGCCACTCAAGTATGGATATTTCAAGTGTCCTACCATGTCCAGCTATGGTATGTTCTCTGTATGCTTTGAGACATGGTCTTCCTAAACTTTATAGATGAGGCTAAACTCAACCTCATAGAGATACTCTTGCCTCTGCCTCCAAAGTACTATGATTATTCGTGTGTATCACCCACCTGACTTTCAACATGTTGTATCTGAGGATATCTTTAAAAAAAAATAAAGCTACATAAGAGAATGTCAACTTTAAATCAATTTCTAGAGTAGAAAATGTCCACATTAGATAAACATAATCATATTTATCATATAAATTTTAATCTCTTCTCATTTACTGTCTACCTTCATGGAATGGAAACTTTCATGATAGAATTGGCATGGTTTTCACTTTATAAGAAAGAGCAAAAAAATCATAAGAAATAGATTTCGGCTGACAGGAAAAGAACAGCTTCCAAAAAGTGTGTTTGCATAGGCAGTGGAACTAAAAGTAAGATCGCTATTGCATCCTACAAGTTCTATTCACCCAAAGCATTTGCTACATTGGCAACAATGTCATAAAAACTCCTTTCTGGAGTGCAGATAAAAGCAGTAAGGGGTGTAACTTTAGGTAACTTTGTGAAGCATTTTTTAGCCCAGAGACTTTGCCTTTGTTAGTCCCTCTGCAAAGAAAACTCTGCCCTCAGCTATCTAACTTGTTTGTTTTTTACCCCTTTCAGGAAGTTCTTTAAATTCCTCTGA
Organism: Mus musculus; assembly: GCF_000001635.26. Taxonomy (NCBI): domain Eukaryota; kingdom Metazoa; phylum Chordata; class Mammalia; order Rodentia; family Muridae; genus Mus; species Mus musculus. The sequence continues at coordinate 136,149,843 of NC_000086.7, read as the reverse complement.
TTTCTCCAGCAAGACTGGAACTTGACATGGCCTCTTGCATTCAGTAGTTATTCCAGAACCTCAGGTAGGGTAAAATGGGAAGTTTGGAAGGAAGATCTAATTACTTTTAACTACTTCAGAAATGTCATAGTAGACAGAATCATCCTAGATTAGAGAATTCTGTTAGTTGCAAACTGCTGCTGTGTTTCTCTAGCAGAAACAGGATAGGTGTTAACTAAATTCTGTTCAGTTTTTCTCCTGGATTTGTCCTCATGAGCTGCTTTGCCCTCACTGTATTACAGGTAGGTGAATGAATTCTGGCTTTCGGACTCTGAGCAAAATTGAGTGCCAGTTTCCTATCTTCCTCACAAAACTCCATCATAATTTCTCATTAAGCCCTTTTTCCCCTCCAGATTCTAGTTGCATATAACCCCAAGCCAAAGACTTGATATTAAAAATGACAGGCTTCTTGTCCCTTTGGCCATCAAAGGATTGTAGGAGCAGATCTGGCTTTTTCCTGTCTGCACTGAACAAATTAATATCTGAGTCATAGTTATAATTTTATTCCATCAAACCTGCAAAAAGTTTTAGACATGCACTTATTACTAGTAGAGAAATGGATAGGCTGACCACTGATTTCTGATAAGATTTGGGTTATTGAAAACTAATTATGAAAAACAATGACCAGATATGAGCCACTAGTAGTTAGTGTAGATTCTCTCTAATTTTAAAACCTCAATACATTTCAATATTATGTTCAGAGTCCTTTGATAAAGGACCTTATTATAGGGGCTGGAGAGATGGCTAAGAGGTTAAGAACACTGACTGCTCTTCCAGAGGTGTCCTGAGTTCAATTCCCAGCAACCACCTGGTGGCTCACAACCATCTGTAATGTGTGTGTCTAAAGACAGCTACAGTGTACTCCTATACATAAAATAAATAATTTTTTAAAAAAGCTTTAAACAAAGGACCTTATTATAACATAAAAATCAAGTACTGTGAACGACTTCCCTACACTGATAACCACAGTTAAATGTTATGGGTCCCCAAATGATAAACACAAAACCTGAGTCTCAGAAAATTCCCCCAAGAAATACACCTAGAAACATCATACCTGGGAATCTAACTTATAGTCTCAACTCTCAGATAAGACTGGGTCCTACAATTTTTGCTATATCATGCTCATGCTCTTCCATGACATGCTAGGATTCATTCACCAACATCTCTTAATATAATGGCATATTAGAAATTAAGCCCTTCCTAAGGCTTAGATGCCTGGCTCTGGGAAGTGCTTTAGCTGACGGAGCCTCAAATTAGCATAATAAAGGCCAAGAAGACAATCCAATTTTATCATATATCAAAAGGCTTTTGTATTTGCGTATATGTCTCTGTGAGGGGGATCTGTGTTGAATGTCCGTATGTGGTGTGTGCATTGTAAATGTGCAGGTATGCTCACCCAGGCGAGTACATATGGAGGCGAGAGGAGAATGAGAGGACATTGGATGTTGTCACCACTCTCTGCCTTCTTTTCTGGAGACAAGATCTTTCAGTGAAGTGGAAGCTTGCCACGTAGCCTAATCTGAGTGGCCAGTGATCTCCCAAGATCTGCCTGTCTCTGCTTCCCAATGCAGGGTTATAGTCATATGCAAGTGCCTGCCTTTTTATGTGGGTGCCAGGGATTCAAATTCAGGTATACCTACACAGAAAGCCCTTTTATCCATTGAGCGATCACTTGTTTATATATACAAGGCTTTACACAGTTTTTAAAATGTAATTAATTTATTTTTAAATGAAAGTTGGAGAGCTGGGCGTGCCTTGGTACTGTGTGGAGGTCAAAGGACAATTTTTGATAGTCTGTTCTCTCCTTCCATTATGTGGATAACGGGGATAGGTCTTCAAGCTTGGTGGCAAGCACTTTTACCTACTGAACCATCTTCCATGCCCTAAAAGAATTTTTTATACTTAAAAAAGTCGGTGTTACACATTCTACCTCTTATCTATTTTTTCATTATTGTGAGAGAAACAAACTGGGTGTTTGGTTTTTAAAGACATAGTTTCTCTGTGTAGTCCTGGCTGAACTGGAACTCACTCTGTAGACCAGGCTGGCCTTGAACTCAGAGGTCTGCCTGGCTCTGCCTCCCAAGTGCTGGGACTCAAGGTGTGTGCCATCATCCAGGAAAGCAAGCCGTTGTTTATAGTAAACTGTACTTCTAGCTAATAATAGCCCACCCAGTCAAACTGTTTTCTGCAGCAACTGCGTGATTACATTCTCATCAGAAAGCCTGAGATTTACCTTTCTCCACAGTTCAGTTCTCATCCACAGTTCTCCACACTTGTAGTTGTGTTTTCTTTTTGAGACCTAGGCTCACCATGTAGCCTCAGTCTCACAGTTCTCCTGTCCCTGCCTCCCGTGAATGATATTTACCGACTTGCACCCTGCATCCCACTTTCATGCCAGGTGCAGTATGCATTCTTCATGACTATGCTACTAGCTGCGAAGTGCTTAAGAAACACTTGCCTAATAATTCTTTTCTTGCTCTACTTTTCCAAAGCAATTGCCCCTCTTGCCGGATTGTACTAAACTCAAGTGATTGTCATTCACTTGGAAATGTTTGGGTTAATGCTTCAGAGTGACTCAGATTTTATATTGTTATTAAAACGGAAAGAGGTATCCTTAAATTTGTAATTGTGTCCTGAAGCATTTCAGATGCAGTTCCTAGTTCTTGACTGTCTTCTCACACTGCCCTTCGGAAAGGAGCTGAGCAAGCTATTTTCATGAAGCCCTATCTATCTAATCATGACTACTATGGGGACTTTAAAAAATATATATTTATTTATTATTATACATAAGTACGCTGTAGCTGACTTCAGACTCACCAGAAGATTATGGGTGGTTGTGAGCCTCCATGTGGTTTCTGGGATTTGAACTCAGGACCTTTGGAAGAACAGTCAGTGCTCTTACCCTCTGAGCCAACTCAACAGCCTGGGAACTTTTTTAAGATGAGAAAAAAATAAAGGTGTGAAAGGCTCAGTGATTTCAGCTTCTTTAGTTTAGAAGATAACAGAAACCATAGCTCCGACCTTCAGTGCTGTAAAGAGAAGATGGTTTTATACTTAAAAGAATCTCTTTGTAGAGTATATGAACGATATGTCAAAGTTGCACGCAGCTACTAGGACTACCTAATGAATTTAACAATATTAGGATACAAAGCTAACGTGGAAACATATAATGATAGCCCATCCATTGCTTCTGCCAGGCATTTTGTCACAGCAACAAGACACACACTCTTACAATTAGTTTAGAACATAGGCTTGACTCTCCTCTGTTGGGAGATCGCCTCATGCTTTCCCTCACTATTATTGGGCTTTTACCTCAAGCATGCACATTTCCTTAAGAAACCCAAATCTACAAATGTAAATACATAAAGACGGATAGGGATCAGTTTGGTCATCTTTTGTTGCATTTTTATTGGTTTCATACGAATATTTGTGTTTTCTTTTTCAAGGACTTTTAAGAGACACTGGTATCCATTTGTCACTTTAAAAGGACAGACTTCGGCCCGGCAGTGGTGGCCCACACCTTTAATCCCAGTACTTGGGAGGCAGAGGCAGCCAGGACTACACAGAAAAACCCTGTCTTGGAAAAAAAAAAAAAAGGACAGATTCTATCACCAAACAAAATAAAAAAATTTGACCCTCAAATAAGATGCATAAATTAATGCAACTGTTCACTTGGAAGGTGAAATTCAGTTTTTCTACTTTCTTTTTTTTTCCATTTTTTATTAGGTATTTAGCTCATTTACATTTCCAATGCTATACCAAAAGTCCCCCATACCCACCCACCCCCACTCCCCTACCCACCCACTCCCCCTTTTTGGCCCTGGCGTTCCCCTGTACTGGGGCATATAAAGTTTGCAAGTCCAATGGGCCTCTCTTTCCACTGATGGCCGACTAGGCCATCTTTTGATACATATGCAGCTAGAGTCAGGAGCTCCCGGGTACTGGTTAGTTCATAATGTTGTTCCACCTATAGGGTTGCAGATCCCTTAGCTCCTTGGGTACTTTCTCTAGCTCCTCCATTGGGGGCCCTGTGATCCATCCAATAGCTGACTGTGAGCATCCACTTATGTGTTTGCTAGGTCCTGGCATAGTCTCACAAGAGACAGCTATATCAGGGTCCTTTCAGCAAAATCTTGTTAGTGTATGCAATGGTGTCAGCGTTTGGAAGCTGATTATGGGGTGGATCCCTGGATATGGCAGTCTCTTCATGGTCCATCCTTTCATCTCAGCTCCAAAGAAAGCGGGCCTTTCTTAACTGATTTTCCCCCAGAAAAGCCTGTCCTCCATCTTTACAGAGACCTCTAGAAAGAAGCTTCCTTTAAACTTTAAATAACAACATCATGGCCCTTTGGCCCTTGAACCTTTGCTTTTAGATTTTTTTTTTTTTGTTGTTGTTGTTTTGAGACAGGGTTTCTCTGTGTAGCCCTGGCTGTCATGGAACTCACTCTGTAGAGCAGGCTGGCCCTGAACTCAGAAATCCTCCTACCTCTGCCTCGCAAGTGCTGGGACCAAACGCATGCGCCACCACCGCCCAGCAGAAATTTCTTGTTTTTAACGCCAAACTCAGTGCCAGGAGATAGTTTAGTGTGTGTGTGTGTGTGTGTGTGTGTGTGTGTGTGTGTGTGGTATTGTGGGGTGAATACCTACTCATAAATGTTTGACTAGCACTCTACTGTGGAAGATACACTTCCAGCACAAGAGGTGGCTTTCAACTAGCTCAAAATCAAAAGCGTAGTGAACATATTTCCTGACCTTTACCGCCTCTGGAACATTATGTCCTTATTCTATTAAAGGGATAAGGTCTTTTAAGTACTTGAACAAACCATATTTTGAATCGAAACATTGTTTTTTTTTTTTTAACCTCTTCCCAATCTTTGCATGCATCCTTTGCCCGATGAAGGGGGCTTCTGTTTCTCTTCCTTGGATGGAATCATATTCTGATTCCCCCCATGTTCTTAGCTTTAAAAAAGAACAGGTTAAGTGTGTGTGTGTGTGTGCGTGTGTGTGTGTGTGTGTGTGTGTGTGTGTGTGTGTGTGTAGGGGGGTGATACAGGAGCGCTGGTGAGCAAGACAGGATCAAGTACTAGTTTTTAAAATGTACTGAAAGAACATTCATGAACTTCAGTCAGACTGCTAGCCTTTTTTTATTGCCCAGGAATTTATCACTATGCATTTTCTGGCTAGGCTATCATCTCCTTTTTCTCGTCAAAGGACATATGATTTCAGTTCCAAAACGATATAGGCATGGTGTTGGTCTGAAATGTGTTTTGATGTAGAAAGTAGTAATAGCATCAACAATAAACATTGACCTTGTACGAGTGTGCATGAGCAGTCACACACATCAACTACTGGTCAGTATATGCTGGAAAAATGTCCAAACACTGTTCCGCGGAGCCACTGGAATGAGAAGCCAAGCCCCTTGAACTGGGGCTCGATAAGATAAAAGCTGCAAACGCAGCTCTTACACAAACTGGCTGTTTGGCTGTAGGTAAATCATTTTCCTGTTCAGTTTCCTTATCTGTGAAATCAAAGTTTGGACTGATAAAACACCCCCGAAAGACCTGAGACTGAAACTTCCAAGGAAAAGCACAGAGAAGCCACTTGAAGCTCCAAGGCAAAGGCTTTCTGATTAGGACACCAAGAGTCCAGAACAAACGGGACTGCATCTAATTAACTTTGGAGCTGTAAAAGAAACCAGAGAGCCAAGAGAAAAATCAAGGAGAATGTATTTGCCAGCTATTCATCTAACAGGATATTAATATCTAGAACATAAAAAGAGCTTTAAAAAAAAAAAAAAAAAAAAAAAAAAACCTTGCCAGGCTTGGCGCAGAGTCCTGTACTTCTGAGGGTGAAGTAGGAGGATCATAAATCCAAGCCTTATTTGGGCTACAGAGTGAATTCAATGCCACCCTGACCAGTTTAGTGATAACCTGTCTCAAAAATAGCAAGAGGTCTGATGATCTAGCTCAGCAGAAAAGCATTTGTATAGCATGTGCAAGACCCTAGGCTCTATTCTGTGTGCACACTCTCTCTTTTCTCTCTCTCTCTAATAATAAAAAAGAAAGTATAAGGATTATTTCGGCTAAAGGAAGGAACAGCATTAAGTGGGAAGGAATGAGAAACAAACATGTGTGGCATACATATATGAAATCCATTATTTGTAAAATAAATATAAACTAATAAAATAAGTTATTCTGTACTCAGAATTTTTTTTTGAAGTGCTGGGACATGAAAGCCAAAGGACTTGTTCTCGATAGAAAATGATATAGCTAGAAATGAGCTATATTCCTAGTCCTGAAATGCATTTTAAGGACCTGGGGATATGGATCAGTAGTTAAGAGCACTTGCAGCTTTTGCTGGTTTCAATTTCTAGCACCCATATGTGGCTTACAACCATCTGAAACTTCAGCTTTAGAAAATCAATAGTTTCTTTTAACTTTCACAAGCACCAGGCATAATACCCAGTACACATACATACATGCAAGCAAAACACACACACACACACACACACACACACACACACACATATACATGCACACACACTATTAAAAAAAACTTATTTTTAAAAAGAAACATGCCAGGCGTGGTGGCACATGCCTTTAATCCCAGCACTTGGGAGGCAGAGAGAGGCAAATTTCTGAGTTCGAGACCAGCCTGGTCTACACAGTGAGTCCCAGGACAGCCAGGGGAACACAGAGAAACCGTGTCTTGAAAAATTAAAAAAAAAAAGAAACAATTTTTTTTTCGAGACAGGGTTTCTCTGTATAGCCCTGGCTGTCCTGGAACTCACTCTGTAGACCAGGCTGGCCTCGAACTCAGAAATCCGCCTGCCTCTGCCTCCCAAGCGCTGGGATTAAAGGTGAGCGCCACCACCGCCCGGCAAGAAACACATTTTAAGAGTGCTTTTTCTCTTTATTTTATTTCTCTTTATTGAGGAAAATACCTAATAAAAAATTAATTCTAAAAAAAAACGAAAAAAAAAAGAGTGCTTTTTCTGCAGATAAAACTGTCCAGGTTTTAACACTAATGCAAGTATGGTGCTTTAAATATGTTTGGCCCAGGGAGGTGTGCTCTTGTTGGAGGAAGTGTGTCACTGTGTCGGTGGGTTTTGAGACCCTCTTCCTAGCCATGTGGGAGCCAGTGTTCTGCTAGAAGCATGATGAAGATGTAGAACTCAGCTCCTCCTGCACCATGCCTGCCTGGACACTGCCATGTTCTCACCTTGACAATAATGGACTGAACCTCTGAACCTGAAAGCCAGCTCAAATTAAATGTCCTTATAACAGTTGCCTTGGTCATGAAGTCTCTACACAGTAGTAAAGCCCTAAGACAGGGAGATAGACTTCATTTTTTTTTTTTTTTTTTATGTTGGAGATTTATCCCAGGGCCTTGCACACACTAGGCAGGAGAGTTCTACCATAAAACTGGTCTCTGATTTTTTTTTCATTCTTAGTTCTGTTAAAAAACAAAACAAACAAACAACCCTGATAAATCAGGACTAGGTTCATGGTCTCAGATTTTAACTGGTTTTTATGAGGCACAAACTTCTTTCGTGAGCCCAAGTGGAAGGGAATTCTTACTCTGAAGAATACTGAATGGAATTTTTTTATTGGATATTTTATGTATTTACATTTCAAATGTTATCCTCTTTTCTGGTTTCTCCACCAGAACCCCCCTATCCCATCCTCCCTCTCCCTTTTTCTATGAGGGTGCTTCCCTAACCCACGCCCACCTCCCTGCCCTGGCATTCCCCTACAGTGGGGCATCAAGCCTTCACAGCACCAAGGGCCTCTCCTCCCGTCGATGCCAAATAGGGCCATCCTCTGCTACATATGCAGCTGGAGCCATGGGTCTCTCCATGTGTACTCTTTGGTTGGTGGTTTAGTCCCTGGGAGCTCTGGGGCGGGGTCTGGTTGGTTGATATTGTTGTTCCTCCTATGGGGTTGCAATCCCCTTCAGCTCCCCGAAACTTTTAAACTTTTAAATTTACATTATTTCCCTCTTTGTCTTCTTTCCAGCCCTTCTTCCCGAATCGAATGTCTCCTTTTGATTATTATTATTAACACGTTTTATTCTCCAGTGTTCTAACTCTTAAAGTATCTGTTGAAGATATAAAGAGAAATGGAACTTCGTTTTTTTGTTGTTTGTAGCCATATTTTTGGTTACTTTTTGGGTTTTTTCTCCTCCCCTTACAACCCCCTAACTCTAGATAAGAAAAAGGAAAGAGGGGAAAGGGGGCACTGATATCATTAGACTACTTCCTGCTGATTATGAGCACTGAGTTCCTTGGAGCAAGTGTGACCTTGGCCATCAGGATATTTAATTTCTAACTTCTTTGCACACGACTACTTGACAAACTGCAACCAACAACACATAACCAATGCAGCCCACCTTTTGGTGCCCTAGCATTTATATAATCTCAGAAGAGTCCCCAGAATTCCAAACACCAAGCATTCTCAGAAATTATCTACAACTGTCCACATCACGTCCCTGCTAGAGCAGGAGACAAATTAGTCAACAGCTGTGGACAATCTGAACAGCCTTATATCCCATACCTGGGATTAAAATGAAACCATTCTTGTATTTCTGTGTTTTTAAAGAAACCAAAATGGTCACTACACTTGTTGATTCTTAAAACTCCCTGACTTGGTGTCTTCTGTCAACTGCCAATTATAAATTAAATACACTGCCTCTCAAAGAGGGTGCCATACACTATGTCACCAGGGAAACCCACACGATATACAGCGTGAGGGTGGCCCTGACAGCATCTCTCAATCCCAGGACTCTTATGTACACAGAGGAGATATGAGACTGGATAGGTTGTGATAAAAAATGAGATCCTAGATATTAAAAGTGCTGTTAAGGGAGAAAAACTACAGGTCAGTCAAGATGGATGTTTCCCTCAGCCCATACTTGCTTGGCCTTGCAGTGACTACCCTCGTTTGTCATAATCCCCACTATCATAATGTAAGACCTTGTGGTTTTTAATATTTTGGCTACTAAAATTAGTCACCCTGCTTTTGTCTGTGCTTAATCTATGATACACACATACTATCCTCTAGAATTAGAGATCTTGTTACAATGTTAAGGTTTTGGAAGTCTACGTTATGATTATGGGTGTAGAGAGGGCAGAGGTCTTATATTAAAAACATCTTTGTTATCCGAAAGACATTAAGGTCACACTCTTTGAAAAACACTATACATACATGGCTAGAACATAATATAATGAATGAATCAAAGGTATGACTGTTCCTTACTGATTAATTGGGGATGTGAAGAAAAGCAGTGTCCGGGCAGCTGGGAGAGGAAAGACACTATGAAGGAAGTATAAGAACTGAAGTAGAAGATGACTGAGCATATATTGCTTTTAAAATTGCTTTATTAATTTCAAATTATGAAAAAGATTTTTTTCTAAAATGGGTTAAATTGCCATGCTAACAGGAATGTTTGAATTAAATGCAACAATTAAACAATTTTACATAGAAACCGTTAAGTGGAAACACCAAAAGTTTACAGAAAAAATACCCCCACTTGATAAGAGCTTGTAAAACAGTAGCCATTTTATGAGCTCAGAGAAAATCTTAGATTTCAAGGTATGAGGCAAAAGTCGTAATGATTGTCAGGTTCCGGGGTTCGGAAACGCCTGTAAGGCCTCACCTGCTGCTCCGTAGTCTTTCTCTTGACTTCTGTTCCCTGCACTACAAATCTCCCAACATCCTCTCCCCCTTCATTGCGATCAACATGCCTATTTGGTATGGCCCAGAGAAAGTTAGGCACAAGTCGCCTGACTTTCCTTCGGACATTTCCCCCAGGCTTCTTGTTTTCAACCTCTTCCAGATGGTGGGGTTCTTCTTCACTTTGTTTGGAGGCCTTCCCACCTTTTTTGTCTTTTTTGTCTTTCTCCACAGTGAGATCCAGTATGACTTGTTTAAATTTGGATGCCATCACTCCTAGGAGAGATAAGATTGCTTACTTCCTGGACTTATCAGCACAGAACCCAGGCACGAGACTGGGCCAGAACCCCTCCCACCCCAGAGGCTACCATTTTGCCCGCAAACCCATTTCCAAGACCTCTACAGGTACAAAAAACAGAAGCATGGGATGGGAGGAAAGTAGGCAGGAAAGTTGAACTCCCGGAGGTCAGATCCAGCTCTGCGCACGTTCCCTTTCCTGCTTTCAGTCCCCAGCCCTGCCCCTGCACCTACCTGGGCCTATCCTTGCCTTCTCCTCTTTCTAGAGATGCTCACCACCAGGTGCGCCGCGAAGCTTCTGCTTCTCAGACCTGCGATCAACCCAGAAGGATGGGTGAGTAGGTGGGAGGGAGGACCTGTGGCGCTGTCCCGAGCGCCACCGCCCAGGCTCTTCCCGCCGCCTCGGCCGCCCCCATCCCTCCACGCCGACCACCCCTGGGTCCCCCCGATGCAGGGATGCCGGGGTCTATGGGAAGCTGTCGCGGGGCGCATGCTCCTACTCCCCGAGGGTCTCCGCCCGGGCCCGCCGCCCCCTCCCTGTCCGGCCGTGCCGCTGCGCACACCAGGACGGCCACCTGCAGCCTCGGCCTGCGCTGCCGACGGCCCGGGTGGCGGCCACGGGACCCCGACGACGGGCTCCGCGGGTCCGGTCCGCCGTCCCCCTCACCTGCTCCGCTCTTCCTCCTCCTGCTGCTTTCCGCGCCGCCCGGGCCCGCGTGCTCTGCGCCACCAGGAGCTGCGCCACCAGGAACAGGTGCCTCCGTTAGGGATGGCGGGCTGGAGAGAGTGAGCGAGGGCAGGTCCGAGACCCAGCGAGGGGTGTGAGCCTGCGTGGGCTAGTCACGTGCCACTTGCGTCAGAAGCCAAAGCTCCGCCCCCGGCCCCAGCCCCTCTTTCCGCCCCCAGTGTCTTGCTGTGCAAAGTTCAGGTCCCTTCTTCACCTCTGGGTCCCTTTAAGGTCTCCAGCTTGGGCCCTGTCTCTCTGAGCCCTGGGCATTTCATGGCCTGACAAAAAGAAGGGCAGTGGGTGCTCTGTGGGCTGCTGGCCATTCCCAGTTCTCTGGGAGATTGATTTTTCCTTCTCTGTTTTCAGAATGCTCCTTCTGGATGCTCTCTCTGCTCCAAAACCTGGATTCTTTTCTCAGAATTCAAATGGAGATAAGGATTGGCGACATAGCTCAGTGGTTAAAGTACATATTGTGCAAGTGTGAAGATGATAGGAGGGAACAGTAGAATTCTTGTGGATGCAGAACACGTGTAAATGTCTTTTGGGAAACCTGTAATTCTAATTTTAGAAGTCAGGGACTAGCTAACTGAACTTCCTGAATACAGTTTAAATATCCTATGGACAACTAAGGACCTTTTACAGGTGTGTTGAGAAATAAAAACCCTTAATAATTTCAACATGAATGCTGGGCAGTGGTGGCACATGCCTTTAATCCCATCACTTGGGAGGCAGAGGCAGGCAGATTTCTGAGTTCGAAGCCAGCCTGGTCTACACAGAGAAACCCTGTCTCGAATTTCCATATGAGCAGGGTGGTGGTGGAATATGCCTTGAATCCCAGCACCAAGGAGGGAGAGGCAGGCAGATCTCTGAGTTTGTGGACAGCCTGGCCTATAAAGGGAAACCCTGTCTCAAAAAATCATGCTAGCTAGAGTATATTTGAGATTTAGCTTTGACAGAAATCCCCTACCTCAATAAAAAGGTAGAAGAGCATTGGAAGATGATTTACATAGGCACATGTGTATCAACATGCATACACATGTGTATCAACATGCATACACATGAGTACACCACAGGCACGGAAAGTGAAGGAAAAAAATCATTTAAATGGAGGCAAAAACTAAATAGTAAAAAAAAAATTAATGCAGAAGATTGGTAAAAAGTATTTATGATGAGCAAGATGTCAAAAAACATATCTGCCCCACCTACTCCACTTCCAAACTGTAGTTCTTTCTGCTACCATACAGAAATACAGGAGAGGGTGAGAAAAATTAAATAGTGAATTTTTTTCTTAATACCTTGTATTTCTCATCCCTTTTCTAAAATAAAGTTTGTTGTTGCATTAACTTTATTTTGGTTTTCTACTATGGCAAATCTCCAACATATTTAAAATACAAAGGAATGCTGTAGACATAAGCTACTGATTACCACTGATTCCACAGTTAAGCCATGGACAATTTTTTTTCTCTATCCTTACCTATTCAATGAATTTAGTCAGGCATATTTCAAAGTCATGTGCATTTCTAAGATAAGGACTCACCACATACATTCACAGTTCATTTAAACACACACATGCACACACATATTCCATAAAACTTTAATATTTATGTCCAACTTGTGTTCAAATTCCTAGTTGCTTTATATGTTTTTAAGGCTTTGCTTTAGACACTAAATATGGCCCATGCGTTTGATTGGTTGCTGCATGTCCTAAATTTCTTGTAATCTATACATTTATACTTTTCAGTTTTCTCTTCAATTTAATTGTTGATGAAACAATCATTTGTAGGATATTTCTCCACAACTTGCATCTTGCTGTTACCGTCATTAACATTTGTTTTTAATTTTTTCTATCAGAAAAGAACTAATTGTAGAAAAGATCAAATTTAGGTTTTCTGTCTACTTCTCAGGTTCTCTCAGGGGAGAATCTTTGACTCTTCATTTGTTGTTTGATAAAATAAATATCAATTATTACTTGCTTTCTGTTTTCCTCTTTTTTGTAATTTTAGTTGGACTATTGACATAGGACTTCCTTTTTTAGGTTTGGCTCCCTAGAAAAAGAGCCTTGTTTATGGACATGACCTTTACATGTTAAAGTGGAGAAAAGCAAAGGGATGGAGAAGGAATAATGAAGCTTAACTGGAGCTTAACCTTAGTTACCACCACCTGGAGACTCTGAAGATCAGTGCTCACACTTTGATAGGAAGGCACCTATTTCGTACCCTAGTACCAGTCTGCTTCAAATTAGATATTACATAAATGAAACAGAGCATAATCTCTGGAGGAGGTGGCTCTCATTTGGTTGGGAACAATAGTTAGAGACGGGGGCAACATTTTTTTTCACAGCCAATACTCACGGCCAGGACAGGCTTCATGAGTATGGCCTATGGTGTATATATAACACAGTACATATGCTGTCTTAGGGTTTTACTGCTGTGAACATACACCATGGCCAAGGCAAGTCTAATAAAGGACAACATTTAATTGGAGCTGGCTTACAGGTTCAGAGGTTCAGTCCATTATCATCAAGGTGGGAGCATGGCAGTATCCAGGCAGGCATGGTGCTGGCGGAGATGAGAGTTCTACGTCTTCATCTGAAGGCTGCTAGCAGAATATTGACTTGCAGATAGCTAGGATGAGGGTCTTAAAGCCCTCATCCACAGTGACACACCTACTCCAAAAAGGCTACACCTACTCCAACAGGGCCATACCTTCTAATAGTGCCACTCCCTGGGCCAAGCATACACAAACCATCACATACGGTGTATATAACATAGTGTGATTCCAAAACTCTTCTGCCTGCCTTTTAATTTTTTTATTTTCTTTTTGCATTTTTTGAGACAGGGTTTCTCTGTATAGCCCAGGCTGTTCTCACACTCAGAGATCTGCCTGCCTCTCTTCCCTCCTTGGTGCCGGGATTAAAGGCATATTCCACTGCTCATGTTGAAATTTTTATTTCTTTTTTTCCTTTTTAAAGATTTATTTTATGCATATAAGTACACCACCATTGCTCTCTGCAGACACACCAGAAGAGGGAACCAGACCCCATTACAGATGGTGCTGGGAATTGAACTCAGGACCTGTGGGAGAGCAGTCTGTGCACTTAACTGCTAAGCCATCTCTCCAGACTAGGTTTTTAAATTTCTTAACTCATTTGTAAAAGATCCGTAGTTGTCCATAGGAGATTTAAACTATATTCAGGAGGTTCAGTGAGGCGACAGGTCCCTGACATTTATTCCTAAGCTTCCCTCTTCCGATGTTATTTTTGTGTGAACTAGGTACTGTCCCTTCTGCAGTAGTCTTATCTTCTGATTAGTGGGTGTGGTAAGTGAGTGTGGTAAGTTTCAAAACTCCACTTGTTTATCGGGAGCACCATTGGGCCAGAGTCTGACTCTGCTTCTAAGAAAGTGAGGATAAGTTCCTATCTAGCACTCTATACTTTTACATTTCCTCAGATGATTATTGTTCCAGTGCTGCTTAGGACCTGATGCCAAACAGGAGGGGGGAGGGGGAGGGGGAGGGGGAGGGGGAGGGGGAGAGGGAGAGGGAGAGACTGAATTTAGGTAATGGGAATTGGGTTGAGGACTTAATGGTCATTTAGAATGATCAAACTCTTCCCCAGGTAAGGGATAGAATCTGACTCCTAGTCTGGAAAAGTACTGATTATTTTCTTAGAACATATTTAGGAATAATTAACTCCAGCTAGTACATGTCTCCTCAATACCCACTAAAGCAAAGTATTTCCTGAAACACTAGACTTTTTTTTTAAGGAAAAAAAAATAGGGCTGGAGAGATGGCTCAGTGGTTAAGAGTACCAACTGCTCTTCCAGAGGTCCTGAGTTCAATTCTCAGCACCCACATGGTGGTTCACAACTTTGTTATGGGATCTGATGCCCTCTTCTGGTGAGATCATTAGATCTGATGCCCTTTTCTGGTGTGTATTCATATAAATAAAATAAGTAAGTCTTAAAAGACAAATGTGCTTTGTAGCCAAGTGTGACATTGAACTCCTGCTCTTTCTGGCCCTGCCTCCCAAGTGCTGGGATTGCAGACGGTCACCCCCATGCCTGGCCTGTAAGTTTTCAAATTTTGGTGAACGACTCATTACTCTTGATTTATTACATCTTACAAACTATTTTGAGAAGCTATGACCTTAAATTCCACTGTAAAAGATTTTGTCCACCACCACAAGAAACCCTACAGAGTCAACTAACCTGAGCCCAAAGAGGCTCATAGAGTCAGAACCACCAACCAAAGAAAATGCATGGGACTGACCTAAGTCCTTTGCACATATGTAGCAGATGTGCAGCTTGGCCTTATTGTGGGTCCCCCAAAACTGGAGCAGTGTTTTACCCTGATTCAGTTGCCTGCCTGTGGATCCTGTTCCCTTAACTGGGCTGCTTTGTCTAGCCTTAATAGAAGATGCACCTAGTCCTACTGCCAAGGCATTTGACATCCATGGAAGACCCCCCCCCCCTTTTCTGAAGAGAAAGGGAGGAAGTGTATGAGGAGGAGGAGAGGTGGAGGGAAGAACTGGGAGGAAAGAAGGGAGGGAAAACTGCATTTGGGATGTAAAGTTAATAAATTAATTAATTTAAAAATATCCATAATTGAAAAAAGGATTTTTGTCCATAATTTAATGACCAATATAGATTTGGTTTTTCCTCTTTTTATTGAAATATTATTCTGCATAAAACTTTATTATTTCTAAGTGGATACATTCAGTTGTACATTTATCATATTCACAAAGTTGTATAATAATAACCAGTATATAATTAAATGGTATTTCTATCATCCACTCCCCAAAGCCTACAGCTGTTATTAGTCACTCCTAATTCATTGCACAACTTTTGGCAAGGACTGATATACTTTCTGAATTTATGGATAGGCATGATGTGTCTTTCAGTCTGCATTTGAAATTTTATTTTCAAAGGTAGCTACATTTTAGCATCTATCAGAAACACCAACTGTAAGCTAGATAAACCCCTTTCTCTACTCCTCACAAGGAAATATGGTGTCCTGATGGCAAGACTCTATCCACCCAAGGCTTCATCTTGTGAACATGTAAATTTATTTGAAAGCAAAAAATGCTAATTTAGAATGATGCTAAAGGGGCTCCCTGCTTGAAGGCAATTGCATAGGGATTGCATAGAGTTGTATTTGTCCAGAGCCAGTACACATAGGCCCACGCAACCATGGTTCAATTGCAAGGTTTTGTGTGTGTGTGTGTGTGTGTGTGTGTGTGTGTGTGTGTGTGTGTCTGTCTGTCTGTCTCTGTCTCTGTCTCTGTCTCTCTGTCTCTCTGTCTCTGTCTCTGTCTCTCTCTCTGTGTGTGTGTGTGTGTGTGTGCGTGTGTGCGCGTGTGTGTGTGTTCATCTTGAATGAGCAACCATGTGCAGAAGGTTAACCCATTCCTGGTACTAGGATTTTCATTTAATACTTTGATTCTGGGAGCAGCTTTATCTATCCATGTAGAATACTTCTGTTTAGACTTTTTTTTAAAACCGTATGCCATGGTGCACATGTAGAGGTACAACTTTAAGGCATTGGTTCTCTCCTTCTACCACATGGGTCCCAGGGATTGAACTCGTTCACCAGAGTTGGCAGCAATAGCCATTTCACTGGCCCTGGATGCTTTCTTTTTTAAAATTGGGTTATCTTACTCATTAGCAGGCTTCTTTCTGCCATTTTTGTGAATTCTTAGTTTTGTTTCATCTTTCCCCACAACTCCTTTTCCTAATCTCACTCCCCTCTTGTCTAACCCATCCTCCACCCATTCCCTCGTTCATTCTCACTTCACACTTGCTCTCTTATTTACCTGGTAAAGCCTTTTTCTTCTTTCTTTTCATGGGCATTTGCTTTCCCATTAATGCACGTACATAAATACTAACTGTTAAGCTTCATGTATAAGAGAAACATATGATATATCTCTTTCTGAATATAATATTTTCCAATTCCATCCATTTACTTTGACGGACCTAACTTTATATGTGATTTTATTTCCTCTTTATTGAAAATTCGGACTCCTTTTCTTTGTTCTGTACATTTAGTGTTTTAACTATAGCATGACACGAAGAGTTTCTTAGTGTTTTCATGCCTCCTGTGCTTGGGTAGTCAGTTCTTCCCTAAACCTGGGAATTTTTTTTCTATGATTATTTTGAGAGTGTGTCTTATGCTTTGGCATGAATTCTTCACGTATGGGCATAATTCATAGATTTGGTCTTTATATAGTGTCCCCAAAATCTCACACATGCTGTTGAAATGCTTCCTAAATCTGGTGATTTTTCTTGCCTAAATTATCCAATCCCTCTACCTTAACTTTAAACCTGATGTTCTGCCCATTCTATTAGTGAAGCTTTTTCTTCATTTTCTTTATTATTTAATGTATTGAACCTTTAATCTACAGTACTACTTCAGTTTCCTTTTCCTTCATTATTTCTTTTTTAAAAATAAGCTTTATTATGAAAAAAATTTTCCTTTGAAAATAAATAAAAACGTCACACACCAAAATTAGCCAAACCCAAAGTCTATACCACCTAAAATGGAAGCTGTGAAGTTTCACGTTAAATTTTACATTTTCAGTACTGCATATATCTTATGCACTTAGTCACCACTAAAATAAAAAGGAAATCCATGACAGTATAATAACCAGCAAAACAGTTAGCTTTCTGTCCTCTTTCATAACCCATGTCTATTACTTGCATTTGGTCCTTCCTTTTCTCCTAATTTAACTATTCTTGTTCTCATTTCTTCATGTTATACTGCACCCACATGTACATTTGATTACATAGATACATTTACTGTTGCCTAGATTCTACATATGAGAGAGAACATGCTGTGTGGACCTCACTTAATGTACTTTCTAAATCCACCGTTTTTCCTGCACATTTTTAATGTCATTTTTTAGAGCTGAGTAATATTCTAGTTTTCATTATCTACTGATGGGCAACTAGGTTAATTATAATTGCTTGCTGTAGTGAATAAAGCAGCAATAAACATTGGGGTAGAATGTTTATTGTATCTTTATGGCAGGGTATGGGGTTCTTTGAGCATATGCTCAAGAGCAAAGTAACTGAGCCATATGGTAGATTTATTTTTAACATTTTTTGAGAACTCTCCAAAATGACTTCCACTGTATTAATTCACACCCCCATCAACAGTAAATAAAGGTTCATTTTTCTCATATCTGCTCCAACATTTGCTGTCAGATTTGTTGACGGTAGCCATTCTGACTGTGGTGTGTATGGTGGTATGTCAAAGTAGTTTTAACTTACGTTTCTCTGATGGCTAAGATACATTAAAAACAAAGTATTGGCCATTTGTGTTCTTTTGTTTTTAAACTGTCTCTTCTGTTCATTTTCCTATGTTGCTATTGCTAGTTTTATCCTCTTGGTATTTGTATTGGAGTCACAGAACTTATGGACTCTCTCTCTCTGTGTCTCATATATATATATATATATATATGTGTGTGTGTGTGTGTGTGTGTGTGTGTGTGTGTGTGTGTGTGTGTTTTAAGGAAAATTATTGGAGTGAATTACAGGCTGCATTCCAACTAACCCAACAATGGGCAGCTGTGAATGGGAAGTCCAAGAATCTAAGAGTTGTTCAGTCCCACGAGGCTGGGTATTTCAGCTAGTCTTCTGTATAAGCTGGAATCCTGAAGAAGTAGACTCCAACAGATGTGCTGACAGGTAAGTGCAAGTGGACAATGAAGAATGAACACTTCCTTCTTCCACTGTCCTTATATAGGCCTCCAACAGACTTTATGGTCCAGATGTTGTGTGTGCCTCAAGATCTGGATTAAAGGTGTGTTTCTGTCTGGATTAAGTGCATGTGCCATCCCACCTCAAAATCTGGATCAAAAGCCTGTGTCTTCCAGCCTCACGATCTGGTCCCAGGTGTGCCTTTCATTTCTGGATTGTAGTTCATTCCAGATATCGTCAAGCTGACAACTGGGAATAGCCATCACAGTATTTAATTTCTGCAGTTGTTTGTAAATTCTGCACTTTAGCCCTGTGTCTGAAGTATAGCTTCAGTCCTGATGTTCGGTCTTCTATATAATTCATTCTGTCCGAGGTTTTTATTTGCCTTGCTGAACCTTTAGTTTCCAGTATCATTTCAGTTTGTCTTTTCTTCAGTATTTTTATTTCCTCACTGAACTGTGTATTCTTGTTTTGAGTTAGCTTTACTGGTTTATTTAGCCATTTGTGATTTTTTTGGAATTCATTCAGGAATTTTTTGCGGGGGGGGGGGATTCTGTTTGAATTGTTTAGATATTTATGTTCATTCTTGTGAGATATTTATCCTGAATTTCATCTAAGTTGCTGTCATAGTGTGTTGATACTCTAAGATTGTCATTTTTGGAGGAGACATTGCATAGCAATGGTAGCACCACAGTTGGCCTGGTCACATCAACCATCAGTCAAAACAATCTCTCAAAGACATGGCCACCGGCCAAAGCTGATCTGGGAAATTCTTCAGTTGGGGTTTCTTTTTCCCAGGTTACTTAAGTTGATATTAAAAAACAGTTGTTGGGTGGGGATAGAGAGATGGCTTGGTGGTTAAGAGCACAGGCTGCCCTTCCAGAGGTCCTGAGTTCAACTCCCAGCAATCACATGGTGGCTCACAACCACTGTAATGGGATCTGATGCCCTCCAGTAGCATCTGAAGAAAACGAATGTGTATTTATATACATAAAGTAAATAAAAATTTCTTTTAAAAATTGGGATAATATTCAAAATAAACAGAAAAATATACTGATATCTGTAGGATTATCATTATGATTCACAACACTGGAAACAACCCATGTGTTTACCATTGAATGCATTGTTAAATAAGATACAAGAGTATGTTTTCACAATTAATGGGATGAAGTATTGATATGCTCGAACAGTGATGAGCAGGTGAAGTGAAGGAAATCAGATGCAAAAGATTAAATGCTGTGATCTGGGTGTAGCTCACTTGATAAACTGTTTGCCCGAGCTCTGGGTTTGATTTTAAGCAGCTAATAATCTGGGTGTCCTTGTATATATACTTGCAACCCCAGTACGACAGCAGTAGGTGAAGGCAGGAGGATAAGGAGTTCAAGGTCATCTACAACTAGATAGTGAGTTCAAAGCTAGCCTGGGTTACATGAAATCTGTCTGAAAATATAAACTAAAAAGGAAGACTAATGTTGTGTGAGTCTACTCATATGCAATGGCTGAAATGGCAACTCTAAAGACACTAAGAATATTTGTGGTTGCTGGGTTGAAAGAAGGAATTAGGATTTAACTGGACTAAGGGAGGATAGGATATTGGAGGATGATGGGAACATCTAAAACTCAGTTGCCCTGCTCTGTATATTACTATTCATCACCCTATTGTTATCATTCTTTCTTTTTTTTAAAGATTTATTTATTACTGTAAACAAGTACACTGTAGCTGTCTTCAGACACACCAGAAGAGGGCATCAGATCCCATTACAGATGGTTGTGAGCCACCATGTGGTTGCTGGGAATTGAACTCAGGACCTCTGGAAGAGCAGTCAGTGCTCTTAACTGCTGAGCCATCTTTCCAGCCCCCCCCCCCATTGTATTTTCAAATGGGTAGATTTTATTGTCTGCAAGTTATATTACATGAAAGATGATAAAACATAATACTGGCCTGGACTTCCACCATATCTAACCATTGCTGCAGATGGTAGCTATACTGAAGCCCCGCTGACTATATATTGATGCAAATTTCTGTAGTGATTATAATTTTCACTTCCTACCACAGGTGCTAACTTTACATTCCTCGTTTGCAAATAAACAAATAAATAAAAGCCACTTTACATTTCACCACTTCACATCTTTTCAACTATGGCAGTGGAGGAGAGTGGGGTTTGGACAGAATTTAGTACCACCCCTCTTTGTCTTCAAGGAGTCCAAATGGCACTACCTTTCTTTAGTGTTAATTTGACAGTGCCTACCCTAGGGTAAATAGGTGCATGTCCTTGTACCACCAGTTTTGTTTGCACGAATTCACTTTCAGGGCAGTGTGAGAGATACTGGTAAAGCCCTTTTTCTAGGCTCACACAGGACACAAAAGCACTGAAAAGGAAGAACGAAGCAGAGGGAAATGTGGTCCTCACCTCCCTCACCCCCAGCATGTTCTCTCATACACAGACATATTTACACCAGACGGCTCTTTTAGAATATTAGAATTCTCTAAGTCAGTTTGCTAGGCTCAAACAGGGCTCACTCATCTCATGTCACAAATGGGTACATGAGCTTGGTCTTAAACTGTGCCCTCTAGCAGCATATGCACCCTGAAAATGTCACTCACTACAAAGCCTATGACAGGGAATATCAGGATACATCCAACAACATGATGTTGTTAAAATTTACTGTGTCGCTTCCATAGGCAGAGATTTTGGAGACAACAAAACCACACTATAATGAAAATCAGGATGCAAGAATATTTCTTCACTCTCAGCTTATCAATCATTTCAAATGTGCAATGATGCAACAAATGCTGTTAAAATGGCTCAGGGTGTTTTGCATTAGCAGAGATGTGCATATATCTGAATATATGTGTTAGTAAGCAGCAGAGTATTACATACACTGTTTTTGTCACTCAAAACTACTTAAGGAACTAAACTTTTATTACTAGTATACTGAATAAATTTTGGAACATCCATAGAGTGAAACACTCAGCCAACAAACATAAATGTGAGGTTTCCTTGAAATTAGTTTAAAACGTTATAGAAATATATTGCTCTAGACAGTCATAGTGCTGTATACATATAAACTCCATTATTGAGAGAGCACTGAGACAGAGTGATTCAATGTAGTCTTTGCTACATAATGAATTCCAGATCTATGTAGGCTGCACAGGAAGAGTCTGTCAGGAGAGGAGAGGGGAGGGGAGAAAAGAGGACAGGAGCAGGAAGAGGAAAGAGACAGGAGAAGAGGAGAGGGCGGGGGGTTGGGGAGAGGGGAAGGGAATGTGGAATTGGGGAGAAAGGAGAAATCAGAAAGGAGACAAGGAAAACAGGCAGTATTTAACCCAGAAATTTCAAAGGATAAAACATTTGCTTTCATGTAAAAGTTTCTGTCCATGATGATAGGCCAGTCTTTCTGTCTGGTGGCCCACATTATTCCTGTACACTAGGACTGTCCTCTATTCTACCTAGGCTTCCTCAAAACTCTGAAGATGGGTTGGCAACAGCCACTCTTTTCTACCTTCCCACTCAATCGGCGTTCAAGCTGCAGAGCAGAATTATACCACAAGGTGGCGCGACTTCCATCCCCAGACCAAATGTGTCTTGGAAAGCATATTATATAACGAGCAGGAGATTAAGTCTCTACATTTAAAACTAGCTTATACAAACTGATTCTAATTCTGTCTAAAAAAATACAGGAATGGATGAATATTGTAAAAACACACTATGAAACACCAGGTTGCTCTTATGCGACTTGGCAGCCAGTCACAAGCAGGCATAGGGTAGCCCAATGACCCTGAGTGTCAGAGGGACAGAGTGCCAAAGTGGGGTCCGGATGTCTGTTCCATAGCATCCTGAAGAGAAGTGACAGAGGACAGGGTGAAGAAAGGTCTAGAAAGTCCCATACCAAGGGTAGGGTGATGGAAAATGAATATCCTGATCTTTATGGAATGTGTGTATCTTAATTTACACAGACTGCAGAAAAGATAGATCAGAGAATGCCAGGTAGATTTGAGGTCGATAGCAAATATAAGAGATTTAATATACGTATGGCATTTCCAAATAAGAATATTAGCACAATAAACCCCGTTAGTGCATCTGTTTCTCTGCAAATGTCCACCCTAGCAATTAAAACATATAGCTGGCACCGCTTGAATGCCATCTCTTGGTCAAAGTGAAGACTGCAGCTGTATCTGAGCACTTGGCCACAGCTGGAGAAAAGAGGAACTTCTGCCTACTGCCTTTAATGAGACCAAACCTCCAGGGCTTTGGGTTTCTGTCACCATTGTTTTCCTGGGCTATAAACAGGCACATTTTATCACATTCCTAAAGATAAGATTGGAAGGTAGCTGGGCAGTGGTGGCGCACGCCTTTAATCCCAGCCCTTGGGAGGCAGAGGCAGGCGAATTTCTGAGTTCGAGGCCAGCCTGGTCTACAAAGTGAGTTCCAGGACAGCCAGCGGGCTGTCTGTCTCGAAAAACAACAACAACAACAACAACAACAACAACAACAACAACAACAACAAAACCAAGAAAGAAAGAAAAAGATAAGGCTGGGTATGGTGTAATAGCATTACTTACGAGGCACAGGCCCAACTGATGCGAGTTTAGGGCAGGTATGGGCTACATAAGTAGTTCAAAGCTAATCTGGACTACAGAGTAAGACCCTGCCTCAAAAACAAACTTAACAAATAACAACAACGACAACAAACCATTGGGTTCTAGGAATTAGAAACATACAGGCCCACATACACAGAGTTCATTTTATTTTTCCATTTCCCTCATTTTTCATTTTCCCCCACGAAACTGAGTGAATTTTTTCATAAAAACATGGCAAATAACTTAATGTTTTGTCAGTTTGGGCAAACATATTTTCTCCTTTCCATTTTACAAATACATTTTATCCTCATACAAATTTCAAACGCTATGAAAGCACATTTGATTATTTGGACTAAATATACCCTTCTTGACCGACCTAAAGCTGCCTGTCCCTGTAGGTGACCTGAGGATGATTGTTGTCAGAATCGCAGGAAGCGCTGTCACACGCACCCTGCTTTTCCTACTCCTCAGAAAATGGTAAGGAAACAGGTAAATTGGCAGTAATTAATTCCTATGACTGGCAAATTTCAACATCTTAGTCAACTTCTATGACTCGTGCAGCTTCAGTTAGCGTTTTTTGTTTGTTTGTTTGTTTTAAGATTTTTATTTATTTATTATTATAAGTAAGTACACTGTAGCTGTCCTCACACACACCAAAAGAGGGCATCTGATCTCATCACAGGTGGTTGTGAGCCACCATGTTGTTGCTAGGATTTGAACTCAGAACCTTCAGAAGAGCAGTCAGTGCTCTTATCCGCTGAGCCATCTCTCCAGCCCTTATATTTCTTCTTTTGTCAACTATCTGTTCATCTCATTAGCCCTTTTGTCTATTGGAAATTCTATTTACTTGGTGTTTAATTTCTGTAGTTCTTTGTTAAATTCTGGATATTAGTACTTATTAGAAATATAGCTGGTGAAGGCCATTCTGTGGACTGTGTCTACCTACTCTGCTGATAATTTCCTTTACTGTACAGAAACTTTTCTCTGTGTAGCCCTTGGCTGTCCTGGATCTTGATTTGTAAAACTGGCTGTCCTGGAACTCACAGATATCTACCTGCCTCTGCTTCCTAAGTGCTGAGATTAAAGGAGTGCACTACCATCACCCAGCCAGTAACTTTTTCAATTTATATACTTGGAGTAAGTTCCTGTGCTACAAAAGTTCTGATAAATTTTTTTTGCCCACCCCAGTGCCTTTGCCACAGTCTTAATGTTTTCCTTTACAGCAGTGGATCTCACCCTTCCTAATGTTGCAGTCTTTTAATACAGTTCCTCATGTTATGTTGACCTCCAACCATAAGTTATTTTCGTTTCTACTTCATAACTGTAATTTTGCCAGTGTTATGTATTGTAATGTATATAACTTAGATGCTACCCTTGTGAAAGTGTTATTCACTCCAAAGGCATCACGAGTGATCCATAGGTAGACAGCTACTGCTCTAGAATTTCCAACAGTTTAGGTTTTGAATTAAGGTCTTTAATCCATTTAAGACTGCTTTCTATAAGGCAAAAGATATGGAAATAATGTCATTCTTCTATAAGTAAGTGGATATCCTGTTTTATTCCAACCCATGCATTTACTATCTTTGCTGAAGCTGTAGCTTTGTTGGTTTATTTCTAGGTCTTCTATTCTGTTCTATTGATCTGTTTTTATGCCAGTGCCAGGCTATCTTTTTCTTTCTTTCTTTCTTTCTTTCTTTCTTTCTTTCTTTCTTTCTTTCTTTCTTTCTTTCTTTCCTTCCTTCCTTCCTTTCTGTCTTTTTTTTTTTTTCGAGACAGGATTTCTCTGTATAGCCCTGGCTATCCTGAAACTCACTCTGTAGACCAGGCTGGCCTTGAACTCAGAAATATGTCAGCCTCTGCCTCCCAAGTGCTGGGAATACAGGCATGGGCCACCACTGCCCGGTGCCAGGCTATCTTTATCACTAAAGCTATATCGTATAATTGAGATCAGGTACTGTGAAATATTTAGCTGTGTTTTTTGACTTGCTTTGGTTAATTATGATATTTGTGGTTGCATATGAATTTCTATATTGTTTTTCCTACATTGATAGAATATGACATCAGGATTTGATGGATATTGTATCACATCTGTCCATTAATTATATTATAGAGCCACTTCCCCCAATATTTCACCATTCAGGAAGCATGGAGTTCTCCATTGTCTAGTGTCTTCTCCGATCCCTTTCACAATGTCTTTGACTTTTGATTTTAGAACTCTTTTTTTCTCCTTGGTTAGATACTTTAGTTTTTGGAACTATTATGAATGGGACTTTATTCTAATTTCTTTTTCTAAGATTTTATTGTTGCATGCATGAAAGATACTTTAAAAACACATACTCCATAAAGCTAGAAAGGCTAGATGAAATGGATGAATTTCTAAATAGATATGACTAACCAAAACTAAAGCCAGAAGATAGGAGGATACTTAACCTAATTCATTACAAACAACCAGATCAGTACTTCAGTCTAAAGACCCTTCAAAGAAAAGCCCAGGACAGGACACTTTCACTGCAGCATTCTGTCAAACTTTCAAGCAAGATTTACTATCAATTCTTTGGAAGTAGTTCTACAAATCAAAACAAACCAAAACAACAACAACAACAACAGAACACTACCAAATTCATTCTAAGTATCATATCGACACTAAGATCAGGTAACAACACAAAAAGACAAGAAAACTCCAATGAACACAAATGCAAAAATGGCAATAAAATGCTTGCAAATTGTATTCTGGAAGATATTAGGAAGATAATACATCATGACAAAGTGAGATTCATCACAGAGATGCATGGTTAATGGAACATGCAAAGATCAATAATATAAAACATGCAAAGATCAATAATATAGGCAGGCAGTGGTGGCACATACCTTTAATCCCAGCACTTGGGAGGCAGAGGCAGGCGGATTTCTGAGTTCGGGGCCAGCCTGGACTACAGAGTGAGCTCCAGGACAGCCAGGGCTACACAGAGAAACCGTGTCTCAACAAAACAAAACAAAACAAAACAAAACAAAACAAAACAAAACAAAACAAAACAAAAAACAAAACAAAACCAAAACAAACAAAAACAACAAACAAACAAAACAAAAAAGGTCAATAATATAATGCACCTTACAAACAAACTCAAGGAGCAAAACCACATAATCATCTCAATTGATGCTAAAAAGGCATTTGATAAATTTAAAGGTTTCTTGATGACAAAGGACCTGGATCTTAGGAGGAGATGTATTACAACTCAAAATAATAAGGAAGAACAACATTATTAACCAACCGGACCCCCCAAAGCTCGCAAGGACTAAGCCACCAACCAAAGAGTACACATGGTGGGACCCATGGTTCCAGCCCCACATGTAGCAGAGGATGACCTTCTTGGACATCAGTGAGAGGAGAGGCCCTTGATCCTGTTGATGACCCAGTGTAGAGGAATTCGAGGGCGGGAGGTGGGAGTGGGTGGGTGGGGGAGGAGGAGGATAGGGGTGTGTGTGGAGGGGAAACTGGGAAGGGGGAAATGTCAATAAATAAAATGACCAATAAAAATTATCTGTCCCTTATTCTAAAGTCACTTGTTAAATACTGGCCATCATTTAGGTGTTTGATGGGCCACCTTCATTGAGAAGAATTTTCAGAAAGGGCCTGACACATGGTGATTACTGGACTGCAGAAAAGCACACAGATGTGTAAGTTATTCTTTAACTATATATTTAAATTTCCCACTTTCTCTAAATTCACACGGGTTATGAGAAATACCTTGTAGCAGAAGAAAATCACAATTGTTCTTTCCCTGGGGGAAATGTTATAGCTTTGATTATATAACTTTAACTAAACCATGAAGCAGCCATTTAGTTTTTAGGGTTGAAATTTAGAAACCTTCTTTCTAACTTACCTCTGCCTTTGCTATATAGTTCCCCCAATAACAAGACAGCTACTATCTGTCCTAATAAGTGGACAAAGCTTGGCTTTTGTGGATTGCCTATATAATACAGGCAGTAATAGCTCATAATGACTCAGAGAGTCTAGCACACCCTGCCAAATCTAAAACTGTCTTTAATTCTTTAATATCCCCCAACTGTTCTTGCATTGTTGGTGATCATCAGTGTACTCACATTGGGTCGAACTTCACATGCAACTCTGCTGAAAAAATGAGATGTCTATATCTGATTTTATAAGCTTCATATAGCCATAGCCAAAACACACATATTCAAGGTCCATCTACATACTCATAAGGAACCAGTAAGATGTCCTTGCCACTCACTCCTGGTTTTAGAGTAGACTTCTGGTGCTGGAGAGATGCCTCAGCAGTTAAGAGCACTGACTGCTCTTCCAAAGGTACTCAGTTCAAGTCCCAGCAAGAACACTGTGACTTACAACCAACTGTAACAGGATATGATGCCTTCTTCTGGTGTGTCTGAAGACAAGGTATTCATACACATAAAATAAATTAATCTTTAAAAAAGAGTAGACTTCATCTCCAAGCTTTTTGCCTCCTTGGACTATGATTAATGTGCTCAAGCTTCAAGCCACCTTGTCAGCAGGGCTTATAGAAGGGACCATGACCAACATTCTAACTAGTCTTTCTGGTTGATGTTAAGTTGAATCAAATGTTCCGAGATGAAGTTGAAGTATTTTACCATTCTCATCTATTTTAGAACATTCATTCTAGTTGATGACATTACCTAACCCAAAGCTTTGCGCACCAGACATTTTTCCAGAGAGGATGTACACATGGCCAACAAGCACATACAAGGGTAAAAATGTAAAAAGATACAGCACCATTAAGCACTGAAGAAATTAAAGTATAATAAACCCCAGATACCACCTTATAACTGCTAGATAGTCAGTATCAAGATATAAGAGATATCACATTTTGGCAAGGATGTGGAAAAACAAATCCCTTATATACTGTTGGTGGAAATGTAGATTGATAGACATTAGGCAGAATGATGCAGTAGTCCCTCTGGCATTTAAACTAGAGCTACCTTGTGGTCCAGCTATCCAAATTCCTCTTTTGGTCACAAACTAAAAGGGTATAACAGCAACAGTGTTTATCAAAACATTATTCATAACAGTTAATATGTGAATAATCTAAAGCCTGTTGGCATACAAATGGATGGGTTATTGCCTATGTTCAAAGAAAAACTCAGCCATAAAGGAAAGTTTTGCTATTTGATAACATAGATGAAGCTGGCAGGCATTATAAGGCAAATATTGTATGTTTTTACTTATAATGTAAACCTAGTTAAACTCGGAAGTCACCTGTACATATTTCCAGTTAGAAAGACAAAATGGGGGCTGGTGAGATGGCTCAGTG
Source organism: Mus musculus (assembly GCF_000001635.26). Taxonomy (NCBI): domain Eukaryota; kingdom Metazoa; phylum Chordata; class Mammalia; order Rodentia; family Muridae; genus Mus; species Mus musculus. The sequence continues at coordinate 136,121,521 of NC_000086.7, read as the reverse complement.
GGTAAGAGCACCCGACTGCTCTTCTGAAGGTCCGAAATTCAAATCCCAGCAACCACATGGTGGCTCACAACCACCCGTAATGAGATCTCATGCCCTCTTCTGGTGCATCTGAAGACAGCTACAGTGTACTTACATACAATAAATAAATCTTTAAAAAAAAAAAAGAAAGACAAAATGATGAAATGTTCATCAAAATATACAAATTCATGTCTATCCAAGATAAAGTGGATGAGGGGTATAATAATGTAATGTGTATAGGAAATTTTGTCAGAGTAGATGTCATGGTTTGAATAGGTTTGGCCCTCATAAATTCATGTGTTTGAATACTTGGCCCATAAGGAGTGGCACTAATATGAGATTTGGCCTTGTTGGAGGAAGTGTATTATTGTGGGGGCAGAGTATGAGGTCTGCTATGTTCAAGCTAGGCCTACTCTCTCAGTTTCCTGTTGCTTTTGGATCAAGATGTTGAATTTTCATTTCCTCCATCACCATGTCTTCCTATACACTGTCATGCTTCCCACCATGACGATAATGAACTGAACCTCTGAAACTGTAAGCAAGTCCAAATTAAATGTTTTATTTAATAAGAGTTGCCTTGGTCATGGTGTCTCTTCATGGCAGTAAAACCCTGACAGCACTTCATGTGCCATCACAAAAAATTTTAGATCTATTTAAGAATATCCATATCACCTTATTTTGTTTCCATATAGTAATAATTCCTTTTCCTGATTTTATATGCATATGTTAATATACGTGTGTGTGTGTGTGTGTGTGTGTGTGTGTGTGTGTGTGTGTGTGCGTGCTTGGGAGACTAAAGTAGGAGGAACAAGGAACACAAGTTTGAGGCCAGTCGTAGCCACAGAGTGAGGCCCTGTCTCAAAAAAGAAAGAAAGAAAGAAAGAGAAGAGAAGAAAATGAAATTAATTTATACATACATTGATAAAAAGATGCTACATACATTTATTATTTTCCAATATGTACAAACCATGTTTCTCACTGGGAAAATAAATAGAATAAATGTTTAAAACTATGTATGTAAGTCAGTGGCAAAGCACTTGCTTTTATCATCAAAACCACAGAGGTACACCAACTGCTTAGACACAAAAGATATATATGTCTATATGTGTGCATGTATCACTATAATATTGTATGTGTCATGGTTTCTACATCTCAAATATACATATACAAATACTTGCAAGGTTCAGTTCTCTATATCTTAGAGTCAAGTTGGGAATTCTTTGGATTTAAGAGATTCTAAAAGTGATGGATACAGAGGGATTGCTGCTACAATGGAAATTCCAGAAACTCCTATTGAAAACATTAAGCCACATTGCTAGCTTCCTTTTACTATACATACTTGAGTCCTCACTAGTCACTTCTCCAAGTGTGATTATAATTTTTGTTCTCATTTCTTAACAATTAAGCTTCTAATTTGTTAAATAAGAAAGCATGTAATATTCTGTGGAATAATTTATAAAATAGAACAATAGAGCCAATCTTTAAAAACATTCTTTTTGATTTTGATTTTCTAAGATCCATTTGGTATTGACATCACATATTTTGTTCATTAACCATCTGCTTTATCTACTCTGTCCCCTCCTTTATACTGTTAGATATGATTGCACTGCAGAAATCTTTCACAGAAAGCATTCCACGATGATGCCATGATCCCCACCCCTGCTCCTACACCCCACCAATTACCCCCACTGCATCTGCAGGGCATAGCTACACAGGCTATTTTTTCCCAAATCATGCTTTGAACTCAGAATCAAGCTCTTGCATAGCAACAGAAGTTGACAACCAAAAACTGTCCCTGGAAGAAAAAGTGGCCTCAAGTAATGCTAATGGTTTTGGAAAAATTGATGACTTCTTATCTCCAAAACACCCCCACAAGCATCCCATCTCCTTTTTCTACTAATGCTCCTAACCCTGTGTGACCAGCATTATCTGTTCTGAAGAAGAAGAAAAAAAACTCTTTCTATTCACTGAAACTATTCACTGATTCCTCCATTTTGTGAGTAACCCAAGACCTCGTCCAATAAAGGGGCTGCTTTTTACAAAGGGTTTATGATCCACACACAGAGTTCCATTCTTTATGATTACCTTATAAAAGAATGGAATCAATTTCATTTTCTTTACTGAACAAGAAACTTTCCCCCAAGATGGTGAGAAGGAAGCCTGTCTCTCTTCCAGGTGTGGCTTGCTGTAATTCATGAGGAGGACACATGAGTGGGATCCCACAGGCCTAGCTTCTAGTTTTGTGAGACCCTGACTTAGAGTGTTTCTCCCTAGAAGGTAAAGCCCTTGGACAGCCCCCAAGCTTGTTTTCCCTGATCTCTAAAAATGCAGCCAGAAAGAAGCTCTTTGTTCTCTATAGCCAGCAAAAAAACCTTTTTGTTTCTGTGCCTTACAGCCAGAGATGCTGTTTTGTAGCAAGACCTACAAGGACATGGAGATAGACGCCAGAGAGGAGGCTGCAGCTCACTCCCCCCCTCGCCAGAAAGGAGCTGTAGCCAACTCTCCTCCCAACTCCTCCCAATTCCTCAGCTAGCTGTTCAAAGCCCCCTACTGTTACCGCTCAGGGTCGAACTCCCCTGCCCTGCACAGCAGAGGGACTTTGTCCTCAGCTAGCTGATAATAAAACCTCTTGTAGTTTGCATCAGGTGTGGTTTTCTCATGTTATTGGAGTGCTGGCCAGCTCATTCAGGGACTTGAGTGGAGGCTCAGCTTCAGGGGTCTTACAGTTTCAGCTCCTGAAAACCTAGGGGAAAAGGGTCCCAGGCTAACGTCTCAGTCAGTGAGTTGATGGTCCAGGTATTCATTGTGTGGTTCTTTCTTTAAAAGCCACCTGCTGCCTAGCTTGCTGTGACTCCTGTCCTCCTCTCAGTTGTAGGAGACTGCCCTGTCCTGTCGGTGGACTCTTAAAAAGAAACCATATGTAACATTTAAAGGAATCAACTTTCTCCCATTACCACCCTCAACCTGCCTGTGTGAGGAAAGCTATATTTCTGTCTGTGGTCACAATGTCAGGAGCCAGTATCCTAAGCAAACAGATATAACTGTGTCATTCTCATAGGGATTCCAGATAGCTCTGAAGAGGGAAAATATGCCACCTTTATTGCTGGTCACCACTGTTATAATTGGCTCATTTGACTTTGGACCACAATGTCCACCCATTTCTCACATCAAAGTCCCGCTCATCTCAGAGCTTCCCAATAAGCTGACAGTCTCCTAGCATTTCAGCCACATGAGAGCAAATCTGTTTTAACATTTTCTTTGTGTGTGAAAGAGTAAGCATAAGTTTCATTTGTTATTGACATCATACATTTTATTCACTGACCACTTCTTCAGCTTAGAGTGTTGGAAGATACACTGCAGACCTCATTTCTTCCAGAAAGTATTCCACAAAGAACCCCAGACCCTGACCCTCTTCCTTCCTCAAGAGCCACCCCCTAGTAGGTAGGAGAGCCTTGAGGGGAAGGGGATATTCATGCAAAATAAATGACCACTGAGATCTTAACTCAGATAAGTCAGTTCTAATAAACTGTAAGAAGGAACAGCTATGGGAAGGTTGAGGGGGTAGTAATGGGAAAGGATTGACTCCTTCCAAAAGCATAGGAGGTCTATTTTTTAAGAATCCACTGACAGAGAACAGCACAGTCTCCTACAGCTGAAAAGAGCCCAGGAGTAGCTGAGTGACAGCTCACTTTGAAAACAAGAACCATACACTGGTAAATGAAGACTCAGATCATCAACCCACTGACTGAAATACTGGCCTGGGACATTTAGAGCACTTCCATCTATCATTTCGAAGCACACATTAGTCTACAGAAAAATGCAGTGAGTGACATACAGACATCTCAAGGAGTCCTAACTGGATCCAGTGGATATTGTCCTGTTAAGAACGAGACATAGAACACAGGAGCCATGAGTAGGAGGATCAATACCAGCTTTCAGCAAAAATAAATTGAACTAAAATAAAATCATAAAAGAAAGTAAAAAAAAAAAAGGCAGGACATCACCAGACATGATGACACACATCTGTGATTCTACTAACTTGGGAGAATAAGGTAATATGACCACAAGTTTGAGGTAAACATGGGAAAGCAATAAAATGCTGTCTCAATGTATACACAAAAAGGGGTTGAGGGAGTCATAGCTCAGTGGTAGAACACTTATGTAGCAAGCACAAGGATCTAGGTTCAACTCCCAATACCAAAAGGAAAAAAAAAAGAGATAGCATCAACTAGTTTTGCCATTCATGAAAATTGGTGGCAGAAACAAATCCTAGAAGCCTAATCTAATAAAGTATTTTGTACCCCTTTGGTTTACTTTTAGGTTAATCATAGTGTGTCAGGAAAATAGATTTGGAGAAAGCGACCTCAAGATTAGCACACAAAAGAAAGCCCTTCTGAGCTTCATTTAACCAACAGAGCATGTGCGAAAAAGGTTAGCTTTCCATATAGATAGGAGGGAGCTGTGTAAATATCCCATAAAAGGTCGCATGGCCTCACAGACCAGCACTTTTGGGGTCTTTACAAGCAGATTACAGATTCTTGTCTCTTTCTTTTTTTTTAATAAATAATCTCCATTTCGACTTCTAACTTTATGCCTCTGGTCGAATTCATTACCCTTGGAAATGAGAACCGATATTTCAGTAGACACCTCGGATGCAGATCCACTATTGTAACAGAAAATGGTTTTTCCCTTCAAGTTCTTAAAATAAAACAGAGGAACCAGATTGGTAAATCTGCACGGTGAATGACCATCAGAGACTGCACTTTCAATGAGGCAGCTAGGAAAAGAATGTTATTGGATGAAATAACAAGGGGGGAAAGCGGGACCTTATTGTCTGGAGCAAAGCCCTTGCTAGTAACATTTATAACCTGCTGTTTATTGGCCAAAGTAACTTAGGCGAGAAGACAATACGGTCAACTTCAAGAAATGTGATTTTTAATTTTAACTTTGTGCTATAAAATGATTCTCTTCTCAGGAGTACACTAGTGGTAGGTACTGCTAATATGTTCACTCTTTGCAAAAGGAAGCCAGGAAATTTCAATCTCATTCATGTACAAGATGCCATTGTCTTAACAAGGCTGAGCTAGCGAGGAAAGCACTCGCTGCCCAAGTGTGAGGACCTGAGTTCAAATCCCGCATAAGACCCAGAACCTGTAACACACAATCAGAATAAGGGTGAATGGAGATTCCAACTTTCTAGAAGGGTCCTGTATGCCAGGCATGCAGTGGGAGTTTGGCACTAAACGCCAAATGCAGAACAGAAAGAGTTACAGATTCAAGGCAAACACATCAGAAACGGCAGACTAAAGGTCGGGATTGGTGCAGCAGCTTAAATGAGCCACGATAAACTATCCGCACAAAAAAATTGGTTCCCACTTCAGAATGATTGATAACCTTGTGAGTCATCCTCGAACAAATGACAAACGAGAAGGTCAAGCATTTTATGTGTTTTAACATAAAAGATGCCCAGCTTCAAGAATGAGTTGGCCTGCTCAACAATTCCCCATGTCAAACCGTAGTTGGAGGTTGGAGCAGGCTGGGCACTCTGCGTTATGTTACTGTGTCCGGTGTGGCCCCGGAAGGATGCTGCGAGATTCTCGTTGGCTGCGACCTTCGCAGAGGCCTCTGGGATGGAGCTGGTGCGGCTACTGCCTCCAGCGCTGTTGCCAGAGGCTGTAGGCTACAGGGGCAGCGCCAGTCGGCTTAAGGGGAGAGGGTCAGCAGGGAAATCACAGCGCGTTTTTCTGGCAAAAAGCCAGAGGGGGGAAAAAAAGCGGAGGAGGGCAGCTACCAGTGGCATGAAGATAGGGATCCAAAAAGAGTAGGGACCACTTGGGGGTCTATAGAAGCAGGACTAAACTGCAGACGACCATTGATGACGTCCCGGAAAGGGGGTGGTTTTTGTCGCTGCTTCCAGTGTGTTGTGAGCTGGATTGGTGGTCTTTCGGTCTTTCAGGGGCAGGTGTGGGGCGGGCGCTAGGAGACAAGGCCTGTGATTGGAGAGTAATAAGATACCAGAAAAAAACGTGTTGCCATGGCACTCATACACGACTGGCTCCAAGTCTTTTTTTTTTTTTTTTTTTGGTGGATTTATTTGGGTTGCTAGTTTTAAATTCAAGTTCTGGTGGGATAACTGAATAGTACTGAAGATAACTGCCACCCCTGCTGTGTTCTGAGGATTGCATTAGAGGACCGGGTGTAGAAAATGACTTTATAAATGTATCCTTTACATCCTTCCTGTTGCCATTAATCCTGTAACAGGGGTGTTGACAGGTCTACTTAGAGATACCACACTGAAAAAAAAAAAAAAAAGAAGTCAGCGACCAGCCCTCCCTGATGTGAGCCTTTAACATCTTTTTAGGAGGAAGCAAAGGCAAAACCCCGTTTCCTTCCTGTTTTAGTTCCAGCTGCAGCATCTATTTGGGAAGGCAAATAGTACATAAGATCCAAACGGTTAGTTTGTATAGAAAATCCAGAACCTATTTCTGAGAATCAGTTTTACTCCTTGCCAGTGAAAACCTGTATGTAACCTCTGTTTTGAACAGCAATGCAGCATGCAAGTGTTTCTCTGGCTTGAGTATTTGATAGGTACCTGTACCAATTCTTTGTTTTTTTCTAGCCAACATAATTCACAGCAGGAAATCTGACACCTATCAGAAAACCTAAGTAAACATTTAAAAAAACACAACTTTTTCTTCGTTAAAAATTTTAAAGTGTGCAGGTGTTTTGCCTGCATATACAATATACAATAATCAGCATAATAAATCCATGCAGCGCACATAGTAGCCAAAAGAGGGCGTCGGGTCTCCTGGGAATGGAGTTGCAGATGGTAATGAGGTGCCATGTCATGTCGATGATGGGAATTAAATCTGAGTGTTCTGAAGCCATCACTCCAGCACCACTAAGCAAATTGAACACTTTGGAATCATTCAACCTGTTGCTTTGATAATCCCAGAGACAGTAGTATAGCAGGTAACCCAAGTCAGTAGTCTTCTGATTTCTCTGGGCACCCCTCCCAATCATCTGGAGGGCTTGTTAAAGTAGAACTGAGTTGAATCTATATAGCTGCATTTTTTAGTTATTGGGGTTGAGCTTCGAATTTAGTGTCCTAACAAGTGCCCGGAACATGTAAACAACCACTGGCTCTGAGACCAGTCTCAGAATAGTGGGAAGCTCTACAAGAAACAAACATGAGTAAACTATTTCTCTTTCCAGTTGCCGAGTGTAGCTTCTAGACTGGCTCTGAAAACTTTCTTCCTTCCCCTTTGTTTCTTTGCATTAGCAAGAAACAAAACATTGATACATGAATATGAAACTAAATTCACAGTTTTGGCCAAAAGTGGGTAGAGAGAAACTCTCAAATCTATCTACACCTTGCCGGTAGCAATATTACAATTTACAGAAAATATTAAAATTTGGGAACACATCCCTGTAGGTAGAGCTATGGCATTGTGTTAGCACAGTTGGGAAGTAGGTCTTTCCGATGTTAGGTATCAGGGTGTTGAGATGGTCCATTTTCATTCCTGATGTGACATTTCCTGTAGGAATCCTAATTCCTAGGACTCCTTACTAAATTAGGAAAGTGGCAAGAGAGTCTAAGCACACTCCCAAATGGATTCTGTTTTCACATGATACAGATAATATTTAATTCAGTTTTATCAATAGTTTTTCTTGTGTACTGACAAATTCTGATTATAGGTTACAGCAATGTTATATGTATGAATGTAGTGCAGAATTAAGTAAAAAATTAGCATATGCATTACCCAAAACGAGAGAGGTTTACATTTGTTATAGTCACAGCACTGACCTTTTGTTGAGGCAGGCTTTCTCTACAACGTCCTGGTTGTCATTTTACTCTAAGCTAAGTCCTTTGCACGTGGAACAACTTGATTCTTGAACTGGAAGCTGTTGGGCTCTCCCTTGCTACCCTGGCTGAGCTAAAAGATAAGGTCAAACTGGCACCTTGCTTATCCTTATGCCAGCAGTTTTTTGTTGTTGTTGTTGTTGTTTGTTTTGTTTTGTTTGTTTTTGTTTTTTCTGAGACAGGTTTTTTTTCTGTGTAGCCCTGGCTGTCCTGGAACTCACTTTGTAGACCAGGCTGGCCTCGAACTCAGAAATCTGCCTGCCTCTGTCTCCCGAGTGCTGGGATTAAAGGCATGCGCCACCACGCCCCGCCCCATGCCAGCAGTTTTGAAGTCAATAAGGGTGATTTGATGAGAAGGTATAATCCAATCTTTCCACCCTTGCTCCTGAGGCATAGCCTCAGACATATCGCTTGCAGGTAATTTGTACTGGATGTTTTCCATCAGGCAAGTAGATCTGAGTTTGAGGCCAGCTTGGTCTGTGGAGTGAGCTCCAGGACAGCCCAGGGATTTACACAGCTGATGGGAGAAAAAGTATCCCAATGGAAGGGCATCCTGAGACACTAGAGCTCAGGACAGCACAGCTCTGAGGTAGGACAGAGTCCCTACGGAAGGACATTCATAGATGTGAGAGCCCATGAGCCATAAATCTCCAAGGAAGCCTCTTCAGAGACTTTGCATCTCCAGGGGGCTGGGTATCCCCAGCTAAGCTTTAGACCTCCGGACCATCAGCCCAGTCTCTTCAGTGTTACAGTTCTGTGCCCCAGTTGAGCAGAGGATCCCAGAACCATCAGCGCAACTCTTTCAGCATTACAGCTTGCATGGGGTAGGGCAGTATCCCCAGCTTAACTGAAGAGCTCCAGGTCTTCACGTCCTTTCACTTCTTCATTGCTTCTGGAAACGTCCAGAAGAAGCTACATATGTTCCTAAGGGGGAACCAACAGCTAGGAAGCGCAGACACAGTCTTTATATAAGGTTTCTTAGGGGGCGGGGCTTTTAGGGCAGAGATTTCCAGGGTGAGGATTGGTAGGATTTCAAGTCCTGAGTTTGTGGGAGTTCAGGGATTGGTGAGTGTTCTTGTTCAGGGATTGGTGGGCTTTCCTGATCAGGGATTGGAGGGTTTTCCTGCTCAGGGATTGGTGGCATTTGTTCAGACTTTTCTGGTAAAACTGGCAGAATCTGGGGTGGGTTCTATTGAGGAGCTGGCGATAAAGTGTGTAAATTGTTACAGCAGCTGGAAACAACTACTATGAGAGGTGGTCTTGGGGAGGAGCCTTGTTGCCGGAGCTCCTTAGGTGCTGGACCTGACCACTTGCCTGACTTAATGGTTTACAAAGTTTACAAAATATATAACATTTACAAAGGGAGGCCATGGCAGGGAAAGCTTTCCCCCACAACTTGAGTGGCGTGAATAACGAAAAAATCCCTCATGAGATATCTTGGCATTGAAGCAGGAACCAGCTGATTCGGCTCTAGGATCTCCAAATATCTTTACTCCCAAAGGTGGTTCACTTCCTAGTGCTGAGCATCCTCACCCACAAATGAGCCCAAACACTTGCAGTCAGGACTTTGTCCTTCCCTCCAGCTTACAACAGCCTCCTTCCGAAACTAATCATGATAACCATTATGAAATCAGTTTCCATGAGAACCAGGATGCTCATAGGCTGTTCTCCATACATGAACTGCCTCTATATAACCATTTCTTCATTTCCCTTGTCTTTCACTGAAAGCAAACAACCTCAGCCTCCAAGCACCCTGAGAAAACATACTTATTAGAGAAACCAATCTCAGATGCAGGCAAATGGCAGACTTCGGCTCAGCCAGTAGGAACAAAGCACATTTGTGTTGTTAGCAATTTTGCTTTCTATAAATGTGACTTTAGGGGAATATTATTTACTGATACTGAACTAGCCCCTTTGAGGGGGGAAACTACTATGTATGAGAGATGGTTCAGTGGTTAAGAATGCTGACTGCTCTTTCAGAGGTCCTGAGTTCAAGTTCCAGCAATCACTTGGTGGCTCACAACCATCTGTAATGGGATCCGGTGCCCTCTTTTGGTGTGTGTGAAGACAGTTATTTTTAACTATCTGGAAGAAAGCAAAGAGTTTGTCCCCAATCACAAGCTGATACACCAAAGGATTAAAAAAAAAAGAAGAATGCCATTTTGAAGAATCCAGCAGTTATTTCATGGATGTAGACCTGAATAATATGGTTTCATAGAAGGCAGAATCCTACTTGATTCAAACCTATATTGATTTATCCTCAGAAATGTATAAATAGAGATAGGTATACAATATACAACCCCAGTAATGCTAGGTTGGCTTACACATTTTGAAAGGAAAAAGAGAAGTGACAAAGTTCAGACTCCTTTTCCCTTCAAAACTTGGTGACAAGCTCTCTTTTAGGGATATATATTTTGCTTTACTCCACAGAGAAGGGTCTTAGCATGCTCTACCATGCGTATGTGTGTATGAACCTGCATGTGCTCATGTGTGCAAGCATTTTTTTTTGAGACAGGTTTTCTCTGTGTAGCTCTGGTTTCCTGGAACTCACTTTGTAGACCAGGCTGGCCTTGAATTCAGAAATCCACCTGCCTCTGCCTCCCAAGTGCTGGGATTAAAGGCGTGTGCCACCACTGCCTGGCTGCAAGCGTGTTTTTATAACTTCGATGTTTTGTTCGTTTGTTTGTTTTCACTAAACTATGTTTGTGTTTTTAAAGGTACTCATTCTTGTTTCTAACTGGAATTGTATACTAATTCAAACAGTGACTAAACACTAAAAATATTATGATGGCCTTATTCTTTACAGAGAGAACTGAAGATTGTAAATTAAATTTTCTGTCAAGTTGGATTCTTGTAAATAGTTCCTAGAACTGGACAGCAGTGGATCAATGAGATGGCCACAAGACCTTAGACTTCAGGGTATAGCTATCTGGTGTCTACTGTCTGTATGTGCCCATGGAAAAATAAGGTTTTTTAAAAAAAGTTTTATGCCTGGGCCAGGAAGCAGAATTTCAAGGCGAGCTCTTTGGGAACCATTTGTCAAAGTGTATAAACACTACCCAGCTTTGATTGTACATTCACCAAACAACTTAGGAAAGACCTTTCATCTGTTGGGAAAGCAGTTTTTCAAGTCAAGTGACTTCAGTAAATACTTACCTTTCGAGGAGTTTGGAAATGTTTAAAATGTCCAGGGTTTGTGTGTGAAGACTTCTGAAGAAGCTGTGTTTGCAGAGACGGATTGTCTGACTAGGATTGCAGTACTGTGCAGACATTGGAATGTTGCAGGTTGAGAGTCTTAGGAGGATTGCCTTATCTTGGAAAAGTTCTAGCCCTCAGGAACATGCATTCCTTGTCTACCTCTATTTTAGAACTAATATCCTGTAACAATGGATAGAAATTGTTTAGAATCTATTAACTAAGTAGACCACTAGCTCTCATCCACCCAAAAGCCAAGGATGTTGTTATCAGATAGTATCTTGGGCTTATAGGAAAGCTTCCCCCATTCTGCTTTAACTACCTCCATAATGTACCCACAAACATATTTTTAAATTGCGTTGATTTATGAATTTCTGTATTTTGTAAAACTGAAACTTCATGAAAGTGTTTCCACAATGGAACATGGAATTTAGGGTAACCTAAGTCTGTATTCCCTGGTCATGGCTACTCAAAATGGCTCCAGAATCAATAATTTCTTATTCTCTTTAAGATGAGAATAGATTTCAGTGTCAGCAGTTGAAAAAGCACATATCATGAATATTTCCTTGAGAAATCTCTTTAAGAATCGAGTAGAATTCAGAAACACATCCATATATAAGCCAATAAACTACAGTTAGCATTATGTGTAATCCCTGGTGAGGCTTAGATAAAGGTTCATCAAGGTCTTTGTAACCTGCACCCTGTTTAAAGGGCTGTGGTTAATGGGGCATAACGTTTAAGAGAAGCCTGGCTCCAGATTCATCGGTGTCTGCGTTTCATCTCATTACAACCCTTCTAGGGAGGTACTGATGTCTTCTCTTCATAGATGTGTATGACTGCATAGGTGCTACCTTCTCCTAAGCACAGAGCTGGGTGGGAAGCATGATCCTTACCTGGCTCCTGCCAGGGTTTTCAGGTTACCTGAGAGCTTGAGTAGCCGGAATGGCTGGTGGCAGTGTTGCAGCAAATGTGTGCAGACACTTTGTGCTGTCAGGGTTGATTTCAGGTTTCCTTGTGTTTCTCTCCTTATATTTTCAGCATGGATCCAGGCTTGTGGCCATTTTAACTTGTACCAGAGGGGGCTTATATCAGGTCTGGCTGGAGTCAGAAAAGGTCTGGATTCAGTGCTCCTCCTATACTTTATGAAAAATTAAATTTGTGGAGGACATTAGGCTGTTTGTTTAGAAAAGAGGAGTCATTTTTGGAGGACAAAGAAGGAAAATATCTAGACAGAAATGAGGGAAGATGTCTACATGTGGCTTTAGGAATAGAGACCTGAGCAGTGCTCCATTTCAATGCCATGGGGAGCCTCCTCCATGGTCAACCAAACCAGGGCATCTGACCAAGAGGCAGACTTTCTGTAAATGAAAAGATGAAGCCCAGTTTGGGGTCTTAAGGGCACAGGGTCAGCACCAATTCAATGAGGACATATGATGGATGATGAATGATGGTAGCCCTCAGGATATAGCATAAATTTCTATGGGGGACTACATTAGCAAAGAATACCTTTGAACATTTGTAATATTTCCCATCTAGTTACAGTTTCTTTAGTAGTATGTATCCTAATCAACTTCAAGGTGAGGATACATGTTTTTTTCAGGTATGTACCGTAATGTATTTTCTTAATGTTATTAAAAAACAGTGAAGGACAGCTTTTTGTCTATCAGTTTAGTAATAGAAAATTAAATAAATTAAATAATAATTTCTATTATTTTAAGTGTGACCAACACCAGATACTTTTAAACAATAATGTTAAAAATATAAATTATTTTCAATGTTATATTAGTATAAAATATTATAATGTTCCTGTGTTTAAGAAATACAGAATTAATACAGAAATACAAATATATTTGTTTATATATAAGTAGGATTTACACAAGGGAATTAAATGTTCACCACTATAGTACTATTCATACAGTAAAACACTTTGACCATATACAAGTTAAAATTTGTTACAAACTTGATACATTTGTTACAGGAAAATATATTTATATGTATACTAGGCCACAAAGGTAAAGGTTCCATATTTGCTAATGTAAGTCTCTTGGCATTTATTCAGACATCTAAAAATGAAAAAAAAAGTGTTGAAATGATTGTTCTTCTCGCGTAAACATTTTCAAGCAAAGAAACGGGCTGAAAGTTATTTAATAATACCTAGTATATACCCTGATATCTTACAGGTGCCCTGTTAACTATTCAGGATTCTAGAAAACTCTATAACGTTGTATTGAACCACAACTCCTACCTTTTTTCTGCCATCTGTGTTCAAGCTGCAGTTCTGGACTCTTCCATGAGGTGGCACAAATCTCTCAGTCACCAGCATAAGGTCTAACCGTGATTCCATAGCCAAGCTGCAAAGTCTACGAGGAGAAAAACAGACAAATCAATAGCATCTAAAATATAGCCTTCTAAAAAAAGATGACTGTAAAATACTCTGGTACATGTGCATGATGAATGACAGGTAGCAGTGGCAGAGCAGTGTGTGTGTGTTGGTGTGTGGGGGTGTGTGTGGGGGGATGTTTCTGCAGCAGAACATCACCAAACTGAAACGAAATGTGTACAACATCTATAGAATGGAATTAATACAAGCAGAAGAAAGAAAAAAAAGTAAGATGGTTTTACACCATCATTAAACACTGTTCCGTTATCCATCCACAATGTGGGGATCAGCCTTAGCATCTCCTTTATAAAGGTGTTGTGAGTATAAATGAATAGAAAAATCACTTGATACATAAGGAACTGCGATGAACTATTGAGCTAGGCATGTAGAGTGGTTCATGCCTGGAGTTCCAGCTGCTAAGGAAGTTAAATTAGGAGGATCACAACTTTGCCTGGGAGATGGGTAAACCCCTGGCTCAGATTTTTTTTAAAAGAATCCTGATAAGTAGGCTCATGCTTACAATCAGGAGGCTGGAACTTGATGTGAATGAAAGCCCAGCCTGAGCTATGTTAGGAGACCTCTTGTTGGTGGCCCAGGGCCCAGGGATTCAGATCAGTGGTACAACACCTTCACAGACTGAGTAAGTTCTAGGTTTCATCTCCAGACCTGGAAAGAAAGGTCTGGGGGTGTAGTTCAATGGTAGAGAGAAAGAAAAGAGGAATTAAGACTTTGGCAGGAGAGTAGAGGAGGGGAGGAGGAAGAAGAAAGAAAGAGGGAAGCTTAAATATAACTAGTGTACAATTGAGAGTAATCTAATTTAAGGTATATTTAGTGACTGTTAATTACATACATTTTCCCATTTCATCTACCATGAAACTATCCTGGCTTGGATAGTGAAAAGAGTAGGAATTTTAAAAAAAGAAGAAAGAAAGAAAGCCCTTCTAGCTACATTACCATTCGAAAATGGCTCCGTGACAGAAGAGTACTTAGAGAGCAATAGAACTTCATAAAAAGTGTGGGTGTCTCTGATGCTGCCTTACTAGTGTAGCGAGAGGCCTGGGTGCTCAGCTTAGGCAAATCAGTCACCTAGCGGAAGGTCAGAAGCATCTCTAGGTCGAACCATGCTTTTAGCAGTTAGAGCTTATCTCCACGTTCTGGATTTCAGCAAAGGCCACTCTCCTGGCATTTCCTGGCATGCTTCTCCCTACACTCCTAAGTAAAGTCCATCGAATGCAGAGCAGGCTTCTCTGATTACATACATAGTTAACCCAGCAATGCATTCACATGAGAAAAAAATGAGGAAAAACTGTGTGCAAACACCCGGTGCCCAGTGCCATAGCTTCCAGATGGGAGACATGTTTACACAGCAGGATTCAGGGTAAAAGCTGAGTCCTGGCTTCGTTCAGAATAACATTCCAAGATTCATTAAAACAGGAATTAAAGAATGTCTGTGGGACTTTCCTTGTGCATCTAGAACAAATAGGAGAGAGGAAAATGTATACATGTCCACATGGTAATGCAAAACCAGACTGTATTCTACACAGGCTTTATCTCTCAAACAAGTAAGAGGCTTGCATGGCATCTAGGACACAGCTGTCAAACACTCTTCTGTTTACCAGGATGGTCAAGGTTCTAGACCCATAGGCTTAGATGAATATGATGAAAATGAAAGACAGACTTAGGCCTAGAGAAATGGAAAATGTTTCATGCTCAGTACACCAAGAGGCTATTTAAGACTATTTGAATTTGACACATCACAGCTGGGGGGGCAGTGATGATTTTTATAGTGTACAAATATCAACCAAAAGGCTGTGTTACACAGGAAGGATACATGCAATTTACCTAGAAAATAAAAAATAAAATCCAAAGTGAAATGACAACTGTTTTGGAATGTAAATTCTATATATTCTATTAGTGGTTCAAACAGTGTGAAAATCTGAAAACTATAAAAAGGCAGGCAAGTAGGTGAGTGGATAAAATCAATTGGGATGTTATGTACTGGCATACTGTATTACAATAAAAAGAACGATTCAGGCTGGAGGTAAAGGGTAGTGGCATAACATGTACCGAATAAGCTGAAGGCTCTGTGTTAACTTTTTTATCACTGCAAAGTTAATAAATAAGAAAATATAATTGTTATATGCAGTAGATAGGTAAATATAAAAATACTGTGAATAAAAAAGAACAGTTCAAAATGCCAAAATCTAACTAAAAGAATTTCCATGAATCTAGTTAAATAGGTTTCTGGTACATGAATGCTATAGCAACAGAAGTGCTGTACTTACAGAGGTCCAGGGCATTAGGAAGGTCAGAGAGGCTAGTACTACAGAGCAGGAAACCTCCTTTCCTGGGGATTAATGATGATAGTGTGGAGATCTGTGTAGTTTTAGAGAACATAGTTGGCTATTATTATAACAGACCAATATGTATGATTTTAATATTTTTGAAACTGCTTAATTTGAGTATCTGACATTTTGACCCCTTTAGTGAATACTTGATAAGTTCGTACTTTCATGAAAATCATTACAATTTTTTTTTTTTAAAATGGGAGGCTGGTGAGGTGGCTCATCCAGTAATGGTGCTTGCTGTCAAGCTGGAATGCCTGAGATCAGTTCCAGGTCCCTGTCCCTGCCCCATACAAATACATGTAATAAAAATATGAAAAGATGGTACCATAGAATAATACATATCAAAATCTCAAACATGCAAACAATGACATAGCTCAATAACTAACCTGAGATCATTGACTATTGTTCAAGTAGGTGTTGACTACTGATCAAGTAGGTGTCCTGAACCTTATGAGTGAGAAAATATGATACCCAGTTCATAGCATGGGGAAGCTGGACTGAGAACAGAACTATTTCCTGCCCCATCTTCCAAGGTACTATCTACCTGGAAATGGAAACTGAGGCCATGACAACCTGGAATAGGACAACACATTATCTGGGGGTCAAGAGGTTACTACCTCTCTTAGGAGACAATGCATGGCCAAGTCCTAAAACAGAAACCAGTTGACTTGATTCTGAAATCCTTTAGTCTTTCAACTATTAAGGATGTTCAGCCACTACCATGGGGCATCCATACCTTCAGCTGAGCCCAAACATCTGCCTTTCTTGCCGCATTACATAGATCTCCATTAAAAATCACATTGGTTGCTATAACGACATCAGGTTTCTATGGCAACTGTGACTCACCGGATGTTTTAGAAAATGTAATTGTCTCTTTGTAGCCCTCCCTTCTGTGCCCCTGCATTTCTCAGAACAAATCAAATCAAAACAAAACAAAACTGCAAAACTAAACTAAACTAAAATACTGACTCCTTCCAACCCACATGAAAACACATATTCATTTGAGATGTTGAGATGGGAAGCCGATAATTAGCCAAAGAAGCCCAACAGGTTAACTAAGCATTTTCCTGTAACTGGGATCCTGCTGTTCTCGCCAGATCACCTTGGTCTTCATGAAATGTTCTGGTTGTCATGGTTTCTTTGATTCACTCGTTACTGTGGTAACCGTGATGCACAGGCTTATTCTCACACAACTCTCCTCTTCTCCTTTTCATGCTGCCTGCCCCCCCCCCATCCTGTTTGAAAGCAAAATAAAATGTCTTTGCTTTGTTGGCAACCACATGAGAAGCATAACCAGAAGGTCTAGCTGGAGAAGCAGGCAGCTGAGAGACTACCCTGCAAAACAGAATGCTCCTTTTTTGAGGAATTTTGTTTGCTATAAAAGTGACCTTAACAAGCACTATCTGTTCACATCTACTCAGGAATATTTTCTGGGACTCTTGGAGATGAGGTAGCTCTTGAGTGGGTGGAGCTGTGCATATAAGACATACAGTCCACATTGTATAGTTTGATATGTGTGACTGAACACCAAGGGACTGCTTCTAATCTTTGAACTACATGAACTAGAAATATTTTTTAAAAGTCATTTGTGAAATAGAATGATTTTAAGAAGGGTTGGAAAATTATACTTATTTCACATGCTGAAATTTAACTATCCATCTGAACCATATTGAATGATCCCTATAGCAATACTCACACTCTTAAATTGCCATCCAATGAGTATGTCAGAGGTATTTTCAGAACACTCCCCATAATCTGGAATTGTAAAAAACCGAATGTTACATCCATAGGATGGAATTGTGCGAGGTAGTAAATACTATCACAAGAGATCAGACTAGCAATCAATGGTTCACATTATTTCTAGTGTGTAGAGAAATAGACACTTTCAAATAACATTTTAACAATTTTATTAACACTAGTATTAATTAACACTAGTATTAATTAACACTAGTATTAATATTTTGCATGTATTGTGCTAATAAATGTTTCATGGTTTTGAAAGAACATTTAAAAATGATTGTAAAGAAATTATTATAAATATATTTTTATTTGTAAATATATGGGGAATTGTACTAAACTTCAGTGATATTGTTAAAGAGGACAATAATTATTTTAAAATATATTTTTTATGTATATCAGTGTTTTGGTGACATGTATGTGTAGCTGTCCAGCAGACACGGAGAACTGGGTTACCTGAAAGGGGGGCTGGAAATGAAAAAGACAAAGTGCGAGAGAAGGATGAAGCCAAGACAAAAGTTTCTGATCGAGCCTCAAAGTTTAATATTCAGCACTGTATTTATATAGGGAGAGCCCACAGACCCCATCCTTTGTTTGAGCTGGATTATGTTGCAAAGTAAGCTCAGCAGGCAGTCTGCTCCTGTGGGAAATTACAAATGCAGCAAGACCAGAGACTTCAGCTAGGTTGTAAAACTATTGTGGGTCTGTTTAGCCTACTCAAGGCTGGGGAAAAGGCACATGTATGTATGTACACTACATGTGTATCTGGTATCCTTGGAGGTCAGAAGAGCATGTTGGATGCCCTGGAAATGGCGTAATGGACAGTTGTGAACTAATGTGTGTGCTAAGAACCAAGCCTGGTGCTCTGCATGAACAGTACGTGCTTTTAACCACTGATCCATCACTTCATCCTCAGGGACTAAGAATGTATTGTTAAAATGAACTTGGAAGCAACCATATGATGAAAGAACTACTTAATGTAAAATTCTAAGTTGTAGAAAAATTAAAATGTCTTTACATATGAGCGTGGTCACAATAAAAGAAAAAAAGCATGCTACAAAGAACACATATAGCTTGGATGCACAAATTTAGAAACAAGATAATTTTGTTCCTGTCAAACAGTTTAGAATTCAGTCTGGTGTTCTATGGCAGTTTCTGTCTGTATCCCTCAGTGTTCAGTATACTGAAAACTCTTGGATTATGCTTGCAGGCTTTCAGAAAGTTCTTTGGGGTACTCCCAACATCTTCCTTCTCTTTCTATCTCAGAAATGTTCAAACTCTGGTTCTCTGTTTTGTCCTGAGATCATACCTGTGCATCACCAATATTTACAAAGAAAATTATACAAGGAGCAGAAAAAATATGATATAGTACAAAAAGACTTATATGGAATGATTCTGATTCTTCTGGAGAACCTGGTAAGTATCAAAGAATACTGAAAAGGCATATATGATGCAAAACAAGGTAGTTATGAATGCTGTTGCAGTCACCAGCAGGTATAGGATAGCACAGGGATGTAAGCGAGTAACTGACCAAGGATGTGGTACAATGGGCCTGGAAAATTGTACCATAGTACACTGGACAGAGAAGGTATGGGAGAAGTTCTGGAATGCCTATTAAGGATGGGGATGATGGAGGCAGAATATTCTGTTCTATGTGAGGGATTTCTTTATAGTGTGGCCACCTCATTCTATACTGAGGGAAGAAGAGGTAGCTCAATGAATTCTAGGTAGAAATGAGATCAACAGAGAATGGTACTACTTTAATATATAGGGGGTTGTGATGGTTTGTATATTCTTGGACCAGGGAGTGGCACCATTTGGAGGTATGACCTTGTTGGAATAGGTGTGACCTGGTTGGAGTAAGCGTGTCACTGTGGGTGTGGGCTTAAGACTCTCACCCCAATTGCCTGGAAGTCAGTCTTCCACTAGCAGCCTTTGGATGAAGACATAGAACTCTCAACTCTGCCTGTGCCATGACAGCCTGGATGCTGCCATGCTCCCACCTTGATGATAATGGACTGAACCTCTGAACCTGTAAGCTAGCCACAATTAAATGTTGTTTTTTATAAGACTTGCCTTGGTCATGGTGTCTGTTCACAGCAGTAAAACCCTAACTAAGACAGAAGTTGGTACTGGGAGTGGGGTATTGCTGTGATAGGCCTGACCATGCTTTTATTTGAAAAAAATGTGGATTTTGGGACTTTGGATTTGGAACTCAGTGGAATGCTTTAAATGGGGCTTTATGGGTCATCCTAGTAGGTATATGGAAGACTTTGTTGCTGGGATTAATTTGAACTGTTTTGACCTGGCCCAAGAGATTTCAAAGGAGAAGAATTTCAGAATGTGGCATAAAGACTGTTTTTGTGGTATTTTGGTGAAGAATGTGGGTACATTTTACCCTTGTCTGAAAAGTTTGCCTGAGGCTAAGGTGAAGAGACTTGGATTAATTGCATTAATTACATTGACAAAGGAAGTTTCAAAAAAGCCCTGCAAAAACTTTGTTCTCTGGTTAAGTCTTATGAAGAGAAATTTGAACGATTATAGCAAGCTTAGAAAGGAAAAATATAAAATATATGGTTTGAGTATTAAAGGGGTCCCAGGAAGTAAAATGGAGCAAAATCCTGTGTCATAGGAGATAACAGATTAAGGGAGTGGGACCTTTGGGCAAGATCCTACCCAGTTAAATTAAATCCAGGCATGGTGGTACACACCTTTAATCCCATGAGACAGGCATGCTGATCTCTGCGTTCAAAGCCAATCTACAGAGCAAGACCCAGGATAGCCAAGCTTAGGCAGTGAAGGATTTGGAAAACAGAAAGCCAGTGGCAATGTAATAGTACAAGTGAGTCATGTTCTAATTCCTGCAAGCAGCAGAACTCTGCAGCTTCAGCCATGTGGCTCTGGCTCTAGAGTTAAGAATGGAAGGAACTGCTGGGACAATTGATGCTGGTTAGCTGGAGCTAACACATTAGCAATGATTAAGAAAAGACCAGCATCACTGAGTTGAAATCTGGGAGTTGTTTTCTGGGAGCACAAAGAAGCTGTGTTCCAGAGATAGACAAGGTTGTACCTTGTGCTGCAGCTGGACTTGGTAATGTGTAAGAGTCACCCAGTTAAATTTAAATCCAGGTACTGGTTTTGAAGGCATGAAGGTGTCATGAAGAACAGCTGAGGCTTGGCACTGTTAGAGAAGGTGCAGCCTCAGCTGTAGTTGATGGCCCAGGACTGAAGAGGTCAGGCAAAGGATTTGATGCTTGGCACCATGAAGAGAGCCTATGAGAGGTTATTGGTGAAGCCTAGTTGGAGTGGAACACCCCAGTGTATTGGAGATGTCAGTACCATGGGATGATCACCAAGAACAGCAGCCATAGTGAAGTGGATCAACCTGAGCATAGAGTGCTACAGAGGACAGAGATGGAGAAGTGATGCCAGCCCTTCGGAGGAGTCCAAAAGATCAAGTGGAATCCCAGACACTGAAACAAGAAGCTGTAACATTGAAATTGCCTTGGAGACTCAAAGATGTTAAAGATGCCAGAGCCATGGGATACATGCTGAGGAAAGCTGCTAACAGGGAGTGGAACCAGCCCAGGAGAAAGCAGTTTGTTGCAGTCAACAAAGATGAAAAAGAATGGAGATCTGAAGACTGCTTTGACATCAGCCATGGAGATGCAGAGTTTGGAGTTTGCCCAGCTGGTTTCCTGCCTTGCTTTGGAGATTGCAGTTAATTAGTTGGATGAATCTCAGAAGAGCCCTTGAACTTTGGACTTTAAACATTGTTGAGACTTCTATAGACTATGAAGACTCTGAAAGTTGGACTAAATGCATTTGCATTATATTATGTTTAAGTATGGCCCCCAAAGACTCATGTTTTTGAACAAGTCTTTGAGGGCCAGGGAGTGGAATGTGATGGTTTGTATATTCTTGGACCACAGAGTGGCACCATTTGGAGGTATGACCTTGTTGGAATAGGTGTGACCTGGTTGGGGTAGGTGTGTCACTGTGGGTGTGGGCTTAAGACTCTCACCCCAGTTGCCTGGAAGTCAGTCTTCCACTAGCAGTCTTTAGATAAAGACATAGAACTCTCAACTCTGCCTGTGCCATGACAGCCTGGATGCTGCCATGCTCCCACCTTGATGATAATGGACTGAACCTCTGAACCTGGAAGCTAGCCCCAATTAAATGTTGCTGTTGTTGTTGTTTTTTAAATAAGACTTGCCTTGGTCATGTTGTCTGTTCATAGCAGTAAAACCCTAACTAAGACAGGGGTATATCGAAACAACTGCAATAATATTAAATAAATTGCTCCATTATACTTGTTACTCATTGAAAAATATATTCCTTTGGAATAGAAAAGAGGAGACAGAGGTGGCAGAGGGGGAGGAGGAAGAGGAGGATGGGGCCTGGGAAGATGGTTCATTAGTAAAGTGCTTGTTGGGTAAGCTTAGGACATAGATGCAGATCCACAAAATTTGTGGAAAAAATTGGTTATGTCAACAGTATGCACCTGTAGTTTTGGTACTGGTGAAAATACATGTTGATCCCTGATAGCTGGTCTAGCCAAATCAGTGAGCTCCAGGTTCAGTGAGAGGGACCTTGTCTCAAAATGCATAGTGAAGAGTAATAGAAGGATAAAATAAATATCAACCTTTGGTCTTCACACACACACACACACACACACACACACACACACACACACACAATCTAATAGCCACACAAAAATAAAAGGGAGAGAAACAAGCTAGGAATTCTAGTAACTCATGCAATTCCAGCTTCTGGAGGTTGAGGCAGGAAAATATCAACTTCAAAGCCAACCCAGGCTATAGTGAGACCTTGTTTTAAACTCCAAACAAAACAAACTGAAAAGGAACTATAAAGAACAGTGGAGATGCATATCATGGGGGGAGGGGGTCCAAAAGAAGGTTTGCAACTTTGAGTGTCTCAGACCTACAAAAGGAAGGTGACATAGGCTTAGAGCTTACCTCCAAATTCCAGAGTTTTCTAGAATTGCTGAACTAATAGGAGGAATCCTATTGAAACTATAATGGGAACATCTGAAACAGAGATTGCTTTCTTCTTCCCACCTGAAATGAGATGAAAGAGTACCTGTGAGTGCTCAGAGTTCCCAACAGGGCTCAAGGGATGGACTCTGTCCAACCAAGTAGGGCATCTGGAGATGATCGTGTGCTTGCTCATCTGTGTAAAAAGGACAGGACAGGCTTTTCTTCCGGGGATAACTAAGGAAACGAGCTCAGTGTGCACGTCACACACAGAGTGGGACATTAGGATGTTTGCTAATAACTTTTAACTGTTAGGACACAGCAGCAAGGAAGGTCTGGCTGAGCTTTACTAAAATCTAAGGCAGGCACCATGAAAATCATTCCTGCTTTCCTTGCCTAATGGGTACACAGACAGCCACAGTAGGGAAGCCATATCTCTCTGGCACCCTTTGTGTTCCCAACGTTAGAGTAAGGAAGGGCTTCATGTTCTTGGGTCTTCCATAGTGCGCTAAGAGATGTTTCACGTCATGCTTCCAAGCAAACCCAAATCAGGTGCCCACCTGGGAAGACAGACCATGTATGCCTTGATGTGGGAACACACTGGTGCTAGGTGTGCTTAGTGGCTGCCCTTGAATGATTCTGCATGTTAGTTAATATCTACGTAGGAAAATGCTAGGCCTGTTCCACTATCAACCGTCCTTGGATCTATCCAGAGGATCTATCCAATGGATAATTTCACCTTTGTCCTGCCTGCACAGGGATAAAAATGCATAAAATAATCTGTTGGGATTTTTCTCATTTGTCAGCAATTCAATATTAGTTGAACGCAAGTCCTACACTGTTCTACTAGAGGTGATCCGTCATTGCCCTAGTAAGCACAAAGGACGAGGGATAAATATGTGGCCTTGCAGTCTGAGAGGTTCTCCCCACCCCGACCCTTTGAAATTTCACAAGTGGCCTGTATTCTCTGTAGCATTCTTCTCTTCTCACCCCACACATTCAGCTCAGGCCCCTTGGCCGAAGCAGACGTTCTCTCTTCAAGGTCACAAATTTTCTTTTAATCATGAGGCACAGTTCCTTGTTGATATAAATGTTAGAATATTACTTTAATGGTGTCCTATCATATGCTCAGTTGTACAGATTGTCTCTCTCCCTTAACAAGAAGTCTTTGACAATTCCTCGGGAGCTGGAGCACAATGTCCTGGGTGTGAACGAAAGCCTTCCTCCTCCCTAACTCTGCAGCCTTGAGCACCGTCCTTATCCTCACTGCCCACGGTGTTTCATCTATGGTGCACTGTGAGGGTTAGCAACACTGTCCATCTTCAAGGTCTGCTCTGAAAATGACTCGACACTTTAAAGGGGTAAGGACTTGAGGGTTTAGCTAAAGCAGACCATGTGCTTATTTTGTCTAGAGGCCCAGGTCCAATCTCCAGTGCTAACAACAGAAATGATGTGATGCAAAAGAATTTATTTTTCCCATTGCTTGCTTGTGTGTGTGTGTGTGTGTGTGTGTGTGTGTGTGTGTGTGTGTGTGTGAAAATACACATGCCTGTTTCAGGGTGTACATGTGGAGATCAAAGACCAGCTTTCCAGGGTCCGTTTCTCTCCCCCTCTCCCCATCTCAGTGGCCCTTTGCTGATTTTTACAGATGTTATTTTCCTTTGTGTCATAATAAAACTGGTTGTTTTTTTGAACAGTCAATGACATTTGAGACAGGTTGTTAGTGGGCTCATTTATTCCTTTTTCTCTAGCTTTTGGGCTTTGTGGCACTATGCCTCCAATTTGCCTCCTTACACAACCTTCTTCCATTCAGTTTGTTACAAGAATAAGAATTGTTGGATTTAAAGATCACCCTAAATCCATCACTTCATGTCAAGTCTTAAATCATACATAGATTCCATTTTCAAAAAGTTTGCATTTACAGGCCCTAGTGATCTAATTCCAGGCCTCTTGTGTCCTAGGCTCTGCCACCAAACTATGCCCTCAGTCCAGGCTTTAATACTTTGTCATTATTACCACATGTGAATGGACCCTTACCATTTTTGTAACAAGTTCATTATTATGTGGACTTTATGGTTGGCATGGATACACATTCAACATATAGTTTTGTCACATAAAGAAGTTTGCAGGGTTGTAAGTAGGGTATTAGCTCTGTACTCTTTTTCTTAAGTTTTCATTTTTCATACAGCATGGACTGGCCTCAAACTTAGTATATAGCCAACAATGGCCTTGAAGTCCTGATATTCCTGTACTCTAGAATTATAAGAACAAACCACTACACCTGACTAATTTCTACCCTTATATAATCACATTCACAAAGTTAAAAAAAATCTGTCCAAATACTTGCAGGAAGAACCCTGCTCAACTCATCTGGCCATGGAAGTCACCATTAAAAATGTCATCAAAGTCATAATAATTATGTCAGGTTGGAACGGTGATGTTCAGGCTGTCCTACAAAATGGAAATACGTCTGTACAATTCTCCTTTCTATGCCTTTACTTGTCTCGAATGAACAATTCACCCTTTAGGTAACTTTAGAAAGCATAGACATTAGAGAAGCTGTGCAGAGTATAGGTGATTGGCAGAACTCTGCCCCCTTTTGATATCACAGCAAGCTCTCAGTACCAAAAATGTTGCTGGGCTTTAAAGTAGAGGAGAATGAGTATTGTCAATATTCACAAAGGTAGTGAAATGCCCTGGGCTTTTGTAGAAATGCTCAGCTATTGACAGTTAACTCGTGCTATTTGTGGTTCCCCTAGGAGTCCAGTGTACTTGGCTAGCTCATCGTCTGTGACTCGAAGACTCATGGCTGGTTGTAGTTCTTTTCTGAAAGATTTTTCCACCCATTATAAAATTTCCCATGGGTATTTCACCTCCTTGAAGCCTCCCTGGTTTTTGTACTACCTGAAGATTGCTTTTAGAATCGTACTTTGATAAAATTCACACAATTCAACAACTCTGTCTTTGTTGATTAGCTGTAATTTCTGTGTAAAAGAAGCATTCTTACATCAGCTATTAGGTTACATGGACAATGATATGCACAGAGGAACACATGGAGTTATTGACTACTTTTAGTATTGTCAGTTTTCAGAATAAAGAGCCCTCTTATTAAACGACCTCCAGTAATTGAGCAGTGACTTTCCTCTGGCTTTCTTTTTCATTTCTTTAAGAATTCATAGGGACTTATATAGATTATGTGTTTTAGTAAACCACCAGAACTATGTTATTTGGTGCTCACATCATTCTGTTTGGCCACTGGGATGGGATCTCAAATATGCAAACCCAATGCCCAATAACTATCTGAGATCATTGACTGCAGTTCAAGTACGTGTTTACTACTGATCAAGTAGGTGTTCTGCACCCTATGAGTGAGAATATGATACCCAGTTCCTAGCATGGTGGAATCATGCTTTTAATGATTTCATTATTTTTATTTTTAAAACTTATGTGATGCCAATCATAAACATATGGTGTATACTAATGAAGTTTCATGCCAAGCAGTGGTAGCACATGCCTTTAATCCCAGCACTTGGGAGGTAGAGGCAGGTGGATTTCTGAGTTTGAGGCCAGCCTGGTCTACAGAGTGAGTTTAAGGACAGCCAGGGCTACACAGAGAAACCCTGTCTGGAAAAACAAAAACCAAAAAAAGAAAAGAAAAACACACTAATAAAGAGTCATTATTTTTCATGCTTCCTACTGTGACAGTTTAGTTTAGACTCACACCTGACAACTGACATAGAGTCATTCCTCTCTCTCTCTCTCTCTCTCTCTCTCTCTCTCTCTCTCTCTCTCTCTCTCTCTCTCTCTCTTTCTCGTAAATAAGGACCTGGACAATCAGTCATCTAGGTAAGATCATGGCAAAGGAACTATGCTTCTACATGTTTCTATAAAGCAGAAGCAGAAGCTAGGCCTGCAGGGTCAAAGCACTCCATTAATTACTCTCGGAGATACAGCTTTATGATCCATAACAAAGATTAGGATTAAAACCACAACCCCTTACAGGATGACACAGAAGATGGAATACCACTATGCATATGTTGAATACAAATTCTATTAAAATGTATACCTTTCTGTGAATGAGACTTTGAAGTAAATGGGAAAACTGAGGGATCAAAAAATGGTGCATTTCGTCAAGAACAGAAACACATTGGGGAACATACTAGGTTGGGAGCATGAAGTGAGGGGTTTTGGTAGGAAGAGGTTGTGGGCTGCTTTTGAGGCTGTTTGAGAGGTATGCTTTGTTCACTGTTCTAATAGCATTGACATTACCTGGGGCTACTTTTCCTTCCATGGTCTATATTTGACTCTGAGCCTCTGTTGCTATGCAACAGCCTGCCTCTGAGCTCAGAGAATGATGCAGGGAAACTGGTCTGGGTAGCTTTGTCTAGAGCATCCTGGAGACCGGATATTAGAGAGTGGGTGGGGGGAATGAGTGGGCAGCGTTGTCAAGGATGTGAGCTTGTTGTATTAATGGGGTTCTTTTTAGAAGAGACCATCTTTGCAATGTGGTCATATTAGCCACTATTATGAGGAACAGAGCAGGAAAGCAGATGGTCAAGGAATAAAATATATGATTTCAATAGCAATGGAAGCTAATATTTATGCTTTTAATACATATAGGAACATACATTATTAAAGTACATATGCTTATGTACTTTAATTATTTTTGTGATTTAGTCTAAGGATTACTGTGAGTTCTAATTTCAAAAACTAAGAATTTTAATCTTTAATAAGGGAGAACCAAAGGAAAAATAAACAAATGACCTTTTATTGGTCAATTCCAAAGTATCTCACTTGGATACTGTAGGAGTGACCGGAAAGAAATAAAGACTCTTGCATCAGTGGTGGTTCTATGGAATTTTCCACCCAGGAGAAACAATCTAATTCTCATCTTTTTTTTTTTAATCTCTAAGCTCCAAGCCTGAATTCTGACCAAGAGACAGAAACCTACCCGTGTAAATGTGTGTCTACAGAGATAGACTTGAGATCCAGGAACGCAGAATACACAGTTTTGTTATGTTCAGCCATAGAAGCACATGCATGTATGTACATACAAGTACACACATGCACCTACCATATCAAAGGCAATTATTTCAGCCTTCTTTCCTCAAAGTCTGCATTTTGTATCCATTTTTAAAAAAACCAACAGGTATATTTTTTGGCAAAAAAATTTCTCCATGAACAAATTTACACCAGTCTTCTGAACCCTTTTTTGAAAAAACTATATATTTTTATCTTTGTGTGCTATTTTTGGCCTTCCAGAGTAAATCTTAGCACAGCACTTTAATTAGTCCAGCTTCTGATGTGTAATCTAGTTCCCCTATATTTGCCCTTGATTCCTGATCATATTGTCTTACTTTTTAAGGTGGTTTAGCAAAAATCCCTCTACATTGTAACTGGGTTTTTTCTTTTTAAATCCATATTTGCCCTCATATTTAAAATTGGGCCTGGCTGTATATTAGAGTTTCTTTCTCCTATGATAACAATAACAAATAAAATGTTTTAACTGCCTTAAACTAACATATAACTACACAGGAACATTTACTTGTGTCAAGCCAATCGTAAATTTGTTCTGTTCAAGTTATTATCTTGATATTTTCTCCGGTAAACTATGATGTAAAGAGTAAGATGGTACTTTTGTGTTAACTTTTCCTGGGGAGAAGCCTACGGCTGTTTAATCACTCCATATAGGGCGCTGACAGCAGATCACCAAACTAGTGATTCCTCCCATCTTGGCAAAACTATGGGCACATCTACAGAGTAGAGATAAACGTTACTTGCAAGAGTGTGGGTGACTCCAGAGCAATTGCATCATCACAAAGTCCTATCCAAACATGGAAGCTACATCTTGCAATTTGTCCCTTAGTTAATCTTCAACTTCCTCTATACTCTAGCACATCTTCACTTGCAACGGGGGTGGGGGGGGTGGGGGGGTGGGGCAGTAGAAGTCAGTAACAGCTGGAATCCCAGGTGAGAGTTCCATGACACCCCCCTCCTCCTTCTACTAGTATCAGTTACCATTATCAATCACATGCCAACCTCAAGATGGTGAGGAGATGATTCTAATATACACAGAGGACAAAAAAGTTTTTACTGTAACAAATGACAGGAACACAATAGGGGCTCTGCTTATTCTATATCATAAGGACACATTTGTACTTGTTCTATAGGAAGGGACCCACAGGCACACACTGAAAATGGTTTGTTTGCTTTAAGTTATCCTTCAACCTGGATATCATCCAAACAGCTGCCCCAGTGACTTTGGTGTTTGTGAAACCCTCACCCCTATCTCCCTCTCTCCTACCCCTGTCATGTGGTAGAGAGGATGAGAAAAACACCAACACCATAAATCTCAGAGATAAGACTGACCTCCTGACCAGAGGGCCAAGTCTAAGCTTTGGAATAATCAACTATCTCTATTTCTCCTCTCTCTATAGTTTGCTGGCTGAAGATTAGATGGAAAACAGATCTTTATGCTGCTACTCAGAATGCTGGCTCTCTGAACAAAACCCAAATTATGAATTTAGTTCCCAGATTTTTCCCATGTCATAAGCAAAAGGTCCTCTTACACAAATACATATCTATAAAGTTACATTGTTTTGTATCACTTCCCTTGTTGATCCTTGCCTGACATGAGGCCTCTGTGAGTAGATTGATATATATTATTTAAATTGATTAGTCTTCAGACAGAAAATTAACTCATATTTGTATATTTACAAATTTATATCGATGAACTTATTCAAAATTATAGTAACATTATGTGTACTTGTCTTTAGGTTGCCTCAATTAGTATTTATGCTTCATTATTTTTTGTGAGCTTAATATGCTTTCTTTTTTTGAATTTATTTTTTAATTAGGTATTTTCTTCATTTACATTTCAAATGCTATCCCAAAAGTCCCCCATACCCTCCCCCCACTCCCCTACCCACCCACTCCCACTTCTTGGCCCTGGTATTCCCCTGTACTGAGGCATATAAAGTTTGCAAGACCGATTATGACTGTCCCAATTGTCACCATACATTAAAGCTTGGCTTTACTTTTTAATGTTAGAAGGAAAACTTAAAAGGTTAACTATATTTAGGACTACAGTGATGGCTCAGTGTTTAAAAGCAAGTGTTGCTCTTGAAGAGGAGCAAAGTTTAATTGCCAGCACTCACATGGTGGTTCACAACCATCTGTAATGTGATATGTTGCTCTCTCCTGACCTTCTCTGGGCATGCACCAGCACATACATGTGGGCAAAGCATTCATAAACACAAAAAATAAAATACATCTAAATCGTTTTAAAGGTTAGCTATGTTTGTCAGTGATTTGTGATGTAACTGGCTATTTGAACCTTTCCTCCTTCCATGTACTTTCCACATTACCTAAATTGTATGGGTATTCCTGTTATGGAATTAAACAAAGTTTATAAAAGGCTACTCTAATTGAAACAAGGGCAGTTGAAGTAGTAAATAAAATAAAATAAAATAAAATAAAATAAAATAACAAAGGCTTTGATCTCCAAGTTTCAGGATTCAGTCTTGGTTCTATAAGATGTGTTGGAGACATGCTTACAATGTCCAAACCCCTGGTTCTCCACCCACACAGAATGATTGTTCCTCTTATTTGGATTTGCCACATGATGTTGAAATTTTAAAAAAAATCAGTGAAGATCACATAATAGATATGACCTCATCCTGTCTAAAATGCCAGGCTGTTTTTTCATCTGCAATGAAATATTTTATGCAGATTATGCCAAAAATTTACATGTTATGGGGTTGGAAAGATGCTTCAGCAGTTGGGAATGCAGAGTGCTCTTGCAGAGGACCTGAGTTCAGTTCCCAGCGTTCATATCATTCAGTTCACAACCATCTGTTAGTCCAGCTCTATACTGATTCAGTACCTCTGACTGCCACAGTCCTCTGCACACACACACACACACACACACACACACACACACAAATTAAAATAAGATAAAAATTAAATATGTGTTATAATGTAGAATAAGTTATAAAACATTGTAATATGTACAAAGTCAGTGAGAATTTAATGATTTCTTATTGCTTCTTTAATTTATCCTACTTTTCAAAAATAAAATTAAGGAGCTAGATAGATGACTCAGCAGTTAAGACCACATGCTGCTGTACCAAAAGACCCAAGTTTTGTTTTAAGATCTATGTGAGGTGTCTCATAATCACCTGTAAATAATATCCTCCTCTGGTCTCTGGGAGCACCTGAACACATATTTGCACAAGTACATGTGTGGGCATACACACACACATATGCATACATACACAAATGAATAAAAGTAAAATAAATCTTTAGAAAAACTTAAATATTTTTGAAATATATTTTAGAAGATATTGCTTTCCATAAAGTAAGCTGTTTGAAACTTTCAAGTCTGTATTCTACCTACAGAGACTTTGTATAGACTTTATTTTTTTATACCAAACCATGTGTGTCCATAGTAAATGTTTTTTTTTTTTGTTTCAATCTCCAAGAATATTTTAGAGGAAAAAGCATCAAAGAGTTGTGTTAGTGTCATGAAACACCTGGAAAATACTCATGAAGATTAAATGGTAATTTTAGCTCACAAGTTTGAAGGTCAATTCGATGACAGGATAGATTATTGCTTGGGCTTCTGGCACAAGTGCTGGGTGGCAATGGAGGGAAGCCTGTGTTAGATAAATGTGTTCACTGCATCAGCCAGCAAATTGAGAAGATCCTGGTGTCCTAAATCCCCTTAAGGGGATTATTCCTAGACATGTAAGAACCTCCCACTAAGCCCTTTTTCCTAAAGGTTGTACTACATACCAATAGTGTTTTCTTGATGACTAAGGCTTTTCCATACAAACCTTTGGGGAACACTCATTTAGACTATACTGTAGTATATATACTACTGCAAAATGGTAGTGATATGCACCATTTTATAGGTTGTGAAGATTTTGTAGATTGAAGGTGTGGAATAATTTCACTAAGTACACATTTTTATTTCCTTGGTATTTTGTGATTAGGTAAATTTTGAAAGGAATACTTGAATATAACAAATTGACAAAATCTTCACATATTT
Source organism: Mus musculus (assembly GCF_000001635.26). Taxonomy (NCBI): domain Eukaryota; kingdom Metazoa; phylum Chordata; class Mammalia; order Rodentia; family Muridae; genus Mus; species Mus musculus. The sequence goes on along the minus strand of NC_000086.7, from coordinate 136,089,930 downwards.
GCTGTAAAGAGAAGCTTTTTTAAAAAAGTGGTGGCAGCTACACTTATCTGTGGGTATAAGGATATGATTCAGAGTGTAGTAAGGAATTATGCTATTCTAGCAAAATGGTGGTAATAGAATCTCTTCTAAGATCCATGACCTCACTAGCTGTGGGAGTTGGCTAGGTTTCTAGGCCCAGGCATGGTTTCCCTCCTAATGAGTGAGCCTTAAGTCTAATTAAACACCTGTTGGTTACCACCAACATGTGAATACCACTTACTAGACCTTTATGTATATTTTATCATTCTGGTCATTGCTGTGTGTGGTCCACGGGTCCCGTGGCTGGTAGAACTATTGACTGCTTCCCTCCTTTGGCAGCTTGCATAGGACTTTCTTGTACCATTGATGCTAGAACACAGGAAGGGATCTTCCAGGTTAGGTACAGTTCAAATGATCCAAGTCCTGTTTCCTAAGTGTGTGGTATGTTCAGCAGTTGGGTTCCACCCTCAGCCTCTGAAAAGCAACCAAGGACAGCTGACATAATCTATATTAGTGGGGGATTACTTGAATTTCCCTGATGAACCACTTGAAGGATTTATTATACATGGTACTGGAGTTTTTGTTAGTCTATGGTTATTGTAGGGAGTCTTATCAGTCATTTCATCAGTATAACTTCCTTTAGCGTGTGTGTGTGTGTGTGTGTGTGTGTGCATGCACGTGCATACATACACATTTACAATTTTAGGTAAATATAAAATGATAAGTTTCCTTGAGGCTTTATCAAACACCCTTGGTGTTATTTGTCCCTACTCCCTTCATCTCCTGTACTGACCTCCCATTCCTTCCTCATTTGGAGCCCCCTCCTGTTTTTCTATTTCCTGCTTCATATAACCTGTATCCTGATATTACCCTCTCACTTCCACAGACCCTTTATACTTTTTTAAAATTTCTGTAGCTACTCCATGTTGTATATTCACATTTGAAGATACAGAGCCAGAAATCATAGATGAGAGTGGATATTTGTCTTTCTGGGTCTGGGTTACATCACTCAGTATAATCTTCTCTAGGTTTATCCAGTTACCTGCAAATTTTGTGATTTCATTTTCTGTGCAGCTGAACCATATTTCTTACATACATGTATCATTATTGTGGTGCTTTGGATAGGTTTTGCCCCTATACATTTATGTGTTTCAATGCTTGCCCATAGATAGTGGCACTATTAGGAGGTGTGGCCTTGTTGGAGAAAGTGTGCCACTGTGTAAGCCAAGCTTTAAGCTCTTCTATGCTCAAGCCCTGCCTAGTATGGCATAGCCTCCTCTGGCTGCCTATGGAAGACAGTTCCCTTCAGATGCCTTCAGATCAGTATGTAAAATTCTAGTCTCCTCCTGCACCGTGCCTGCCTGGATGCTGCTAAGTTCTTGCCATGATGATAATGGACTGAACCTCTGAAACTGTAAGCCAGCCCCAATTAAATGTTTTCCTTTATAAGAGTTGTCTTGGTCATGCTGTCCTTTTACAGCAATGAAACCCTAACCCCTGGTGTGTGTGTGTGTGTGTGTGTGTGTGTGTGTGTGTAGTATAAGTCCTTCATTTAACAAGTCTGAGTCCTTTATTTAAGCTAGTGACCAAGAGCAGGCTCTTGCCAAAAACAAAAACAAAAACCCAAAACAAACAAACAAAAACCAAAACAACAATAACAACAACAACAACAAAACACCCTATCTGCTCAAAGGTAGGGTAAGGCTTTTAAAATGTACTTGTACATTTTCACTGTCCACTCATCTGCTGGAGTGCATTTAGATTAATTGTGTTTCTTAGCTGTTGTGAATAGGGCATCAATGAACATGGCTAAAACCAATATCTATGGAGTGGGATGTTGAGTACTTTCCACATATACCAAGGGCTTAGCTGGGTCAGGTGGTGGAGTTATTTGTAGTTTTGGGGGTTCTTCATACTGATATGTAGAATGGCTGCACATATTGATATTCCCAGCAACAGGGAATGAAGGTTTCCCTTCCCTACAACCTCACGTGTTGCCAATTGTTTTGCTGCTCTTAACTATTCTGAACTATTTCTTTCTCTTTTTACGTCACTACACTGTTTATTATGTGAATTTTTGCAATACAAACAAAAATATAGGCATGAAATATATAGATACAGCTAAATGCAGAATGGTGACTTTTTTTTCTCAAGAGGCTATGATTCCTATTTCTAGTGAAGCAAGACTGAGTATAGGTAGAAACAGGCTGATCGTTAGCTTCACAATTTGCCTAGAAACGATATACAAATGCATTTTCCCTCCTGCTTCTTACTATAAAACTACAAAAAAATGAGTTAAAGGAAAGTGTCCTCGTTGGTTCCTACCATATGAAAGATGCTATATTCTATTTTAGCAGGGCCAATATAGGGAAAATACCTAAATTAAATGTTAGTACAAAAATGAAGCAGTAATGAGATTCTGGCTAAAGGGGCACCAAATGAGAAATGTGTGTGGATGTGTGTGTGTGTGTGTGTATATATATATATATATATATATATATATATATATATATATATATATATTCCAAACAAATAAACAACAAAAAGGCTGTTATAAAAAGTTCTAGGTGCACTGTAAGCATGTAGGTTTTTTTTCATGTGTACTCTTAAGCTATGGAAGTGTCAAAAAATATGGTCCACTGTGTTAGACTAAATAAATTATTATTGTATGGGCTGCATCAAATGGAACCTCTGTATTATAATTATCATGGATAAGCATAGTTTGCATCCTATTATGGCAATTTATCCTTGATGAAAACAGTCCAGAGTCCTTTTATTTTAGAATATGCTGCAAACAACCAAACCACCAGAACATGATTGCATAACCGTAAAATGTTTTCTTGCAGTAAACTGAAGACATCTTTTTAATTTAAAAAAAGAAAAAATGTAGAAAGTTACTTAGAGCAGTTAATTTATTTTTCTTTTTTATTCTTTTTTTTTTCTTTGAGACAGGATTTCTCTGTGTAGCCCTGGCTGTCCTGGAACTCACTCTGTAGACCAGGGTGGCCCCGAACTCAGAAATCTGCCTGCCTCTGCCTCCCAAGTGCTGGGATTAAAGGCGTGCGCCACCACTGTCCGGCCAAGCTGTTAATTTCTAAGTACTCAATATCCTAGACAATTCAAGGCATCTTAATCTCCTTAGAGAAAACAACAACAACAACAAAAAAATGTGTTGCCGTTAAATCCATCATTATGGATAAAATTGGTGCAAATTGGTCAGATAGATCCAACAAACACTGATGCCCAAGCCTTTCATGAAAGCAACAATACAACATGGAAGTACAGAGGCCCTGTGGCTTAGACAACTTTCAATTGCCTCACCTCTTAATATTATTGTATTGGCAGTTCACTGTTAGCATGGGTTTGTTGAGAACAAAAACACTGAAGCCATAGAATCTTCCAGTTTATAAAAATATTTCTATGAAGCTTGCTGAGATAACTAACTAGATAAGAGTCAAGACTGAGTTTGATTCCCTGAGTGCGCACAGCAGAAGGAGGGAATGGCCTCCTTTGTTGTTCTCTGACCTTCACATGCACGTGTCTTTGCTCTCTCTTTAGCTCTCACTCTCTCACACACATACACACACACAAATAGGAAACTGGTAATATACTGTGGATAAACAAATTAGTTCCTGACTTGGCTAATTTTTTGTAGGTGTGTGTTTTTTCTGTATTAAATTGTGTTCACCCTAGATATGTATACACACACACGAGAGAGAGAGAGAGATAGAGAGAGAGAGAGAGAGAGAGAGAGAGAGAGAGAGAGACAGACACAGAAAGACAGAGAGAGAGGTAGGGGGCATCTGTTCAGTTCATTCAGTGGTCGGACTTTATCTCATTTCAAGAAAGTCTGTAAATACACTAGAATCTAGACCCCTTTTCTTCTCCCCTTCTTGGAAAAGGGCCTGACAGGTTTGGAACTTAATTCCTGTCTGTTATCACTGAGACATTTCTTCACAGTGACAACTTTCATTCTAAGTCTCACTAAAACATCAGGACGATTTAATAAACTTTGCTCGTTCTTTTATCTCCCGCCTCTCCTCTCTTCTCATCTCTCTCTCCTCTCCCCTCTCTGTTTCTGGAATGAGCCGAAGGTAAGTTCCAATCATAGGACACTTTTCAGAACATTTTGTTACTTTGTTCTAACTTAAAAACAACAACAACAACAACAAAGGCTGCTACTTGACTCTACTCAAACCTGACACGAGGGGCTCACCCTTTGCCACGGTTCTTATGTCTACTCTGTTTCCCAAGGTAACAGGTGAATATCTCATTAATACCCCATTAAGCCTCCACAACTTCAGTCATCTGCTGAGTCTAAGATCAGATAATTTCTTGAGGAGTCGGGGAGGGGAGAGCAGATCTGATGTAGAACAGAAGTACAGTGCCTGGTTCATAGTGGGCACTCGGAGCTCTCAAAGAATAAAGAACACAGTGTAATGTAGCCAAAATAGATCAGGGAATGCAAAGTTCCCTGCGTTTGTAGCAACAAGTACCAGAGTCTCGAGGCTTCAGACTCTAGTTGGCTTCTGGTATAGCAGTGGTGCAATGTGAAAGAGCTCCCTGGGCGCTTCGCTCGTAGAAACTTCAGGAGACAGTGAAAACAGGAAGTTGGTCTCCTCTGCCCACCTCTAGGGCCCTCCTCCCTATGCTCTATGGGATGAAACTTCCTGTAAGGGATTCCATCTTGTAACGGATGTTTGAAGCCTGCTGTCTGTCGTCTTTCTCGGCAGCTCTCTTCAGTTTTTCAGCTCTAGACCACACAGAAGAACACAATAAGGACATTCGTGACGGGAAACTTGAGGACCTACCATGGGTGAGTTGCTCGGCATGATGTGCTTGCCCAGGTTTTCTTAGGGCAGAAGTGATGCTGCCCCTTTGTCTTCTCATATGGCATTTAGGTGACTTCTCTAGGCAGGAACAGGGTGGGGTCGGAGTGGCAGGACCACCCCCCCCCACACACACACACAGACAAGCTGTCTAGTTTATCTCCTCCAGAAGACAAAGATCAAATGAGTATTGAGGTGATTGCCATGTTTCTTCGATGGGAAGCCTCCATTCTTGTGGCTTTAACTGAAGTGAGGTGTCATCCCCGCCGCCTCCTACCCCCCTCCCCACCCCCGTTTGAAAAGGAAGACTTGATTGAGCTTTGGATCATTTCAGGCCTAGGATCTGAGAAGTAGGAAATATGACCTAGAGTATATTTCGGTGGAAATTAATATTCTTTGGATTCATACTAGCATTAAAAGAGGAGCAGGGAAGCAAACATTAACATTGCATCTACCGAGTCATTCAGAACACTGCATTATCCTTATGGAAGTTTGTAGATACTTGCTTTATGGCTTGTCATATGAACTGTTATGAAATGTTTCACTTGTGTGTAGGTTTCCACCTCAGTTAAGTACATTTGTTATATAATGTATGTACAGTATCTAAAATCATATATATATATATACATATATACATATATATATATATATATATATATATATATATATATATATATATGCGTGTGTGTGTGTGTGTGTTACATAAAAGACATCTCAGGATGTTCTTGAATTCCTGGGCTAAAGTGATCATTTTGCTTTACCCCATCCCCACCCCCACCTCCCAAGTATTTAGGACTACAGGCATGTGATACCATGCCTGCTTTGTTTCTCAATATTGTTTAAACATTCCTCATGCAAATGAACTGTTGTCTGATAGGTTTATCTGTTATTTAATGAGATACGTTGAAATTTCATCCAAATTATATATTGTCCACTTATTTTAACTCCAATCTTCTTTCTTTATATTAAGATATGCATGCAAATACATATTTGAAAACTTTCCTCTTGCTTAATTGAAACTTTTATCACTGAAATGTCTTTTCCTCTACTACTTCATCCCTGTCCCCTTCTTCTCCTGTCTAAGACAGTGTTTCTTGTAGCCTCATCTGATCTTGAGCTTTTGATGTAGGCAAGGGTGACCTTGAATTTGTTACTCTTCTGCCTTTACCTCCTGAATGCTGGGATCACAAAAGAGCATCATCAGCCCTGGTCTGTGCAGTGTTGGCCATGGAACCTAGACCCTTATGCATGTGAGGGAGGAGATACACCCCCATCCCATAGAGCTTCTTTCTTTAAAATATGCTGTTTCACCGGGCGTGGTGGCGTATGCCTTTAATCCCAGCACTTGGGAGGCAGAGGCAGGCAAATTTCTGAGTTCGAGGCCAGCCTGGTCTACAGAGTGAGTTCCAGGACAGCCAGGACTACACAGAGAAACCCTGTCTTGAAAAACCAAAAAAAAAAAAAAAATGCTGTTTCTTTTCCAGTAAAAACCTGCAGTTGCATAGTACGAAAGTGTTATACATTTTGTTATTTTACAAATATTATAGATGTATATATAATTATTGCTGAGTATTGCTCTCTATTGTGTAGTAGAGCATTAGAAATTGGCACTGGAGATATGGCTCAGTGGTTAAGAACACTGGCAGAGCAATCATGGGAAATGGTATTTTAGCCTTAACCTTCATGTAGCAAGACAGGCTTCCTGCCAGCAATTGTAACTCTGATGCTGAGGGATCAAATGGCTCCTTTCAGGCCTCTGCACATGCGTAGAAGTGCCTGCACACACGTGTGTGCATATATTCACATAGACAGACAGGTACAAACAAACACAGTATGTGTGCACATAAAAACACAAATACCAAAATAATATTAGAAGTTATTCCTCCTGTCTTAATGGATAGCCTATCTTGTACAAATGAACTATTATTTATTCATCTCCCTTTCTCCAGCTTCTAGTCTCTGGTAATCATATCATACTCTCTATTTCTATGAGTTCAGTCTTTAAGTGTCCACATATAAGTGAGTGTATTTTGCCTTTTTATTTAAAATTTATTGATAATTGAATGTTATGTGTTTAAAAGAACATTTGACAGAATCCTTTCTTTTATTTGTTCTCAGACAGGATCTCACCTTGTAGGCCAGGCTGGCCTTGAACTCCCTAAGTAGCTAAAGCTGGCCTTACATTCCTGATTCTCCTGCCTCAGCCTCCCACGTGGTGAATTTCAGACATGTTCTACCATCCCTAGCTGATGGAATGGTTTTTTATGTAATCAGGCCCTTTCTGCCTTCAATTTGGAATATTTAACCTATTTTTTTGCTTAAATCATAGGTTAATTTGGTCCAAATACACTATTTTGCTACACATTTGTTTTTTACCTGTCCTCAGACAATACTTGAACATTGCAACATTATGGTAATATTTACCCTCACCTGATTTGACATGCATTTTCATTATATATAATATATGCTTACCACATGCCCTTTAATATTTTCTCCTCTCTTTTTCTATTCTTCATTGTACTATATATCCAAGATATAAATATATGTCCCAGAAAAACTATTGTATTACATAATACGTACTCAGATTTGCCTACAAATTTATCAGTCTCATTGACTTTCCTTTGCTGCACAGATGATTGTCTGTGGACCAGTTGACCTTGAACATGTGCCAATCTTTTCTCTGTCTTCTAGGGGCTGGTATTATGTGTGTGCTTTTAGACCCCACAGGGATGTTTTATTTTAAACACTCATTCATTCATTCACTTACTGTATGCATGTGGGTGCATGTTTGGAGGTAACAGGACAACTTGAGGAGAACAGTTCTCTTCCTCCGACAATGTGAGTCTAGAGAATTGAACCCCAGCTTTCAGGATAGGTGTCAAGCCCTTTACATGCTGAGCCATCTCCCCAGCCTGTTTCTGTTTTAGTTTAACTTTTTTTTTTTTTGGTTTGATTTTTCGAGACAGGGTTTCTCTGTATAGCCTTGGCTGTCCTGGAACTCACTTTGTAGACCAGGCTGGCCTCGAACTCAGAAATCCACCTGCCTCTGCCTCCCGAGTGCTGGGATTAAAGGCGTGGGCCACCACGCCTGGCTTTAGTTTAACTTTTTAAGATTTATTTTATTTTGTGTTATATGTGTTTTGCTTAACTTTTTAAGATTTATTTTATTTTGTGTTATATGTGTTTTGCTTTCATGTCTGAACATGCACCCACCATGTGTTTGCTTGGTGGCTAAGGTGGTCAGAAGAAGACATTGGGTCCTCTGGAACTGGAATTACAGATGGTAGCAAACCACCATGTTTGGTCTGGGAATTGAACTACTGTTCAACACAAGAGTATCAAGTCCTCTAAAGTGTCGCAGCCATCACTTTTTCTCAATGCTCTCTATTTGAACGTGATGCTTTTTTTTAATAAAATTTGGAAACTTTGCAACTAAGATCTGTTAAATATGCTTACCATATTTTCTCTAATTTCTTTCCTTCTCTCTTTCTAGTCTTCAGGATAATATACGAGCAAGATACGACCTGTATATTTTGTTCTGCTTTATATTATCTCTTGTCTAGTTCTTTTTTCAGGCAGGGAGTTTGCCTTTGATCTTTGAACTATTAAAACAACTTCCAATGTAATTTTTTTTTACTATTCTTCAAGCAGAAGAGAGAGTGAAGACTGAGGAATGAAACGTAATTTGTCTCAGATCACTCAGCCTAAGAAGGGCAAGACGGTTAGTAACATCACAGACCAATTATTCAACCCAAACTTTTACCCCTGTATTTTCTCCTCAGGTGTGAATGTTCCTTGCCTCTCATCTCCCAAGAAGTGGAAGCACAGTGAAATATTTTATTTCTACACCGCTCACAGATTTATTTGGGGGATGGTTAAAATAACGACTTTCATTAGCCATTATATTTTTTCCACGATCATTTTTTTAATTGTTCCTTGTTGTATTAATTTTAATTTGAGGGCGCAGTTCTGAAACTAACCCCTTGCGAAGAAGAATGAGATGCAGGCGTATTTTCCAACAGAGATTTCTTAACTCGCCTGCTCACGTCAGTGATACAGTGCATACTTCATTTTATCAGCAGCCAGCCATGAGTAATCCTCCCATGCATACCCGAAGATAGTAAGTAACCAATCAGAATGGCTGAAATATACCAGCTAGTGAAATCCACATAACATTGTGCTTAAATACGTTGTTTACATCTTCAAGTGGTTGAGCATCCTTTTGGTAACACTGGTACAAGTGGGGCAAATGGTCTATTAGAGGATTTCTAAGTATGTAGAGACTATTTTTCCCTTCATTTTCCACAGCACTCCATATGGCATTCCATCCCGTTATCAGAGAGTCAGTGTACAGAAATGGAACCAAACGGATGTTAACATGGAGGGAGGGTCAAAACCTCCAGAGAGAAAAATGCAGAGGGACAAACAAGATGATACTTCAGAGAACTGGTTCAAGGTCACAGTAAGTGCCCCAGCAAAATGTATCTAATATTTAAAAGAAGGGTTAGGAGGAGTTGTGTTTCACTTGCGTAGAGTCATTAGGTGCTTTTCTGGGTACAGAGAAGTTGACATAGGAGCCCACATGCTAGATCAATTAAAGAGGAAATGAGAGAAGGAATATAAAGAGAACAGGGTCACTGGAGGGAGAAGACAGGGGGTTGTGTATAAGCAAAGGAATAAATCAATGCTAAGAAGATATAACAACTCTGTATTAGAAGGCTGTTTTGCTAAAACTGTATGTGTGTATTTGGGGAGGTTGTTGTTGCAATGTCTTTGGGGTTCTTGTTAAAGAGAAAAGCTAGGTCTGCTGTAGGTAAGGTCTTTTATTATGGCTTTTTAAATGAAATTATGTTTATAACCTAAAATCTCGGGGAAATGATACAAAGTAAATTCATTCATTCAAGTTTTAAAAAGAAAGTCGATTTAAGTATCTGGATTATCAAAAGAAACCACCCGGATGAAAGGACAGGCAATTCAGGAAATCTACAAGTGATGTAAAAGAAATAATGAAATTTGTTCAATCTTTATATATTGCTTTAAAGCTTGAAAAAATATGTTTGGGTCTTCTTATTTTTATGGCTTTTTAAAAGGAAAATTTACAGATAATAAATCACATACATTTAAGATATATAAGCTAACAATACTTGGGTTCACATCTCTGAAAGAATTATTCCAGTCAACATGCCTGTCAAACACATCATGCATCCGTGTCTCCCTTTATAATTAATTGTTCTATTTTCTTCTTCCCTCCCTGTGCCCTGGCATTTTTAAGCAACTCTTGGCTAGTTTTCTGCCACCATAGATTTGTTTACATTTTCTAGATGTTTATGTAAACAGACTCACAGAGTACGTTACGGGCTGAGCATTATTATATGATTAAGTCAAACTTTCAATTCCAGTTGGCCAATGTTTCTCCTGTTCTTTATTCGTGTTTGGCTAGATTCCCTTTGGCATAAAATATGATAAGAAGTGGCTGCTGAATTTGATCCAGAGCCAGTGCAGCATCCCTTTCACTCCGGTGCAGGTAAGAGAGACATAAAGGAGGACAAGCAGAGACTGGACAGATGAGGGACTCTGTTAACCTGCATATTCTATTTATCTCACCCTTCTCCTTGCAGTTTCACTATGAAAAGATGCAGGCCCATTTTTTTGTTGACAATCCCAACATTGCCTTTATGCTGAAGGCCATCAGTGACAAGATTCTAGATGAGACTGATAATAAGGTATGTGTCAAGAGTGTCACTGAAAACTTGTGAGCCAGGGGGGCAATATTGTTTATGATCCTGGGGCTTCTTGGTTCAGTGTCAACACAGACTCTCATGGGTTCACTGCAGATATCAATCTTCATCAGCCCCTGTGATGAACCCCACTCAGTGACAGAGCTGAAGTTAGAAAAGATGGATCACACAATGGTAATGTAAACTGAAGACCACTTGTATACTCACAGCTGAACCTATTCCTTTCTTCCCATCTTTTTATCACTTCAGCCTCAGAGTCACAGAACTCCATCTGTGATTCTGCAGCTGACTACAAACCAACAATGTGCTACTTCTCAGCGAGTTCTTAACCGGCAGAGACTTCCCTTTGACCAAGGTATGAAAGGGTTTCACTGGGGTGGAAATTTAGGAATTATAAATCCAGGAAGGGTTGGTGCTGGCGCTGTACTAGTGGGGTGCCTCTCAGTCTTCTGATTACCTGTTCTTGCCTCCTGAAGATTTGATGACCCGTCCTACTGACTTGGCACTGGTTCCTAGAAGGTATATGACTCCTTCCTTGAGTATCCATAAAGAGGATATGACCCAGGTAATAGCTTCTATACTTGTTGCTGTTTTTGAGAATAAGACTGGAGATATTAGCCAGTAGTTAGATTGGTGTCAAGTATTCCCTGTAGTATCATGAACTTTATTTTTACCCCCCATCACATTTGCCCTTGAATCAGAGTTACAACAAACCCTATCAGCTGCTTGCTTGATTCTATGGCAATGGCCCCTACTATTGACAAACTGAATGCCTATAAAAACTAGATGAGACATCATAATGAGATCTTTCTTTTTCATTTTAAATTATTTTCATTTATTTACATTCCAGTCATTGCCCCCTCACTCAGTTCCCCCTCCCACACTTCCTCTGAGAGAAAGTGGAAGTGAATATCAGAGTGTTGACAGCAGGCAGGGGAGTGGAGTGGAGTTACTGGTAGTGGATCAAGGAAAAGAGCTGAGATCTTAGACCTCTTCTGCTTCACTTCTCTTAATCTATGCATTTATTCCCATAATTACAGGTGAACTCTGAAGGGGAGGTGGCCAAGGTGCACGCCCCGGATCTAGAAAAGATATGTGCAGACCAAAGCTCTCTGAGTACTACCATGCCGGATAAGTCCAGTAATATAAAGTCAGTGTATCTGCAAGAGGAGTAGTTCTGGTCCTCTTGGAGGACCACAGACTTCACCCTCACCTCTGCCTGTTTCTTCAGCTGTTCCCACAACCCTTCATTCTGTCTGACCCCCCCCCCATCCTTTCATTTGATCAGGGGTGTGATTCCTACGTCTGAACACTTTGTCTGTTCCAAAAAGATGCACCCTTCCTCTAGCCTAACTGGAGCTCCCCTTTGCTTACTCTTGTGAAATCCCTTCATCTGTCCCAGGCTGCCCCAAAAGGTCTGTTATGCTAGGATGAGGCCAGAAGTTCCGGATGATGGTAACATTACTTACTCTGGGCTACTGTTGGAAGCTCATCTCTCTTTGGAGGGAAACATGGGTTCTCTGAATCAAAGATGTAGAAGTGGGCCAATGTCAGGGAGCAGAGTTCTTCCTGGAGCGGGAGGATCATGTAGAGAAAGAGGCCTCCATCCTTCCTTCCTTTTTTATATACCTACCTTGCTCATAATCCTACTAAATGTAAAAGAGGATCTCTGCATAGCCAGAGAGAAGTGAATTGATTCCTTAGATTAGACCCCAACTCAGTCATACACAAGTAGAAAGGGACCTCCAGGAAAGAACATAGTGACCATAAGAGACACCTGCTTCTGGGGAATGTCTTCTTCCCTCTAACCCCTTCATTGTTCCCAGAGTAAGTCCAACATAGGAAAAAAATGAGCCTGTATTCAGTGGTACCCAATACTGTAAAGTCTTGCTTTCTTGGGTCCCTGAAGCAGCCTACTGCAAGTGAAATAGAGGACTGTTGCAAAGGAGCCCTTTTCACTGCAGCCTGAGTCTGAATGGGGAACTGCCTGCTGGTCTAAGGGGCAAGTAGAAGAAAGCGGTGTACTACATTTTCCTGAATCAGATGTTAGATTCAGATTTGAAGGAGTGACTTCAAAGATGCACTGCCTGATATAAAGCTTTTAGCTGAGCCTTACCATGTGGGGTCATATCCCGCTGGTGGCCCCTCTCAGCACTGAGAAAGATAGAGAGTACCATCATCTCTCATTCTTGTGTGGCTTTGTCTTTGTTCCTCCCCTCCACTCTCTTATGTTTCCCTGACATCTCCCTCATCTCCTTTCATTCCTTTTCCATCACCATCTCCCTGACTTCAAATACTGAGTCCTGAACCATGATATATCCTTTAAGGAGGAACAAGAGTCCTTGGACCCTGGCTCCTCCATTGTGGCTTCTTGTGCTGTGATCCTGGAGAAAGGGAGTAGAGCAGTGCTCCTATATTTATATGCCAATAGATGGATGAATGCATAAAAAGTCAATATATTAACCCAAAAACCCCCATCTAACTTATATATTAATGGGAGGGATGCTGTGTAATGTTTGTATACGCAAATATACTGCATAATTCTTAATAAGGCTACCTTTTTTTTTTGGTAGTTCAATTCTGGAATTGTTCCCCAAGTTACTAAGCCTGGTAAGTGTGTTCCTTAATCATTGATTTCTGGAACTGGAACTGACATTGCATCCAACCTTCTCTGAAAGCTATTAGATCTTGCTCAAGTTAAACTTTCTGTAGCTGTCCCTTAAGCTTCAAAGGGACAGGGAGAAGTGATTCAAACTCACAGGGGAGCCATGATCCCAGCTGCAAGACTCCCAGCGACATTTCTAAGGCTCCTGTAAACCTGTCCCTTTCCCTCTCCTTTATCATCCAGCATCACCTTCCAGCCATGCATTGACTCTCTTGCCTCACACAGGATGGACAAGAATCACATAAACCAACTCTCTGTGGTCCTGAAGATCACAAGACCTTATCAGCTTGCAAGGTGAGAAGAGAGGTTTTAATTTGTGTGTAAGAATGGGTCAACACCTACATCCTGTTCACTTTTATTTCAGGAAATTTTTTTTGGATCAGAATCCATAAAGACAATGGTCCTACAGTTCCTGAAGCAGTAAGTCCCTCTGGGAATCAGACAAAAGGGAGCAATGAGGGGTGGGGGTGAGGCAACAAAATGATAGTTCTAGTTAACAGAACTACGAAATCTTATTCAGGGTCCAACCAATGAGATCATCCCACTCTATTACCTCTCTCAAAAGGTATTACTTCATCTATGACAATGGAGATCGGCAGGGACTCCTCAATGCTTATCATCCTGAGGCTTGCTTCACACTGACCATCCCCTTCAGTTCCATTGACTTATCCATGTAAGTAGCACACTCCACTCAAACTCTGACCCAGAGCACTGCACTCTGTTCTCCAGAAGATACAGGCAGTCCCTTGGAACCATCACACTGGCTAGACTGTTTCCTTCTTTTCTCCTAGGAACAGCTTGTGTGAGTACTTCAAGTTTAGCAGAAATATGAAAATTCTCAAGGATCCTTGTAAGTGTGTGGTGGACAAGACTGGGCAGGATAAAGGGGGATAGTAGGCACAATCACGGATGCCAGAGGTTAAGGTTCCTGTTGTTCCTCTCCTTTCCTGTCACGTTCTCTTGATTTCAAACCAATAGCTGTCTGTTCCTGAGACCCTTTAGCTTAGGACTCTGACTGGGAAATGCTATATGTGCAAAGCATGTGCAACTCCAAGGGCACAAATCTCTGTCTCCTTTACAGATATGCGGAGGCAGCTGCTGAAGCACAAGAAATGTGACATTATTCACTTCCTTCGTACATTGCCCAAAACTCAACATGACCTCACCTCCTTTGTGGTGGACATATGTTTGCAGACAGTAAGCACTTGTTCCTTCCCTGGGGCACATCACATACCCAGAAAGATGGTGGTGAGTAGAAAGTTATGCAGGACCCTGAGCCCCTCTGTGCCTTCTTCCCTTTCAGGAAAAGATGCTCTGCTTCTCTGTTAGTGGGTTGTTCAAGGAAGGTGAGTGCTTGTAGAATCCTCTCTCCAGATTCCTTCTTGCTTCCTGACCTGGATGTGCATCTCTGAGAAATTCCCCAGCACCCCTCCTTTTGTGCCTTCCTGGGTGATCTCCTGCCTGATAACCATCCTGGTCTGACCGAGGTCTGTGCTTGTCTGCTGCACAGCTCCTGGGTGAGGGAGAGCACATGGGCTGCAGGGTTTGTTGGCTCTCAGTCCAGATCCTTACTCTGTGACTTTGGGCCAGTTGCTTAGCCTCTGCATTTCCCCATTTGCAAATGGTGCCAATTGCCCTCCACCCCAGACAGATGGGAATCAGAGCCCAAGTGAACATTGGAATTTATTTTTCACAGGGTCCATAATGTGGCAGGAGACCCATCAATACGAGTGGATTATTCCCCTTGTTGCCTGCCCCACCTTTCCACCACAGCCCCTTGACTCCAAGCCAATAGTTGAGTGGTCCTGGGCCCTTTCAGCATAAGGCCCTGACTGAGGAATGTTTTGTGAGGGTGCAAAACGTGTGTAACTGTAGTAAGGATGCTTTATGTTTTTCCTCTCCTCAAAGTGGACAACAGCGCTCAAGGGTGCATGCATGCCTTCACTCGGATTTTTGTTGTTACCCATGACAACAGTTCAGAGTAAGTGCTAGTTGTGAATGGGCACTTTCACTCCATTGTGGGGCCATCAATATGACAATGTGGTGGTGCAGTTCTTGGGGGGTGATATTACCAATATTGTGGAAGGTCAACAGATATATTTAAGGAGTAGGGCTAGTGGTTAACAGTGTAGACTTTGGGGTCAGACCATCAGGCTCTTTCTTGCTGTAATACTCACTTGTTTTGAGAATTTGTTCAAGTCACATTACCCATTTATAGCTGTTTTTTAAAGATGTTGATCATATTGTCCATTCTTTTTACTTGATAAAAGGCCAGATGAGAACTTAAAACCATTGTCTCATTCTCCCCTGCCCCCACTATTCAGGTTTTCCAAGACAAGGTTTCTCTGTAAGGCCAGGTAGTCCTGGAACTCCTCTGTAGACCAGGCTGGCCTTCAACTCAGAGATGCACCAGCTTGTGCCTCCTGAGTGCTGTGATTAAAAGTGTGTGCCACCACCACCCAGCTAAACCATTCTTTAATTAAAGATTAACCTACCATTATAGTAATATAGACAGTCTCCAACAGTGTACTCACTCTATAGATAACCAGGGGAAAAAAACTGGGATGTTGGAAGAGTGATAGCATGACAGTTGTTGGGAAGTACAGTTTTGTCTGTTCTTCCATCAATCTCAGGGAATGTTTTCCCTCCAGACTCTGTATCATCAATGACAAGCTGTCTGTGACTAATGTCCACGAGGTTCCCAGTGCCTCCACCCCTGTGGCCACATCGTCTACCAGTTATTTGCCTTCATTCTCTCAAGATCAACAGGAGATGGTGCCAACATTCTGTGCCCAGTCTGGGGTGAATGTTGACAGGTCTCAAAAGTGAGTGTTGTGTGTATATGGTAATGTGGTGTAAGGTTGGCATAGGAGAGTGAGTTATGGGAACATACAGACTTCACTTCTTCTTTATTTCGTTTCATTTACCACCTTACTGAACAGTTTCTTCTCAGTAAACAGTAAGCTAACTAATCATTTAAAATAGCTATTTAATCATTCACTGAAGTCCACAAACCCTGTTCATTGAATGGGAACCATTTGAGTTTTCAGGAATTTGCTCATATTATAGCAGAAGGGTCATTTTGCTGAATAGTTGGAAATATATGTGGAGCCATGTTTCTGTTACATAAATGCCTTCATGTTTGATGTCAGTGTTATCTTTTCTTGTTGGATAATCCCTGTTCATCTTCTATCACAGATCCCTTCATGATGACCAGTGGAATTACAACAGAGCTATACAAAGCCTTGCTTTGCTCAAGGTGACACTTGGGAATTCAAGTCAAGTGAAGAAAGGCCAGGTAGCCTGGAAGTGGTGCTAGTATTCTTGTATCTGCTGACCTCCCCATTGTCTTCTGTATCTCCTCCAGGTAGAGGACACGATCTCAGAGGATAAGTTCACACAGACAGATCCAAGATCCTAAGAATAGCACACCAAGAAGAAATTCCTAGGTGTCACTATCTTATTTCTTCAAACCTCTGCTGAGATTTTGTTCTAGTACAAACATGTAAACAAACTGGGATGTCTAGTTTCATCCTGGAAGCTGAAGCCTATCTGGTAGAGCCGACTCAAATTGTTCTGTGTATTTGTCACATATTTAAGGATCCACGCTTCTTATATTTTCTTTTATTATAAGTTTTATTAATTTTGTTGAGCATTCCCCATTTTTATAATATATTCTGGTCACTCTCACCCCTCACCATGTCACATCTCCTTCCTACCCCTGTCCAACCTCCCTCTTCCCTATAAGTCCTTGTCTCATACTTACTTGTTTTGTTTTGCATTGTGACCCACTGAGGATAAACAGGGCCACCTATGTGACCATGTGTTTGGAACTATCAATTGAGATACCTGTGGGTACATAACTAAAGATAGTGACTATCTTTCCCCTAGAATCCTTCAGTAGCCAATAGTTTAGCAGAGAGGGATAGGACCCTCACTCTGTGGTTGACTAATGAAAGACTTAGTCTTGTGCAGGCCCAGTGGAGGCAGTCTCACTTGCTGTAAGATTGCAATAATTGTATCATGCTCTGGAGATACTATTGATGTTGCTGGTTATGTTAAATACCTTCAACATCCACTGGTGCAAGCCCGTATTATGAGAATGAGGATCTCCAAGGTAGGACTGCTGTACATACCGAAGTCCTAGACTCAACCATAGGGTACAGTCCTGCTACTGTAGGCTATATAGTTTCATACGTTGAACATCCTTTCTAACCCTGTTAAAACTGAGTCCTATGTGCCTAAAGTATTAATCCAGTATTTCGTGCAGATAATATTCTTTCATTAGCTGTAAACATTTATTCACAATTAAAAGCAGCATAATTTGTAGGAAATATTATTACAGGACACATAAAAGCCTGTGACAAAAGACAGTCCCCATATATATGATTGTCTTACTATAACAATCCTTGGTATGAACAAATAAGAGTAAGGAAACTGTTATTGACTTTGTACTTATATTGAAAGCAGTAACATCCAGGAAACTTAGGAAAATATGTTCAACTAAAAGTACAAACGTTGCCGCAAACACTGAGATAATTTAGAAAAGGAAAATAAAGATTATTACTTTAAGAAAAAGGAACATTTGTGTTTATATGTATGCCTACATAAGTGTGTATATGTATTTGGATGCTTTGTCTAAAGATTTTTAAAAACATACTGCAGTTTGGGTGGTTTAAACCTACAAAATTTTGTTTTCTTATAATCTGGAGGTCATAAATCCAAACCAAAGTGTTAAAAAGACCATATATACCTTGTATAATCCTCTCTTCAAAGTTTTCAGTTGGCATAACATTATTAGGTTTTACTATAACATATGTTTACTAGACAATCCTCTCCTCCCCACTCCTCCACTCACTTGGACATTTTCCTATCCCCAGTGATCTCAGTTTTGTTTCTATGTCACAAGTATTTTATCATGCTGACCTCTTCTTCAATATTTTTTTCCCCTCTCATGGTTCCATTTCCAGCTTGACAGTTTATACACACACATACTCTACACACACACAGCCACACACATCAAAAGCTATGACTCACATATGAAAGAGAAACATAAAGTATTTGTCTATTTGAGTCTGTTTTATTTCATTTAATGATCTCCAGTTGCATTCATTTTAGTGTAAATGTCAGGCTCTTTTAAATATCCAATTATGTTGTCTGTGAGTTGGGCTAATCTGACTTCTTCCTTTCATATTTTTATCCCCTTTATAGTTTTCTCCTGTCTTATTCCTCTAACTAAGTCTTCAAGAAATATATTGAATTAAAAGTGGAGAGAGTAGGTATCATGTATTCTTCCAAATTCTAGAGTAAATATTGTTTTACCCCATTCAATTATTCAGTTTAATGTTGGTTACAGGTTTGTCATAAATAGTCTTTATTGTTTTGATTAATGTTTGTCTATTCCAAATGATTCCAGGACATTTTTGTAGCTTTATGTCAGCTAATGTGCAATATTTTACTATACCAGTTTCAGGAGACTAATAGAATTTCTTCTCTCTCTCTCTCTCTCTCTCTCTCTCTCTCTCTCTCTCTTTCTCTGTGTGTGTATATAATGCCTGTGCCTCAACATATACACTAACCAGTATTCTTTTTCTGAAGATAACTATCCTTATTTTTCATTTTTTTTTTTTTTGAGACAGGGTTTCTCTGTGTAGCCCTGGCTGTCGTGGAACTCACTCTGTAGACCAGGCTGGCTTTGAACTCAGAAATCTGCCTGCCTCTGCATCCTAAGTGCTGGGATTAAAGGCATGTGCCACCACTGCCCGGCTTCCATTTTTTAATTAATATTTTAATACCCCCCTAATCCCTGTGTCCTCTTTTAAATTTTAATAGCTCATTAACTCCATTTTTTTGTTGTTGGCCATATACTTCTCATTCTGTATGCATCCACTGTAGCTTGGTCAGTCTACCAGAAGCCAGTAACTGTTCAGCCCTTACACGTGAATGCACCCAATCATGTTGGATGAGAAATTTTGCTTGTATTTTCACCAGGGAAATTGGCTTGTAGCTTTCTTTTTCTGTTATGTCTTTTATCCAGATTTGTTGTCATAATACTAATTGGCTTCATAGAATTAGCTTTCTCGTGTTCCTTCTGTTTTTACTTTGTGGAACAGTTTCAGAAGTGTTGCAGTGTGTTAGGTCTTCCTTTAATGCTTGATAGAATTCAAAAGTCAAAGCTTTGCCTTGTGGAGAAACTTTTGTGAAATACGGTGTCAATCTCATTGCTTTTTTGTGTGTCTTCTTAATTTTTTATATCATCTTCCAGATTTAATTTCAGTAGAACATAGAAGTTGAGAATTTATTTATTGTTTCTAGGGCTTTCCATCTTTTTAGGATAAAACTTTTTCAGATTTTTTACTGGTTATTTTATTTATTTACATTTCAAAAGTTATCCCCCTTCCCAGTTTTCCCCCAGAAATCCCCTATCCCATACCCCTCCCCCTGCTTCTATGAGTACTCTTTGATTGGTGGTTTAGTCCCAGGGAGCTCTGGGGCGTCTGGTTGGCTGATAGTTGTCCTTCCTATGGGGTTGCAAATCCCTTCAACTCCTTCAGTGGACAAAACTTTTCAAAGTGTTCCATAATTGAATTCTGTTTACAACTCCACTTTCATCTCTGATTTTATTGACTTGGGTTTTCTCTCTCTTTTGCTAGTTTGGCTAAGATTTTGTGAGTATCATTAATCGTCTTGAAAAAACAAATCTTTTATTGCATGTATTGTTCTTTTAGTTTCTATTTTATTGATTTCCCCTTTACTCTTTTATTATTTCTTACCATGTGTTAAGTTTGGGCTTGTTTTTTGTTGTTTGTTTGTTTGTTTGTTTGTTTTCTTTGTTGTTGTTTTTTAAGAGCCCCATCATTTTGTCATTCACTTGAGATCTCTCTGTGTTTGTTTGTTGTTCTTGCTTTTTTTTTTATAACAGTATCTCACTATGTAGCCCCAGGTGGCCTGGCACTTGCTATGTTTACCAGTCTGGCCACAAATTCACACCTAGATCTTTCTGTCTCAGTGGTCTAAAGGGTCCCAGCAAGCCACACCTCGCCCGAATGCTACAAAGAGTTAACAACCAGAACCCAGACAGGATTCTACTGGAACTGGGTGAAAAGAGAAGAGCCTTGGGAGCCCCCTTTCCCCCCACCCAAGAGACCCTTCTGTAATTTACATAGGATCTAAAAAATGTAGGATATTTTTGTGGCTTCTAATATGAGAGCAGACCTCTAATCAATGCTAAAAAGAACTGGGGGGGGGGGTTCTGGAAGAATTGCACAAGAGGAAGCAACGGTGATTGGTTTCTCCATGTGGTTTTGAAGAATACAACAGGAACCTGGATGGAGGAAATGAGGGCCTCTGGAATTTGGTGTTAAGGAAACCAATGCCTTCCTAATCTCACTCTCTCTCTTTTATAAAAAAAAAAACAGGTACCAGTTCTGATTTTATTTCACCATACTAACATACACGGCACTTGAGAATGAGAAATGCACAAGTGAACCATTCAACAGCTTGCCTTTTACTCAAGGACACGATATTCATATTAAACATACAGTCTTCCCACTCTGACTTTTTTTCAGAGCAGGGATGATAACATCTTTGGTCTGTCAACCCTCAAAGCTTTCTCCCTTTGCTTAGGTCCTTAAAGCTATCCACAGTGATAGCCAGGAACTTTCAGTTGCTAACAAAAGTCTTTCTACAGTTAAAGACTGATGGTAATTACAGGGTAAGACGGAACAGAATTATTAATACTTGGTATTGGCTCCTAAAGGGGAAAAGATTGCTTACAACAAATTATTATGCTCTAACAACTGGACTTGTTTCTTAAGATTCATTAAACTGATTTTAAATACACACATTTTTCAAAGAGATCCTGTTTTTAACGTTTTCCAGGAAAAAATTTAAACAAACTATTGATGATCAGAGTAAATCTATTGAGTCGAGCACAGAGCACAGGAGAACATTTTTTTTCATGTTTGTTTGTTTAGTTTTTACTTTGCCAGTTTTAAACATTTTGTTCAAAACAAATCTTCTACTTTTCAAAATTTGAGCCGTGAAAAACTGTTCTGAAATAGGGACTCATTCTATGGCCCAAACTGATTTGAAACTCACTGTGTAATCTATATGGGTTCCAATCCATGGTGAATTTCCTACTCCAGCCAGGATTTCAAGAGTGGGCCACTAGTTCTGGCTCAGACCTATTAACATTTAAAAAGAAAATAAAGAGAAATTAATAGAAGGGATTTATACAGATGGAAAGAGAGAAAACGGACTTCCAGGATGAGGGTGTGGTGTTGCTGAACCAAGGAGCATGGTGCAGACCCTCCCTGGTAACAGGGAAGGGAGATGTCCAACCTCCTGATGGTGATGCCACTTGTGGTTCCTCAGATTGGTGAGGATCCGGATGAGTGACGGGTGGGGCCCGAGGTGAGCACTGGCGGCGGGGAGGCGGGGGCGGGGCCTCCTGTCGCACCGGCCTCCCGAACAGGGGGAGCGGGCTTGGCAGTGACGCAGGGCCCTCACGTGACCCGGGGCTGCAGAGCGACGCAGCCTTGGGTGCAGTCGTCACGAGCGTCTGGCCAGCAGCTCGGAGCTCCTCTGCGCGCGGCGGGCTGGCAGCGGGCCCGAGGCGAGCGGGACAGGTAAGGGGCCTGCACGCCGCGGCCCTGCGGGCGACAGCCTCGCGACGGGCGGGCGCGCACCGCGGCTTTGTGCACCGCGCGGGGAACCCCGGCTGCGCCCGGGAAGGGACGCCCGGGCTCAGGGGCGGGGACGGCGCGGGGGTCCCGGGAGAGGGGCGGCTGGGCGGGCCCGCAGCGGAGAGCGCTAGAGCGAGCCCCGGAGAGCGGGGACGGGGACGGGGACGGGGATGGGGACGGGGACGGGGATGGGGACGGGGATGGGGACGGGGCTGCTAGAGATCGTGGGCGGCCCTGTAGGGGGATGGGCGGTGGGTCCGAGGAAGGCGGGTGCGGTGCTGAGCTCGGCGCCCAGTCCTTCCCATCCCACCCTGTCTGCAGATTGACTGGAAACCGAGAGTCCAGGCGGCAGCGGGAATTGACAGGAGGACTACGCCGCAAGGGATAGGCCCAGGTTGGTTCAGTGGCGGTGGGGGTGGGGTGGGGAGACTGAACGGGGATGGATGGGCGTTAGTCCCCTCATATCCCCCTCATCCATCCCTTCCCACCTACTATCCCACACCCCTCATTCTACCTCCCAGCTCCCCTTCCACCACCCACCATTCCCACAGTTCCATCCTCCATTTTGATGCCTGCAAAAGCTTTGGAAACAGATCTGCAGGGAAAATGGTGGGTTGTGGGGAGGGAGGGTCTGGGACTGGGGGCCCCCTAGAGGGCGTGTTGAGCCTTTCAGGTAGAAAAAATAAAATTTGAAAAACAAACATATGGACATCCAAGATTGTGAATGGTGGCAAATGGGCCTCTGTCCTCGGTGCTGAATCTTTGAACATTTCTCTTGTCTTCTAGGAGAAATGGAGTCCAAAGTGGAACAAGGCGTGAAAAATCTCAACATGGAGAATGACCATCAGGAAAAGGAGGAAAAGGAAGAAAAGCCACAGGATGCTAGCAAAAGGGATCCGATTGTGGCCCTGCCTTTCGAAGCTGGAGACTACTACGTGCCTAGAGGAGGTCGCAGGCGGTTCCGGGTTCGGCAGCCCATCGTGCACTACAGATGGGACCTGATGCATAGGGTTGGGGAGCCCCAGGGAAGGATGAGAGAGGAGAACGTACAGAGGTTTGGGGATGATGTGAGACAGCTCATGGAGAAGCTGAGGGAAAGGCAGCTGAGCCACAGCCTGCGGGCGGTTAGCACTGACCCGCCTCATCATGACCACCATGATGAGTTTTGCCTTATGCCCTGAGTCCTGAGCTTTTCTCTGAAGATGACATGGGGACCCCTGCTTTCAAAACTTACATGTTTGTGATGTACTGTTGTAATATTTCTGGTGTCACTTGTTTCCCCATGGGGCTCCAACTTCTGCCAGCTTCTAATTGAAACTTGTGTTTTCGACTCAGTCTTACATTTCTTTTTTTGTTAGCAGAATTTATCTATTGCATGGGAAGATGCTCAGTATATATTGTGAACCTAATAAAGCAGATTTAAAAGGCTATCTTAGTAGTTCTTTAAAGGCTACATATACACACGTGTATATATGCTATATATGCCATACACAAAGGGAAAAGTGATGGAATGAAATTGTCACGTGATTACTGCTGGGCCTCATTCTCTGGAACTCAGGCAGATAACATAGGGAACATTTTAATAACTCGGGGCCCCTGTTTGGTTTTGGTTAAGCACACTTCCCCATGGTGTAATAATACACTTTTCATCTTATTCCTTTCACCTGTGTGCAGTATACACACAGCCCTCCTGATACAAGGGAGCTAGAGATCCCAGATCCCGTTCAATCCCTCACCTGAGGCTTTGCTTCTGTGTCATGGTGCACAGACTCTCATATCCAAACAAAGAACAGTGTGTTTTCCCGTCCCTCCCCTGGTAACGATCACCTTTACATTGTTTCTGTTCAATGAATTCCCAAGGTGTCTGGGTATGGAGAATAGCGGGTTGATCTGTCTGGCTTGACTTGTCTTGGGTACATGTGTAGTAAGGCAAACATTTGTCCTGTAGTAAGGTTTTATCAATAATCCCTTATTTACCATTATATAGCTTCCATAAATGGGCATATATATTATTAAAATTGGATGCATTATGGGAAGGCATATGTGCATTAGGGAAAACAAATGTATGGCCTGATCTGTCAGTCAAAGAAAGTGAATTACCTAAACGATGTCCCATAGTAACCCCTTAAGTCCTATAAAAGTAAGCCCCACACTACAACGGGGCCCTTGAATGTTCTAACTCATGTGGCTTCCTGTCAACCTCGACAATGTATTCCTCTATAACCTACGTTATTGTTTTGCTTTGAACAAAATTCATCTTGCGTCTTTAGCAAATCTGTGCCCTTCTTTTCAATGATTTGATTAAGAGACCTGGGACCTGGAAACCCTTTGGCCAGATTCTGTCCACCAGTAACAAAAGGTACAATCTTACACTGTGCATGTTATAAAACACCTGACAGGAACAACTCTAAGGGAGAAAGGATTTATTTTGGTTCCCAGTTGTAAATATTTTAGTGTATCATTATAGGGAGAATGATGTTCATCAGAGGAGTGCACACCGTGGTGGCAAGGAGTGGGGAAAAGGGAGAGAAATTCACACCACTGTCTTTTTGCTTTCATTCCACCCCCCTGACCCCACCAATGGAAAATCACGATCGTCTTGTTAAGGGTGAGTCTTTCCTGTCATACTCACCTTCAGGGTAATCCTCTAGGCCTCTCAATCTAATCAATTTGTTGTGAGAAATATAGACTGACATATTTGGGTTTTTTCTTTGTTCATTAGGAAAAGAAATACTTTTAATTATAAAAGAAGCAAGGCCACATAAGATGTCATTAACTGAAACAGGGTCTGGTAGTCACACAGATGAGACAAGGAATTTTTTACTAATTGAGAATGACATTGCTTTCACACAAGTGAAGCAAAGTTTGTCTGGTTTTCACCCATCCTCACCCACTAGGCAAGAGCCCCATCTGCATATTTCTCCCTTTAGGTACTAAACAGTGTCCAAGACCAGGTTGCAGTAATCCAGCACACTTCTTGTGTTCTGATAAAAATGCAATGTTGGAGCCAGCCTTTAATCCCAGCACTCGGGAGGCAGAGGCAGGCGATTTCTGAGTTCGAGGCCAGCCTGGTCTACAAAGTGAGTTCCAGGACAGCCAGGGTTATACAGAGAAACCCTGTCTCGAAGAAAATAACAAACAAACAAACAAAAAAACAATGTCTGCCGATCATAATATGATGTCTGTCTGCCGATCATATTATTATGTCTGCCTGACTGGAGGCAGACATGTTTAAAAGGAGTAAAATAATGATTGAATCTGGAATCTATTTCTTTTTTTGTCTGAGTACAGTTCCTAGCCAGACTAATAACTTTGAATGTATAGCTTCCTCTTCTAGAAGGTATTGCTTGCAATTTTTAAAAGAACATTAAACTTATTTAGACATGCCCAAATGTTCCTCACAGCATGCTAAGCTGTTACCAGTGCAAGAAACACTTGGTGTCTATTAAATTATGGGTTTATACACGGACACAAGGTTCCACCCAAGGTTCACTAAATAGGAACCTAGAACTTTCATTTTTTTAATAAGCATCTTTGGTGATTCTGCTGCACATTAACGTGTAAAAGATTACTGATATGTATATACTTATTATCTTGATTTTTAAAGAAAAACTATAATTAACTTCTAGTGCTTTTCAGTGGATCATCCTGTGATTAGAAATAATATGCTTATTGCAACAACCTTTATTTTTTCTACAAACCCATATTTCTTGCTTATTATTGCTCCAGCACTGTCTGAAAAGATGCAGACACAAACTTTCGACTGTAAATCTATATTTGTGAAAATACCATCTTAGGATTTTTACTTCAGTAATAGAACAGCATGACCAAACATAACTTGGGGAGGAAAGATTTGATTTCACCTTATTAATTATAAGTCCATCCCTGAGGGAAGCCATAGCAGGAACTCAGGGCAGGACCTGAAGACAGACACTGATGCACACGCCATGGAAGGATGTTGCTTACTGGTTTGCATTCTATGTATGGTTTACTCGTACTTCTTTCTTATATACACCAGGACCAGATGACCAGAGGTGGTTCCTCTGACAATGGGCTGTAAAATACTAGATGTGGCCTACATCTTGATGCCAGCTTTATAAAAGATTTTAAGGCAGAGGACTCAGATAAGTCACCCTAGACTTCTGATTTAGAGTCACTGGGATCATAAAGTTATAATGGTTTATATGTTATATCTGGAATTGATGACACATAGTAGTAAATGACACATTATGTATTTCTTTTTTATGTATGTATGTATAAATGTAGGTGTTGTACATGTCTATGTGGGTAAGCTGGTATGTGCACAAGCATGTTTGGGGAGACCAGAGGACAATCTTATGTGTTGTTCTTTAGGTACAGTCCACTTGTTTTTAAAGGATTCACTTTTATCTGGCTGTTTTGCCTGTATGTATATGAGGGTATCAAGTCCCTCAGAACTAAATTATAGACAGTTGTGAGCTACAATATGGGTACTGGAAAACGAACCGAGGTCTTTTGGAAAAGCAGCCAGTGCTCTTAACCCCTGAGCCATCTCTTCAGCCCCTCCACCATCTTTTTATTTTTAATTTTACATAATTCTTTTATATGTATGGTTTTTTATTTTTTTTGCTTTCATTTATGTCTGTTCACTATGTCTGTGCCTGGTGCCTGAGGATTCCCAAAGAGAGCATTGAATCCCCTGGAGCTGGAATCATAGACAGTTGTGATTGTGAGTGCTAGGGTTTGAACCCAGGCCCTCCAGAAGAGCAAGCAGTATTCTCAACTGATGAGTTATCTCTCCAGTTCCCATCATTTTAATATTTAGGGTAGGGCCTTTTGCTGATTTAAACTCATCAAGTAGGATATTCTGGCTGCCCAGTAAGCCACAGAGACTGGCCTATCTCTACCCTCCCAGTCCTATGTTTACAAGCACTTGACACCAAGTCAGACTTTCATATTTTATAAAACATTGGCTCTGAGGATAAAAGTCAGGTCTCAGCTATTGCAAGGCAATCTCTCCATCCAAAACAGAATGTTGGTTTTTTTTTAATCTAGAAAAAAAACCTTGCACATTAAAATGAACAATGTCCAGTCAGTATTAAAATCCTCAACAGTCTCATAAATTTTAACCCCGAACTATATAAATTAATGTAAAATAAATTATGTCTAAGGAATACTTTTTGCCTTATTGGGTTGTAAAATAGCAGGAGCAACCTATGTAAATATTTCCATTGATTCTTAACTTGTTCTGCAAAATAACATGTGTTTTTAAAAAAGCTGTCTCGGATTTAATAATAGCATGGAGCTACAGATGCTGAAAGTCTAGCAAATGCTAGGAGGAGAGCCAATCTGTTATATGCAATGAAAAGTAAGAATAAACTGAGAGTCAGCAATGGGTTTCAGAGTAATAAAAATATTCGTTTGATAATATGATATCTACATTTTGTAGTTGTTTGGAAAAGCAATTATATTTAACCAGATTTGTCAAAATAACCTATATATCCCCAGAAGAAGAAAAGAATTGCAGACCGGAAAAACTTAAAAACATGCAAACTTCTACCATTACCAGTCACACCGTGGTAAACATCAACAGTGAAAAGTTAAACTTTGGTACTCTTTAGAGAAAATGTTATAGCAAGACCATAGGATAAAAAACGAAGACAACTGGTATCTGAACTTCTTTATTCATCTTATTTGATATTATCTTATATTTATATATCTCGTTGAATATTTATGGCGTAGCTTAGCAAAGAGACCTTTGAGTTTTTCCCAAGAAGCTCAAATTTTGGATATTAATATGAATAGATGGAGTGTCCAGGGGGACCTCTATTTTCACAAATGGGAATACCCTCTGAGGATTATAAATTGGTAAATCTGCCAATGTGAATGACTTTCCATTTCTGCGGATAAAGAAATTGTCAGTGAAATATCTGTTAGCATAATACTAAAACATCTGGGAAAATTAACTATTTAGTCCATATAATCTCTATTGCCATGTAGGCATAGTTATAGAAGTGTTTCAGAGAAAGAAAATTGATGATGATGATGATGATGTAGCAGGACCTTGTAGATATTTTTAATGGCTTGAGGTTTCAAACAGGTAAAAGCTGAATGGCAAAAAATTAAAACTAATTTCAGAAATGTAGAGTAAGATACAGCAGACAGAAGAAAAGATGCTAACACAGGGCAGGAAAAACAAAACAAAACAAAATAGACCAACCATACCAAAAAAAATCATCTATTTGGACTATAATATCCAGCTGGTATGGGAAAGAAGAGTTATTAAGAGCAAATACTAATTAGTGAATATTCAGTAGTGAATATTAGAGTACTAAAGGACATGTTTAAATAGGAATAAGAAATTTCAGACAATGGGAAATTTATAGTAAGATATTCCAATAGAACTAGAGAATGAAACTGACTTGAGTGTCAGAGGAATAGAATGGACCTCACACTTAGAAGCATGATTAAATGAAGAAGTCCATGTAAAAATTTTGGATACAAAATACAATATAGTATTTATAACTCCATAAGAACATGTAGAAAGAAAAACTATAAAGGTGTGGTTTTTAATATGTTATCAACATATTAAAAGTTATCAACACAGCAACAATACCAAACATATTAAAAACCACATTTTTAAAAAATATGACTGCCACTTTCAGTCAGCAAAAAAAGGAATTGAGGGTGCAAAAGCAGCGAGTAAGGATAAGAGCATAGTGTTAGCCTAGCTCCACTGTGCAAATACGGTGACAGCGACTTTATGCTAGCAACATATCATTTAATGTGGAATCGAGAAAAATGTATACAAGAACCTATCAGGAGCGCACTATCGGCTTAACAGCCTCCCTCATTAAAGTGATGGAAACAGGTACAATACCATGTAAGGAAAATGAAAGACAAAGCTGAACAAAATGGAACATCCTTTGGAAAGGAGTTCTAGGATGATATAAAGGGGAAAACTTGATCAAGACAGACAGGCAGGCAGGCAAGCAGACAGACAGACAACAGATGTATGCAGTAATCTTGTGAGAACTGACCACATGGACAAAGTGGAGGAAACAGGAAGAGATTGTGTAGACACAGCAATCATGTGAGGGAGTGTTTGAACAAGCACAGACTTTGGAGCGAGAAGGCAAACTAGTTCAAATATTGACACCTCTACTTAGAAGTCCTATGACTTGGAACAAAGTTGCCTGACATTCCCTCTTAGCTGTACTTCTCTTACCTGTAAAACATCAAAAATGTTCATTGAGATGCATGCCATATACCAAGTTCTAGTAAATATTAAGTGTTTGTTTTAAAAAGATTTATTTATCTTATTTATATGAACACACTGTCTCTGTCTTCAGACACATCAGAAGAGGGTATTGGATCACATTACAGATGGTTGTGAGCCACTATGTAGTTTCTGGGAATTGAACTCAGTACCTCTGAGAGAACAGTCAGTGCTCTTAACCACTGAGCCATCTCTCCAGCCCCAAATGCCAGCTCTTAATATTATAAAACATGCAAAACAAAAGCAAAAAGATTTCATTCACTAAAATGAGTATTCTAGTATTTAAAAGTTAAGAGAATTTGCAAGGTTTAAAAAGTATTTATTGATCTCAGGTGTAATAATCTGTCTTACAGAGTGGTGTACAATATTTGAATCATTGATGAATTGCTTAGGAAATTTGAGATTTTAGGTCTAGATCATATCAAGTATAATTCCAAAGGAAAGTACTGGTTACTCAAGTGATTGAGATTCCAACTGATGAGGGATACAAGATATTTTTCCCAAGTCTACAGTGACCATAAACCACATGTGGCTATTGAGAATTCGAAATGTGTATAATGTAAATGGAGATGTGCTAAAAGTGTAAAATGCATACAAAATTTCAAAGCCATCAGTAGCTTGTTGATAACTTTCGTTAATTATTTATTAAATATCGTGCTATTTTGAATGTTCTGTCAAAATACATTTTTTTTCTTTATTTTTCTCTCACACATGGTATCTCAAGCACAGCCTCTCCACCCTCCTGCTCTCCCAGCTCCTCCCCTACCTCCCCTCTCCCCTGGATCCACCCCTCATCTGTTCCCTTCAGAAAAGCACAGACCTCCCAGGAATAGTAACTGAGCACAGCATAACAAAGTTACACGGAGACTAGGTACAAACCCTCATATCAAGTTTGAACAAAGCAATGCAGTAGGAAGAAAAGGCCAGGTGAAAGAGTCAGAGACACCCCTACTCCCACTGTTAGGAGCGCCCCCCCCCAACCCTGAGCTAAACAATCACAGCATGTATGCAGAGGGCCTAGCACAGACCCATGCAGGCCCTGTGGTTGCCACTTCAGTCTCTAGGAGCCCCTGTGGATCCAGGTTAGTTGTTTCTGTATGTTTTCTTGTGGTGCCCTTTACCTCTCTGGCTCCAACAACCCTTTCTCCTCCGCAGGATTCTCCAAGCCCCACTTAATGTTGGGCTGTGGGTCTCTTCATCTGTTTCCATCAGTTACTGGATGAAGCCTCTCTGGTGACAACTGGGCATGCCAACTAGTGTGGTCATTATGCAGGTCTTATTTAGGTGAACGTATTGTTCAAATCTCACCACTGATTGCTTTTCTCCTTTGGCAGTTTGTGTAGTCCACTTAGATACTAGGAGAGCTAGTTTTCAGGGAGGAGGTTTACAAGTCATTTCTAGTTTCCTTCAAAATCCTGAAGTATGTGGTGTTTTCAGCAATATGGTTTTACCTCCAAGTTACAGGCAGTAACAAACAGTAGTGGAAATAACCTATATTGTTATGGGAATCTCTTAGAGGTTTTCCATGGTTGGCACTGTTCTGTTGTTTTTGGTTTAGATAGTCTGACTCTAAAACAACTATTTCTTAAGTAAATTTAAATCTAACCTAGTAAGGGAAAGACTTCTTCTATAATATAAATTTTAAACCTTTGAGGAAAGAGACTGAAGAAGACACTAGATCTCCCATGGACAGGGTTAGTAGAATCAATATTGTAAAAATGATCATCCTACCAAAAACGATGTACAGATTTTATACAGTCCTAACAAAATCCCCAACACAGAAAGAGAACAGAAATCCTAAAATTCACATGGATCCACAAAAGGTCCCTGATAGCCAAAGAAATCCTTAGCAATGCTAGAAGGATTACCATACCAGATTTCAATCTGAATGATAAAGCCATAATAATAAAAAACAGCACGGTACTCGCAAATGAAACAAAATCAAAGTCCCAATCATGAATGCACATAACTGCAGTTATTTGATATTTGATAACAATGTTAGAAATTACCACTGTACAAAGAAAGCATCTGCCACAAATTGTGCTAGGGAAATTGGATGTCCACATAGAAGAATTAAATTAAACTAATATCTACCACCTTGCACAAAAACTAACTCCAAATGTACCAAAGACCTAAACATAAAAACTGAATTGAAGAAACTGTTAGAAGAGAGCACAGGCAGTAACCTACAAGATGCATGTTGAGGAATAGACTTTTTTGAAGAAAACTGCATTCTTTCAGGAACTAAGACCAACCACCGACAAATAGGACCTTAAAGATCTCTAAATCTGCACAGCAATAAACAATAAAGAGAGTGAAGAGGAATCCCACACAGTAGGAGAGAATCTCTAGCTATACATCTGACAGAGGATTAATTTCTGAGATAAACAAAGAACTCATAACCCAGAGTCAGAAAACGAATGATCCAAGCAAATGGGCCCTGGATACAAACAGAACATTTTTACACACACACGCACACACACACAGAGGGAGAGAGAAAGAGAGAGAGGGAGAAGGGAGAGAAGAGAGGGGAGAGGGGAGAGAAGAGAGAAGAGAGGGAAGAGAAGAGAGAGAGAGAGGGAAGAGAAGAGAGAGAGAGAGCACCAGGAAATATCTTTAAACGTGTTAAACATCCTTAGCAATTTAAGAAATGCACATTAATACTACTTTGAAATTTCATCTTACTACCTACAGTCAGAATGGCTAAGATCAAGGAAATAACTGAGAATAAATGCTAACCAGGATGTAAGAAAAGGGAAGCCCCATTCACTTGTAGTCAAAGTGCAAACTGGTGTAGCTACTAAGGAAATTCCTGTGGAGAATCTCCAAAGGCTGAAAGAAGATCTGTCAGATGGCCAAGCTATGTTATTTCTTGGCAGATGCCCAAAGGACTCTCTATCCTACTCCACAGATATGTACTCAGCCATGTTTATTGCTGCTCTATCCACAATATCCAGGAAATAGAGACAATCTGAAAGTCATTCAACAGATAAACGGATAATACAGGAGTACAATAGAATTTCTAAAAAAAAATACAGCTTTATTTTAAAAAAAAATGACTCATACTATATATACCATTTGTGTACTTCTTTTTTGCCCAATAATTTAAGATACTTTTTTTTACAACAGCCTTAAAATTATGTGAGCTCTAATCCTTTGCCAGGGTCTATGTAGGTGACTTAGCCCTTTGTGCATCCTTCCCAAGCCCCAGGTTCAGGACACTGGCATAGTTTGCCCACCACTGCCTTCAACATCCCTAACTTCTAGGTTTCTGCCAAGACCCTCTCTGCCTGTCACCAACCTACATGCTCCTACTATGTCACATCAAACCAATCCACTCAAGTAGATGCTGCACAAACTTTGGCAGGGTCTGACCAGGTGACTCTACCTGATTCTGCCCACCACATACCTTTCCCAATCCCCAGAACTACTCCTCCAGGTTTAAACCATGATGGACATCCAGCATGCCAGATCAGCCTTTTATGTCCACCCGACTTCATTCCAACTAGGTTATATCCACCCTGCAGGCCTACCCTGGGCCACACATTCTGTATTTTGTTCCAAGCTGCTCTGTCAATGTCAGACAGGGAACTAACAAAAGAACTTCACATGCCCCAATTACATCGAAAACTACAGTGGGAAAGATCAAGGCAGTATCTTCCTTCCTCAAACATCAGTCATATAAAAATGTTTACCAATGAGAATTTCCTAGATAAAATCCAAGGTACAGAATTTAAAAGGGCAATCATAAATATCATAAAAGAATACAAGGAATCTCTCTGTGTGTGTCTCTGTCTCTCTGTCTCTCTCTGTCTCTCTGTCTCTGTCTCTGTCTCTGTCTCTCTCCAACTTTATTTTATGTATATGACTATACTGTAGCTGTCTTTAGACACACCATAAGAGGGCATCAGATTCATGACAGATGGTTGGGAGCCACCATGTGGTTGCTGGGAATTGAACTCAGAATGAGCAACCAGTGCTCTTAACCACTGAGCCATCTCTCCAGCCCCAAGAATACAAAGACTCTAAAGAAG
Source organism: Mus musculus (assembly GCF_000001635.26). Lineage (NCBI taxonomy): Eukaryota > Metazoa > Chordata > Mammalia > Rodentia > Muridae > Mus > Mus musculus. The sequence goes on along the minus strand of NC_000086.7, from coordinate 136,056,701 downwards.
ACATAACAGCTAAATGAAAGAAAGGAGAAATATCTTAAGGAGAACAAACACCTGAGTGATGCCCAAGAAAACACAAACATAAGAATGGTGGAAATGGTGAGATTCCACTTCACTCCAGTCAGAATGGCTAAGATCAAAAACTCAGGTGACAGCAAATGTTGGCGAGGATGTGGAGAAAGGGGAACACTCCTCCATTGTTGGTGGGATTGCAAGCTTGTACAACCACTCTGGAAATCAGTCTGGCAGTTCCTCAGAAAATTGGACATAATACTACCGGAGGATCCTGCAATACCTCTCCTGGGCATATATCCAGAAGATGTTCCAACCGGTAAGAAGGACACATGCTCCACTATGTTCATAGCAGCCTTATTTATAATAGCCAGAAGCTGGAAAGAACCCAGATGCCCCTCAACAGAGGAATGGATACAGAAAATGTGGTACATTTACACAATGGAATACTACTCAGCTATTAAAAAATGAATTTATGAAATTCCTAGGCAAACGGATGGACCTCGAGGGTATCATCCTGAGTGAAGTAACCCAATCACAAAGGAACTCGCACAATATGTACTCACTGATAAGTGGATAATAGCCCAGAAACTTAGGATACCCAAGATATAAGATACAACTTGCCAAACGCATGAAATTCAAGAAGAACGAAGACCAAAGTGTGGACACTTTACCCTTTCTTAGAAATGGGAACAAAACACCCATAGAAGGAGTTACAGAGACAAAATTTGGAGCTGTGACGAAAGGATGGACCATCTAGTGACTGCTATATGCAGGGATCCATCCCATAATCAGCTTCCAAATGCTGACACCATTGCATACACTAGCAAGATTTTGCTGAAAGGACCCAGATATAGCTCTCTCTTGTGAGACTATGCCGGGGCCTAGCAAACACAGAAGTGGATGATCACAGTCAGCTATTGGATGGGTCACACGGCCCCTAATGGAGGAGCTAGAGAAATTACCCAAGGAGCTATAGGGAACTGCAACCCTATAGGTGGAACAACAATATGAACTAACCAGTACCTGGGAGCTCTTGTCTTTAGCTGCATATGTATCAAAAGATGGCCTAGTCGGCCATCACTGCAGAGAGAGGCCCATTGGACTTTATATGCCCCAGTACAGGGGAACGCCAGGGCCAAAAAGGGGGAGTGGGTGAGTAGGTGATTGGGGGGGGTGGGTATGGGGGACCTTTGGGATAGCATTGAAAATGTAAATGAGGAAAATACCTAATTAAAAAAAAAGAAAAAAAAAACAGCATTTGGAAACTGAATTCAACAAAGAAATAAGAGCATTGAAGATGATTCAAGCTGAAATGAGGATGGCATTGAAAAACCCAAAGATGGAATTAGAATACCCAAGGTAAAGACTTACAAGTACAATGGATCAACTGAAAAGATAGACTTAAAGAAAAAATTAGAAAATCTATACAAAATATGCAGAATATGAACAATTACTTTTTAAAAATATAGGAAAACATACAGGAAATGTGAAACACCATGAAAAAAAACAAATATTCAGATATATAGGAATAAATGAGAGAGCAGAATCCAGGTTAATGACATGGATCAGATTTTCTTTTTTTTTTTTTTTCAGATTTTCAACAAGATCAATAAGGAGAAGAAAATTTCCTCAAACTAAGGAAAAATGCACCTACACACAAAAAAATCCCTAATGCATGGTATATTATGGTATATTATATCCAAAGCAAATACAGGAAGCAATATTTCAGATTAAAGAGATGAATGAGCATAGCTAAGAGTCTGTGGGAAAAAATCAAAGCCATACAACATAAAGTACCACCAAGAACACAAACACCACGTTTCAACAACAAAATGACTCCAATCACTATACACCTTTCAATAATAACCTTAAATATTAATGAACTAACTTCTTCAATGAAAAGACACAGACCAACTGAATGAATCACCAAAGTGGTGAAAGACATCTGCAATGAATACTTTAAATCTCTTAAGAGATAAAGAAAGACACTAGAAATGACATCCCATGCTCATGGATTTGTAAAATTAATATTGTGAAAATGACCATTCTAACAAAACCACTTACATATTCAATGCAACCACAGTGAAAATTCTGATCTAATTCTCACATAAATACGAAAATCCATGCTAAAACTCATATGGAATCACAAAAGACCCCAGGTCCAAAACATTATGAAGCAACATGAGCAATGTTGAAGAAATTACTGTTCCAGACTATCTATCTATCTATCTATCTATCTATCTATCTATCTATCTATCTATCTATCTATCTATCTATCTAATATATATATATATATATATTATGGAGCAATGAAAGAAAATGAGGCCATGAATTCGAGAAAGAGCAATGGTGAGTGCATGGGAGGGGTTGGAGGGAGGCAAAGGAAGGGGAAAATGATGCCTTTATTATAACTTCAAAAAAATTAAAAGGCGTTACAAAATATAAAGCTAAAATTATTTGAGACAAAGTTGTTAAATGAATTAAAATTTAATATAGCTATAACAGAACTTAGGGCAAACAAAAATGATTATTCAACTCAAGCTTGCTGAAGGCCTCTCTCAGCATACAACCCAAGACAAAAATTAAGCAGAAAAATTGCTGATTTTATTTCACAAATAAACACTTATGTACTACAAACGCAGTATAAAAAGAAATAAATGAAGTACTGAAAAAAAACACATGGAAAGGACAGTATTAATCACATAAATATATAATGAATTAGGGTAAATAACATACAGGAAGAGTACAGAAATGTGAAAATAGACACGGACCTTACTAGACTTGCTACAATCACAAGTGTCAATATATATCTGGGAAAACTGGCTTGACTCAAGCCACTGAGTGGTTCATTAGAGTAACAGAAACCGCTTATAGTTCAAGAGGCTGAGGGTTAGCGTGGTTCCATCATGGTTCAGTTCTGATGAAGGATTTCTTCTTGGTTTCGGGTGGCTCCCTTCTTGTTCTACACTTACAGTTAGAGAAAGTCATTTCATGTTCCTTCTTTCTAATCTTTACAGACCTAGTAATCACATCTTGAGAGCCTCATTCTCATGACCTGATCAAATACCAATGACTTTCAAAAGTCCCTAATGGCAAATATGGGGGATTGGGGTTTTAAGTAGGAAATTTGGGTAGATACAGTTATTTACCCCACATAAATCAATAATCAAGAAAATGCAAATGAGAACAAAAACATTTCCAAGTATCAAATTGGAACAACATTTATTTACAGCTAATATTTTTTCTTTCTTCTTTTTTTTGTTTTCATTCTACAAGATCTCACTCTGCAGCTTAAGGTGACCCTGAACTCACTACCTAGAACACACTGGCCTCTTACTCATGTTGGTCTTGCCACCCCAGCTTCCTGAATGCTGGAATTCCAATTGTGACCTACAATAGCCAGTTAGAACAGGTAATGTCTGAGCATTTATAGTGGAAGTGCTTCATACTCAGCTTCATTTACCACACAACTTACAACTTACAGATATACAGATATTTTCACAAGGGGATTGAAGTTATACATCAGAAGTCACAGCCTGAACACAGAGTGACTCCTCACGCTGTTACTGTGCAACTTTGAGAAGTAGTGATTCTGTAGTGATAGTGACACTGAGGGAGAACTGGTGTAGAGGGTGTGATAAAGAAGAAGGCAGTGTTAGATGTATTTAAAGAATAATTGGCTGATACAGGTTGGAACATTAAGGGGGTTTATGACGTCACATGATGTAATCAGGGCTAATAGATTTAGCAAATAAATGATGTCATCAAGGGCACAAGTTCTTTTTATCTCTAGCCAATTTTTCCATGCTTGGTGTGAACTTCATCCTAAGGCTGGGCGTTTATCCTTCATGTAACATGTTGCCTGAAGATGATGGTAATTGTGGCAATATTCACTTTTATTTCTGACTCCCAGAAAGTGAGGGAAAATCTTTCTTGCCAATTATGGGATTAAAACGCTATTTTTCCCACATGACTGATCCATTAGAAGATGGTTGTCCATTTACAACCAGTTGTGGCCCCAGGTAGATTTTAGGTCCTGGCACATCCAGAATAATTAAACTCAGTCTCTTTAAACAAGTAGTGAGGTGGTTTGGTGAGAGAGACACATCTGGAGAGTTGTAGCTCTGTTGAGGAAGAATGGAAAAACTGCTATTGGGTAAGTGTTTACCACACCAGTAGTCTCAAAACTTGGAACAGCTCAAGATAGTTAGGGCCCCCAGAGGTCGCTGGGCAGGAAGTAAATGACAGCAAGTAGACAGACCAAATAGCTTTGAGAAGGAAATAGTTCAGAATCTGCTGACACTCATGGAGAGGAGAGTCAGAAGTGGAGAGAGAAAAGAACACATGAACTAAGTCAGAATAATATCATATGATAGAAATCTGAGGGGTTGAGGGGTCCTTCAGATCTTGGAAGTAAAAATAAAAAATGGGGTGGGGGCGGGGAGGGTTCTGTTCATTCAACTTACAAGTTACAATAAGGCTTTCAATCAGGCTAAATGGGATTCATGTGTCTGCTCCCATGGACTACCTACAAAGCAATGAGAAAGTATTTACAGTTGTCACTCTCCACACACACAAAACCTTCTTTCTTAGACTTGAAGGACCAGCACCAGGTGTGCTGGCTAGGCTGACCTTTTTTCTCCAACAGTAGGTAGAAAATTGGCACAGAATACCATTGCACAAGATCCCCGGAAAGGGAGCACTTTGGTTGTCTTAACTTCACATCTTGCCAGTGTTTGCAAAGGTTTTCAATGGCCGTTGTTTATTCATTTAGTAGGCTCATAGCATATATGACAGAGCATAAGCTATCCTCCTTCATTCAGTCCACCATTCTTGATCTCCTTCCTATCGGATATAGTCAGCATTACTCACCTACTAAGGTTCAACCCTTATCGTCTCTTATGACAGCTTTGCTGAGTCTACAGATTCTCTCTTCTTTTGACTCCTATTTACACAACACGGCCATCTATCTATCTATCTATCCATCTATTTTCTAGATGTTGTTATATCCACCCAGGAGTCATATGTTTCTTACTTTGACTCTCACCCCATGAGCTCATATTTTGTAACTGTTTTGTGTCCTTTAGGCCATTGGTGTGATCTGTGAATTGGTTTCTTCGTTTCTCTACTTGTCCTTTCTTAAATTCAGTCTCCACAAGGAAATAGAATATACCCCCCCTCTCACACACACAGTTATAGCCTCTACATGTCTCCATTGCAACTCAAATACTTATTACAGATCAAATATTTATCATATCCTTCAGGTCCTGCAAGACCTGGACCATAGCCACCTAACCAACATAGCCACCCCATCCCTCCATGGCTAAGCTCCAGCTACACTAGTTTTCATTGGTTCTTAAATGACCAAGTGCTTTACTCTTGTTGAGCCTGTGAGTGTTGTTTACTCTTCTGTTAGTCTAGCTACTCACCTGCATCTTCTACTTACGATTAAAAATGGTGGCCACCTCTATCCATACTCTCATTTTCTGGTCTAAATTGTATGTTATCACTACAGAATCCTAGAGCTGAGGTAAGGATTCAGTTTAGTGGGGAGAATGCTTGCCTAGCATGCAGGAATCCCGGAGTTCACTCTGCGTCCCTACATAATGTGGTGGTGCACGCAAGTAGCACACGTGGTGCTTATCACTTGGGAAGTGAAGGCAGGAAGATCGAAGATTCAAGGTAATCTTTAACTGTACAGTAACTTTGGATCTGTCTGGAATAATGTATGAAATATACTATTCTTTTTTAAATGAAAACTTTAAAACTGAGATTTTAACAGAACAGTGGTGAACAATGCACAGAGGTGGTTCGCAGTAGTAAACTACAATGTTGGCAGAATTGTGCGCCTGTAAGGAGGGTATGATTAAATTGTGGCATTTGTGAAAACTATTGCTGATAGACTCACATGCTGAGAACCTGCCAGGCTCATTTTTTTTTCAGAGATTAAGAACTTTGTTAAGGATTTTATATTATAGATCATGTGGAAGCTTCCTGGAGCTAACCATATACTTTTTTTTTCCCACTTAGATCTGTGAAGAGTTTAGGTAAAATTTGTAAATGATCTTGCATTTGAGTCTGAAGTTTAAAAGCAACAGTTACTCATTTTGGGCCAAAAACTACAGGCATGACTGTGCATGCTTACTGGCAGCTCTCAGACCATCCCAGCTCAGCTACTGTGTTTGGCTCTCTTCCCCATGCTCAGCACTGTAAACAAACAATCGGACAACAAAAGCATGGGATTCCTGATGCTCTTCTAAGTTTGACCACAACCAAATTGTAGGGTGTACCTGATTCAGAAGCTCAGCGGCAGCCACGTTTGCATCCAAGTGGCCCCCACACTTCAACAACACCAGATTATCAGAAGCACAAAGAGCACCGGCTTGCATTTTTTTCTGGCTCATGGGACAGGTCAGGCACCCCCCCATAGAAAATTATTCTTCCCTATTTGATCTGTATCTACCTTTTCTCAGATTAAGTGGCATTTCCTTTTCTTGTTTATTACCTGGCAGTTGCCAGTGACGGCATTTTCAGTCGTTCCTATGTTCTATTCCTGTCCAGAATGTCTTGCCAGTATATTGTTTTGAAGCAGGAAATGTAAAGACTTCAGGGATAGAATGTTAGATATCAGAAGGTAGGAAGTCAATCTTTTGGGGACTTTAGTAGGTATAAGAATCTTCTCTGGACTTTTGTTTTCGTTTCGCACGTTTGTATGTTATAGAGCACATTAATTGTTGAGGAGTGTTGAAAAACAGGCACTGTAGTGCCCTGTAGCAATGGCTCATGGGAGTCTTCAATTCTTCAACTTTGCTGAAGGGTAAATCACTTCTATGCAGTTTAATGGGTGTGATGTCAATGGTTTCCTAAATGTCTTTATCAACAGAAAATTCCCAGTGTTTTTCAACACAGACAACGCTAGAATTCTGAAAAGTCAATTCTTTACTGTGACATAAGAATGTACTATATTAATTTCCAAGGCTTTTTAAAAATATCAGTCAATCCCCATCTCTCAGTACAATGGGCACACTGGACTATGTCCTCATTAAGATAAATAAGAAGAAGCTTCTATATATGCATGTGTATAATGTTTCTGCAAGTCTGAGAGGTGGACGGATAATCTGCATCGTGATTAAGATTTAGGATGACTATTATAGTCACATTTTTGTCTGGTTCTCTTGGAAGAAAAATATTTTCTGATGCATCAAGGTCAAAGGGCTTCATAGGGGTGGGAAATTGTTTAAGAGAATCATACTAAGTTTTGAATCGGAAAGGCCTCATCAAGTATTAAATATTTTAAAGTAGTGATAATTTCCATAGTGTGCATTGTTTTAGGTCTTCTGTTGCCCTGTGGGAAATGTTTCAAATGGATATAATGACACAAAAATAGAATGCTTATGAAAAGAGCAACGAAAAAGGTTTAAACATTAGAACCATTCCTATCTGTTAGTAATTAGGCTCCTGAACAATAGTTGCTTATACAGGGAATATTTGGCCCTCATTTTAAGTGAGAAAAGAGCCATTTAAACCATTTTTATGAAAATATGCAAGATCTCACAATATGTGTGTTTGTCATTCACACACAAAATAAAAGTTATTTTGCTTTCCTTTCTATATTAAATGATGCTTATATTTGAAATATTAATAATTAATTGATTAAATATGGAAAATGTGTGCAGTAACCTAAGAAGAATATTTGTTACCAAATCAGCAAGTGATAAGTTTAGACCTATCCTAAGTTAGTCTCTCTGAGTTAATTAAATTTTAGTGAAATTGGGTCTCACTGTTTTTCCCATGTGAAATCTCTGGACTCAAATAATCTTCTTGCCTCAACCTCTTGAGTAGCTGAGACTACAGACATATTCCACTGCCCTTGGCTAAATTGTGTTGCCTCATTTCTACCTTTCTCTATGCTGAGGTCCGGGTGGAGTGGACCCACTATCTCAGGCCTATTAAGCACATGGTCTACCTACTACTGGACTGCATGCAAACTCTTTTTAACTGATTCTAACATTAACTGAAATGACTTAAGAATTCCAGCTTTGGATCTGGAACTGTCCTTAAAGCTGTTGTTCCCCTAACTGGGCTGCTTTGCCTGGCCTCTGTGGGAGAGGATGCACCCAGTCCTGCGGTGACTTGAGGTGCCAGGGTGGGTTGGTACCCAGGGGTCCTCTCCCTTCTCAGAGGAGAAGGGGAGAGGGTGAGGGGAGAGTCCAGGAGGGGGGCTGCAATTGGTAGGTAACATGAATAAATAAATTAATTAATGAAAAAAAGAATTTTTTCCATCCTTCAATGATGATTTATAGGTAGCTAATGGTTGATCGAGAGAGATCTTTTCTTTAGTTGTGTACCAACTAATGAAGTGCCCATGTTTGTGTAAGTAAAATCTGACCCATGGTGTTGTAAATAACAGTAAAAAAAGCAAAGAGGAAGAGAGAGTTACAGAGGGTGAATATGATCAAAGTATATATGTTTGGAAATGTTATGAAACATGGCTATGATTAATTTAAATATGCTTTTAAAATAGGAATGCTGGTTTAAGGCTAGAGTGTTTCCTTAGTGTGAGTCAGGTCCTGGCTCCAAATGTCCCCATTTTTCAAAAAATAAAAATAAAAACAATGCTGGTTTCTACGCTATGCCCCAAACTTACTATGTTAGTAAATCTAGAGTCAAACCTAGTTTTCAGCCTGTCGTTCAGATCAGATTACTAGTACCCCATTACTGTGAATACCTCCGAGAGCCCCACTGAATCTCTCCTGCGTACAAACTCATATGTTTATCACTTTCAAGGCTGGTGTTAATTCCAGTTACCCACTGTTCAGGCCTCTGATCATGAGAACCAATGCAGAATTTTGACGGTAGACTAGCAATCAGATACACCAAATGCCACAGTTATGAAAAGCAGAGAAACTTAATAGATGTCTCCAGGATTTATATAGAACCTTGGGGATTAGGAAAGAGCGCCACCTAGTGGCAATAGAGCAAGGCCAGTTACACATATATACCTATGGGTCTTCACAGCTCCAGAGTAACGTTCTGCAGAAAATTGTTTGGATTGGTACTTGGTTAGTTGTTTGACTGGATAGTATATGTGTGCGTGTGCGTGTGTGTGCATGCACACATGTGTTCCCTTACCTACATGATATATAAAAGTTTATAACTATTTTTGATGAAGAACTTTGCTACCATTAATCAATTAATACGATAAAATGTGTTACTTTTTCATTGCAGTAGCATACAGTAGAGCATCAATTTAAAGGACGGTTATTTCTGCCTCAAGGTTTGAAAGTTTCAGTCTATGTTGGTAGTTTTGTGCAGTGGAATAATACAGGCCATAGAAAGGTATCTGGGAAAAGGGTGGAGAAAGAATGTGTGCCCATGCTAGAATATCTCTTTTTTCCTCTTTTCTTCTATTTGATCCCAACCATAAAAAATATAAACACTGCCTATATTCAGGGAAGGTCTTTCCCTCTTAAATAATCCTCTCATGGACACACTTAAAATTATGTCTAGCTAAAATCTAGGTGCTTCTCCAAATAACAACGGCCCAAGGGAGGATGATAGAAATTTTCTCAGAAAGCAAGATAAAATAGACATTAGAAGTGGATGGAGAGGGCTGGAGAGATGGCTTAGCTGTTAAAAGCACTGACTGCCCTTGCAAAGATCCTGAGTTCAAATCCCATCAACCACATGGTGGCTCACAACCATCTGTAATGAGATCTGACGCCCTCTTCTGGAGACAGCTACAGTGTACTTAGATATAATAATAACTAAACCTTAAAAAAAAGAAAGAGAAGTGGGTGGAAAAAGGTAATGGGTGGGAGAGGGGATGGGAAGAGAACAGGATCGGGGGATCAGGTGTAGGGAGAGCAGGGAAGAGAGAATGGAACTTGGTAGTGGGCACTGGAGGCATCTCTGGGATGTATCAGAGACCTGGGACAGGGGTGGTGGTGGCAGGAAGTCTATGGGGGTGACTCTAGATGAGACTGCTAACAGTGGGGGATATGGAGCCTGAAGTAGCTACTTCCTATAGCCAGACAGGACTCCCAGTGGAGGGATAAGGATACCAACCCACCCACAAAACCTTTGACTCAACTTGTGTCTTCCCTACAAGATGTGCAGGAACAAAGACAGAGTAAAGATGGAGGATATGACCAACCAATGACTGGCCCAAATTGCGACCCATCCCATGGGCAAGAACCAATCCCAAAATGAAACTTTGTTATGCTTACAGATATGATCCTACCATAACTGTCCTCTGAAAGGCTCCACTCAGCAGCCAATGGAAACAAATGCAGAGACCCACAGTCAAACATTAGATGGAGCTCAGAGGGTCTTATGCAAGAGTTGGGGGGGAGGATTGAAGGAATCCTCAGGGGATAAGGACTCCCCAAGAAGACCAAGAATCAACTAAACTGAACCCTTGGGGGCAGAGGCTGAACCATGAACCAAAGAGTATACCTGGTCTGGACTTAATGCCACCCCCCACATATGTAGCAGATGTGCAAGCTTAGTCTTTATGTGATTCCCCCAACAACTGGAGCTGGGTCTGTCCCTGAATCTCTTACCTGCCAGTGAATCCTGTTCCCCTAACTGGGCAGCGTTTTCTGGAATCAGTAGGAGAGGATGTGCCTACTACAGTGACTTAATGTGCCAGAGTTGAATGATACCCAGGCCTTCCCCTTCTCAGAGGAAAAGGGGAGTGGTGGTGGAGGGACTGTGTAAGGGGGGAATGGGAGGAGATGGTGGAGCTGCAAGCAGAATGCAAAGTGAATTAATAAATTAACAAAAAATATAGGTGTGTTGTGGATGGGCCTGCTGCTCTTTGTAATTTGATGCTAATTCTGCTTTCCTAGGAGGGGTTGCAGACAAGGAATGAGTCCCGTACTCAGGTGACTTCTTGTGAACCAATCCCCTAAGGAATAAAGAAGCCAATCACTGGGTGAGTAGGCGGGACTTCTGGGTTGGATGGAGGAAGAGAGGAAGCAGGAGAGAGTTAGGTCTTTTTTGGACGGGGATAGCGTGAGGACAAGATTTAATTATGAGTGGCTCCTGGTTTCAATGGTGGATCTGTCAGGATTCGCCACAGGAGGATTTAGATTTAATAAGACTTACAGATTAGAATTTTAGTTGATGCACTCAGTGATTGAGTTTATGTTGTTTCTGAACTAAGCTTGTGTTGTGTTTTCCTTCACACAGCAGCTTGTCGGGGTTCAAGAGAGAAAGATACGGTTGGCAAAGCATGGATTTGCCTGAGGTGCACCACAAAGGTCACGGGGGATTTGAAGCATGGGGCTGGTGTGGTAGAGACCAGCCAGTGGGAACTTAGCGAGCTGGGTGGAGATGTTTGGGGAGCTCCGGGCCAGAGAGTCCCCACAAGATAGTAACAGGCCGGCCAGATCACCAGAGCTAAGAGTAGCAGGGCACAAGCACTGGAATGTGCAGGCTTTTTAAAAAAACAATATTTCCTGCAACATAGGTGCTTCTCAGTCCATTCAAGTTGACAATCAAGGTAACTAATTAATAAAAGAAATTATTTGAAACCACATATACCACCTTGAATGTAAAATGCTTGGAAGCATAATATATACTTTTTAGGCATCACTGAGTTAGCAGTTTCATGTTGAGTAGTGTAATGGCTTGAATGAGAATGGCTTCCATCAGCTCATAGAGTTGAATAATTGGTTATTGGGGAGTGACATGATTTGAGAGGGTTAGAAAGTGTGGCCTTGTTGGAGGAAGTGTGTCACTAGGGATGGGCTTTGAGGGCCCAAGCCAGGCCCAGAGATTCTCTCTCTTTCTGATGCCTGAAAATCTGGATATAGAACTCTCAGCTACTTTTCCATCAACATGTTTGCCTGTGTGTGACCATACTTCCTGCCATGATGAAAATTGACTAAATTTCTAAAACTGCAAGTAGGTCCAAATTGAATAATTTCTTTTCTTTTCCTTTTTTCTTGGTTTTTGTTTTGTTTTGTTTTAGGTGCACAATGAAAAATTTTATTCATGACAGGTTTCAAAACATGGAAAAGAAGACATAAATGCACAAAGGCATCTCACAAAACTGTCACATAATATAAAAACACCAGAACTGAGCTGTTAAAACCATGGCTCAGGATTCATCCATGTATCTCAGCAACACATTCAGTGCCTTAAGGTGAGAAAATACAGTCTGACAGAAGAAAAAAAAAAACCACTCAGTAGGACAGAAGAACTAAGTAACAATTGGTACTGAGTTCTTAGTGTGGAAACCATACACATGGACAGCATTTCTCATGACAGGGTGACATGGAAACCAAGTTGACTCGAATGGATGATTCGTTTGGATTTGTTTGTATTTTGAAGAAAAAAGACAAGACTGTGTGATAGTTTCCCTTCTAGGCCTTTGGTAACCTTGGTTAGCATCCCACATTCAGTTCTTAGCACCCATGTCAGGCAGCTTACAACTGCCTATAATTCTAGCTCTGGGGAATCTGATGTCTATTGTGATCTGCTGCTGACCATTACTGATTAATAGAAGTTGAATTTGATGTTCACCAGAACCAGTGGACTCGAGGCTAGTACTTCTTCAGAGTTCTTTATTGGCAGTATGTGAAGCTTTTATTCCAGATCAAAGTTCAAAACAAAGCAGGGACAGAGAGACACTGAAAAATATACAGGGAATATTTCATCACTATCACCAGATGTACTCAGGATACAAAAGGCCTTATGGCTTAATGAGGAATGTTTGCACAATGCCCTTTAGCATGCTAAGCTGCATTGATGAAGGGGACATTTTGCCCATAGCATCCCATGGGAAGGTGAAGTCATTCCCCGCAGTGGAACAAAGTTCTATGGGGACAGAGTTCACACAGCAGGCTAGTAGGAAAGTCTATCCTATCTAGGCTGCAAGTGGCCTTTTCTGGCCTCTGTGAGTGCTGCAATCAAAGCACCACATAATTAAAATAAAATATTTTGGCAAAAAAGGTTTTCTAGTTATTTGTTGGAATCATCTTTCCTACATGACAATACATCTACACAGGCATAAAACTCACAAACTATTGTTAGGACATACCGGTGCTTCACTGGTGGTGGTAATTGAAAGAAGTCTATTTACAAATATCCAAATGATCCATCATGTAATAGATATACATCACCTATCTTCGATAAGCTTTATAATTGCTGGTTATAAGTTATTCAACAATATGAAATATTTACCCTTCCAAAACTTTTATCATAATTGGATTTATTTTTATCTGTTTCATGAATTGGGGTACAGATTTAGCAATGGGAGCTTAAAAAATTGAGCAAGATTAATGATCCACCTCGGTTCTCTGTGAGTAGTTTCCTAATGTTGTATTCATATACTTTCAGACCTGTTTTACTCACATCATTTCATATATCAATTTTGTTTTTCCAGTTAAGGTGTACTGTTTATTAAATAAGTCATTGTAGGAGAGTTAATTTGGATCTTTATAAAGAAGTTCATTAGCACAAAATGACTTAGCACAAACATATGCTAGGACACCTGCTGTATACTCAGTTTAAGTACAGTTTTCAGTATTAATAATATCAATTTTTGACGGTACCATCACAGAAAAAGAAATTCAACATGGATCCAAATTTTGATGATAATCCTATTAAAAGAGAGACACCCTCATTTTGTCCTATAATATACCAAAATCATGGACTACAGCAAAAAAATCTGCTTCATAAATAAGTATATACTTGTAGCATGAAATATTTAAAAAGGCTGCATCCCACGATAACACTGTCTACTCCCTGGCCCCACAGTCTTGCTGCCTCCATGGCTAGCCCCATGCAGCGATCATCCATCTAGCTGTTGCAAATCCCTGTAACCAGATAAAATAAAAAATCTAGAGGCTTGTAATTTACCAGTCATATTTATATTAGTAAATTCTCAACCCACAAAACGCCCACATGATGAACTCAAAACTCAGTTGATATAAACACAAGCTATACACCTAGTTGGGGCAAATGTGCCCTACTTATTATTTAATCATCTTTCTAAGAAATCCCCAGTACTTATGGCTCCCAGGACTGTGTGGTTCTGGCTCTGCTTCCTCTCCTAAAGGTTCCATCTTGTCTCCCTTCCTCTCCCTCTCTGTACTCTCTGTACTGCTCTCTAAAATTCTCAGCCTGCCTTCCTTTTCCACTGCCCAATCACAAGCTCTCACCTTATCTTGTGCCTCCCTCACCTGCATATAGACAGCCATCCACATATACTCATTAGCCTCACTATATGACAAACCTAAGTAAGAACAAAGATCAAAATTGGAGCAAAGTAGAATTCTTTATATATATATACACTTTTTATTAGGTATTTTCCTCATTCACATTTCCAATGCTATCCCAAAAGTCCCCCATACCCTCCCACCCACTCCCCTACCCACCCACTCCAACATTTTGGCCCTGGCGTTCCCCTGTACTGGGGCCAAAGTAGGATTCTTTATTAGCTCATTTTTACCTTTCTTTTGACTCTTTAGCACAGAACCCATCAATAAAAAATATTTGCCACAGAATACTTGGTGGAGTATCTCATAATTCTCTTTGTAAACTAGAATGCTAAAGATGGCTGATCAAAGTCCTATTTCAGTCAACTATTTTATATCAGCAGAAACATTTGGTAATGAGATATTGAGGTGTGGGCCTTCAAGCCACAATGGATTACAATGGATTAAATGCCTGTGAATCTTGGACAAATTTCCAACCTATTTGGACTTTTATTTGGTAAAACTGGAATACTACAAGGGAATAAAACGTGAAATCACAAGTCTTTATTGCTTTATTAATTTGTTAGTCAGAACTCTTACATTGCTTTGGGATTTTAGTGGATATTAGAGCAATTTTAGGGAAAGGTTTAAAATTATTTTTGAGTTCAATAAATAGACTTTATTGTGAACTTAGTAGCTCAATTAAAAGCAGAGTCGAATTAAAAGATGCATTTGTCAAGGCTATTGATAGCATAGCAATTATGAATACTTGCTGCTATTGTAGAGGACTTGATTTGAGTTCCCAGCACTAACATGTCAGCTCACAACTGTTTTTAACTCCACTTCCAGGTGATCCAACTCCTTTTCCGACCTCTGTGGGCTCCTGTATGCATATTCTTAGGCACTGTGCTGTGCTGTGAGTTTTCTGTTAACTCAAAACAAGCTGGAGTCATTTCGAAAGAGGAAACTGAAATTAAGAACATTCTGCAATCAGATTAACCCATGAGCAAGCCACTAAGCAACACTCCTCCATGATCTTTGCATCAGCTCCTGCCTCAAGGTTCCTGCCCAGTTTGAGTTCCTTCCCTGACTTTCCTCAGTGATGGACTGATGTGGAACTAAAAGCTGAAACAAACCATTTCCTGCCCAAGTTGGGTATTGTTTTATCACAGACTAGAAACACACACACAAACCACACATGCACATGAAATAAAATAAAATAAAATAAATATTACCATCCAAAGTGATCTGTCTTTTCTGGCCATGGTGGTGGATACCAATAATCCAAGCACTTGGGAACAAGAGGCTGGCAGATTTCTTTGAGTCTAAGACCAGTCTGGTCTACATAGCGAGTTTCAGGACAGCCAGGAATACATAGGGAAACTCCATTTTTAAAAAAAAGCAAACAAAGTGACTACTTTCTTTTAAAAGATACATATATAAATATTAGTGTATATTAATATATGTGAATATGTTTTTAGTTTTATATGTATATGTGTGTGAGAGAGGAGGGAGGACATGGGAGGAGCCCTCAGAGTTTAGAGACATCAAATCCTCTGAAGCTGGAGTTACAGGCACTTGTGAGCCACTTAGTATGGATGCAGGGAACCAAACTCAGGTCCTCTGCAGCAAATACTTTTATCATCTCTCTCTATCAATATATTATCTAAATTTTGTGACCTTAATATTTTGTGAGGAACCTAAAACAAGAAAAACATAAAACATAGAGCTTACAAGATTTTGTCCTTTCAATTGAAGCAATTACAGAAAAGGACAAGGGAATACGAAGAAACAAATGTTAAGAGAATCAGGTTATCTTGTATAATTATTTTGGCCATCAAGCCACCATCAGCCATGCATGCCACTTTAATTAGCTAACAAATCCCTCCACACAGAACACTAATTTCCATGGTGGAGTTTGTAAAGTAGTTCAAGAGACCCCGCTATCAGAATCAACTCAGTGGATGTGTTCACTTCTAGAGGAGATCAGGTGTATTCGGAGCAATATACCCATAGATGGAACTATGTTTAGAAAAAAAAAACTTACTTTTTTCCTATTTGATAATTCTTCTGTGAACATGTTAGAAGTAGTTTTCAGAGCATTTAAGATTCTCTTAAGAGGGAACTGGGAGAGATGGCTCAGTGGTTAAAAGTATTTGCTGCAGAGTACCTGAGTTTGGTTCCCTGCATCTATCCATACTAAGTGGCTCACAAGTGCCTGTAACTCCACCTCCAGAGGATTTGATGTCTCTAAACTCTGAGGGCTCCTCCCATATCCCCCTCCTCTCTCTCTCTCACACACACACACACACACACACACACATACATATAAAACTAACAACAGTTTTAACTGTTTTAAAAATTATTCTCTTCAGAAAAAGAAATAACATGAGTTTTCAACTCCCCTGAACTACAACTATCTCTTTATGCACATAAATTGGTAAGATAAAAATTCACCCTTAAGATACCCTTACCCTACTCAAAAGTACCTGAGTGTTTATGAGCATCTTTTTTATTAGATATTTTCTTCATTTTCATTTCAAATGCTATCCCAAAAGTCCCCTATACCTTCCCCCCACCCTGTTCTCCAACCCACTCACTCCTGCTTCCTGGCCCTGGCATTCCCCTGTATTGGGGCATATGATCTTCGCAAGACCAAGGGCCTCTCTTCCCATTGATGACTGACTGGACCATCTTCTGCTACATATGCAGCTAGAGACACAAGCTCTGGGGGGGTATTGGTTAGTTCATATTGTTGTTCCACCTATAGGGTTGCAGACCCCTTCAGCTCCTTGAGTACTTTCTCTCGCTCCTCCATTGGGGGCCCTGTGTTCCATCCTATAGCTGACTGTGAGCATCCACTTCTGTGTTTGCCAGACACTGGCATAGCCTCAGAAGAGACAGCAATATCAGGGTCCTGTCAGCAAAATCTTGCTGGCATATGCAATAGTGTCTGGGTTTGGTGGTTGTTTATGGATGGATCCCCGGGTGGGACAATCGATAAATTTTCTAGCATACCTTGCATGCAAACAATTTTACCTGAATTAAAACTCCCTCGTTGTGGTCATTCATCAATCTAGTTCTCTCTAGTAAATGTAACCCATCTCCCCGAAAATGCATGTATTCCGAGCCCGTAAATTTTATGCATAAGAGTAGCTGAAGGTAACACACTTTGGGTTTCTCTATCATGTCCCACTATTTTTGTGTGTGTGTGTCTGTTTAGTGCCACTTATATTCTGTTTTAGATTCTACTGATTTTTACTATATTTTTGAAATCAGACTGTTCCAGTTTTGTTCTTTTTGCAGATTACTGTGGTGGTTAGCCTTGGTTGCCAGCTTGACTACATAAAATTCAAGCAGCTGAGCACATCTAGGATAGATTTTCTTAGCTGAATCATTTGCGGTGGAAAGACCCACACAAATCGAGGCCATACCTTCTGATAACCAATCACATAAAAGGACATGGAAGTATCAGTCTGGCCCCATAACCATGCATCTTTATTAGTTCTTGTTTTCTGTGGTGCTCTCCTTCCGTTGCCAAGACAATAGTAGTGGTTGCAGATTCTTCCCCCAATAATAAAGACTTCACAAGCACTGAGTAATTAGCTATGTTTCCACTACCAGGCATGTTAAAAGTTACTTAAGTTCAATTAGAGAGCTGTTGGCTATCACCAAGATGAGTGTCACTACTTCACCTATAGAGTTATTGTGCAGTTCATAGGCATCATAGCTGGCTAAGACTGTTGGTTGTTTCCCCACTTTGGAAGCTACCATGGACCCATCTGGTGGGTCAGTTTCAGGTTAGGGATCTCTGGGCCATGTTTTAGAAGTGCATGATGTCTTCAGCAATAAGAACGTACTCTGAGGGTTAACGGAGAGCAACAACCCTGGCCAACAACTCAAAAGAGGGCTTCTCATGTCTGATACTGAGGCGTTTGTTAGGAGATCTTCAGCTTTGGAGGGAGCATTGACAGCCAAAATTCATTACGTATATTATAAGCTCTTTTTCTTTTTCTTTTTTTCTTTCTTTCTTTTTTTTTTTTTTTTTTGGTAAGTGGTTAGTAGTGGTTAGTAGTATGATTCCTTCTGGCTTTTCCAGATATATACATATATCCACCTCTGTCCTTCTTCAATGGCTGCATCTACAGAACAATCCTACACCTAAGGCTCAGAGAACATTGCAGGAGAAGCTGAAGGAAGAGTGTAAGAGACAGAGAACAGGAGAATTTACTGTGAGATTTTGTCTCTTAGTAACACCAGAAGTTACGCCCATAAAGACTCAGCAACATGAATACCCAAATGTGAGCTGTACAAGGATGACAGAACATAACAACGGGAATGGGGAAAAGCCCATAAGGCCTCATATAAACCAATCATTTTATCAACCAATTATTTTTATTAAAAAAGTGCTGGGAGGATGTCCTAGTCGGCCATCAATGGAAGGAGAGGCCCTTGGTCTTACAAAGATCATATGCCCCAGTACAGGGGAATGCCAGGGCCAGGAAGCAGGAGTGGGTGGGTTGGGGAGCAGGGCAGGGGGAGGGTATAGGGGAATTTCAGGACAGCATTTGAAATGTAAATGAAGAAAATATCTAATAAAAATGTTGGATATTTATTGCAATTATGAAAATTCTCAAATGTATATTCAGTATATTAATAAGAATATATATTTCTGAAAAAAAACAATATCCAAATTTGTGTCAAAACTTGCAACAACTATTTTAACCTTTCTATGTGGCTTATGCATGCACATCAGTCCCATACATGTGTACGCACATGTATGAGATTGGAGCATCATGTGGCGGCCAGAGGTTGGCACTCTGTGCCTTCCTCTATTGCTTTCCCACCAAGCATCTCTCAGTGACCCTGTAGTTCACAGATTGGGCCACACTAACGGACCAGCAAGCCCCAGGGAATCTCCTGCCACCTTTGTCTACACTGTAATAGAACTTCCTTTTCTCACTAATCTCTAAAACCATGGACCAGGCAAATAAAATATAACTAAGTTTCAACATTCATTTCTACCAAACTAACAGATCCACTCCTTGAAAGCATGACTGTGATCTGTGAAACTGGTGTCAGGGTCTGGTGAAGAATACAGGTTGATTGTACATGTTTTTCTCAAGGGAAAAAAGTCCAGAGTATAAGATTAGGTAACTGCAGATTTTAACATTTGCATGTCTAGTACCTGTATAGAAGTATTAGAGTTAAACATTCTTATTGGTATACATGATATAAATAAGTTTAAGTTTATATGAATTATGTGTTGTCCTTGCTGGTCTTCCTATTTTCACATTACTAAAGTGTTGTTCTGTTCCAACCTTTGTAAATATGCCAAACAAAAGATGGTATGAAAGGACCACCATTTATGTTAACTTGTCCAAAATAATTTAAATTATTTACTATATTTAATTATGTATTTAATAAAAATATATAATTTAAATATTGTATATGTTTATACAAATTTACAAAAAAACAGAAGCCAGATCCGGCTTAGCATATATGATGCTACACCTTTATGTTAGTTGGAAAATTCAATCCCACATGTTTCTCCATGAACTGTACAGCTATATCCATATTTGTTGGAGCATGTGCAATTAGGAATATATTCATATGAGAGAATGTAAAACTATTGCTTTATTTTTAACTATTGTACAAAAGTGTTGTGTTTTATAAAAGAGAAAGAGCCGGGATATGTTTGGTAGAAGCGCAGGATGATAGAGTGGAAGGGGGCTCCTTTGTGGGCTCATGCTGAGGTATCCCTTCCCCCTGAGGTACCAGCCATACAACAGATACAGTATGGAAAAGAGTTTATCTAGGGCATGGTGAGGGGAATTGAGGAGGGAGTAGAGATAGAGAAAGGCCAAGAGAGAGACAGAGAGTAGAGGAAAGTGAAAGGAGAGGCCAGTCAGGAGCCTGTAGAGGGGGGAGGGGAATGGGGACAGAGAGGGTAAGAGAGTAAGTGAGTCAGGCACACCTGTTGCCAGGTTACTGTGGGGCAGAGCCTAGAAGGAATGCTAAAGAAAAAGTTTTTCTCCTCTTGCTCCTCTCTTGCCTCTCTCTCTCTCTCTCTCTCTCTCTTGCCTCTTGCCCCCTTGCTCCCCCTCTCTCCTCATTCCCTTCCCCCTCTCTCCGCATGGTCGTGGCTTGTTTCTACTCTCTCCCTGTCTGTCTTTCTCTGCCTCTACTGCCCTCTTAGCTCCCCTCCCCATGCCCTGAATAAACTCTATCTATATATATATATATTTTTAAAGAAAGAAAACCCAGTTTTTCTTATGCCATTTTCATACAGAGTTTAGGTTGACTATCCTCCCACCCTTTCCGTCTCCCCAATTTCCATGTCCCCCCTACCTCTGTCTAAGCCTTTCTCATTCATTATTCTTCATTCTACTTTTACATCACATGTTTTGTTACCATATTTATCACTCTTCTTTAAAGTCTCTGTTTACTCCTCTCATGGGTCCCTTTCTGTTCACTTGGCATCCACATCCACATCCTACATTCATCTCTCCCCACCCCTCAAGTACATACATGTGAAACCGAGAAGCCAAGAGCTCTTTTGGGCATATACCCATTGTGTATACCCATATATGCAATCTAACGTATTCAGCCATAAAGATAAAACACATGTAGTGTTTGTTTTGTTTTGCCTGTGATGGCTCACTTAATATATTTCAGTTCTATCCATTTCCTGACAAATCTTGTCTTTTTATTTTCCTTTATGACTGAATAAATTAGAGTGTGCCTATATACTACATATTCATATCTGCTGATGGACATCTAGGTTAATTCCATTTCCTGCTATTGTGAAAAGAGCAGCAACAAGCACGGATGTACAAGTGTTTCTGCGGTAGGAAATAAAGTCCTTTGGGAGCGTATTCGGGAATAGTATAGCTGGCTCACAGAGCAGTGAAATTTCCGGGTTTGAGAAGCCTCCACACTCATTTCCATAGTGGTTGCAGCAGTGTGCACTAATCTTTTTTTTACACTCCAGATTTTATTCCCCTCCTGGTTCACCCTCTGACTGTTCCACATGTCACACCTCCTTCCCCTGTCTCCATGAGGATGTCCTCACAGCCCTCCACCCCACATGACCTCTAAACTCCCTGGGGCCTCCAGTCTTCTCTGACTGAATCCAGACTGGGCAGTCCTCTACTGTATGTGTGTTGGGGGCCTCCTATCAGCTGGTGTGTGCTGCCAGTTTGGTGGTCCTGTGTCTGAGAGATCTTGGGAGTCCAGGTTATTTAAGACTGCTGGTCCTCCTACAGGGTCACCCTCCTCCTCAGCTTCTTTCAGCTTTTCCCTAATTCAACCACAGGGGTCAGCAGCTTCTGTTCATTGGTTGGGTGCAAGTATCTGCATCTGACTCTTTCAGCTGCTTGTTGGGTCTTTCAGAGGGCAGTCATGCTAGGTCCCTTTTTGTTAGCACTCCATGGCTGCAGTAATAGTGTCAGGCCTTGGGGCCTCCCCCTTGAGCTCCATCCCACTTTGAGCCTCTCACTAAACTTCCACTATAAAGGAAGCAAACACACAGAGTGTGAAAGGAGATCTATTCCTATAGAAGTTTTTTTTTAACACAACTTGAACACAAGCTACTTTTACATAAGATCAGAAACATCAAAACAGAGAGTTTCAGGGTTACAAAAATACAATGTAAGTTACACATGAAATTCCTATGATGTCATCTCAGGTATCAGGGGTGGAATAAACTTAGGGAATGAGAATATCCAAGATCAAAGTTAGACTCCACTTTTTTTGCTAGCTATTTAAGCTTGAAATGATTCCCCAAGCTTCAGGGGTTCACAGTGTTCATCTGCAAACAGCCCATGTTTCTATTATATACATCCCGAGACTGCTGGCAATAGGATACAATAACATATAAGAGAGTTTGTAAATGAAAAAAATTAAACGATGAGTGTTAATATTACTCCAAAACTTATTAAAATGGAGACTTGTGGAGAACTGTACATAATTAGCACCTAGTGGTAGTAAGCATACAGACTGAAACTCAATGGGAAAGTCATGCAAACGTTTTCAACCTTCACTAACAATGGTTAAAACATTAATTTTTTTCAAAAAAATGTAAAACAGAAAAACTTTTGGAGGAAAAACCTGGAAAGACCCATATTTCTCAGACAGTCGGCATATCAATAATGTGTTACAGTGATTTACAGAATCATCATGTACTCGGTCTTTAGTCACTTTATTTCCACCACTTATGGTATCTAACAAACGATATTAACTGTCCCCCCCCCCCCAAGGAATCAAGCATGCTTTACACGAGGTGAACAAACGTCTGCTTCTAAATCACATTCAGTGTAGGCATGCAGGAATGCGACACATAAATTGTTACAGCACGTGTTTCTTGACAGTTTTAAACTATGATTCCTTAGGTCCACAGATGTCCCGTTTCCGATGCAGAGAGAATTCTTCAAAAAGTCGTGGCTATTTCATAGGAATCTGGAAACGGGACAGACACGCGTCCAGATCCAGTCACAAGAGGCAGGATCCCAGCAATCGGTATCACTTGCCAGGAGAGAGTCAAAGTGACATTCCTGTTTCCCTTGAGCCCGTGTCCATCGTCAAAGAAAAAATACTTGCTTTTGACGTCTTTCAGGTTCAGCTTGGGGTTCTCGCCTCGCAGAAGGATCTTGTCCCAGAGGACCACCTGGTTCACAGCGTTGCTTTTGGTGGAATATTCTGCCGACAGATAAAGGAAGAGCTGCTTGACGTTCCAGTCGAAAGTCTTCTCCAGATCCGCAGAGATGTGGAAGGTGATGAAGCCCAGGTCGCTCTTCTTTCTGGGTCCGGTGAAGTCTTCCACTTTTTTGAGCAGGATCCTGGAGACGTGCAGGCGCACGGGCGCGCTCCTGTCTTTGAAGGCGGTGGTGAGGATGCAGCCCAAGGTGAGCGCCGCCATGACGCTCAGCGTGAAGGCGAACAGCGAGTTGGCCCGGGACAGCAGGGAGTTCATCTTGCAGGGTGTTCAATCGGCGGCTCCCTCCACGCGGGCTCCACCGGCGCTCGCTGGCTGGCTGGCTGGCTGGCTGGCTCGGCACGGGGCGTGCAGTTCGCTCCGCGGTCCCTCTGCCTTCCTCTGGCTCGCGCGGAATGCCGGGCTCGCGCACGCGTCCCTGGAGCGCGCACCGCCCACGATGCCTGCCCCCTCCCCCGCCCCAAGCCACTAGTTAACCCTACAACCACTGTCTGCTGAGAGTCTAAGGCACTTGGAGCATCTCATAGAAAGCCGCAGCCTGGCTGAATGAGCCCAGCGGTGCCTTGAACTGTCTCACCCTCACACCCAGACACAGTCACGGAAGGTCCCTGGCACCAACCACAGCCCCTGCCCCGGCACACAAAGCCCTGGCCAGGGAACCCTCTCCCTCTGCACACTGCTGCATCATGGCTTCCATACATCCTAGCCCCTCCCCTGGCCTTCTGCAACAGGCTGCTGATGCCTGGACTTCCTTTCCCCCACACTAGGCTAATCCTGCCTCTGCAGTCCATTCTCTACACACAGACCAGCCATTCCCTACAGGTCATGTCACCCCCCTTGCTGGGATCCTCCGCCCTCAGCATACAGTCTTAGTGGCAGAGGAGGCCCAGACTCTGCTGCATCTGCCCTGTCCACCCCTCACCCCCTACCATCCTGATGGTTGTCTGCCAGGCTGCAGCCAGTGGGCTTGCTGTCCTCTGCTCCTGGGTTAGCTGGAGCACACACAGTCCAAGCGCACCAAGACCTGGCCTGTCTGTGCATGGCTTCTTTGCATTCAGGACTCAGTTCTAAGGCCACTTCCAGCAAAGGCTTTCAGTGACAACTCCATGTAATCCCCTGTTCAAACTGTTTTCTGTTTATTTTCTTCACACAGAAATCCCCATATAACTTGCCTGGTTAGTTGTTTTCTTACCCAGTTTTGCCAATGCACAGTGGCCTCTTTCTGTCTTCTTTCTGCTACTTTTCCAGTGCCTAAGCCAGTGTTCTGTATATTCATTACTGAATGATTATTAATAAATTGAAAGAATTACTGACACTTTAGAGAAGATAGAAAATTTACAACTGAGAACTCTGACAAAACACACTAAATTATTTAAGATATTAAAAGATCTTGTTGCAAATAGACATCAGTGCTTTTCAAAACTCAGTGACTATCAGAATCAGCTGAAATCTACCCACCTCAATTCCATGGGTTTTTTTGTTTTGTCTTTTTTATTCAAAAGAGTTTATTCTTCGAGTTTAATAAGCACCAGCAGAAGATTTGAGTGGGGGAAGGTTCCACACTTGGAAAAAATCCTGACTTCTTTTGTCAACATTTTAACCCAACTAATTTAATGGCACCATGCAGAGTTCTGGGACAACTGGAATGTTTTTATTGATGAAATTTATCCAAGTGCCCTGAGAACACAGGTTCTTCCCTACCTGGGATCAGTAAACTCTAGAGAGTAGATCTGTTCATTAAAAGGATTAGCTTCCTTCCTTCCTTCCTTCCTTCCTTCCTTCCTTCCTTCCTTCCTTCCTTCCTTCCTTCCTCCCTCCCTCCCTCCCTTCCTTCCTTCCTTTTCTATGTATGTGAGAACACTGTCTGTCTCAGACACAACAGAAGCCATCAGATGGCTGTGAGCCACCATGTGGTTACTGGAAATTGAACTCAGGATCTCTGGAAGAGCAGTCAATGCTCCTAACTGCTGAGCCATCTCTCCAGCCTAAGGCTTGGTATTCTTATCCTTTTGTTTAGAAGGGACTGGTTCCAGGTAGTGCCCTAAAGATGGAACTCTGATGTCTTCACTCTTACTCCTTTAACCTGATTCTAGTTAGCAGAATCTTCACCCTTGCCTATGGCAAACAGCACAGGTTTAAGTATCATAAATTTAACGAAGAGTTCTAGGAATTCTGAACCACCTGATGATAGTTACTTTAAAGAACTCCTTCCCTCCCCCTGAGACAATAGGATGCTTTCCCATGTAGGATCTCAACCTCAGAGTGTCTCTTGTTCAGGTATGTTCAGAATTGTTACTTGCTAGTGTGGAGGAGACTTGTGGATTGGGTAGTGTTTTACTAAAAGTGTCCCCATAATGGGGACAGAATCTCTCCAGAAGCCGATCCTACTAACTCTACATCAGACTTGTTTCTTCACTCTGAGCCTCAGATTCTGCACTGCACATTAACCATCTTTTCTGGACTATTATAGTAAAAGACAGGGAAGGGAGAAAGCATGTGGAATAGAGATAAAAGCGAGCAGATGGGAAAGGCAGACTCGATTCACTGGAAGCTGTACAGTGATGCTTTTTCTTGTCCCAGCTTTACCCCACAACTCTTCCTACACACCGAACAATGGAACGGAGACTCCCCTAACAGATCTGTGGGCTTTTTTCCTGTTTACTATGTAGCCAGTCCATGATGATGTTAAAGATATTGCTTGACTGAATCAAGCAGGTCAAGTGCCAGAAAGTCCCATATGCTGAGGGGCAACTACATACCATACACTGTCAGTTGCTAGTTTTAGACATTTTTAAAAGCTATCTTCTGAGGTGGGTAGCATTACTTCCTTTGTACAGATAAGCAGATGTTTTAGAAAGCAAATAATATGCTCAAGCAATTCTGTGAAGAAATCAACTTAACACTGAGACTATCTTGAAGGGGCATTTATTGGCTAAATTGTGGAAAAATTAGCACATATATGCATATACATATATATGCATCAATAGCCAAAGGTGGTAACTTCTGAGAAAAATGTGACTCTGAGTCAGATTGACTCCAACATATTATAAATGAGTAAATGGGCAGGAAAAATCTCTATCACATCTCAAATGTCAAGTATTAATTTTAGAAGAAAAATCTGAATTAGAAAAGCAACACATGACAACACCATAGTGATAAGTGATTCAGGCATAAATCATAAGTGAAAGCATAGACCGCATCAGTTTCCACAGCAAGCACTGGGTTGTCATGGTAACCACACTGTCCAAGGAAAGCTGGGAAAATAACAATGGTGGTAATCTGATTTCTAATATGTGCTAGGATCTGAGTAAGAATGGCAAATGGCATGATTTGGTTAGTTAATTTCAAGTATTCCTCATGATAACCATTCCTAGCAGCTCCAGTAACATAAATATACATATGTTCATATGATCACAAATTCATATATACTTATATGTGTATACACACACACACACACACACACACACACACACACACACACACATATATATATATATATATATATATATATATCCTTCTTCCTGTCTTTCTCACCACCCAAGATTCCAAGGATGCATTATGGTAAATTTACTGAGAGGTGAAGAAGCAAAACCACACCTTTCAACAGATTAATTTTGAACCATATATATTAATTAAAGCTGACTTTTCTATGTTCTCTCAACAAACTGATTTTTCTATAGATTGTCAACAAATAAAAACTGGCATTTTGATCCCTAGTTCCTGTATATTTTTGATGACTTCTTGAAACATATGTGAATGTATAGGAAAATGGATGTTAAGCAGGAAAGTACTTTTCACAAGCTAGAATTGTGCTTCTAACCATTTTTTGTATCAGTTTTTTTGAACAATAACTATTGCATATTTGTTCACTAACATTTTGGGGAATATATGATAGCCTGTATTTGTATTTTTGAAATACTGTCATTTAAAAATCACCACAAAATATGAAGCACTTGTGTGGATTATCTATGTACAAGAAGTTATGTCTGTATATTAAATACTACAAGATGTTGCTCCAGTAATTAAATCAGTCAATTGGGAGGCACATCTTGTTCATGTGTCCGAAGACTTTGATTATTTATATGTTAATTTTTTCCAATCTAATCTAAAGACTCATCACAATCCCAGTAAAAATTGCTATCCTTCGTTCTTGATGTGTTCCTCAGGTACAGGTGCTTCACTCAGGAACCAATTCCTGCCTTACTATATATATATCCTGCCTTCCCTGGCATGGCAATTACTTACCTGATAAATGTATTTACAGGGATAGCAAGGAGTTGCTCAGCTCAAGTCCTCTCCTTTCAAAACCCTTGGAGATGGTCTCTTCTGAGCAAGCCTGCTTTCTGCTCTGCATCTCAAGGATGGGTCTTGCAGAAGACTCCCAGCTTTCTTTCCTCTGTCCTTGGCATCTAGGCAGATTCCATGCTAAAAACAGGCATACATACATGCCTGGTTCACTTCTTCCTACAATCTTGCTCTAGATTGCTTGTATCACTACATGATATCAAAATATATTTCACACTTGAGCTCTGAGGTATACAACAAATATCTCTGGAAGAGAACACATCCATTCACTTTGAGATGGTGATGTTA
Source organism: Mus musculus (assembly GCF_000001635.26). Lineage (NCBI taxonomy): Eukaryota > Metazoa > Chordata > Mammalia > Rodentia > Muridae > Mus > Mus musculus. The sequence goes on along the minus strand of NC_000086.7, from coordinate 136,029,170 downwards.
GAGGAAGGCTGACAGATGGTACAGCAGGTAACAGCAGTTGCTTCTCTAACACAGAATTTGGTTTGGTTTCCAGCACCCACAGGAAAGCTCACAACCACCCATAAACTCACTTCCAAGGGACCCAATGATGCCTTATTGTGGATTCTGCAGGCACACATGGTGCACATATATGCACGAAGGCATTCACATATCACAGATCATTGACTAAAGGTGATATGGGAGAGAGCCTGTGGTTGGGCCACAAGAAAAGATGCTTTTTTTATTAATTGAAGCCTGAAACTGGAGAATGTATTGAGCCTATGATGCTGCACTTCAACAGTCCATGTGAATTTCCTATCTGAAGGAGTCCTGTCTATATGTGCCAAAACAAAACAGCTCTCTTGAAAGTTTGTCCTCACCGAAGATGATGGACAATGTTTCAGAACATGCATCTTTCAAAAAACACTTCTCAATACAAACTTAAAAATACATATTCAGATTGAATATTAGCCATGCTACCTCCTCAGGTTATAGCTTTCAAAGAATCTTATGGAGCCCCCAGTGGTGGAAAACTGACCACTGTTCCATATCAGATGAGGGGAGATCTGCAGGTAAGCCATACAACCTTAGAATCCAGCAATAAGATGGAATGTTCCATTTGAATAGGTGAGTATATGGAGAAAGATCAAGAAACCTAAATGAATCAAGGCAGCTAGGGAAGTTGTCAGTGAATCCTTGATGAGTAGAGATAGATGAGTGATGATAGAAATCTATAATGGCTGAATCTAGCAGTGTTGGGGGGGGATTCCATAAGACCTTCTTTGTCATAGATCATGAATATTAAATTTAGTCTATTTGAACTCAATAATAACAGTCCAACTTTGGAGCACAGGGTCCCCAATGAAGGAGCTAGAGAAAGGACCCAAGGAGCTGAAAGGGATTGCAGCCCCCTAGGAGGAACAACAGTATGAACTAACCAGTAACCCCAGAGCTCCCTGGGACTAAATCACCAATCAAAAAAAAAAAAAAAACCACATGGAGGGACTCGTGGCTCCAGCTGCTTATGTAGCAGAGGATGGCCTAGTCGGTCATCAATGGGAGGAGAGGCCCTTGGTCCTGTGAAGGTTCTATGCCCCGGTATAGGGGAATGCCAGGGCCAGGAAGTTGGAGTGGGTAGGTTGGTGAGCAGGGGAATGGGGGATGGTATAGGGGGTTTTCAGAGGGGAAACCAGGAAAGGTGGCAACATTTGAAATGTAAATAAAGAAAATTTCTAATAAAAATAAAAACAAACAAACAAATTAAAAAATAATGGTCCAACTTCATGATTCATATCACTGGGAATAATTCTAGAGTTTGGAAAGAAAACCCAGTCAGACAGTGTGCATATGCTCCATTTTCCTCAAATGAAAAACAGGAACCATAAATGCATAGTTCTAAGGGATAGCACACTAATACACTCTTCATGGAAGCATCTGGCAAACCTACAAGTGAAGCAAGCAAATTACCTGATACTTTATCTATCTTAAATGCAGACCCAAGAGAATCACTCAGAATTGACTCCATATCACTATCCATTTCTAAAATGAAAAGTGTGCAAACAGATAGATTTGCAGTTTTCTCACAGTGAAATCCTACCTTTTTGATACTCTCATGCCCATTGCTTAAACAGAGAAGAAATTCGGTAAAGTAGTCTTACTTTGGAAATGTAATTCATGTCATCTTGCAGAAAACCTCCAGGTGCTACCACCAGGAACTTTCTTAAGAAAAAAAAAGACTATGCAATTTTGCACAAATATTCCACTGTACTGACTAAGCAGGTAGCTGCTTCATAAACCAGACTTGATTCAGTAGAGTGCCTTTCACATAGCTGCTCCATTCCCTGAGAGCAGTGCACCATTCGGGGCAGGGGTTGTTGTGATTGTGTGTGTGTCCGTGTGTATGTCCGTGTGTGTGTGTGTGTGTGTGTGTGTGTGTGTGTGTGTGTGTGTGTGTGTGTAAGATGCTGCAGTCAAGAACTGAGGAGTGGAGACACTACCCTCTGATATGACGGAAACATGGAAACAGATAGGCATTCATGGTTTCATTAAGGTGTCAGGACTTAAGGCTCTTCTCATAATGGTTTTTTACCATTCTGGTCCTAGTGCTATTCGTGAGCACCTGTTGATAACAAAGCAGAAAAAGAAACATGTGGCTTCACTATTATTGTGCCCACAGAGACATTTTGGGATGGTTTCAACCAATATTTTTAGTATTCTATATATTACATCTGTGCTGGCTAGTTTTATGTCAGCTTAACACAAGCTAGAGATATCTGAAAGGAGGGAATCTCAATAGAGAAAATGCCTCCATAAGATCTGGCTGTAAGGCATTTTCTTAATTAGTGATCAATATGGGAGGGCCCAGCCCATTGTGGGTGGTGCCTTCCTTGGGCTGGTGGTTCTGGGCTCTATAAGAAAGCAGGATGAACACACCAGTAAGCAGCACCCCTCCGTAGCCTCTGCATCAGCTCCTTCTTCCAGGGTCCAGCCCTGTTTGAGCTCCTGTCTTGGATTTCTTTGATGATGAATAGCTGTGTGGAAGCTTAAGCCAAATATACCCTTTCCTCCCTAACTTGCTTTTGGTCATGGTGTCTCATCACAGCAATAGTCATGCCAACAAGGGCATTTTGTTGGTGGTGGTGTTGTTATATTTTCTTTATATGTTGCTATGATAAAACATTCTGGTTTGAACAACAATGTCTCCCATATGCTTATATATTTGAATACTTGGTTAGCAGTTGGTAGAACAGTGTGAGAAGTATTGGGAGGTGTTGGAGGAGATGTGTCACTGGGGAAGAACTTTGATGTTTCAAAAGCCCATCCTCCCCTTCTCTCTTGCGCTCTTTCTGTCTCTCTCCCTCCCTCCCTACCTCTGCCCCCCTCCCTCTCTCCCCCTCCCTCTCCATCTCTCTCCCTCGTGCTTGCTCAGCTACTGCTATAGTGCTATGCCTGTCTGTCTGTTAGACTCTTCAGCATGCTGGTCATGGATTCTACTACCCTCTGGAACTGTGAGCTCCAATTATTAAATGCTTTCTTCCATAAGTTACCTGGTCATGGTGCTTTGCCACAGAAGTAGAAAGGGAACCAAATATAAGGGGAAAGGGTTTGTTTGGCTTACATTTTCAGATCATGGTCCATCATTGAGGGAAGTCAGGGTAAGAACTCAAGAGCATGGAAGGACACTACTTACTGGCTCTCCCTCTATCCCATGTTTAGCTTGCTGTCTTTTATAGTTTAGTACCACCTGCCTAGAGATAGCATTGCTCACAGATGTCTGGTGTTCTTATTAGAGAAGCAGTGATAAATGAGTTTTTTGATACATGTCTTAGCCCTGACACTCAGACACACATGACATTTGAAAGGTTATTGTAGTCTCATTCGATGCCTCGTACACTGGGTAGTTCTCTCAAATACTGTTAAACAGTTGTGTAAGAACAAGGCCAGTCCTGTTTCCCGTGTTAAAAAACTCAGGCTCATTCTTACATGTTACTGTTTTGTTGAGCATTGTTTTGCGTTATGTTCATAGTGATATTGGCCTGTTGTCTTTTTGCTGTTATCATGTCCTTTTCAGGTTTGGGTGATATGGTAATGAATGAGTTTGAATGGGGGGGGTGCTCCTTCTCTGTGGAATATTTTTAAAGGCATTGGCATTAGCCTTTAAAACTTTGGTTATATTCAATGGTGAAATCATTCACTCCTGAAATTTCCTTTTCTGTCACTAGTGTTTTTGTCTAACTTAGAAAGACCAGCTGTCTCTTGATTGCCCAAGAGTGATGACACTCCAGCAATTTACAAAGATGTGGCAGAGGACAGTGTATGGGACATACTCTGTAGTAACCCCCATGAGAATGGTGGCATGATGTGGGTTTCCTCCAATTCTGTTGATAACTGACTCTGTTACTGGTAAGTGTAACTGATACTGGAATGCTCCGGTAATGGGAAATGGTCTGAAGCACTTGCCCTCTGAGTATATTCTAGTACATGTTCCAGGGTTTCATAGGAAGGGTCAGCAGTGAGTGATAGGAAACTGTATAGCAATGACATAACATACATACATAGGGGATCCTTAGGAGTACAGATATAGGAAAAGTTGCGTTCTTCTGTTCTGATGTAACTGTGGTCATCTCCACTCACAAGTGCAATATCAAATCCCTGACTCTATACACACACACACACACACACACACACAGAGAGAGAGAGAGAGAGAGAGAGAGAGAGAGAGAGAAAGAGAGAGAGAGAGAGAGATGCATGTATGCATGTAAAGAGAACAGTGGCCAGGGTATTACATGGAGTCTTTGCGATGTAGTGCTCAATTAGGAATTAGATTAAGCAGTAATAAGTTGCATTTGAAGCAAGGCATAATTCCTCTCAGCTAAAATGATCACAGAAATGAGGAACAGTGAAACTAGGCCAGAACCAGGAAGTGTTTCCTGTCACTGGACCTTCTTTTCCTCAGGCTCCTCTCCATTTTCATCCCTGTAATTCTTTCAGACAGGAACAATTTTGGGTCAGAGTTTTGACTGTGGGATGGCAACTCCATCCCTCACTTGATGCCCTGTCTTCCTGCTGGAGGTAGGCTCTATAAGTTCCCTCTCTCTACTGTCTGAAATTTCATCAAAGGTCCCTCCCTTTGAGTCCTGAGAGTCTCTCACCTCCCAGGTCTCTGGTACATTCTGGAAGGTTGCTCCAACCTCCTATCTCCTGAGGCTGCCTGTTTCCATTCTTTCTGCTGGCCCTCAGGGCTTCAGTCCTTTTCCCTCACCCAATACCAGATCATATTTCCTTCTTCCCCTCCATGTCCCCTTTCCCTCCTATGTACCCCCACCCACCCAGAAGATTACTTTCTTCTCCATCCCAAGTGGGAATTGGGGCATCCTCACTTGGGCCTTTTGGCTTGTTCACCTTTTGGGCTTCTGTGGACTGTATACTGGGTATTCTGTACTTTTTTTGTGTGTGGCTAATATCCACTTATCAGTGAGTGTATACTAGGCATGTCCTTTTGGGTCTCAGTTATCTCACTCAGGATGATAATTTCTAGTTCCATCCATTTGCCTGAAAATTACATGAAGTTATTGTTCTTAATAGCTAAGTAGTATTCCATTGTGTAAATGAACCACATTTTCTGTATCCATTCTTCTGTTGTGTGACATCTGGGTTGTTTCCAGCTTCTGGCGATCATGAATAAAGTTTTAATCTTTATTGTGTTGACCTTTGAATTTTTAAATTATTATCTAATTGATTTTGAATTTTTAATTATTTATGTGTATAGATGTTTTGCCTGCATGTATGTCTGTGTACCACATGCATGTCTGGTGCCTACAAAGAACAGAAGAGTGCATAATATCTTGTAATCATATAAGCCATTACAGGGCAGAAGAGATGGCTCAGCAGTTAAGAGCACTGACTGCTCTTTCAGGGGTCCTGAGTTCAATTCTCAGCAACCACATGGTGGCTCACAACCATGTATAGTGAGATCTGTTCTCCTCTGGTGTGTCTGAAGAGAGTGACAATATAATCACATACATAAAATAAATAAATAAATAAACAAATAAATAAATAAATCTTAAACAACATGTAAGCCCATTATGTGGTGCTGAGGATTGAACATGGATTCTTTGGAAGTATAGTGAGTGCTCTAAACTTCTGCTCCATGGTTAGTAGTTTTTTATTGTCAACTTGACACAAGTTTGAGTGCCTTGGGTTCATAACTTCAAAGGCAAAAGGCCATATCCATTCTTTGGTTTCTCAAAAATCTACTCTACAGCAAGGTTCATTCCCTGGGAACCCACTGGCTCCATGGGCCAGGGAAGCAGGTAGGCTATCTTCAGAGCTTCACTCTCCCTCCTCTGAGCCAAATCCAACCCCCAGTCTCATTCCCAGCTCTGTAGCAGGCCACCTGCTGTGGCCTCAGATCTTCTTCTCCAGACTTCTTGTCTTTATTTATCACGTCATGTCTTTATTTCAGCAGCCATCTCCCTACAGGCATTTCCTAGGAATTCAACATCAACAGCAGCCAGAGAAGCAGAGAGGGGAGCATCACTCTCCCTCCTCTCCTCCATGTTCAATCCCCCAGTCTCATCGCCAGGTCTGTAGCAAACTGTCTGCTGAGGCCTTTTCTCACTCTCTGCCCCTATTCCCAGGGGACTAAGCAGATTCTGGTCACATACCCTGCTCTCCTCCCTCCAGGTGACACCCCCTCAGCTCCCCCACCCTCACTTCAAGCCCATCTCTATCTCTGTTAGCTCCCAATACTAAGAAACACATTCTATCCAGAAGTCCTAGTAGCTATCTGACAGGATTTCAGATGCATTCCCCACCAGGCAACCCACAGCCACCACACTCTCCCAAGGACCAGAGAGGGCAACAGAAATCAAGGGACAAAACACCCAACCAACAAAGACAAAACCAGATATCAGCAGCTAGAATTACAATCATTTATGTGCTGAAACACCAGCATAAAACCACAATTAGTAATAGCCAGAACAATATGTCTCCACTAGAGCCCAGCAATGCTATTACAGCAGGCCTCAAGGAATGTAACTTGGCTGAATCACAAGACAAAGACTTCAAAATAGCAATTTTGAAGGATGTTAGGGGTCCTTCAAGAGAAAATGAATAAATCCACTAAAGAAATCTATGAAAACAGAAACAGTGGAAGGAAATAAAACATATAGTTTAAGACATGGAAGTAGACATAGGATCAATAAAGAAAATTCAAACTGAGGGAAAACGATATCATCCAGGAACCTCAAAGACAAGCCTCACCACAGAATGCAAGAGATGGAAGAGAGAACCTCAGTCACTGAAGACAAAGATACACTAGTCAAAGAAAAGAAGTCTTTAAAAAAAATTACATTGTTACTTGTTGTTATGGTTACCTGGCTAGTTTTTCTTTTTTGTCAACTTGACCCAAGTTAGTTATCTGGGAAGAGCACACTCAGTTGAGAAAATGTCTCCATCAGATTGTCATAGGCAAGTCTTGACTAGATTGATTAGATAGGGCCCAGTCCACTGAAGGTGATACTGACCCTGGGCAGGTGGTCCTGGCTTGTGTGAGAAGCTTGCAATAAGTCTGTGCCAGATGGGGTAATAGAGCTGAAAGAAGTGGACCCAGTTCCCCATTCCTAATGTAGAGTCAATCTCCAATTGATAGCCACTTGCAAATGAAAATGGACTTTCTCTACCAACGGATTCTCACTAGGGATACCAACTACTCTTAAGGGCAGGCACTGTGCCTAGATGGCCAACAAAATATCAATACAAAGTCATCTTTTGGAGATTTCTTGTCTCATAATACTGTGTCAGGGCATTTTCTTTTTAAAGTACTTTATTTTTTGTAAAGTGTTAAAAATTTATCTTATTTTCTAGTTTTGCTTTCTATTATTTATATATCTTCTCTCTTTTTACATGAGAGATCCTTAGTATATATATTAAGGGTTCCAATTTAGTGTACTTATGGGATTCCCGAGTGTGCGAACACGTAGGTCTCTGATTCTTGTGCTTTCTCTTCGTCTCTTTTCCTTCTGTTTGTTTGTTTTGTCCAAGTCCAGTGTGTTAGATTATTATTTCTGAGAAGCCTGTTTGTTTTACAATGAGAGACAGAAAAGGAGAATGTGGATAGGGGAGGATGTAATGAGAAACTGTGAGTAGAAAGAGAGGAAACTGTAACCAGGATGTATTATGTGAGAACAAAATCTTTTTTCTGTAAAAGATGAAAGGTAACTGAGTTTGTTCTCACAGACCATGACCGAGCAAACCAGTAAGCAGCTCTCCCCCATGGTCTGTGCTTCAGGTCCTGACTCCAGCTTCCTGACTTCTCTGGATAACAGACAACAAGCTATGCACTGAATGAACCCTTCCTCTGCAAACTGCTTTTGATCTGTGTTCTATCACAGCAATAGAAACTTATCTAAGACATTACCTAGCTGGAAAATTAGTGTGTGTGTGTGTGTGTGTGTGTACATGTAAAACTGGGCAAATATATTTGAACTTGCAGAGACTGTGGCCACATGTACAGCATCTGCACAGATCTAAGACAGACTGGATCCTAGCTTTGAGAGGGGAAGTAGACACAAGCTCCCATCCCTTACCTAGTATCTATCTCCAATTAACAACTGCTTGCAAATGAAAAATTAGTTCTCTCCAGTGGAGTCTCACTGAGGATACGAACAACACTTAAGAGCAGGCCCCATGCCTAGCAGTAGATGGCCAAACAGAAAATGAATTCAATGGTATTTTTTGAGAGATTTTTTGTTTTGTTTGTCTCATGATGATCCTTTGTCTGGGCTCCCCCCATCCTTGTAGGTCTTTAGCTAATCTATTATGGTTTCTGAGTTTGTGTCTTTATGGGATCTCTTTGTGTGTGAGTATGTCTCTGCATCTATGTGTGTTTCTTGGGCTTTTTCTTGGGCTCTTTTTTTTCCTGTTCATTTGTTTGTTTTGTCCTATTCAAGCTTGTTTGGTCTTAATCTTATTTTCTTTTTCTTTAGATAACTGTCTGTTTTCTAACGAGAGAGAGCATAAAAGGGTGTGGCTTTGGGTAGATGAGGAGGTGAGAAGGATCTGGGGAGAAAAAGGAAGCATCAGAATATGAAATGAATCTATTTTGAATTAAAAACATTGTGCAAATCAAAAGCATCACAAAATATATCAATCAGACCCAACGAATGTACATCTTAATAAACTTCACATTGGGTTTTACACATTTACTACCAAATATATTTTATGTACTTTTCCACCACCCCAAAATGAAAGATCCATGACCGAATTAGAACTAGAAAAACAATTAAATTTAAATTCTCTTTCATAAGTCATGTCCATTACCTACACTCACTCCTTCATAATTTTCTAATATTAGTCCATTCTTCTTCTAATTTTTATATGTTATACTATTCCCTCATGTGCATTTGTTCACATATATACAAATATTATTGGCTAGGTTCTCATATGAAGAACTTGTGGGTTTTTTTTCTTTTCTGAAGTTGTATGACCTGGGTTAATATCATACATTCTAAATCCATCCATACACAAACACACACACACACAAATATAATTTATATATACATATATATATATATATATATATATAATTTCCATTAACCACTCATCTGTTAATTGACAACTAGGTTGATTCCAATTCTTTGCTATAGAGCATAAAGTAGCAATAAACAGGGATATAAGTATTTCTGTGGTAGGGTATGGAGTTTTTAGGGCATGTACCTGGTAGTGAAACAGCTGATTTATATAGTAGTTCTACTTTTAATTTTTTGATAAATTTCCAAACTGATTTCCACAATGGCTAAATTAACCTGCACCCCCATCAATGATGAATAAGGGTTCACTCTCTCTCATCATCCCAAACTTTTGTTGTTAGAATGCCTAGATAGTCATTCTGACTGAGGTGAGGTGGTATCCCAAAGTCATCTTAATTTTTATTTCCCTGGTGGCTAGGGATATGTAACATTTTAAAATATAATTATTGGCCACTTGTGTTTCTTTTTTAGAAAACTGTTCATTCCATTCACGTGTCCATTTGTTGACTGGTGGTTTTACTTCCTTGGCATTTAATTCCTTCAATTCTTTGTAAAAAAAAAGTTGGGATTCTGATTTCTGAGGTTCCAGGGGTCACTGCAGGACCTAGAATGTATACTGCTGTCATTCCAGAGGTTACTTTGGATCTGTGGTTCTTCAGTGGATTTGAAGTTTGTATCCTGCCTTGCCACCTTCACTCCAGTGAAGTCTGGGACACAAGCCCAAAAGCTTGTCCACAGTCCTGAGGCAAAAACTTTCACGGAATCTGGCCTTCTGGAGCCTTGGCATCCCATAACATGGATGCTCCAGATATGTCCTTGTGATAGTTAGTGAAGGGTTTAAAGTGCTTCCCTTCAGTATTGTTTTATTTTAGGTGCCTCCAAGGAATGATTTGACAAATACCTAAGTTACATTGAACTTTGCTCCTGGCCTTTACCAATGTTCTAGGCAGTCCTTGAGATGGCCCTAGGCTTGGAATTTTGTAAGAATGTTACTCATTCAGACAAAATGCCTCCAGTGTTGATAGTTAGAAACCAGGCATTGCAGTTTGTGGGATAGGAGCTAGAAATCTCAGGGCTAGTTCAACAAAGTAAACTTAAAATTACAGCCAAGTCACTCCCATATGCAGGAATTTACAATGGTCTAGGAAGAAGAAGGGTTGTGGTTTAAGGAGGAACTAGAGTATTGTATTATTCATGAAAAGGTTAGCAAGAGCAGAAAAACCCTGGTGGTGGGTTATACATAGACCAGAATTGCACCTGGGCATATTAGCCCTTTCACCTGACTCCTGTGAATAGCTGACTTTAGATAGGGCTGATCTTATCTCAGTTGTAAATACTGCCTGGTTCCTGTTAGCTTTTATGTATGCATTGTCTCTGTTTTGTGTATAGAGCTATTATGCATCCCAATGTACTTTTGCTGATGTATCACCTAACTTCCTTGTTTTTCTTCTGTATTATAAGTCTGATGCTCGCTTTGAGAAGTTACATTCAGACCAATACTCCCTTGTGTTCACGTCTGTTTGTCATTTTTATGCTGACTTCTTGCCCACCTGAGTACCAGGACCCTGATTCTCCCGCAGATTGAGGGACTGACTGAGTCCAGTCAGAGGCACTGCCTCCAGTAGATTCATAGAATCTAAGAGGTGGCTAAAACCTTGACTCCATCTGCTCATCTAGGTGGTGAATATCCAGATCCACACTTCATCCTGTAGACACAAGTCAAGATGAGACTATTTAAGCAACATATTCCATAATGAACACCCAGTTTCACCAGACTCCATAGTTGAAATCCATGCAGCCACCCTCAGAAGACTCTCAGACAACAGAATATCCCAACTGGCATGGAAGAAGAGAAAGTCAAAACAAATAAACTCTAAAACATAATAAAGCAACATACAAAATATATAGAATGAAGAATTACAGCAACAGGTGAAATATCAGAAAAAATTAGAATTTTATTGTTTAAAATAATTACTGATCATAAAGAAGAATCAAACAAAGCAGTTCATGAATTAAGGAAATATATCCAAGCTCTTGACAAGACTGTCTCTAAAGTGAATAAACTAGAGGAAAAATTTACAGAAAAAGGTGGGTGTTTGGCTAAGTTTCCAAACACAAGAGGCATGTAGAACTCCAAATAGATACAACCAGAGAGGAAACTCTCTATGACATATTAGTTAGAATGTAAAAAATACAAAATAAAAAATTCTAAAAGCAAATGAGAATAAAGACAACTCACAGATAAGGGCAGAAATATCAGGATTATGCAGATTTTTCATTAGCAACCATAAAAGCCAGAAGAACATGGAATGAAATAGCTCAATATCTAAAATTAAACAACTCTGAACCAAGAATGCCGTGCCCTGCAAAAACTATCCCCCAAAACTGATGAAAAACAAACAAAGGTATTTAAAGACAAACACAAATTAAGGCAATTATGACAACCAAGATGGAATTGCTAAAAGTTCTTAGTGGAAATGAATACTTTACAGAGAGGAAGATGAAAAATAGCCTTCTTCATGGGAAAACATGAAAAATGTGATTATTAATATTTTGTATATGTTAATGCTGGAAATTAATACGGTGGCAGTTCTTCCTTAGTCAGATAGCTCCCCCAAATAATCACACAGAGACCTTTTAATATTTCGAAGCTTAGACCTTAGCTGGGCAGACTCACATCTAGCTCTTAGTTAGTCCAACCTCCCAGCCCCATCCAGCCACGTGGCTATCTATACATTTCATGCTTGTAGTCATGTCTCTCTACCGCCCAATCACAGGCTTTAGCCTTTTATTGACCAGTTAATTTGGAGAGCAAAGTTTGCACAACAAAAGCTGGTGTATGTAAGAATTTGCTCTTGGGAGAACCAGATCTAGGGGTACAGAATTTAGCATTTAAATACATAGCAGCACTAGACAAACCCCAATAAATACATAAAAGCCTGCACTCTGAAAAATACATATAAACTAGATGTGAGAAAGAAATGGCCATTTCCAACACAGCAATGTAGGTTATGTTTGTGATTTGTGAATCCATGGATTTCCTAGGGCTGGCACAACCTTTATGTGTTTATTATTTGCTTGTTCATTTGTTTTCTTAAGACAGAATGTCAGACTGGTCCAGAATTCACTATGTAGCCCAGTCTACCCTCAAACTCCTGGCAATCTTTATGCCTTCACCTCCCAAGTGCTGGAGTTTACAGGTATGAGCCACCACAACACCTGACATTTTTTAAAATTACTTTTTTTTTTTACAGTCCAGTCATTACCCCTCTCCAGGTCTTCCCTCCCACAGTTCTTCATCCTATTTCTCCTGCCCCATCTCCAAGAGGGTGTCCCCTCCCACGACCCGCCCCCAAGCCTGAAGTCTCTCCAGGGTTAGGGTATCCTCTTACACTAAGGCCAGATCAGGCAGTCCTATGTTGTATATGTGCCGAGAGGCCTAGGATCGGCTCATGTATGCTACCTGGTTGGTGGCTCAGTGTCTGAGAGATCTCAGGAGTCCAGGTTAGTTGAGACTTATGAATTTAAATTAGAGATTTATTTTCTTTTTTCTTAAATGTAAAACAAAGGCTAGGAATATGAAATCTAGACCTATGCAGGGCTCTGATTCTACATGTGGTAGGTGAAAATCCTACCACAGCTCTTTTGGATTCTAGTGGGCCCTCCTTCACTGATGTTACCCCAAGATTTGCCTTTCTCTTCACACCATTTTAATACTTTGTTTAGCACATCTCTGTCCCTTTTCTAATGGCCCCAGTTGTTGGATCTAGAGACTACCACATTGGGAACACACAATTCTACCCAACATGATGAATCAAGCAAAAGAACAGGCTCAATGTAATGAGGTATCTTATAAATACATAAGGTATACACACACACACACACACACACACACACACACACACACACACACACACATCACCAAAAGAGATTTTCTGTGGGTGTTAGTTACAATTTGGAATATTATGCTTTCTTCTTTTGGTGTCAGCTCTTTTTCCTATAACATGCACCTACTCTTGCAAATATACTAATTATTAAAATTGCTGGGAAGTAATTACTCAGTGTTTCTAAAAGGAAGAAAGGCATTAACCACAAAACAAGAAGAGAGACAACTTTAAGTGGTGCTCAGGGGAGGGGAACTTTTCATAGTATTTCCAGAAATGATTCTGTTAAGTTCCAAACATTACTACCAAATTTTTCTTTGGGGAGGACAGGAAATCAGTGGAAAGCAATACTAGACAATTGGGTTTGCTTTGCTCCTGAATGTTCCAATGGCTTCCCAAGACTCCAATGATGAAAGGCTAGGTATCCACTGGTCCTGAGAGTCTGTGAAGGATAGGGGTTTTCTTGTCTTTCTTTTAGGCATTTCCTTGGTCTATGCTGAGATGAGAAGGAACCTGCTTTGAGATCCTGTTAAACTTTTCTCACTTCCACTTAACCACTCTCATTTGGAATGTTCTTTAAACAGATACCACTGTGTGTTATACAAGTAGTATCATTGTGTATTTCTCAGAAAAGTGTGTATTGTGAGAGCATTTGGTGCAGATTCTGTTAAGCTGGAGTGGTGATGATACCGCTTCCTAAACTGTGACCCTTCTACTTACTGTGATTTTAAAGCTTACTATTTCTGCAGCTCTGGGCTGATCCCTACAGCATGATGTGCATCAAGCAGCATTCCACTGAATAACTACATAACCTCAGAATTTGAGTTTTTGAAGACTGGGCCATTCTTGCCCCTGCACCTAGATATAAATTAGAATAGGTATTGTCCCTGTCTTCCTTGGTCCTTCTGCTTTTTCAGTGCTGGGATCGAGGGTGTGTACTTCTAAGTTAGGCACATAGGGGTTTAAGAAATTAAAGAGAGAGAACGGGCTTAGTGTCTGTTATGTGAATTGTTTTTTAGGAGAGGTAGGCAGATTTGACTCACTGCAGATAGGACAAGAATGATGGAAACAAAGATTAATTCCAATAAAGTGTAGCCTGGAGAACCAGTTGATTGTATTACAGGAGCTTGGGTTACAATGACTTACAGGAACTTTGGCAGCTTTTGAGTGGCCATTTCTTTCTCTGGAGGAAATCTTTCTCTTCCAGTAACTTGTGAGCTCTCCTTTCTCATAACAATAAATTATTAGGTCCAATCTTGTGCAGGTCTCTCTCAGATAATTACAACTAACAGTTCAAGAGGGCAACACGGCACAGTGTGTTGCTCCACAGTGACAGAGTGGGGAACATCCTTAGGCCAAGGAAATTAAGCAATAGCGTCCCAGAACTAATGTATGAATTAATTCACAGGAGTTTAGTTAGCAATTGGGAGACTTCATCTGTGGATTGAAATTCCAGCTATCCAGAGGATGGGTAGACATTTCTCATAGGTAAGCTTTCCATTCAACAAGCAGTCAAAGCATGTCTCCACTTCCCCAGATTTCAGCAAAGGCTACAAAATCAAGTGTTGTTTCTCAGCCTGCTTCTCCTGGCAGTCTGCCATTGTCAGCTGGCTCCTCTCTTCATCCACCTCGACAGCCCAGCAATTAATGACTCCATAGTGGGGGCAAAGGTTAGAGCCTGTATAAAATCAACTTAATACTCAGCTCCACTGCGTCTAGGAGATTCTGGGTAAAACTGAGTCTGCCCAGGGCCTCAGGAGGGATTGCAAAGGAAATTAATACACTTTTGCAGGCAATTCTTCATGCTACTGAAAGTCAGTGAAAGAAATATACACCCTTCAGGACTACTCGTGCAAAATCAGATCAAGTTCTACATGTGCTGCATTGTTAAACCATGCAAGGGGTCTGACTTCATGCACATTGACTCGTAGAAAGCTTTGCCTTTAACTTATGTGGAGCAGATTGGGTTCTGGAGGTATAGAAAAGATAAGATGAAAGGCACAACAGTTTAAATTAAAGATGAAAAATTAGGCAGGAACAAATGGAAAGATGGTTCACAGTCAAAATGCACTGAGGCATTGCTACATGAAACTGCAAGACTCCAAACACAGCCACAGAATAATGTAAAAGAACTGCACCTAAAGATTCTGTCAATGCTTCCTCCAACAGAAAGACGGAAAAGTTTGCCATGAGTCTGAGTGTAAAGTGACACATAGGCATGTGTCTGTTATTAGTGTGGAGATGTGTGTGTGTGTGTGTGTGTGTGTGTGTGTGTGTGTGTGTGTGTATATATATATATATTAGTAGTGAGATAGTAATAAAACATATTAATTTTATATGATAAATTTTAAAGAAACATGCATATGCATAAACATATTAATATGTAATTAAATGTAGATTTCAACTGTCTGGGGATTCAATATTCTTTAAAGACCAAAATGTTTACATTTCCAAGTACTCTACCCTATCTGTATGACTCCAAAGTCCATATTCTTAAGTATTTATAAAATACCGTTTTTTTCTGCTTAAGGACTGGGGCAACTCGGGCAACATGAATTTCCAAAAGTTTCAAAAATTTCCAAAGTTGTGTAGGTAAGCATGCGTCCTGTATTAAGGGCTCAAGACTTCTGATTTCAGTTTATTGACCAGAAGGACAAACCACCTTTATACTTGGTCTTTCTGTTTTGCCTCCTTGGAATAGAGCAAGGCTGCTATTCCAAGGTATACATTAAAGACAAAAGAGGTTGGTAAGAAAAAAAACATCTAGCAGCCTTATTTATAATAGCCAGAAGCTGGAAAGAACCTAGATGCCCCTCAACAGAGGAATGGATACAGAAAATGTGGTACATCTACACAATGGAGTACTACTCAGCTATTAAAAAGAATGAATTTATGAAATTCCTAGCCAAATGGATGGACCTGGAGGGCATCATCCTGAGTGAGGTAACACATTCACAAAGAAACTCACACAATATGTATTCACTGATAAGTGGATATTAGCCCCAAACCTAGGATACCCAAGATATAAGATATAATTTGCTAAACACATGAAACTCAAGGAGAATGAAGACTGAAGTGTGGACACTATGCCCCTCCTTAGATTTGGGAACAAAACACCCATGGAAGGAGTTACAGAGACGGAGTTTGGAGCTGAGATGAAAGGATGGACCATGTAGAGACTCCCATAGCCAGGGATCCACCCCATAATCAGCATCCAAACGCTGACACCATTGCATACACTAGCAAGATTTTATTGAAAGGACGCAGATGTAGCTGTCTCTTGTGAGACTATGCCGGGGCCCAGCAAACACAGAAGTGGATGCTCACAGTCAGCTAATGGATGGATCATAGGGCTCCCAATGGAGGAGCTAGAGAAAGTAGCCAAGGAGCTAAAGGGATCTGCAACCCTATAGGTGGAACAACATTATGAGCTAACCAGTACCCCGGAGCTCTTGACTCTAGCTGCATATATATCAAAAGATGGCCTAGTCGGCCATCACTGGAAAGAGAGGCCCATTGGACTTGCAAACTTTATATGCCCCAGTACAGGGGAATACCAGGGCCAAAAAGGGGGAGTGGGTGGGCAGGGGAGTGGGGGTGGGTGGATATGGGGGACTTTTGGTATAGCATTGGAAATGTAAATGAGTTAAATACCTAATAAAAAGTGGAAAAAAAAAAAAAGAAAAAAAACATCAATTGAAAAGAAATGACAGGCTGGTTTATATTTTCTACGATCAGATATTTTATCCTACAAATAAGTTAAGGATTTCTCATTACACAAGTACGTAAATATTTTAATTTCTCCTAGGTTAAAATATAATTGATATGTAGGACATTCTCAAAGTCATGCATTGTGAGAAAAATATATACAGAGGAGGCCAGTCCAATATTTTGTACAGAATTCTGTGTCCCAAGTTTTGCTCCCTCCCAGATTTATGAAATATTAATGCATCTATTTGTGGTGGTTAAACATGTCAACCTGGTTGAACTAAGAACCACCTAAGATGCTAGACAATCATACTTCTGGTATGACTGTAAGGGTGTTCGAAACAATTAACTAATATGAGAGGATTCAACCTGAATCCAGGCAATACCATCCAATAGGCTGTGATACATAGAAAAAGAAAGAAGAAAGGACAAACCCTCAGCTCACTTATGCTTGTATTTTTTGTTTTGTTTTGTTTTGTTTTGTTTTGTTTTTGCTTCTTGCCTGCTGTGAGATGAACAGCTCCTGCTACAGGCTTCCAGTGATAAACATTTTTCTTGCTGCTCCTGTAAAGCAATTAATTCATTTGAATTTGCACTGAAAATCCCTGAACTCATGAATAAAAATTAATCTCTCCTTCTTCAAAATTGTTTCTCCCAGGTATTTGCCATAGCAGTAAAAATTTAACAAGCACATAATTTTACAAATGCCTTAGGCCCAGCTCCCAAAAGATTAATATTAAAGGGTTGTAGCCATGTAATTAGAAGCATAAATGGAGATTTGTCATATATACCTTGTCTTTGCATGCATATGTACACATATTATGTATGTATATTAGACAATAAACCACCGACATGTATATGTGAAATATATAAAATATACTCACCTAACATGATATTTTCATTTACCTTTTCTGTATCTCTGTATGTGTCTTAGTAAGTTTCTTCTATTCCTGAACAAACATCATGACCAAGATGCAAGTTGGGGGGGAAAGGGTTTATTCAGTTTACACTTCCATACTGCCGTTCATCACCAAGGAAGTCAGGACTGGAACTCAAGCAGGTCAGGAAGCAGGAGCTGATGCAGAGGCCATGGAGGGATGTTCCTTACTGGCTTGCTTCCCCTGACTTGCTCAGCTTGCTTTCTTATAGAACCCAAGACTACCAGCCCAGAGATGGTCCCACCCTTGATCCTTACAGCTGTATCTCATGGAGGCACTTCCTCAAGGGAGGCTCCTTTCTCTGTGGTAACTCCAGCTTGTGCCAAGTTGACACACAAACCCAGCCAGTACAGTGTGCCTGCATGAGTTTATGTGTACCACATGCATGCAGGAACCCATGGAGGCCATAGAATAATAATACCATCTAGCTTTGAAGTTACAGACAGTTACGTGGCACCTAGTGTGGGTTTATTCTGAGAACTAAGCCCAGGCCTTCTGCAAAAACAATAAGTGATTTTAGCCTATGAGGCATATTTGTAGCCCAATATACTATTTTTAAAAATGAGATAGCGTTTTTTAACCTTTTACTGATTCTTTGTGAATTTCTCATCATGGATCCCAATTCCACTCATCTCCCCATCTTTTTGTTTATGTCCTCTGTCCTTGCAACCTCCCCCCCAAAAGAAAATACAAAGCAAAATAAAACATAAAATAAGTCTCATTGTGGAAGCTGTGGGGTATCATACACATATTTACTTGCAAGGTCATGGCAATTGGTCTGGCTCGAGGCCTTTGCTCAGATAGCCTGTTGTTTCCCTGTGTCATGGAGATCCTGCAGCTTTGGGTCTGCAGGACTGGCCCTTTCACATGCTCCAGCAGTTCATAAATGGGGTAGATGTTGGGGTGGACCAAATCAAAGCCCTGGGTGGTAGCTGAATTGGTGAGTCTGCCAACTTTCCAGTACCTATACCATCTGGGCAAGCTCTCCAACACAGCCTGGCTAGCTCACTGAATGCTGCAGCCAGCAAGGGCCAAGGACAACTCTCCTGCTCTCATGCCCTCTAGGCTGCCTCACCATCTTCACCACCAGAGCCAGTTCTTCTGTGCTGCCCAGGCAAAGGACAGGGCTGGCTCTCCTGAATGCTGCAGTCAGTGAGGGGCAGGGCCAACACTGCACAGCCCTTGGACATCAGCATGGTCCAGGCAGCAGCCCAGACCAGGGAAGTCCAAATGGCTTTTAGTGGTAAAGTGAGACATGGACATGGACACGGGGCCCTGCTGCCACATAGACACAGATTCAGACATGGCCCTCAGCATCAGCACAGGCTTGTGACTTCACCATGGCCTCAGGTGGCAGGGCAGGCTACTCATATCAGGCTGTTCCTTTGTACCCTCGAGTCTCCAGTTCTGCCTCTCTTCACAATGCTCAAACTGTTCTGCATCTCTTTCTCTTCCATCTGTCACCATATCATCGTAGCTCCTACTGCTGGTGGGCCATGTGGTAGGCCGTCTACTCGGTATCTTCTGCCTGCCCTCTCAGCATGGCTTAGGGGCTGAAATAGCATTTTTAATGTCATCATGATGGTCTAAGACAAAATCATTTTCTTAGGACCACGTTTGAAAACTTAATGCACAAGGGGTTTTTTGTTTTGTTTTGTTTTGTTTTCTTCTTTTCATATATGTGGTTTGACTGCCTGTGTGCACACATTCCTATGTGTTTTTGTAAGCCAGAGATTGATATCAAGAATTTTCCGGGGCTTGAGAGATGGATCAGCGGTTAAGAGCACTGACTGTTCTTCCAAAGGTCCTGAGTTCAAATCCCAGCAACTACATGGTGGCTCACAACCACCTGTAATGAGATCTGATGCCCTCTTCTGGTGCATCTGAAGTCAGCTACAGTGTACTTAAGATATAATATTTAATTTAATACATAAATCTTTTTAAAAAGAAGAATTTTCCTTGTTTGCTTTTCGACTTTATTCTTTGTAGGCAAGATTTCTCGATCAGACGCAGAGCTTATCAGTAACTTGTCTAGCCAGCCACTCTGAGGAATTACAGGTGAGTAACCAGGCCCACTCAGCATTCGTATGGGTTCTGGGTATCTGACCTCTGATCCTTTTACTTGGGTAGCAAGCATTCTAGCTCTTCAGGTGCTCTTTTGTTTTCTTTTCTTCTTTCTTTTTTTTATTGGATATTTTATTTTTTTACATTTCAAATGTTATCCCCTTTCCAGGTTTCCCCTCCAGAAACTCCCTATCCCATCCTCCCTCCCCCTGTTGCTATGAGGGTGTTCCCTCATCCACCCACCCACTCCTTCCTCTCTGCCCTGGCATTCCCCTACACTGGGGCATCAAGTCTTCACAGGACCAAGGGCCTCTCTTCCCACTGATGTCCAATGAGGCCAATCTCTCCAGCCAGTGTTGTTGTTGTTGTTGTTGTTGTTGTTGTTGTTGTTGTTATATTGATATAGTATAGTCTTTCTTTGTGGCACAGGTTGGCTTAGACTTCATATGTTGCTCAGGCTAGCCTTGAACTCATGGACATCCTTCAGCTTCCTGAATGTTGGAATTACAGAGGTACATCACTGCATTCATCTTAAATGCAGCTTTTTCCATGCTTTATCTATCTATATATTTGCTTTTCATTCATTACTTTGAATTAGCTTTACATTGAGAAGATTAGAGCTATAATGTAGAAGTCAGTATAGAAGTAGCTCCACAGTTGGCCAAGGGGTCCTGGGGAAATCTCTAAGCAGCCCAGGCTGTTGCTAAGACAATGAGTAGCTCTTTGCAAACTGTGGGACCTTGTTGTCTAGGACAATATCCACACAACTCATTGAACATGGAGAAGTCTGGCTGGAGTCGATATGAAGCCTTCACCCCTACATTCTAGTATCTTTGGTATGGGAAGGTACTCTGCAGGATACCAAAAGAGAAATACAAACACCAACTCAGCTTCAAAACCTTTGACCTGCCTATATCCTGCCTACAAGATATGCTAGGGCAATGGTGGCACAAAATGGAAATAGCCAACCAATGTCTGACTTGACTTAAATCCCACTCCATGAGATGGAATTCCTATCCAACACTGTTTGGGTGACCAAGAACCAGACACTAGATGGACCACAGACCTATGGTAAAACCAATGTTACTGTTCTAAAAAGCAAACAAACAGAAAAACCAATAAAATGATTCCCAATGATATGCTGCTGTGCTCATGAATCAGTGCTTCAGTCAGCCATCATCAGAGAAGCTTCCTCTTGCAGCAGATGTGAACAAATACAGAGACTCACGAACAGACATTACTCAGGAGAGAGAGAGAGAGAGAGAGAGAGAGAGAGAGAGAGAGAGAGAGAGAGAGAGAGAGGAAACACACAGTTCACACAGTTCTAAATGGATGTCTACATCAAATCCCTACTCTCAGAGCTCAGGGAAATCCACGGAAGAGGAGGCAGAAAGAGTGTAAGTGCCAGAGGTGATGGAGGTTACCAGGACAACAAGAGTCTCCCAATGGAACAAGGCGCATATAAACTCACAGAGACTGAAGAAACAAGAACAGAACCTAAAAGCGTCTGGTCCTCCACTTATGTATTCTAACTCTCAGCTTAGTACTTTTAGGAGATTCCTCCTGAGTCTATGATCAAATGAGTCTCTGATTCTTGTGCTTACTCTTGGGGCTATTTTTCTTCTCTTGGGTTGCCTTGTCCAGATTTGATTTAATGGTTTTGTTTTCTCTTATTATTCTCTTTATTTTTGTTATGTTTACTTGTTATCCTGTACTTTTCTAATGAAACAGAGAGGAAGTAGATCTGTAATGTAAGCTGGAATGAAAGGGTATCCTGAGGCACGGGGGTGAGGTGGGGGGGGCAGGAACCACACAGCTCTGAGGGGAAGCCTCCTAAGCAGAGGGAGGCATTGCAGCTCCCAGGGATGCATATCCACAGCTGAGCTGAGGAGCTCAGAAGCCTCAGCCCCTTTGCTCCTTCTCTTCCCTTCTCCGCTTCATTGTTTCTTGTCTTTTGCTGAAGAGAGAGTCACACCAGGCAGTAAATCTCATAAAAGAGAGGAGGGGGAGGAGGAGGAGGGGGAGGAGGGAGGGGAAAGGAGGGGGAGGAGAAGGTAGGGGGAGGAGGAGGGGGGAGGAGGAGGAGGAAGGGATGAATCCAAGGATGGCTGCCTTGTGCTCCCTGTTTGTGCAGCAAAGGATTGGACAAAGGGTGGGGCTTATATAGGATATCTTGGGGGGGGGGGCGGGCAGAACAGAGCTTTTCAGGGCAGAGATTTCCTGATTGAGGATCAGTGGGATTTCAAATCTTGAGCTTAGGGGTCGGTCAGTTTTTCCTGCTCGGGGTTTTCTCCCCACATTCTTTTCACTGCACCAGGCCAGTAAGTTAGGGTTCTAAGTCCTTGCCAGCAGCAGGAGGCTTTGGCCAAGGCTTTCTCTGGAGCTGCTTAGGAAGGCTGGAGAGGAGGCGCTGTCACTGTGGGACAGCTTCTGTGGGACAGCTCCTGCAGTAGTATTTCACCAAGGTTGTAGGCAGAAGCAGGAAAGAAGGTGTATGAATAGTTCCTCACAGTGGCAGCAAGCTAAGGCATTGCCGTTTTGACAGATGCCACCATTTTTTTAAAGATGCTGTCATTTTGGGATCTTCAGTGGCTGTAGACTGGGGCAGGAAGGAAGGAGGGGCTGGAAGGAGGGGACACTGCCACTTTGACAACTTTGCTTTGTGCTGCTTAGGGAGTACATAGAGGGAATGGGAGTTGGGGAGGGACATGTAGTAGTAGATTAAGGGGGAACTATAATAAGGATGTGTTGAATGAAAAAAAAATTAAAAGACAGAGTAGTTTCGACGATAAAGCAATAAATATTTAAAATGCCAAATAAAAAGAGAAAGCAACTAGATTACCTAATCTATGTTGAGTGTACTGTGTGTTACATACACAATAAAATGCAACTGAGCCTAAATGAAAACGTTTATACATGTGTATACAAAAGTGCAACCTTATCTGTTAAAAGAGCAGCTGAGGTGATTAACAAGTGACAGCTATTGGGGAAGGACAGTCAGTTTTTCTCAATGATGAGGCCTCCGAAATGCTACTCATACTCCAGTATATATGGTTCCTCGTCCATATATGTACCGATGATGCTATGGTTCCTCATCCATATATGTACGGATGATGCTAAGTGGAATTAGTGTGGTGTTATACAGATGTGAGGCCTCAAACTAGTAGTTTTCCTGCTTCAGCCTCCCAAGTGGAATGATAGGTGTGAGCTACCATGCACAGCTATGAAATACTCTTAAAAATATTAGCAACACAAAGACACAGTATAGCAAAATAGATATGGCTTTATGGAGCTCATTCCAATTATGCATCAGTGTTGCACTGTCAGGAAAGCCATTAATATAGTTTGTGTATTAATGTGTCTCAGAAAATAATTGTAAGGCCTATCCTTCACACAGAATTGTCATTCACAGACTAAAAAGACCTTGATTCTTAAGAAAATAGATTAGGGGGCTGGAGAGATGGCTCAGCGGTTAAGAGCACTGACCGCTCTTCCAGAGGTCCTGAGGTCAGTTCCCAGCAACCACATGGATCTGATGTCCTCTCCTGGTGTGTCTGAACACAGCTACAGTGTACTTGTCATATACATAAAATAAATAAATGTAATCTTTAAAAAGAAAAGAAATTAGAAGTGGTTTTTTTTAGTTTAAAAAGTATTTGGGATCTTCTTTACATTGAAAGGGGTTTAACAATTTGCAGAGTTAATTAAGTCAGAGAAATTGCAATTACACAAAGGCACTTATGTATACCTACGAGAAAGATGAAATCAGAGAGTTTTTGAGTCTGTTAGTACTCAAAGAAAAAGGTATGATTGAGAGATCTTGCCTCAAAAGAATAAAGTAAAAAAGCAATCAAGGAAGATTCTTGATATCAATTTCTGGCCTACAAAAACACATATGTATGTGGGGATGCCTATACCCTCCCACATACATACATACATACATACACATGAAAAAAACACATATGTATGTGGGGGTGCCTATACCCTCCCACATACATACATACATACATACATACATACATACATACATACATACACATGAAAAGAAGAGAAAGAAAAGAAAAAATGCATGTGCACTAAATTCTCAAAGTGGTGCTGGGTGTGATGGCACACACCTTTAATCCCAGTGCTCAGAGGCAGAGGTAGACAGATAGCTGCTGAGAGTTTGAGGCCAGCCGGTCTACAAAACCAGTTCTAGGACAACCAGTGCTTTTACCCAGAGAAATCCTGTCTCAAAAAACAAAAACAAAACAACATGAAGCAAAACTCTCAAAAGCATATCCAATTATAGCACCTAAGAAAATAAATGTGTGTCTTAAGCCATCATGATGTTATTAAAAGGAAATTTATTAAATTGATATATCACTTTCATAAGATAGAAGTACTACTGTTGTTAAATATTTATTTCCAAAATATCTATACACTAAGTAAAATCCCAGAAAAAATATAATAGATATTATTGATTAACAACCTTATTTTAAAATTTATATCAAATGTAAAAATACTAAACTATTATTGCATGCTGAAAAATATAAAAGTTGTAGAAACACTACCTCCTTTGGAAAAATTTATTAACTTGCAGTATTGAAAAATGGTCTATCAGAGAGTGTAGAGTAGAGACTGAAGGAATAACATTCCAGAGACTGTCCCACCTGAGAATCCATCCCATACACAGACACCAAACCCAGACACTACTGTGGATGCCAAGAAGTGCATGCTGACAGGAGCCTGATATAGCTGTCTCCTGAGAGGCTCTGCCAGAGCCTGACAAATACAGAGGCGGATGCTCACAGCCAACCATTGGACTGAGCTCCGGGTCCCCAATGGAGGAACTAGAGAAAGGACACACAGAGCTGAAAGGGATTGCAACCCCATAGGAAGAACAACAATATCAACCAACCAGACCCCCTAGAGGTCCCAGGGACTAAACCACCAACCAAAGAGTACACATGGAGGGACCCATGGCTCTATCTGCATATGTAGCATAGGATGGCCTCGTCATGCATCAACTGTAGGATAAGTCCTTGCTCCTATGAAGGCTCGATAGTGTAGGGGAATCAAGGACTAGGAGATGGGAGTGGGTGGGAGTGGGTGGGTGGAGGAACACCCTCATAGAAGCGGGGGAGGGATGGGATGGGGGTCTCTGGGAGGGAGGAAACCGGGAAAGGGGATAACATTTGAAATGTAAAAAATGAAAATATCCAATAAAAATAGCTTCTACAAAATTAAAAAAAAAAAAACAATGAAATGTTTGGGTTAAAAAGAAAAAATAAAAATGGTCTATCAGCATGAAAATAGAAAAGTAGACCAGAGGAACAGAATAGGAAATCCAGAAATAGACCCCCATATATATGGACAACTGAATTTTGACAAATATAATTCAGTATAAAAAGAACACTATTTCCAATAAGTTGTGTAAGAGCTAGTGGAGATCCATATTGAGAAAGGGAAACTATGACTCATATACGGCTCATATACAAAAGTCAAGTCAAAATGGGTCATAGTGGTCTTTCTTTCATTCTTGTTTTATGAGAAAGGTTTGCCCTATTGTATTAGTCAGGGTTCTTTAGAGTCACAGAACTTATAGATAGTCTCTATATAGTAAAGGAATTTATTGATGACTTACAGTCTGTAGTCCAATTCCCAACAATGGTTCAGTAGTAGCTGTGAATGGAAGTCCAAGGATCTAGCAGTTGCTCAGTCCCACAGGGCAAGCAGACGAAAGGGCGAGAGAGTGAGTTTTCCTTCTTCCAATGTCTTTATATGGTCTCCAGCAGAAGGTGTAGCCCAGATGTGTGCCACCACACCTTTAATCCCAGATGACTTTGAACTGGGAGATCTCCCTGTCTTAATCTTCTGGAATCCATAGCCACTATGCCTCAAGATCTCCATACCAAGATCCAGATCAGACACTTCTATCTCCCAGCCTCCAGATTAGGGTCACTGGTGAGCCTTCCAATTCTGGATTGTAGTTCATTCCAAATATAGTCAAGTTGACAACCAAGAATAGCCACTACACCTATGTAGCCTAGGATGGCCTTGAAACCCACTATAATCTTGCCTCAGGCTTCCAATTGCTGAAATCATAAGCATGCACGCCATTTCTGGTGTTGATCATATATTTAACCATAAAACTTAAATATATAAGAATTCTAGCAGAAACCACGGGAATCAGTATCAAGAGACAGGCATAGCTAGGCATAGCAGTTCATGTGTATAATCCCAGCACTTGAAAGGCTGGAGAAGAAGGATCAAGAGTTCAAGGGTAGCCTAAGAAAGACTTTGTCTCAAATGAATAGAATAGGAAGTGGACAAATAGGCCTTGCACAAAGCTATAAGCTTTGATTCCTTCAAATGTGTGGTTGAGAAAATGAAGACGAGCTCCTGACTAGAAAATAGCATTCTGGAAACACGCATCATATAAAATATCCAGAATAAAGAAAGTCACATAAAAGTCAACAGGAAAATAGATAATCCAGTGAAGAAATGGGCAACAGCATACATAGGGAGAGGGTGAAGAAATGGCTCAGCGTTCAAGAGCATGTAGTGCTTTAGCAGACGACCCAAGTTCAGCTCCCAATGCCCAATTTCTGGTGGCCTATAAACATCTGTAACTCTAGCTCCAAGGCACCCAATACATCTGGTTTCCATGATCACCTGTAGTCATGTCCACATACCCACCCACCCACCCACCCACCCCCATAATTAAGGATAAAATACAATAATTAAACCTTTACAAATAAAAAATAAATATTTAACTAGCTATGCCACTAAAGAAAAATTTAAGAATATCAAGCCATCTCAGAAAAAGGTGTTTAACATCATCAACCATTTGAAAAGAATAGTAAAAACTATGATCAATAAGGAGCTATTAGTATAATGATATAAATAAAAAAGAATGAATATAGCAAATACTGACAATATTGTGAACAATGAAACAATGAAAATAAGGGGTTTGGAGAGCTTGATAGTGTCTTACAATACTAATCTTCCATTTATATTGCTCAATCATATTGTCACAAAAGGTATAATTGCAGATAGTCTTTATATCTACTTTGTGTATGAATGGCCCAAATCCCAATTAAAAACAAGCTTAATAGGAACATATACATACAAATGTACCCATACATAAAATATCCAGAATATAGATATTTAAAGGTGAATTTTAAAAGCCAGATCTGAGCCTAGAGATGTTGCCTAGTGGTACTGTTCTTGCTTACCACAAAGAAGACCCTGCCCACCCACCCCAACCCCCACCTCCAGAACCAGAGAATAAAAAGCAGAAAAAGGCTCCAATTTTTTTTAAAGCCTTGCATGGTTCCATTTAAATGGCCATGAAACTTAATCTACAGTGACGGAAATACCATGCATTGCTGGGATAAGGCAGTGAGAGTTGTGGCATGTCTGACACTACAGAATTTACATTCTGGAAAAAAATGATTATGAATTTAAACATATCTGGTAATTTAAGGAATGTATCTCATTGTAACTGTAATATAGTGTCTGATATTGTTCTGAAAGGACTGAACTCTGAACCTGGGAATGTGAACCAGTAAACAGCATTCTTTCAAGGTCTCTGCTTCAGCTTCCCTTGATGGCAAGCCACTTGGAAGTGATGAATAAAATAAACTCTTTCTTCCCTGTGTTTATTTTCTATTGCTGTGATATAGGCCATGACCAAAAAACAACTTGGGGAGAAAACAATCACCAAGGGAAATCAGGGCATGAAAGGAACCTGGAGTCAGAAACTAAAGCAGAAGCCACGAAGGAATGCTGCTCAGTTTACTTTGCCGTTCACTTTAGGAACAACAGTCATTAAAAAAAAAAAAAAAAGAAAAGAAAAGGAAAGAAAAGAAAAGAAAAGAAAAGAAAAGAAAAGAAAAGAAAAAAGCCGGGTGTGGTGGTGCACGC
Source organism: Mus musculus (assembly GCF_000001635.26). NCBI lineage: Eukaryota > Metazoa > Chordata > Mammalia > Rodentia > Muridae > Mus > Mus musculus. The sequence goes on along the minus strand of NC_000086.7, from coordinate 136,001,615 downwards.
CTTTAATCCCAGCACTCAGGCAGGCAGATTTCTGAGTTCAAGGCCAGCCTGGTCTACAAAGTGATTTCCAGGACAGCCAGGGCTATACAGAAAAACTCTGTCTCGAAAAAAAAAAAAAAATGTTTTTAAAAAAGGAACAACAGTCATGTCCAACAGTGAACTACGGACTACACCGAACACTTCCACATTGATTATTCGTCACCAAAATGGCTCACAATCTCGTCAAAGGCCAATGTGATGGATGCATTTTCTAAATTAGGATTTCCTCTTCCCAGATGACATTAGAAAGTCATGTTAAGTAGGCAGAAAGAAAGAAAGAAAGAAAGAAAGAAAGAAAGAAAGAAAGAAAGAAAGAAGGGAGGGAGGGAGGGAGGGAGGGAGGGAGGGAGGGAGGGAGGGAGGGAGGGAGGGAGGGAGTTAGGAAGGAAGGAAGGAAGTTAGGAAGGAAGGAAGGAAGGAAGGAAGGAAGGAAGGAAGGAAGGAAGGAAAGGAAGGAAGGAAGGAAGGAAGGAAGGAAGGAAGGAAGGAAGGAAGGAAGGAAGGAGAGGGAAGGAGGGAGGGAGGGAGGGAGGGAGGGAGGGAGGGAGGGAGGGAGGGAGGAAAGGAAGGAAGGAAGGAAGGAAGGAGAGGGAAGGAGGGAGGGAGGGAGGGAGGGAGGGAGGGAGGGAGGGAGGGAGGGAGGGAGGGAGAAAAGAAAGAAAAACTGGCTGGCACAATCCCACAGGTTGCTTTTGTTCATTACTTTATCACCGAAACAGAAAGCCAACTAGTACAGAATGCCTTTGAATCCACTGCATATTTTAAGCATCCCCTGGGATGTACAAGGTAATTAGTTACTAATTACTATTTATACTGTCATTTTCACAGAGGAGAAAATTGGTCCTAGAGAGAGTTATCCCTGTCATTTCCTCCCATGAATGCCTGGCTTCTACATGAAAAGTTGTTCAAAGACACCCTGGGGCACAACCCCAAAGTCTCAGGGGAAGGGAAGATCTCAAGTGTCTTATAAACAAGACATTCCCCAAAGAGCTCTCTAGCAGGAAGGAGCAGGCTAGGGTCTGAGATTCCCTGAATGTCTCCTCACTCTGCAGAAAAGTTCAGCACTGCTCCCCCCACCCTCACAACTATTCACGCCCTTAGCTGAGTGCAAACACCGGAATGGTACCCTTCTGTTGTCACCACACAATGTCAGTTTCTGTTATTAAGTTGTCAGGGCCATCATAATTACACCAGGTTTCTATGGCAACTATAACATACAGGGTTACTCTCCACTCTCCACACTGGAATTATTTCTTCACATCTGAGGGTCCTTAGGTAAATTTTGACTGAGAAACAGTGATTACATATCCTGAACCCTCATCTTTCTTTTTTTATGATCTTTTTTTTTAATTAGGTATTTTCCTCGTTTACATTTCCAATGCTATCCCAAAAGTCCCCCATACCCACCCCCCCAGTCCCCTACCCACCCACTCCCCCTTTTTGGCCCTGGCGTTCCCCTGTACTGGGGCATATAAAGTTTGCAAGTCCAATGGGCCTCTCTGCAGTGATGGCTGACTAGGCCATCTTTTGATACATATGCAGCTAGAGTCAAGAGCTCCGGGCTACTGGTTAGTTCATAATGTTGTTCCACCTATAGGGTTGCAGATCCCTTTAGCTCCTTGGGTACTTTCTCTAGCTCCTCCATTGGGGGCCCTGTGATCCATCCAATAGCTGACTGTGATCATCCACTTCTGTGTTTGCTAGGCCCCGGCATAGTCTCACAAGAGACAGCCATATCTGGGTCCGTTCAGCAAAATCTTGCTAGTATATGCAATGGTGTCAGCGTTTGGAAGATGATTATGGGGTGGACCCTCATCTTTCAAACCTCTTGGGCAGTTCTGCTCTCAGTGGTAGATCTTTTAGTAGGCTTGCTGCTGTTCTTTATCTGTGTCTTGCCGTCTCAGGAAACGTTCCTATCTCTTTCCTAAAAAGTTTGGTAGATGCCCCTCCTCACCCCACTCACACCCTACCACCTTGAGACTGAAACGTAAGCCAATTAAAAGATGAGGTTTCATTTCAAATGTCAATTCTAATTGTAGAAGATCATTAAGTTGTATAGACTTTGGATCTGGCTAGTTTTAGTGTGTGATGTTTTTATTGACAATTTTTATAATGAAAAACTATTTTAAAATATGAGAAAAAGAGGATATACTGAGTGATTCCTAATAGGGCAATACTGCTGAATGTGACTTAGATTGGCTGGGAAATAGATTCTTAATAATGAACTCCCAAATCTGACTGACTTGCCATTTCAGCAGTGCTTGGACAGCTACAATAGCCTAAGATTGTGACATGTGTCTATCAAGAGAAAGATTGCCGTGAGTTATCTTGATAATACAAGGAAATGCTTCAGGATCCTTTCTTTGAGACACTTCTCAAAGTGCTAAAAAAGACTCCTCTTTTAGATGTATATTCACCAAGTCAATAGGAGAATGATAGGAGCTGACAGGAGCTTCTGCGTGGCTAAGACAGCAGTTTGCAGTGACAGCTTTTCGTTTGCTGAGTAGGAATGACTGTGGTGGAGTCTTGTCTTATGTATGCATAGAGGAGTGGGTTAGAAAGCGTGCATAATGAATATCCTCCTTAGAACTCCCCTCATGAAGGAATTGAGAAATCTTTTTTTTCGGAAATCGATGCAAATAATATCATTCACAGATTATAACTAAAATCGTAACATAGTCCTACCAAGTTTCCTTGTACAGCTATCTGCCTTCTGTTTAGATTTAAGTGCTAGAGGAAAAAAGTCATGAGAGCACTATATTCTTAAACAAGTTCACTTAAAATGTGAGCTAGCATAAACAAATATGCACCAATTACTCTTTGAGAATAAGTTATGAGTTCAGACACTTCCAGTCATACTTTTGGTTTCCAAAAATCCTCATGTCTTTGTGGAGACTTTCAAAACTTTGATGAGTAATGGATAGGAATTTGCTCAATATACAGCATACACATGAAGGAAAACAGCTTTTAGAACTGGAAAAAAAAAGAGTGGGGTAGGACTGAAGAGATGGCTCAGAAGTTAAGAGAGCACTGGTTGCTCTTCCAGATGACCTGGGTTCAAGTCCCAGCAACAATATGTCTACATCCCCAGTTCCAGGGGATCCAACCTCCTCACACAGATATACATATAGGCAAAACACCAATGTACATAAAAAATAAAAACAAGCCATTAAAAATAAAGAATTAACACCAAAATAGGATATATTTATCATAGTGAACCCAAGTTCCAGATAGATAGATAGATAGATAGATAGATAGATGATAGATGGATAGATAGATAGATGATAGATAGATAGACAGACAGATACATACATACATACATACATAATGTAGGTAGGTAGATAGGATATAGGGAATTCTACCTAGGGCCTTGTATATGGCTAGTAAAGTTCTCTACTATTCAACTACATCTTCAGGTCTGAAGTCTTTTTTTCCTTCAGTTCTGGGGTTTGAAACTACAACCTCTATCCACAGTATACTTCTAGGATCTTTATACTTCTATTCCATAGCAAATTTCCAAAAAGTATACTTGTCAGATAATTGCAACTCAAGAAACTTACAGCATTCATCTCTATCAAACTAACAGATCCACTCAGCACTATGCATAGTGAGTTGTTATAGTGGTATCTAGGCCTAGGTAAGGCTTTGCTGTGAATGCATTCCTCAATGACAATGTGGCCAGATATTTTTTTTTTTTAGGTTTGGACATCTGCAGTCTTTATGCTCAGCATCTTTAGAAATTATATGAACTTACAGTTTCTGACTATAAAATAAAGTCAGATCAAAATGAAGTATGTGCTCGAGTATTCTACCTATATTTCTGTCTTCACATAACTATTGTATATTTCTGTTCTGATAAGCTGAAAAGATAAAAAAATATTATATATGTTTGTGATGGAAAAATTATCACCATGCAAGTAGTTATTTCAACTCTTGCCATTTCCCAGACAGAGAAATGGAGATCCTACAGAAACTAAGTGGAAACTCTGGAGCTAACACTGAAACACAGGACATTCCACCTTTGAAGTTTTATCCGGTGGGAAATACTGGTTCTCAAATGCATATCCATGAACCGCGTAACCACATGTGCAGCTGTTTAAGTGCACGTGGTGTTATATTTACATGACGTGACTACGGGAAATGTTACTCATTAGTTTAAACTGGTCTTAGGGGGGAAATAGCCCTTTCTGTTATCAGTGTAGTGTTACTGGATTGTTTGGTCTTAAGAGCAATTGAATAAGCAGTTACTGTATGGACAGTGTTTATTTTCCCACCTTGGAAAAGGCCATTTCAAATGTTATTATGCAGTATTATGTGTATTTATTTAATAAGGTATTTTGCAAACATTCCAATGTTTTTATATTATGAATCAATTAAGTGGAGATTTTATGCAGAGAATGAAGCGCACTCATTTTGTTAGCATAATCCAAATTAAGTCTTTTCACACAAGGTAGGAGACTTCTTTTCATAAAGGATAAAAAGTATTTCCAGAGAAGGGGAAAAAAAGAAATCTTTAAGAGAAATTTGATCACTGTACTGTCTGAGATACAAAAGAAACAGAAGTTGAATTTGGTCATGGTATTTTATCAGAGTGATATAAATCCTAAGAAAAGGGGTGAAGATTACATGTATATATGGGTATAAGGACAAATATTAGAATGCTGGCTTAGTAAAGTGGTTGTAGGTTCTCCTCCAAGACTCGTGCAATAACTAGTACTAGGTAGATGATTAGGTTCCCAGTATCAGATATGATTTCTCTCATGTTGAGTATGTCTCTATACAATTGGAGAGTGCTTGAGTACTGCCAAGGTATGTGTGGCATTGCTGTGCCCTTGAGGTTATTGTACCATACTGGCTACTGTGGTTCACAGGTGTTACAGTTCAGCAAGACTATTGGTCGCTTCCCTCCTTTGGAAGCTTGCTTGGTGACTTTTAGTACCATGAAGCTAGTCCCCAAGGAGGAAGATTTCAGGTTTGATCCAAATTGTGCCCTCTGGGTCCTGTGTTTGAAATGTACAGTAATTTCAGCAGTAGTTATCTTCACCACTTGGGGAGCCAAAGGCAACAGCAATAACCTATAATTTTTTTTTGAGGGGGATACTTTTGGACAATCCTGATCAATAACTCAAAAGAAGAATTTCCATGCCTGATTTGAGAGTGGGTGGTAGGGAATATTGCCAGCCCAGATGTGAAATTTTTATTTAAACTATATATATTCCTACACAGACCTGGTGTATTGTGTGTATTTTAGGTAGATAGTTCACAATATGATTCCTTAGACCTTTTCAAACATTCTGTTATTTTACCCTTTTTCTCTCCTTCCATTATTTATCCTCCCCCCCCTCCCTAATTAGATGCATTTCCCACTTCCTCCTTCAGATTACAGGCACTGGGAATCCCCCACCTATTGCTTCCCCGTCCCCCACTCCTCCGGCAATGGTCTCCTTTTACTTTCCTGGTTTCTGCAGTTACACCAGGTTATATACTCACATGTGAAGATGAGAGAAGCACCAAATATAATCATTCATTTACCTGCAAATTTATTACTTCGGTTTTTGTTTTTCACACCTTAATAGCAGCTGATGAAAAAGCAGAGTTGGGGAGCCCAGTGCGATCTGATACCATCCATTTGTGGATGGCGGTGGTGGTGGTGGTGGTAGTTCCTAAGGCCTCAACCCTAGACAAATAATAGCTGCAGACAACCAAGGAACACTGAGAGTGAAAGCAATACCCTGGGGAAGAACACAGCAATGGATTATTCAATACCAAATGGTCAGCCCTGAGGATATAGGTTATGCAGACTGAGCAGGTTGTATTTAGGAATATATGTATATATTCACATACATGTATAACATATACATACACAGGCAAACACATAGAGATACAGGCATAGACACACACACACACACTATGAATTTGAAAGAACAATGAGATTATCTGAGAGGGTTTGGAGAAATGTAAAGGAAGAGGAAATAATGAAATTATAATTACATACAATAAAAATATTTAACAAAAAAATCAAGTTGTATTTCAAATTTAAATTCTCGTGTTTGCTTGATGTAACAAAACTTCTGAATTTCTGTTTATTTGAAGAGAGCTAATGCATGCACTGCTTACTATTTAGGTTATAGAGAAAAAAAATCTATGAATGTTTGTAAAAATCATACCACAAGTGCAATTATCAACATCCCAATAATGATTAAATAATGGACCTACAAGAGTTTTAAGCAGTTAGCATTTATTTAATGGCATTAAACATACTAGAACATACGATCTCATGTTAAACATGCAAACATTTTCAAACTTCAGCAACAGTGCTAAGACAAAGATACACTGCACAGCAATCTTTGTTGAGAAACCACTGTAAGACACACACTTAAAGAGAGGCAGAATCATTTACAGCCTCAAGATACGTTCACTATTTAAATGGTCACATTTGCTGGCAAGGAAGGAAAGCAGTAAGATTTCTGACTCGTGTTTAACTATTTTGCATGTCAGACTCTTACGAAACAAATCACAATTTTTCTAGTAATCAAACACACCCTAGAAGATATAAGAAAACGGCATTCAATGTGGACCTACAAGGAATCTCAGGAATAAAATACAGTTATTGTGACAATACCAAAACATCTAATTTTAAAATTCTCCCCAAATTTTATATATCACATGGGATAATGTAGTGAATATGACAAAACTGTGTATTATTTTCAATCCTCATTATCCAACTGTCTAATAATAACCTACTCTGGTGAACTTCTTTGTTGTTTCATTGGTAGAATAAAGAAAGTTCCAGAACTCTATTAGCCTTTCCCTCCAACTATAAAATTTGATGTTAATTCTTATACAGAGGAAGAGTGATAACCAATGTCACACACACACACTAAGATCAATGAATATAGTCTCTATGTTAGGCTCAGGGAAGCATGAGGATGAGTGCAGCCAGTCCCAGAACAAAACCAGCATGTTTTAAAATAAACAAAACAAAAGAGAAGTCAGCAAGACTTGAGGGAAATGATGAGGAGATGCGATTTCTTGAGTCCACAGATGTCCCCGTTTCCAATGCAGAGAGAATTCTTCAAAAAGTCGTGGCTATTTCATAGGAATCTGGAAACGGGACAGACACGCGTCCAGATCCAGTCACAAGAGGCAGGATCCCAGCAATCGGTATCACTTGCCAGGAGAGAGTCAAAGTGACATTCCTGTTTCCCTTGAGCCCGTGTCCATCGTCAAAGAAAAAATACTTGCTTTTGACGTCTTTCAGGTTCAGCTTGGGGTTCTCGCCTCGCAGAAGGATCTTGTCCCAGAGGACCACCTGGTTCACAGCGTTGCTTTTGGTGGAATATTCTGCCGACAGATAAAGGAAGAGCTGCTTGACGTTCCAGTCGAAAGTCTTCTCCAGATCCGCAGAGATGTGGAAGGTGATGAAGCCCAGGTCGCTCTTCTTTCTGGGTCCGGTGAAGTCTTCCACTTTTTTGAGCAGGATCCTGGAGACGTGCAGGCGCACGGGCGCGCTCCTGTCTTTGAAGGCGGTGGTGAGGATGCAGCCCAAGGTGAGCGCCGCCATGACGCTCAGCGTGAAGGCGAACAGCGAGTTGGCCCGGGACAGCAGGGAGTTCATCTTGCAGGGTGTTCAATCGGCGGCTCCCTCCACGCGGGCTCCACCGGCGCTCGCTGGCTGGCTGGCTGGCTGGCTGGCTCTGCACGGGGCGTGCAGTTCGCTCCGCGGTCCCTCTGCCTTCCTCTGGCTCGCGCGGAATGCCGGGCTCGCGCACGCGTCCCTGGAGCGCGCACCGCCCACGATGCCTGCCCCCTCCCCCGCCCCAAGCCACTAGTTAACCCTACAACCACTGTCTGCTGAGAGTCTAAGGCACTTGGAGCATCTCATAGAAAGCCGCAGCCTGGCTGAATGAGCCCAGCGGTGCCTTGAACTGTCTCACCCTCACACCCAGACACAGTCACGGAAGGTCCCTGGCACCAACCACAGCCCCTGCCCCGGCACACAAAGCCCTGGCCAGGGAACCCTCTCCCTCTGCACACTGCTGCATCATGGCTTCCATACATCCTAGCCCCTCCCCTGGCCTTCTGCAACAGGCTGCTGATGCCTGGACTTCCTTCCCCCCACACTAGGCTAATCCTGCCTCTGCAGTCCATTCTCTACACACAGACCAGCCATTCCCTACAGGTCATGCCCCCCCCCCACTTGCTGGGGTCCTCCGCCCTCAGCATACAGTCTTAGTGGCAGAGGAGGCCCAGACTCTGCTGCATCTGCCCTGTCCACCCCTCACCCCCTACCATCCTGATGGTTGTCTGCCAGGCTGCAGCCAGTGGGCTTGCTGTCCTCTGCTCCTGGGTTCACTGGAGCACACACAGTCCAAGCGCACCAAGACCTGGCCTGTCTGTGCATGGCTTCTTAGCATTCAGGACTCAGTTCTTAAGGCCACTTCCAGCAAAGGCTTTCAGTGACAATTTCCTGTGTAATGATCCCTGACCCTTGATTCTTAGTCTACCTACCCTAATTATTCTCTTAATCATAAATGACTACCAAATTGCCTTTCCAATTGATTTGTCTTCTTAGTCCCAGTTTCCCAATCTTTAATGACAGGTTAGTGACCCTGTCTTTCCTGTCCTTTATGCTTGTCCCCAGTGCTTAAATCAGAGGCTTGTATACAAATCTGAATAAATAGCACTTAGTTAAGGAAGTAGTATTTGACACATCGGAATAGACAAAAGAAGCAGATACTTGCAAGCAAGTAGCCATAGCATCACTTGAGCACGCATTCAAAATATCCAAAAAGCTTGTAGAAACCCCACATTGCTTTTCAAACCTAGATGGATATTAATTGGAGAAACTACTGAAAATGTAGAGCCTTCTCTCCTCGTGTCCCTGCTTTTGATTTAGTAATGGGGTGGGGAGAGGTACAAATATCTCCCAGTTTAATCCATTTCCCTTGATAATTTCGAAGAAAGCTTCTTACTTGGAAAATTCCAGGCCTAAACAGCTAACGTTTGAGTACCACTAATTTAATGTCACCCATGCTGAGTTTTCAGATAACTGGGTGGTCTTTATTGTGGTAATTACTCAAAGTAGCCCAGTCCCTCAATCCACTTGAGATCACAGGGTACTAAGAAGCTGAGTGCACAATTACCGAGCAGTAGTTCTTGGAAATATTATCTTTTCCCACTGAATTACATTCGGATCTTTAAAAAAAAACTAGTCATTAATATTGATATGGATATATTTCATTATTTAGTTCCTTTGATTTAGCTTCTCACCTCGATGTCTACAGAACACTTTCTTGATTATTATAGGTTTATCAGAAATTTTGAAATCGGGTGTTGCTTATTCTCCAGTTACGTTGTGTTTTCAAAAATCTATGTCTTTTGAGTTTTCACTGCATGTGAAAATCAGTGTGTTATTTTCTTTGTAAAATTTTTTGGATTTTTATTGGAATTATAGTGACTCATTGTTGGTGTTATTTAAGATAATTTAGGGGGAAAGACAGTCTTCTCCAGATATAGTGCTCAGTCAAGTGTACTAATATTAGCAAAAATAAACTGTGATTATATCTACTGGACTACACTCAAAGAGTGAAATCGAAGGGGCTATATATCTAAATGAAGAACTATAACATTTTTATCAGAAAATATGCAAGAGTAACCTTTTGCTCTTTTGGTTAGACACTAAAACCCACAATTTCCAAGTGAGAATCACTAAAATGTTCTTTTTTTTTAATAAACTAAAAAAAAATGAGCTATTTCAAAACTCTACTAAGATAATATAAAGAAGTTTCTGAGAGAAAATATTTCAAAACCATAGTAGCTAAGAGAACTAATAATTAGAATATAAATTGTCACAAAATTAAATATGAAAAAAACTGGCATTTCACTAAATCGTTAAGAATTAAATATATAGCCAGGCAGTGGTGGCACATGCCTTTCATCTCAGCATCCAGGAAGCAGAGGCAGGAGCATCTCTGTGAGTTCGAGGCCAGCCTGGTCTACAGAGTGAGTTCCAGGACAGCTAGAGCTACACAGAGAAACCCTGTCCTAAAAACAATGATGGTGATGATGAAGACAACGCCAAGGACAATAATAAATAAAAAACTGCTCAAGGTCCTCTCCACTGTTACAGTATGGGTGGAGAGGGGTTCACAAAACCTCACTCCTAGCTGAGAAGCTACAGGCAGCTAGCTGACAGCCAGAGGGAGAGAAAGTTAGTCTTCTTCGTGGGTGGTGCCCCGGCAGTTTCCTCATGCTACAGTGGACAGCCCTATACCCACATGTGTGTAACACTAATTAGACCCATGTATATACGTGTGTGTGTGTGTGTGTGTGTGTGTGTGTGTGAGTGTGTGTGTGTGTGTGTGTGTGTGTGTGTATGAAGTGTGGGGAAGGATGTGATGAGAGGGGCCTGCAAAGAGATAAGAGGAGGAGAAAATGAGGGATGAATTTAATCAAAATGAAAAAGTCATCTATGAAGGGAAAAGAGAATGAAAATAATTAAGTAGACAAGTAATGACGGTAGATTAAAGTCAAGTTGATGAAAAGATGCTCAACATTGGTGTTAGAAAAAGGTCTGGGATTCCCAAGAAAATGGCCACACATTCCAAAGCATTCTAATGCGAAGGGATCCTGTGCCTCTCTCTGAGTGATCAGAGCTCCTACCTTCCACTCCCACACAGTTGGCTAACTCCAAACAGTGCAGCTGATAAGCAAAGGGCCACTTGTGAGAACACCATGCAACCTTGAGCACATATTTTGATTTCAAGAAATGCTGACCCTGTGGGAATTTAAATTTCTGCCAAGTGGCTTTTCTAAAAACATTTCTTAAATGGAGTTTTGTCTTACTTAACCCTGGAGTAGAAAAGACAGCATATTTTGTTTACATTTCACCCAGAATTAATCACTAAGGAGAGAAAATTTTTTTAAAAAATGATTATCAATTAACTAATATTATATTCTGAGAGAATAGCCAATAGTTTGAAACACTGAGAAAATTGTTAATTCTGAAACTTTTATACCCTGCTAATGGGGGGTGAAAAAAATTGGACCAACACTTGAAAACACTTCTGTAGTCTCCTTACAGTGTTAATTTCGTGTCTCCTGGATGAGCTGGCCATTAAACTCTTAAATATTATCACAGAGGAATAAAACACCTTTGTGAAATCAATTTTAAAATTTTATTAATACAAAATCTATATTGGCTGCATAAGTCTAATTTTGTTGCTTTGCTGATTCTCTGAAACACGTAAAAGAAGGAAAAATGTATTTTGGCTCACAATGTTAGGTATTTCACTCAGAATATAGTAATGTCCTTCTGTTATTTCTGGGCCTTGGATAATGCAAAGAAAACATATTGGCAGGCAGTCTGTTGAGAGATGGGGGGGTGGAAGGAAGAAGAGAAGGAGGAAAAGGAGAAGGCAGGAAGACTACTAGGAAAAGAGAGAAGCTCCCAGCGATTTACTCCCCTGAAAAGTTCCCATCACTTCCCAATAACACCATTAGTTTATGAATCCATCCAGTGTACAAACCCACTTATTAGGTTAGAGGCCTCTTGAACCCCCTTGATCCAATTACCTGCCCATTAATTGAGGAGAAAGTCTTCAATATATGTGTATGGGGTGTGATATCTTCACATCTAAACCATAACATTGACTAAAGTGCCATATTTACTTGGGGACAGTCAAGGTGTTTGTCAGGAAGAACAAGAGCTGCAGTATTCAGTATGTCTTAGAAAATAATAATAATAATAGCAATAACAATAACAATTTCTGCCAATTTGTTTCCCAAAATGGATATATTTTTATAATTGGGGAAACTGAATTTTAATATTATTTCTCATAATGCAAAATTCTTGCAACTGATATGACATTTTAAAACAAGTAATAAAGCTCTTTAAGTTCTCACCTTTCTTACTCTCATCTCTAGTCCTCCTTCTCTCTCTCCCTTCCCCCTTCTTTCCACGTGGCCATGGCCAGTCTCCCTCTTTCTACCTTCTCTCTTTCTCCCTGTCTTTCAACAATAAAGCTCTAAAACCATAAAAAACCTAAGAAATAAATTCATGTTGTCTTCATAAATTCATTACAGACTAGATTTCAAAACCTGAGCTAGGAAAGAATGCATATTATTATATTAAATGGCTAGAAAGGACTTATACTTAACACTCATTATAGAGATACATAGAAGTCACAGATTATCATTTAAGCAGTCAGAAATAATTTATCATTGTTTAATAATGTAAGGCATTACATTATCTCCTGAGGTCTCTTTGATGGTCCTCTAAGCATTATGAAACTGGGGGAAATCATTGCCTTTGAACAGAGACTCCAGTATGGGTTTTCATAAGATGATCAGTGAATTCCTGATAAGGAGACTTGGTGAACACAGTCTCTTTTCAGAGATCAGGGCTCAGGTGTCTGTAGGTCTTTGAGAGGGCATGAAGGGTGGTATCACCTGGCTGATGTGACCATCAGTTGCATTTTGGGCAAGAATCAGAGACTATGCAAGTGCCTCTGGGGACAGGGATGAGACATAACAATACAGAGCCACAGTAGCTTGTCAACTTGCACTGAACAATGTGGGACTTGACAATCTTATTCCCCAAGTAGTCTCTCTGCATGATGGCCCCATGGAGGCTCCAAGGATAGTTACCTCCTTGAAACACTTAACACCAAGACCAACATGACCACTGTAGTCCACAATAGCGACAAAAGCCTTGAACCTGGTCCCCTGTCCAGCCAGAGTCTGCTTCTGCACTATCATGACCCTTTACAGATGCTCCCGGGAAAATGTCAATAATCTAGGATTCTCTGATGGACAGGGAGAACAGGTAGATATCCTTCAGAGACTTGATCTTCATGTGCTTGACCAGGCAACCCAGTTTGATTGATGGGGGTCCACTCCTTGTTTTTGGATACTGCCACAAACTGTGGCCCCTAAGACCTGTGCTGAAACCTCCATAGACGTTCCCTCCTAATCCTGGGACCCTGAGTCCTCAGTGCTTTCCTGCTACACTGGTAGTAATGGCCACTTGGTGTTTTCCAGAAGAAGGAGGAGGAGGAGGAGGAGGAGGAGGAGGAGGAGGAGGAGGAGGAAGAGGAGGAGGAGGAGGGTGAGGAGGATGAGGAGGAGGATGATGAGGTGGAGGAATGTGAGGAAAAAAGAACAGGATGGGGAAGAGGAGGAAGCAGCACTGGAGGAGGGGGAAGAAGAAGAAAAAAGAGGAGAGGAAGAGGAACAGAAGAAAGAAGAGGAGAGGAGGAGAAAGAGGAGGGTAAGGAGGAAGGGAAAATGAGGAGGAAAAGAACAAGAAGCAGTATAACTGTTTTTTAAATAATACCAGAAAATATAAAGTCTACACATTTTCAATATAGGATCAATGAAAATATGGCTACTAGGAAAGAATTCAAATAAAGATACCACAGTGCTTTCAAATCATCTATATATTTCAACATCTATCTGATAGAGTCACTGATTTTTATTTATTGCCAGAAAAATACATGTAAATACAGTGCAAATTCACACAAAACATCTTGCTCTTCTGATAAGCACATATGAATATTAATATAATGCTTAATAATGTATAACAGTAAGCATTTTATATATATTTCAGATAAAGAGGATCTGACATAGGCATTAAGGGCTGCTACTAAGCATATCAAGCCGATGGAATCAGCCAGATCGAAATCATAAGATAAAAACAGCCTTTCTCCTTCTGAACGTCTGTACTCTCACAGACGCTATCTTATCACATGCTTTTGTTCGGTTCCATGAAATCGCAGGAGGAAAGCATCATACTCCACTGAAGATGAAGGCGTGTCCTGTCCTGAGCACTCCTGCCCTTCTGATCTGGTGATGCTTCAACAGAAGTCACTATCTCCATCCTTAGAGCTCACCTCCTTCCGCACACACTATGATCACCCAAATAAAGAGCTCCCCAGAGAGAACAAAGGAGCCAGGAACCACCATGATCCAGTAAGTTAATCCTTGCCAGGCATCATGGTAGTTACTGGCCAGTGATGAACAGCACTGAAACTGTTAGTGACTAGGCAAGTATCATTATGGGTAGGCTCCTGTCTTAATGTACCTTCAAAGCATACTTTCATTTCTTTTCCATTAAAATTCTATGGTGCGATTTGAAAACACCCAGAAGTATTCTATCCATCACTTTAATATTTTGCATATGTGCTGTTTTGAGCTAAATATGCAACAAAATGCATCTAGTATCATTTCTTTTTAAAATTTTAGCTTATCTGCCTATGCTCAAGCATGTAGTCCTTAACTTAGCGTGTATGGGGATGGGCCATTGGGCCCATTCATTCATATGTATAGATGGAGATGGAGATTGGAGAGGTAGATGCAGATACAGATGCAGCTGTACACACACACACACACACACACACACACACCACACACACATACACACACACACATACACACATACACATACACACACACACCACACACACACACACAAACACACATACACACACACACACCACACACATACACACACACACACCACACACACACACAAGTGCGTACATATCCCTGAATAATTCTTCCTTTACTCTGGGCAAATGTTTTGCAAATGATTTTATTGTTCTCCTGGCCTTTTTAAGATAATACATATTTTGACTGTTTTGTGTCTTATCTTTGCTTATTTTCACACTTAACAAAACATAAAATCTTACATTTGGTTACAAAACAGCCAAGTCCTGATGAAAAGCCTGTTGGCCGGGCATAGTTGCACATGCCTTTAATCCCAGCACTTGGGAGGCAGAGGCAGGTGGATTTCTAAGTTCGAGGCCAGCCTGGTCTACAAAGTGAGTTCCAGGACAGCCAGGGCTCTACAGAGAAAACCTGTCTCAGAAAACCAAAAAAAAAAAAAAAAAAAAAAAAAAGATAGCCCCAGAGACACCAAAAGGTACTGGTGTTTCATCAAAGAAGGGATAGTCAGCACTTCCCCTGGGTTCAATTTGGGAGTGATTTTGAATTTTACACTTCTCTCCCCATGTCTTCCTTTTGCCTGTAATTTGTGGTATCTGGTTTGTCTATGGTCTGGCTGTTGTGCATATCTGATCCATCCCTATTGCCCTATTGCTTATCTCTTACGTGCGTGCCGTGCCACTAACAAAGGACTTTGCTCTGCAATTCCTGAACAGCACCAAAAACATCACATGAGGAAAGAATGGGGGATAGTTTACAGAAATCTTTAACAGAGTTTTACAAGAGGGGATTAAATTATTTACTTCAACTGACCCCAAAGCACTCAGCATGACCAACATAGTGTTGTCATGTAATATCTATTTGTTGTTTCCAACTTTTATGGTGCATGTTTGTTATATAAGGATATTTTTGACCTGTTTTTTGTTTTCAGCAAATAGTATCCATCACACACACACACACACACACACACACACACACACACACACACACACACACGAGCACATTGCTCTCTGGGCTCTCTGGATTGGGGGCATAGAAGCATATATAGTTTAAGATTACAGCTTTGCATCAACTTAGGTTGTACACACTTGATTACATGGAAAATCCAAGGTAAGTGGGGTTGGTTGTTGCATTGTTCTCTTAAAAGTAGGTAAAACAAACAGGCAGAGTACAGCAGAATATCAGACTAAGGTGACCTCAAGCTAGTTATTAACTTGGTTATGAGTTCCAACAAAAGTTGCGGGGCTGATGAGATGGCTCAGTGGGTAAGAGCACCCGACTGCTCTTCCGAAGGTCTGGAGTTCAAATCCCAGCAATCACATGGTGGCTCACAACCATCCGTAACAAGATCTGACTCCCTCTTCTGGTGTGTCTGAAGACAGCTACAGTGTACTTACATATAATCAATAAATAAATCTAAAAAATAAAAATAAAAATAAAAAAATAACATAACCCTGTCCAAAAAAAAGTTGCAATCTCTTAGAATATAAGAGATATTTTCATAAAGTTGTATCACCATATAAAAGGTACAGCAACATCTCCCCTAGGCCTTTCTGCTGTCTGCTTTATCTTTCAAGTTCTAACAACAAATCTGAGCAGGAATAAGGATTCATAAGAACAGGGCTATGTGCTTGCTCTTATTAACTGATGGTCTGGACCATTGTGTGAACATTCAAAGAGAGCCTTTCCTTGTCTTAGCCCCCCATGGACACCCTGCTTGTACATGGAAAGTACTTTCAGGACACCCTGGAACAGGATAGCATGTTCCCAGGGCTGTGAAGTTTCCATACTTCTCTGCTTTAGGAAACATTCCAGCATCAAGGCTGGAAACAGAAATTATGGGACATGAGTCTGGGGTCTCTCTGTTTCCCCATTCTCCAAGGATATTCAGCCCCCACTGCGGGGCTCTCATGCCATCAGCTGAGTCTAAAATACTGCAGTGGGGGGAGGTATTTGCTCTTTGAACCAAGCCCTGGAAATTTCTGGTACAATATTGTAACTGAAGTCGCCAGCAAGACAGCAGGTTTCTATGGCAACTCTGCTGCACAGGCTAGTCCTTCGCATTAGAAATCCTTCCACACAGCTGTCTGCCTCTTGCATTTCACTGAGAGAAAAACACTTCACTCTTCAGGCAACTACTTGAGAAATCACATTAGTTAGTGGAACTATACTAGAATTAGGCAGCGTTCTTTTAACTCTGCTCATTATGATAAAGGAAGGGAAGTCTACACTGTCAACCATTTTGTTTGTATAAAATTCTCAAGAATAAAAATATAACAAAAAATGGCCTTGGGAGGGTATTACCAGTATACTGAGATTCAAGGATGACATCCCCTTTAGCAAACAATGGGAGGAATGTGTGGATGCTGGTGGTGGTAGTGCAAATCTGTGAGCAGGCAATATCAGCACTGAAGAGGCTGAGACGAGCGGAACACTATTCAGAGGCCAGCCTGGGTTAGTGTCTTAAAAAGAAAAAAAGAGTCTGTCTACAATCTTGTGGTTAAATGATGTAGGAATACAGAAAAATGTCATTTATATAATACTAGGTCTATTTGAAAGAATTAGGTGTAAAACAACTGGTCATTTATTAGGGTCATGCCTAGTCATTTTAAACATATATCAGTTTATACTGAGGAGTATTTACCCAACACTCCTAACGTTTTCTTTCACATAGAACGGTACCTGTGGACAATGTACACATTGCCTCTCCACATAGTCCTTCATGACAGGAAAGACTTACTTGATTGGAGAGTTTGGAAAGAGATATGCATTATTCAGCAGAGGCCCTCTTTTTTTCACACACACAAAAAAGGTAACAGAATTCTTCTGCTCAACTATCAGGAATGGATCTTCCCACAGCTTTATTCTTCTGTGTCTTCCTGGCTCTCAGTTCTTACAGTCTTACTTCAAAATAGCCAACAAACAAATGAACAACAACAAAAAGGACAGACACAGGAGCCTCTCGGCTCTAGGGTACTTCCTGCAGCATAGATAACTATTACGAGTACATAATTCAAGGAGAACTGAGTGATGTGGCTTAGGTCTGCCTGCACACAGGACTCCTGTTGCTTAGAAGAAGTACAGTGGGACAATCAAAGTGCAAGGCCTGCAATATATATTTATGTTATGTCTGGTGGAGGAGTTCTGTCTATGTGTGCCTCAGGAATGTGACTGCCTTGCCAAGAGCCATTCTTGTTATAAGAAGAAATATTTCAGAACGCGTTTGAGAAAACACTTTCAGAGTGACTATTCGTTGTTTGGAATGAATGCTTAATAAGCCAACTTTTGCGCTTTTCTTTGAGAGTGGTTTGTGACAACACTCCCTCAGCATCTTAATTCACAGGACTCCAGTGGCCCACTCAGCTTACTGAATTAGGTTCCAAATGTTTTAAGAGCCGCTAGAAATTGGTATACTGTGAAAATTAGCATTATAAACCCCTTCAAAAAAGAATTGACTCCCATAAACCTACACCATAGATTTTAGTTAAAATTATAGGAAAGCTTTATTGAGCCTCACAGGATAAAATAATTCAATTCTCATTTAATAACAGCAAATCACATGGGGGAGGAACGTTTACTAAAAACATAATATTTTTGCTATTTATGTCTGTCAGTATAGCCATCATTCTTTCAGTATTCTACCTGTTGACTCCACTCCGGTAGGTGACTGTTTTCTTGTTCTCTGTGGTGTCTATTATTTGAACACATGAGCACCTGGGGGTTCCAAACACCTGGGTGTGGGGCATAAATCCATGCCAGGAAGTTTGGTAAGGTAGAGCGGGTTGAGACCCAGAGACTCAGTGGGCACACACAGGAGACTTAGGCGACTCCCAGCTCCCTGCCAGACTCCTGGCCTAGAACACATGCCACACTCCTCACTTAAAGAAATGTGTTCATTGGTCATGTAGGCCCAAATAGAGTTCTCTATGCTAATGAGGTACCTAGAGACCCGAAGGGCTTAGCCAATAAGCTTCCCTTCCCAGACATTCCTTCCTGCAAAAGGCATTTAATCTCAGGCCCACCCTGAGAAGTGGGGTATGGTTTTACGTACCCATATTCTGCCATGACAATAAACTGCCATGACAATAAACTGACAATAAACCGTGGAGTGTCTCTTCACCAAGATCCACCAAGGGGAGCCTCAGAGAAGACACTGACAGCAGAGATGCAGCTTAATTCTCCCATAGAAGACCTCTCTGCGCTCCCAGCCACGACTTCCACCTAGCCTGCCCCCACCAAGCTAAGGACAATCACCCATGGGACAAGCCAGAGCTCCCCTTTCCCCTGGCCCTGGGCTAGCCGCTGTCCCCAGCCCATGGCCCCTCTCCCCACTCCATTCTCTGCTCTTCTGCAAATCCCAGCAGCACCTGGATGTCCAAGAGCCTGAGAACCCCATGGCCCCAGCATCGTTGCAGGCCCGGGACTCCCGAACCATCTCCAGCATTCCCACACCTCAGACTCTGCTTTCCCATCCCTAGAGCCTAGTGCTTCCCTACAGCCTAGCACCCACCCAGGTTCTCTCTGCGTTCTGCCTCCCCAAGAGGCTGTGCCCAGAGGCGGGAGACACTGGGGCATTCAGAAAACCTACTCACATGGATAATGTATTTTCTACTGCTGTGATTAAACTATAACCAAAATAACTTGTAAAAGGAGGGGCTTGTTTATAGCTTACAGATCCAGAGAATCAGGGTCCATGATGGTGCAACAAAGACGTGGTGGCTGGAGCAGAACTGAGAGCTCACATTTGAACTGTCAACAGGAAACAGAGAGAACATACTAGAAATGGAACATGGGTTTTGGACCCCAAAGCCTGCTCCCAGTGGCACACTCCCTCCAGCAAGGCCACACCTCCTAAGCCTCCCCCAAAGTGCCAACAACTGATGACCAAGTATTCAAAGGTTTGAGACTAACTGGAAACATCTAAGTACCACAGGAGAATGCTGCTGTGGACATTTGCTGGAAGCTCAGCTGTGGCTCTTGCCTAGAATTCATTGATCATGCATAGAGCCCTCCACATTTTGGGTTGCCAGATTAAAACAAATGATAATCAATCAATGATATTCTGATGGCTCATCAATTTTTTTCTGTATGTTTCTTTTTGTATAAGAGGTTCTTTCAGTACAAGGTTGAGATATAGTTGCATGGTGGCACACACCTTTATCCCCAGCTTTTTGGAAGCAGAGGCAGGCAGACTTCTGTGCGTTTGAGCCTAGCCTGGTCTACAAAGTGAATATGTATATATTTTTTCCCAAGAAGATTGTTCTGTATAATGAGATTGAATCTCATCTAATCAGAGACTTTAAATAAGATGCTTAACCTTCCCAAATAAGAAGGAATTTTCAATCTTGAACTAGAACCTTATATTTAATTTTCTTCTTTATTTCTTCTCTCCAACCCCTCCCATTGCTCATTCTCAAATTGATAGCTTTTTTCTTTATTATTTCATATATATGCATATAAATGCAACCTGCACTCAGTCCATTTAGTCTTACACACACACACACACA
Organism: Mus musculus; assembly: GCF_000001635.26. Taxonomy (NCBI): domain Eukaryota; kingdom Metazoa; phylum Chordata; class Mammalia; order Rodentia; family Muridae; genus Mus; species Mus musculus. The sequence goes on along the minus strand of NC_000086.7, from coordinate 135,981,621 downwards.
CACACACACACACACTTGGGTTGATCATTTGGTATTGAATAACTGATTGGGATGCTCTTCCATGGAAAAGACTATTTCTCCTACTCTTAGTATTCCTTAGTTGCTTGTAGTTCCTTGTCCCTTGGTGGGATCTTTTGAGGATCCTTTTATGTCTGCATGTCTATTCAGCTCTTGTTTTACTAGAATTTTAGGTCTTCTCTTGTCCCTACTGTGCAGATTCTGGCCTTTTAGCATCTATCATTGTGTAAAAATATTCCTGAAAATAAATTAACCTCTTATTAAATATAGACATGTATATATATAGATATATACATATATATATACATATATATAAAGAAAAGTATACATTATTGCTTCTGTTTCTGTGAATAAAAAATGCAGTATTACTTCATTTGAATTAAAGTAAACTGTCTATATTTTGATTTGCTAAATTGAGTAACCTAAGATGAGGCGTCGGAATCTGTGACTTTAAGGATTCTCTGAGATGCACTTAACTGTAAAGCACACCTGGGTAAAATGAAATCAGATTTTCAAAGAGATAAAACCTAGTAATTCCTAGTTTGAATTTCATAAAGGAGAAAGACTTCTAATCCACGGTTGGTGCCAAATGTGTGTATAAATGTACTGAGGCCCATGATATTACAATTTAACGCTTTAATGACCTTTGGTACAAAGGCCCTACTTCTACCAACAAGCGCTTCTAGTGAGGGTTTAAAGAAAAGGTCTTCAAGGTTATTCTGCTGTGAAACTTGGACACTGGGGAGGATCAGGGTCCCACTCACCTCAAGGATCAGTGACTACCTCTTGAAGAGGTGTTCAAATCTGAATCCAGTTTCAGATACACCGTATTAGAAGTTGGAGTTAATCTCCTAGCTCAGTGGCACAGACAAGGACGTCAGCTTCTGTGTTGTAGCTAGGGGGAGAAGTTTCAAGCTTTGATATCTTGATTGGCAGGAAGCATATCAATAGCAAATACATAAGGGTATGCACCTGTATGAGACTTGATCTGCTCAACATGTTTGCTGTGTTTACTTGTCCTGCATCTCCAGCATATAATGCGATTTGATTCTCTTCTCTTTACCTTTGCGGAAGTTTGTGGCAGGTGCTGAAGCAGAAGTCGTCTGAAGCCAGTATTTCATCTGTGATAGGAAAATGTTAAAGTTATAGAAAGAATGACATAGTATATGCCATAACTCAGGAGCACAGAACAATTTCTTAAGCACAATGTGGCTCTACAGGTTTGTTTTCCTTTCTGTTGTCCAGAAAGCAGCTCTACAGGACTCCTTGAAGTCACTGTAATTTAAGGTCATAGCAGAAGCTAGCAAGTTATAGCATGGAAGTTGGATGGAGCAATGCCTTTGACTTCCATAAAGTGGTCTGCATCATTGAATTCTTTGATGTTCTTCTGGAGCTTCACGAGTGGCCATTAACTTGGTATCTCGATCTTTACGGTTCCAAAAGGACTAATTTCCACACAAGTTCAAAGCACGGAGATGAATCTGGAAAGAGATAAAAAAAATGTTATCTGTACAAGGGCCTGACAAACTAATCCCTAAGTAAAATGCATACCATGTCTTGTGTAGTGATTTGGGATGTGGGCATGGGAGTTCAGATTATCTTTTAGCACAACAAATCTGAGGATACATTATTTAGCTCCCATCTTCTCTGAAAATTGTACCACCATTTAAATTCTCATAGTTACTGAAGTATTAGTGTAATTTGAGACACTGTTAAATGGATGGACAAAGGGTACCTGTGGAAACCCTCCAAAGCTCTTATCTCTTCTACTTGGAAGAAACACATTCTGTCTCACCTCATAACTTGTAACAGCTAGCTACAAGCCAACGTCTAATGTCTGTGTAGTGTGGCCAATTTGCTTGAGAGAGAATACTGCAATTAATTTATCCATATGGACCATTTGTGGTGGTTTGAATGAAAAATGTCCTCCATAGGCTCAGCTGAGTTCCAGGTTTGGCACAAGCCATGTAGGGAAGGCTATGGCAGGCAAGTGTATTCTCTGGAGATGGGCCACCCCTTTGCATGGCTGTGATGGGTGCACTCTGAGTGGCATGAACCCCAGAGACTTCATCCCAGGATTGCTTCTTCCTGCTGATGTGCCTTTCCTGCCACTATTACATAGCCTAATGATTCCTGGGCATCAGCCCACCATACAGGGCAAATTTCCTGCAGACCAATATGGACGTGTACTTTCATGTAATAGTGATGTTTAGATAAATTGATGTCATAATTTCTGATAATGATTTTATAGAACTCCTGAATTGATTCAAGTAATGTTAATACCCCTGTAGAATAAAAAGCTGAAAATAGAGTTCTCTATCACAAACACATAAGTTGCACTAGGAAGAAAATAGACTTAAAACAAGTTAGTGATCAAGGAAAAGCATTCTAGGTAAGGTCCAAGGATGAGGCCAGAGGTGTGCAGCATGATAAAGCACAGCCATATGCAACTGTTGCCTTGAACTTACAATGAGCTTATACAGTGAACTGTTGCCTTGAACTTACAATGAGCTTATACAGTGAACTGTTGCCTTGAACTTACAATGAGCTTATACAGTGAAATGTTGCCTTGAACTTACAATGAGCTTATACAGTGAAATGCTAAACGCTGCCTTGAACTTAATATCAACTTCCTGCTGTAACTCCTTTTTTTTTTTTTTTTTTTTTTGGTTTTTTGAGACAGGGTTTCTCTGTGTAGCCCTGGCTGTCCTGGAATTCACTCTGTAGACCAGGCTGGCCTCGAACTCAGAAATCCACCTGCCTCTGCCTCCCAAGTGCTGGGATTAAAGGCGTGCGCCACTATGCCCAGCGCATCTAACACTTTAAATACTTACTGTCTAGTTGAAATTTGGATCTCTTTACTAATCTACTCAAAACAGCTACCAGATAATAGCATATATTTTTGCAGAGCAATATTATTTTTTTAATATTCTATTGTTGGAATGGCACACAATTATTTGATTTTCCTCATCATATTTTCATATAAATTTCATATATTTTATATATGTAGTTCAAAAATCAAAGACAGTCGTACAAACTTTATGCCTCACACTATACCCTAGAATAATCTGGGAAATTGATATAAAAACCTTGTCTCTGGGTTTGTATTCTGTCTTCTCATAATGAAACTGAAATTGTGGCACCATGAAAGCTCTATGCACTGAAGAGAAAAGACAATTTGGATGGACAACGTCTTTGCGGAGACTTGTGGCAACACCTACAAGAGAAACCAATGAAGCTCCACCAGCAAGTGCACTGTCAGTCCCGAAAGAGTCTCGGCCACTTGCGCAAGCATGGCTTCGAAGTTAAGCATCTGCCTGCTCTCCTCACTCCAGGTTTTGTTGCAGTCTCCACATTTCACTGCTCTGTATTTTGCCTTATGCTATAGAATAAGCATAAGAACCTGCTCCTCGAGGGTCAATAGTAAAACTAAGGCAACAAGAAAGCAGAGCAGTTAAGAGAAGGGACCATGGCTCTTAACCCTTCTCCAGCCTCTACAGGTAACCTGTCCCAGAGCTTAGCTCTGCCTCAATGTTGACATTTTTAAATTTTATATTATGATTTATTACTATAATTGTAAATATTATGAATTATTGTATAATTCATCCAAATTAATATGAAATAATTAATGATAAATATATTTCATATATCATATGATATAAAATATATAATTCATAAAGAAATCATAGAATTATCTATTCATACAGTATATAATAATATAAGAATAATATATTCTGAATTTCAACACCTACCACAAACTCTATGTTAATGTTTTTTGTCATGGGTACACTGTTTCCTTCTGTGGAGTCAGGAAACATGTGCATATGTAGGTAAGTATATTTGTATATACACATATGTATATATACATATATGCACATGCCTTCACAGTGTTACAATTTCAATTATATGTATATACATATATACATATGCATATACACATATGCACTGCACATATACACCAATGTACATATATACACAAACTTATATACATATATGCTTATATACATATATGCACATTTGGTGGATGGAGCAGAGCCCCAATAGCCACACTTTATTTTTTCTCTCAGCCTTTTTATAGCTTCTAAGACAAGTTCTTTATAAAATTGCAGATAAAATGTTATTTTTAAAAAGGGAGTTACAAGCCGGGCATAGTGGTGCACACCTTTAATCCCAGCACTTGGGAGGCAGAGGCAGGTGGATTTCTGAGTTCGAGGCCAGCCTGGTCTACAAAGTGAGTTCCAGGACAGCCAGAGCTATACAGAGAAACCCTGTCTCGAAAAAAAAAAACGAAAAATAAAATAAAATAAAGTGCTAGATGCTTTTTTCAACAACATGGTCTTAGGTAGTGGCCTAGTTTGCTTAGTCCTTTCAGACCCCTGATCATGCTCCATTAATCTCTGCATTCAAACGAAACTATGGCTCAGGTAACATTATGGTTTGAACAGTGGTACAACCTCCCAAATACTCATTTGTTGAAGCTTTTTCTTCAGTCTTCAGGGAGTGAGGCTTTAGAAAAATGTTGGGATCATCAATGTTCTGCCCTAATCAATGGGCTATTGCACGAGTCAATTCCTATCTGGTGCTCTTACTAGGAGGTGGTAGACACTCAAAACTAGGGCTGTGTTAAAAGCCTCTCTCTCTCTCTCTGTCTCTCTCTCTCTCTCTCTCTCTGTCTCTCTCTCTTTCTCTCTCTCTCTGCTTTGAGGCTGCCATGAAGTAAGTAGCGCTCCTTAACTATTCCACCATGATATAATGTCTCATGGTAGGCCTAAAAGAGCTATCTTAGTTCAGTTTGCTTTACATGGCTTGCTGAGCCTCCTTCTTTCCTTCCTTCCTTCCTTCCTTCCTTCCTTCCTTCCTTCCTTCCTTCCTTCTTTCCTTCCTTCCTCCCTCCCTCCCTCCCTCCCTCCCTCCCTCCCTCCCTCTCCCCCTCTCTCTTTATTTATTTATTTATTTATTCACCTTACCTCTGGATTGCAGAGCCTCTTTTGTCCTCTCCTCCTAATCCCACCCTCACAAATCTCTCCTCCCCTTATTACCCTTTTCCCTTCTCCTCAGAGAAGGGGAAGACCCACTTGGGTATAACCCTGCTCTGGGACATCAATTCTCAGCAAGATTAAACACATCCTCTCCCACCGAGACCCAATCAGCAGTCCAGCTAGGGGAAGAGATCTAATGGCAAACAAAATTATTAGAGACAGCCCCTGCTCCAATTGTTAGGGGATTTACATGAAGACCAAGCCTGTTTCCTTATAGAACCCAGGACCACCTGACCCGGGTCCCACCCACCATGGGCTGGGCCTTACAGAATCAATCACTATTTAAGAAAATGACCTACAGAATTGATTGAAGTCTGATATTACAGGATCATTTTCTTGATTGATGCTCCCTCCTCTTTGATATCTCTAACTTGATGTTAAGTTGACATATAACTATGCAGCTCAGTAATATTATTCAGAATGTCTTGCATTAATATGTAGCACAGATTTCATGGGTTTTAAAATAAAATCTTGAGAAAGTATTACAAAGATATATAAAGAAATATAACTTCATATATAATGATAAAGATATTAAGCTACAGGTTTTAATGAAAAAACACTAAGACAGCTAAAATTTTCAAAAGAAATATAAAGTTTGTATTTTTCTCCCCCTTAAAGCAATGATCTGGTTAATGTGAACTGAGTATTGGCGCAATGGGTTTTAGTATATTTTAAATTGTATTATTACTTATTCTAATATTCTTTAATGCCTTCCTGGATAAAACGTAGTTGGATTTTTATATCATCTTGTGTTTAACAGTGTCTTTAAACACTCAGATAAATTTTATTACAAGAGTGCAGGTAAACTTATTAGCATTCATATAATAAAATAAATATGTAAAATCTTATTGAACATTTCATAATGTTATTTTATAAAAGCAATTACATGCAGATACGGTCATAATAAAGGTAAAGGAGGATTGAAAATATCACACGTGACCAGGATTTGGTTTTTTGTTCATATACATAGCCACCAATCTACTTAGCAGACTTTTAGCATAAAAATAAGCTGTAATATCGTCCATCTCATATAAAGTTTTCACTTTATGATAATAGCAATGCTTAACTTTCTGTCTGATGACTCCCAATACTTCTACCGGAAATCGTTCCTTTTCCAAGCAATCTTCCAGAATGTTCTGAAAGGTAGTTGGACTGCAGCAGCTCCTCTAGCCTCTCCTTCTCAGTGGTGTTCAAACTGTAGTTCAGGATTCCGTCACGAGGTGGCACCAAAGCACCCCGTTATTAAATGTCTGCAAAGAAGCTTCTACAATGTGCAGAAAAATATGACGTCGTTCTTAAAACCAGTTTATAAAGAGAATGATTCCAATTCTTTTAGAGGACATAAAAATTATATTATGTGCATGAGAAACTGTAACAGAGAACCTTGGAAGAATGGTGGGAAGATTTCGTGGAAACCTGCATAGAGTAAGCTAATAGAGGGTGGAGGTCTGTTCCGGAAGAGGACCCCTGCACAGTGTGGTCCCCACAGAACGAGTAAGAGATAAGTCAGGGAGTACCCGCGAGGCTTGTGGTCATCAACAAATGAAATGGCTTTCCTATACAAATGAGGTTTTCCGGAAGATCTAGAAACACAATTGCCTCATTTGTTATTCTGTGCAAAAAGATACTCCTCCTTAAAAGGAAAAGAAGCCCCTTTACCCTTTCACTGTCTTCATTCTGGTGTCATGACCTATAAAGCCCACCCACACACAGATGTACGATCCCCTCCTAAGAGCAAACGTGGGGTGCCTGTGTCTGATTCTGAATTACTTTGCTCCATATAACAATTTGCAGATCCATTCATCTTCCGGAAATTTCACGGAGGGGGGGGGGATATCGAGGGTAATAGAATGCACGTCGGATGAACACGACCAAGGCACTATCCTATGGGGAGGCAGGACACAAGCGCAGGTGAGCTTCGTGAGAAGATGAGCAAAGGAGCCTTTTCTTTGTCTTTTAAGGAGGAGTATCTTTTTGCACGAAGTAACAAATGAGACAAAACAATTAATTTACTGTGTTGCTATGCTGGGACCAGCGTGGCCTTGGTGGGAACAGGATGACATAGTTCCCGCCCCTGGGACAGGGCCAGCAGGTGTGGGCCCCTATGAATATCGATGGTTGCCATGGGCATAAGGCTTGTTTGTATAATAATGTACATAAGTTCGCGTTCCTTCAAGGAATGCCCGCCGTTAGTGCTAATGACTCCATGATCAGCGGAGACAACCCCAGTCTGGGTGGCGAAGGTGTGGCTCATGTTTCAGCAAAATGGTAAACGCTGGGACCTTCAGGGCTGCCCCTTAAGGATGTGTTAAAGAATTCTAAAAACACAAGTTCAAAAATATATCATTTCTCAACTGTGTAAAAATAGAAGGATGCACTATGAATTGTATAAGGCGCTTCACAGATCTAAAGGCACAAAGAGCTAGCTTGTCATAAGATACAAAGAGGCAGCTACAAATGCAGGCAGATTCTTGAGTTCAAGGTCAGCCTGGGACAGAGCAAAGTTAGGCCCAGGAGTGGTAGAAACGGTAGTTTCCTGCCAGATCCTACCCAGAGATCTATTCAACTGTGTTTAACTTTGGCAGGCAGATCTCTGGATTCTTTTACAATGTTAAAAAAAAAAGTGTGTGCTTGTGGTCTCCCAAAGAATTAAGGGGCTGGGGTCACAGGTTGCTGATTCATCTGCTAATGAAAAGGAAACCTGGAGTAAATGACTGGATTGATATGTAAAATAAAAGCCTGGGCTTTTGATCTGTAAGAGAGGCGCTAATTAGAACAGCTTGGAGAACTGTAAAACACAGAGATGGGTATGGAGCTCTCCAGAGAAAGCAGAGCCAAGAGAAAAAAAGCAGAACCTAGAACAGTCTGGAAAGCTGCCTTGAACACAACATAGGTTGCCAGCTCTGACCCACAATTTGACTTGGAGTCCTGTTTCACTGCTCCCAGACACCCCTTCCCCCCACCCCCAACCGCACTCTAAGCCAAGGCTAGTCCTTGACATTTCCAGGTCTTTTGGAAAACTTCATTTGTATATTAAAGCTCACAGGTACTCATGGATTTATTATCTCTTACTCTCTCAGTATCAACAAAACCATATGTGATCATGTGCTAGATTAAAATAATACACAAACCAAGAAATAGAAGAGGGGGAAAAGAAAGATGGAGGTGGATGCTGCCTGGGCAAGCGAGTACGGAACCTGCCGGGAAGGACAGTGGAGCAGACATTCCTGGATTTTCTGGGATTACAGGAAACCACTTTTGTGCTATCAGTGTTTGGACATGTAAGGCTGAGATTGATCCCTGCCTCCCACCCAGCTAAGATAAATGTTCAACAGTAAGTGTCCAGGGTGTCTAGGTGGAGGAAGAGGAAGGAATAGCTCCCTTCAAATCCTGCCAGTTACCTGAAGAAGTGTGTGGGTAGAAGCTGACTTACCTTCTGTGCAAATCTCTGAATTCTGCAATGTTAAAAGAAAATGGGTGCACGCTGCCTCAGTCTCTGTGAGTTTATATCAGCTTTGTTCACTTCATTTACAGGGCCTTGTTCTCCTGCTCTCCTCCATCACCTTTGGTTCCCACACTCCTTCTGCCTCTTCCTCTGTGGGGTTCCCTGAGCTCTGAAGGGAGGGATTTGATGGAGACACCCCACTTAGGACTGAATATTCCAAGGTCTCTCTCTTTCTGCATTATTTTTTGGCCGATTCTCTACTTGTTCTCATCCTAAAAACAGGTTTTTTGTTTTTTCTAAGTTTTAGATCTAAGGCAGATATCATGAAAATAATTTAATTTCTCGGTTTCTTATGTAAGGAAAAACACTAATGAAGCAAAAAACTCAAGACTTTTAGAGGCAGAATTTCTTCTTGTGTATTTGAACATCTTGCAATATCTATTCAATGATAGTCCTTTGAACAATCAAATTCCACACAAGTTTCATGTTGCTAGGAAGACAGATGTGACTTTGAACTTGTTATATCTAGTGGGGAAACCCCCACCCAACTCCTGATTCAGCGTGCACCCAAAAAATCACGAAGGACCATCTCTTGATGTAATTACATGAGGACGTTTAATGACGGACGGAGCTCTGGACTGACATGCATCCCACACAGGAGATAACAGATGTCGGCCACGAGGCTTGAAAGCTAGGGGTTTTTATGGGGTAAGGGGCTTAGGGGTGTGGAATTTAGCATAGCGACACACTATTGGCTTATTCAAACATTAACAGAAAGGGCATCAGGACTTTGTTCCTGTGGGCTGGGGGCTTATCTTTGTTCACATAGCAACCAGTTGATGTATGACTTTACCCGGCACCAAGGGGCAAGAGACAGAGGGGAGGTTCCGGCCAGATGGTGTTGACTCAGATAATATAGCCCTGCTGGTCCTTGCATACCTTTTTATCTTTACAGTCAAGATGTTCTTAGGAATGCCTTAACAACAGCCCTGCCCTGGCATGCCTGGGGGCTGTTCTGCTTTGTTCTTAGTCCCAGGCCGAGGCCATGGGCTCCTAAACTCACAAGTTCAATATTTTATCTTCCTTCAAACTCACTTGGTGAGCTGCAGGACAGGTCATATTTAGGAAACAAAGGTATAGTATTTGTACAGCATCGGCTCTTGAACATCTAGTTACATTTCTATATTTATAGGAGTATGTTGGGCACAAGTACAAATTCAGAAGTACCCAGACCATAACTCCAGCTCTCTGCTCCCTCCCTAGAAGACAAAGCTTTGCTTGTTCCCAGCATTTCTTTGGACACTAATTTTTCATTCCTTTATCAGATATTTTTTTCTTGCTATTTCTCCTATTCTTCCTTCTTTCGTTCCCTTCCATTCTTAACTCTCTTCCTCCTTCAAAGATTCCAAAGAGATGCTTCCACATTGTCTGTTTTCATTCTTTTTTTAAGCCCTGACTCTTGAACTTTATCCTATTGCAATTGGTTTCTGCCCATATCAATGGAATGCACATCTTCTCGAAGGAAGCCAGCTACTCTTTAAATCACGAAGTTCACCTGATTTATACAAATATATTAGCATACTACATTTTATCTCTAATGACTCTCCAAAACAGGCATGTCATGCAGCCTATTTATTTTTTCCTTTTTATTTACTCTTACATTACTTAGAATCACATTAATTATTTATTCATACATTACATCCCTACTGAAGCCTCCCCTCTCTCCACTCTTCCCAGTCTCTTCCCTCACCTCTCCTCTTCCCCAAATCTATTCCTCCTCTGCTTCCCTTCAGAGAAGAGCAGGCATCCCAGGGATATCAACCAAAATGGCATAATAAGTTATAATAAGACTAGGCACAAGTCCTCATATCAAGGCTGGAAAAGGCGGCCCAGTAGAAGGAAAGGGGACCCAAGAAGTAGCAGCCTGCTTCTTCAACAGCAGATCTTTGACAGTGTCCCAGGCTCAGAAGTATAATATAATGGATACTAATCCAAGCTGTTTCACTCCCTGACTGAGCAGCCTTGAACAAAGACATCACTTTCTCTGTCTCAGTTTTTCACTCATAAATGAAGATTCGCCACATTTTCTGCTTTGTGAACATACAGTAATAACTAAATGACTGGACACCTTTTATTTATGAAGTACTTTTCAATGTGCTGGAGAGATGCTTTCGTGGTTAAGAACACCTACCTGTTCTTCCAGAGTACCTGGGTTCAATTCTCTCTCTCTCTCTCTCTTTTTCTTTTTCTTTTTCTTTCTTTTTTTTTCGAGACAGGGTTTCTCTGTGTAGCCCTGGCTGTCCTGGAACTCACTTTGTAGACCAGGCTGGCCTCGAACTCAGAAATCCGCCTGCCTCTGCCTCCCGAGTGCTGGGATTAAAGGCGTGCGCCACCACGGCTGGCCTGGGTTCAATTCTCAGCTTCCAGTGGTGGCCTCAAAATACTGTGTCACAGCAGTTCCAGATGAGCTGGCTCCTCTTCTGGCTCAGTAGGCACTGCATACACATGGAACACACAAAGACATGTAGGGAAAACGCCTACCTATAAAACAAAATGAAAATGAATCTTTGAAAAGTACTTTCCACATAGCAAATTTTAGCCATTTTAATGTCATTTTTCTCCTGATTGGTCATTTGTAACCTTACTAGCCCTATGGCATGAACTGGTGCTTGCACTCAATGGACTTTGAGGTATGCTACTAAGGGCACTGTAGGTTACAAAAGTTAATGTTTAGTTTATGCATATACGTGCTGTGATGGTTTGTATATTCTTGGGCCAGGGAGTGGCACCATTTGGAGGAGTGGCCTTGTTGGAATAGGTGTGACCTGGTTGGAGTAAGTGTGTCACTGTGGGTGTGGACTTAAGATCCTCATCCTAGTTTCCTGGAAGTCAGTCTTCCACTAGCCATCTTTAGATGAGGATGTAGAACTCTGGCTCCTCCTGCACCATGCCTGCCTAGATACTGCCCTGCTCCCACCTTGATGATAATGGACTGAATCTCTGAACCTCTAAGCCAGCCCCAATTAAATGTTGTCCTTTATAAGACTTGCTTTGGTCATGGTGCCTTTTTACAACAGTAAAACCCTAACTAAGACACATGTATGTATTTCTATAGAAATACAGAAACTAATGAAAAAAACTCATGTAGAACATTATACGCAACTCATTAGAAGACTCTTTGATAGGTCTATTATAGTGCAATATTACTTATTTACTCTTCCGTGTTGCTTATAAGCAGAATACACATCTACTGTGCTTGGAATTGTACAAAATAGTCAAAGGGGAGGAAACAAGCATTCTCAAATCCAACATCATAAAAGGCATTGCCATTTAGAATGGGAAATGTTCTTTAAAAAATGTTTCATTTTACATATATGAGTGTTTGCCTTCAGGTATGTAAGTGCACCACACGTGTGCCTGGCACATATAGATGTCAGAGGAGGGTGTTTCACTCCCTGGAACTGGAGTTACAAATACTTGTGAGCTGCCGTGTAAATACTGGGGACCAAAATATGGTCCTCTGCAAGAGCAGGTTCTTAACTACTGAATTATATCTGTAATTCCCAAGAACAGGGGATATTCTTGAAGCTTACAAAGGCTGTCAGGATAAGGAAAGATCTTGCAGAAACAATAGAATTTTCCTTCAATTTCAGCCCATATCAATAGGCATTAGTTTACATTAATTTCCTGTTAACTGGAATAAATGAAGCTACTGGTTTTTTAGCTGTATGTTCTTCAAAGACATGTTGACGTCCCACTTCTAAGTACAATGTAGTCTCGCTATGAGTTACGATGTTAGTAAATGTGATCATACTAGGATTAGGTCAATATGGTGGGACTTAAGTTCAGTATGCCTTGTGTCCCTGTAAGATTAAATACCATTGACACAGAAACATACAGCTAGAGCAGTGGATGGCAGGGGCATAGATTAGAATGATGTCCCTGCAAAGAAGAAAAATCAACAATTCATGACCTCCATCAGTGCCCGGGGAGAAACAAAGAAGGATTCTTCTCAGAGACTCAAAATGAACAGGACAGTTAATACCCGTGTTTGAGACATTCAATTACTACAACAGTGAAGGTTTACATTTCAGTCGTTTTAAGGCATATTTATGGTGGTTTCCTTTGTTTTTTTTTCTATGAGCTGTAAGACTGTAAGCATTATGTAAAAGTCAGAAGTAACGACGTTGAAGAGTTATAACTACTTAGGAGCCACAGAGCCCATGTTCAAATCTAAGTTTTATCCATTCCACAGATTTACCCTCACTGTGCCTCAGTTCGCTTTTATTTAAAATCAGATACCAGTAGCCACTCCATGTGTGTTGTTATAGATTTAACAGTTACAAGAGCGTCAAGAACTAAGGAAATCCTAAGTCTTAACAACTTTCATTTTCATTCCCGAATGAAGTGTCATTTTATATCATGTGGATTAATATTTATTGGCATGCATTAACTTTTATAATATGATGTCCATAGTAGTGGTATGAGAATAGTTTATAAAGACATCATTATCTTATTGTATCATTCTGTTTCTTAAAGATATGATTCATTTTTGTCTACTAGTATATCTAAGTTAATAATGCTAATGCTTCTCCATGAATAATAGAGTTTAAGGTATATTTTACAAGTTTCTTTCTTTCATGTATTCCTCACTTTTGTCTACAACAAGAGAATCCCTGATTTGGGAATTAAAAAAAAATAGGACCAAGTAAGTATCCCCAGACCATCCTACAGAAAAGCAAGACAGAGATAGCAGGAGAAACTTAAAGCTAGGGGAACTAGGAAGCAGATAGTTTAGAACTAGTTTTTCTATCTACATGACAGTCCAAGAGGTGTACCATCAGCCAGGGATGTTAAAGATTCTCAAGGGATAAGCAGGTACATCTCCTAGATAACCCACATTGTTAGCAGTCAGTATATACCTGCTTTGCTGGGTTTCATTGAAGTACATTAAGTGAAATGAGTTTCCCACTGAATTCTCCAAGCATAAAGGCTATTTAATTGGCATTAGTCCCTGTGTTTACCTACCTAATTAATCCAGCAATGAGTCCAGAGGGGAGGCAAGGTGACAGACAGTGAAACTGTCCAGCACTCAAGCTCCAGAGTCTCCCCTGGGATTCAGTACAAAAGCAGAGTCACATTTGGTCCAGGGCCCTGGGAACAGCCACAGAATATGCTCTTGCTCATTAAAGCCTAGAAAATAAGAAAATGGATATGTGCATTGTAACAGCTCTAATAGAATATATGCATGCAAGAAGGCTCATTTTAGTCCTCTAATTGAAAATATGCATGGAGGAAGGTGTGTTTCGATTGCTCTAATAGAAAATATACATGAGAAGAAGCACAGTCTATTAGTTCTAATGGAAAATATGGAAGGAGGCACATGTCCAAGTCACATGCCAAATGTTAATGTCTATTTGTTCTTCTTTATCCCTCTAAATAGATTAAACATACAAAAAATCCACATTTCATATGAAGATTTGTACTTTTGAAATAAAACTGCAATGACATTTATTAAGAACAAACCCCCAAAATTCTTGTTAATAATCATTACAAGACAGGAAGGGGGTTACTATAATTACAAAAAAAGCCCTTTGAATAAGTTTAAAGTGTATATGTGATTCTTTGTATCTTAATTGAGAATTTAAAGATATTGCAAGTTTTACAAGTCTGTAATACTTCCTACAGAGCAATGTCTACATGAGTTTTCACTTTGGTTACAAAATTTACAAATGGCACCTGTTACTTTAGAAATAATGGGAAATGTAGTTAATTTCAGACACAAATAATCAGCAACCATACTAATCATTAATTTAATAGTATCATGCCTTCTTCTGTTGATATTATGTTCTCTGTGTATGTAGTCATAATGGACATTCATTGTCTGTGGCGTCTACTTGTCTTGACACTCAATAGTTGCCAGATGGCATGAAATAAATTTTGAGTCATCTCACATTTATAGTGAACTCTATCTTCCTTTCTGTCCTTCATTATTGAGATATGGGAGGGGGCTTTTGTGAGTAGTCATCTCACCCTGGATAAATATTTCACAGGAGAGAATGAAGAAGATTCAATCAGAAAATGGTGTTTTCCTTAAAACTATCAATGTTATAGCTCTGTATGCATTTATCTGAAATACTAACATATAAATAAATCAGTTTAAGTAATGAGATAAAAGATACTAGTTTGGATTTTTAAGTTTTTTTTTTATTTTACTCGATTTTTTTTCAGTTAACGAAACATTTATTTGTGACTGATTAGCCAGCAATTAATGAAAAATAAGGCTTTGAATTTTCCTCTTATATATTTTTACATAATTTTATTTTATGTGTATGAGAGCTTTGCCTGTATAAGTGTACCACATGTCTGTCTGGTTTCTACAAAGGAAGGTATAGGTTCCTTTGGAAGCAAAGTTATTGGTGACTATGAGATACCATGTGAGTGCTGGAAACCTGTGGAGAGCTCTTGGGGCTGCTTCTAGGAATCTGGCAAGAATATTTGACATTGGGCCAGGACAAGGAAGTAAGCTCAAAAAACAATAGAGCTGAGAAATATGTTCTTTGTATCTTGGACATCTTGATAAGTCCTGAATTCAGTGACCACGGGACCTTTGCTTATGCTTTGCTTGTTCCTTGACTACTTTGTTTATGCCTTCGGACTGACCATATTCTTCGTATGTACCTAGAATGATATAAAAGCAGACTGGGAAAAATTAAATGTACTTCAGCTGCAGTATTAGCTGGGGTCATACTATAATGGTGTCTAATTGTCTTTTCTTTCTTGAATCCTCATTCCCTCCCTCCAGACCCTGCGGACTGACTGAGCTGGCTTGGTCAGGAACCCAACCTGGTGTTCCTACATGCTGAGTTGTCTCTCCAGCTTTAGACTTTTACTCAGGTTTATCACAGTTGCTTGCTTGTCAGCAATTTACTGAGATCACATTGCCCACTTACCTTCTTTTGTCCTTCCCATCCCTACTGAGCTGGTTCTTCCAAACTAGTGTCCCTCCTACTTGGATGTCTTCTGTTTCCATAGTCAGGTCTTCTGCTTGTGTCCACAGCAGCTTTGTGTTCCTTAACTCCATATCCAGACGACAGCTTTGTAGAGTCCTACTCCCCATCCTTCAGCTCTTAAAGCCTTTTTAGCCCTTCTTTGGCAATGTTTCCTGGGTCTCTGAGTACGTGATACAGATGTCCTATTTAGGGCTTAGCACTCCTTTGATCTTAGCACTCTGGCAAGTTATGGAATATCTGTTTTCACTGTCACTCACTGATAAACATGCTTCTCTGATAAAGGCAGAGAGCCTCACCAATCTGTGGGTATAAACACAAGCATATAGAAGGCGATTTACATACATGTTCATTTAGCAAAACATCAGTATTAGATTTCCTCCTGGGGCCCATGACCTGCAGCCATAGTCTTTTAGTCAGGTTTACATTGAGTACATATTCTGTGCTATGGAGTAGGCTTCAGTTTTAATCAGAAATTGGTTAGTTTCTCCTAGAATAGTCATGCCAGTATTGCACCAGTGGTAATATCTATAGAAATGTTATCAATATTAACTTATATATAATATGACAATTTTCACCCATTAAAAGAGAAAAGTGGTATTATATTTGTGCATATTTTAAAGTTGAAAGGTTAAAGCAATAACCAGTCAATGCTAAGATGGAGGACCCTCTCTCTATAGAAACTAATTATGTACAACTCTGTCTTAGTTTATTTTCCTAAAGCTGTAATAAAAATATCCTGTCGGGTGTGGTGGCACACGCCTTTTTAATCCCAGCACTTGGGAGGCAGAGGCAGACGGATTTCTGAGTTCGAGGCCAGCCTGGTCCACAGAGTGAGTTCCAAAACAGCCGGGGCTATACAGAGAAACCCTGTCTCAAACAAACAAACAAACAAACAAACAATATCCTGACCAAAGGAATTTAAAGGATAAAGTGTTTATTTGGCTCACAATTCCAAGTTATAATGCACCACCG
Source organism: Mus musculus (assembly GCF_000001635.26). Lineage (NCBI taxonomy): Eukaryota > Metazoa > Chordata > Mammalia > Rodentia > Muridae > Mus > Mus musculus. Next base: position 135,965,134 of record NC_000086.7, on the reverse strand, counting down.
TGGGGAAGTCAAGCAGCCGGAACTTGAAGCAGCTAATCATATTACATCCATAGCCAAGAGCAGAGAGCGATACCTGTATGCAAGGATTCATTTCCATTTCTCCACTCTTATATAATCCAGGATTCTTAGCTTAGAGAATGATGCTATCAACAATGGTTTGGGGTTCCAAATAATCAAAATAATCCCCAACAGATATTGCCTGCAGGCTAACCTAATCTAGACAACCCCTCCCTGATACTCCTGGGTGATTTCAGATTCTGTCAAATTGACAAGTAAAACTAACCATCACACTCTTAAAAACCTAATTCACATTTAGATCCATGTAGTACAAGGGTGGGTGGGTGGGTGAGCTACCAATGGAGTAGGAGTAAGCAACTCTAATTTCTAGTTTGAGCAAAACATTTTCCACGAAAGAAAATCAGCTCTTAAGAAGTGGTTGATTGGCTGGGCAGTGGTGGCACATGCCTTTAATCCCAGCACTTGGGAGGCAGAGGCTGGCAGATTTCTGAGTTCGAGGCCAGCTTCGTCTCCAGAGCGAGTTCCAGGACGGCCAGGGCTACACACAGAAACCCCGTCGAAATGGTTGATCATACTATTTGGACAAAGAATGTGTCAATTAAGCCTAAATTAAACTAAATTACAGTAAGTCCTCAAAAAGAACAGAAGCTAAGATAAAGGAATCCCCACAGCATAAAAAAATAGAACATTTTTAATATCTAGTGACTGAAATAGATTAAAACATCCAATATAGAAATAGCAACAACTAATAAAGATGATTAACAAAGTAATAGACCAATTTAGCTTCCTTGGGGGACTTGGGAAAAGAAATTCACTGTTTGAAAAATTGAAAATACTGCAAAAGAATTTAGCATTCATGTTATCTTTCCTAGGCTAACACACTTGTCTATTACTAATGAATAGAGTAATTTACAGCAGAATCTCAGCTAATGACTATAAAATAAATTACAGAATTAGAAAATCAACTACAATAAGTCACAAAGATAGATTTTTGTTTGCATAGTTTGTAGCAATCTAGAGACTTAAATAAAAATTATCTTTTGGCTGCTTCCATATAGAAGTTTCATTTCTGCATAATATCATGGTGTATTTCATTTTTAGACTCTTGGCAGTAGCTGTTTATACTGGAACTCTTCCCTTTTCTACCCAGAATTTTAGAAATCTCGGTAGGATGAGTTTGTATTCACTTCAGTTCCACTCAATGATATTCATAATGTAGTTCAGAATTCCGCCAAGAGATGGCACCAATGGACCCCATTATTGGGGAAAACTGCCTTGGTTTAACTATGTATGACTTGAAAGCAGGAAAGTCAGGAAAGAGAAGAACCAGTGAGAGGTGGGGAGAAGAGGGGGAGAGTAGTATGTCAACAGTCGAGCAAGGTACAATGACACATCAGTATATCAATGAAATTCATTGTTCTGTGGTTAAAAATTAATTGAAATACAGAAATAAAGCACATACATTGTGCTTGTATATCATACAAGGAGAAAAATACCTCAATTATGACCTAGCTTATAGCTCTACAAACAGTAATTTTAGTACTGTTCAAAAATACCTTTAATGAATGTAAACTCATTTCATCCATGGGATGAATTATCAGGTAGCCCCAGCCTTCTGTGGCAGTCAGTAGCTTGTAGGGAGGTATTCTGAAGTGCAGTGCACATGGAAGGTAATGAAGAAAGAATGGCGGTGTCAAAAGTGAGGTCTTGGTACCTGTGTCTGTGTCCGGGAGATGGGTTGAATGAGAGGGGATGGAAGGCAGCCTGACAGGGCTCTACAGAGAGGAGTGAGTTTTTTCGTGATGATTTTTTTCTCTCTCTGGTCATCGAAAGATGCCATCTTCGACTGTGTCTCTGTAGCCATGGCAACCAGAGAAGAACAATATATTGCTAGCCAGGCCCTTAGTAATGGTAATGTAGCTATTGTCATTCCTTAGGGAGAGTCCCGCAGACCCTGATCTAGGATGCTATGAATAATCCCTCTTCTAGTTGCAAATTATCTTACAAGATACTAGGGTATTTAAGATAAATAAAAGGCTGATTGAAAGTAAGGTTCCATAAAGCGATTTCCAAGAGGTCACCATTCCCCATTGGACTGGATTTTGCTGTGAATGTAACCCCTTATATCTGTTTTGTAAAAAAGCCTAACACATTCATTGATCTCATCAAATTTTACTTTGATGAAATTGTTTTTCAGATCCTCACATCTAGGCTCTCAGATAGACGCTGTTACTTGGGGTAAGGGTCCTGCTCAGACAGCAAAGTGCAGTCTCAATTATTTCTAAGAAAATGTCAAGTAAACGCTAAGGTCATCTTGAAGGGGTTTCTACCAATTCTGAAACAATTGGTGCATCAAAATATATAATAACCAAAAAGTCTAACAAAAAATGGGAGCCTGAGTCATACGGATAAATGTATTAATAAATATGTTTTAAATAAGAGAAAAGGAAAATTTTTGCACTAATTATTCTAGAAGGATTAGCAGTGCAGGAAATGACAGATGTTTTAGTAATAAGTGATTCAGGTAAGAGCCCTAAAATGGAAGCTCTAGTGTTATCTGCACCAAATCACACAGCAGTCACTGTGTCACCATGGTAACCATGCTAGCAAGAAGAGATGGAAAAAAACAACAAGTTACCACCCTATTTTGTTTTCAGTATGAGACAGGAACCCATGTACGCTGACATGATGCACAGTAATTAACCTTATGTGTCCCTCTATCAACTTACACAGCAAACACTACTGGAAGCCTCAGTAATCCATATATTAATGTATACATAAAACCCACAGGTTATTTCCCCCTCTCTTGCCTTCTGTCTCTTCTCCCTCCCTTTTCTTTTTCTCTCTTCCTGCTCTAAGATTCCCAGAAACTCATAGAGACAAACTGCTGAAGGGTTAAAAAAGAAGAAGAAGAAGAAGAAAGAAAGAAGAAGAAAAAAGAAAGGCCACACAATCAATACATTGAATTCTGAAAGCATATCTATTTAAAAAAATCTTTTAGAAAATATCTTTTTCAGGTCTCTAGCGACGGCTCCTCAATTAAAAGCAAATATTGTTCCTGCAGAGGGCTCACATTTGGTTCCCAGAATCCAAATCAGGTGGTAAAGAACTGCCTCTACCTCCAGCTCCTGGGAAGTCAGTGCTTCTGGCCTCTGTGAGCGCCAGCACTCATGTGCACACACAGGATTAAACACTCACCATCTAAAAATTAACGTTTTTGCAGATATGATCTATTGCACTGGCTCTAGGACACATTTTTTTCTTTTTTAGTTCCCATACATTGCCAAAAATCTAAGAGGCAAACCAAAAAGCACAAGTAAGTGCAATTACCTTTTCTTATCTGAGATTGTTAACTCTTCAATAACTACTGTCAAACATTTGGCTGCTGAAAGGTCAATGAAAGGAAAATATATCACAAGTGAAATTTAAAAGTTACCAGGATGTAGATGTAGCCTAGGGGTAAAGTACTCTCCATTTGATCCACAGTATTGAAAAGAAAGATTGCTATTTACAGTTGTAAAAGTTAGCAATAGTCTGCCATCTGATATCTACATATTGCTGAACACTACAAAACAGAAAATAAGCATCTAAATAGGAGACAGCATATCTATGAGTTTCAAGAAAGCACTATTAGACTGTTTTCTTCCAGCTATTCTATGGATATAATGTGACTGCCACAAAATTACTAACACACATCTTTAAAAAATAAATTAATTAATTAACAATTTGGGTTGATTGTCAAACTCCTTATGTAAATTGAAATACAAATGCCTATTATATGAAATAACATTGAAAAAAGTCAAGTCAAAGAAAAAACCAATCTGATTTCAGGAATTCTTATAAACACAAACTACTCCAAAATTAATACTGGCATCAAAGTAAAGGAGATCAAAGGCAAAGAATAAAGGATTCAAAAACAGACAGACCATACACATTTGACCACCAATTTTTGAAAAATATACAAAGAAAATTCAGTGGAGGACAGACAGGGTAGTCTTTTCAGGAAATGATGTCGTAGCAACTGGATGCTCATATGCAAAAATGTAAACTGAAATTGATATGTTATTTCACAAACAGAACTCATCAGAATATACATCATAGATCTTAACATAAAACTCAAAATGCGACTTAAGAGACTGGCTCATTGGGTTAGAGCCATTTTCAACATTAGTATAAAATAAAGTCAGCGTTGCTATACACAGAGCAGTTATTCCAGCGCTATGGACAAAGACAGAGGGCTCCCCGGTACTTGCTGCCTACTGAGAGCCTGGTTATAGGCGGAGTGAGAGAGAGAGAGACTGAGGCAAAGAGCAAAGCTTCTCTGGCCTCCATTCAATCAGGGTACATCAATGTACACACTGGCATACACACACATGCAAGTGTACTACACAACACCTCTCTCTCTCTCTCTCTCTCTCTCTCTCTCTCACACACACACACACACACACACACACATTTTAATACCTTTTTTTTTGTTTTTAAAAAAACCTCAATGCTATAAAAAATGTAACGGAAAATCAAGGAACAAATCCTATAAATCTTGGGCTATGTAAAGATTTCACAAATAAGACAGCAAAACAACAGTCTATGTGTAAGCAAACTAAGAATTTCCTCAAAAGCGAACACTTTAACTCTTTGATTTAGACAGCTGAACGAGTTGAAAGGCATAGTTGCAACTAGGATAAAATGTTTGAACTTCATCCAGTTGTTAGAGGATTTGTAGAGTATAGAATATTGGACCAAACTCAATAAAAATAAATGCACTTTCCCTAAGTAAATTATGAGCAATATTTAAAAATAAACTCTGCAAGAGATACAGATATATGAAATAGCCTCATGAAAAAAAATGTACACTATTAATCACTAAAGAAATGTTAAAAAAGACAACCTGCGATGATATATTATTACATTCTAGGATTACATCCAAAACTCTAAAAGGCTGAATGTAAATGAGCACTGGCAAGTTTATTGAGGATGAAATTCTCCTACACAGTTGACAGCAATAAAAAATGTGCAATCATTTTGTAAGCAGTTTGACAATGTTTTTTTTTCCCCAATGTCAATCTTAGAAGTTTCCCGTGACGATCCAGCCCTTGAACTCTTGAAATATACGTCTAGACTATTAGCTATCCCTAGTCCTGCTTGTGGGAGCCTGGGGTCGCCTTTGACAATACACAGTGCAGAGTCACGTAGATTATTAGCCACCTCCAGTCCTGCTACTGGTAGCTTGGGAGAGCTAGGTATGGTTTGGCCCTACAGATAGTGGCAGAGTCCTGTAGGAGCAACTTCCATTCCCAGCCTTCTGGGTAGAAAACAGGCCATAAGTGGCTTCCGTTGAAGAGACCAGCCTGCATGTTTAACATTACTGGCGTTCCTATCTTATCTGTGAGTACAAGGACCTTTGTGCTCCCAACACAGTTTGACTTTGAACGGAATTTCATAAACAAGAAAAAAAAGAGAAGACATTTTTGACATTTTTGCTAACACCATACTATCATGACTTTTGAATACATTTATTTATAAAACATTGTATAAAAAGTGGATACTGAAGAATGTCCACAAAATCTTCAAATGGCCAAGAAGGCCTTCTCATCAACTGTGTATTTCAACTTTTTTTTTTTTTTTGATTTTTTGAGACAGAGTTTCTCTGTGTAGCTCTGGCTGTCCTGGAACTCACTTTGTAGACCAGGCTGGCCTCGAACTCAGAAATCCTCCTGCCTCTGCCTCCCGAGTGCTGGGATTAAAGGCATGCGCCACCACGCCCGGCTAACTTTTATTTTTAATCCTACCTGTCATGAGTAAATGATAGTGACAGGCAGGCTTGAGTGACAGGAGCAAGTGACACCATCTAGTGTTACAGTTTTCATACAGGCTTCCCGCTTCTTATCTCTTAGCTTTATTAGGATAATCAATCTTATGTTGGCCGAGGGAAGTGGAGCAGAGTTCAGTTCTGTAAGTGATATCAATACCACTCTTCTATGGACCCTAGGAAATTGGGATTTCTCAGACCTGACCAGCAGTTGGCTTCACAGATTCATGTGTATTGCCTACAAGGCCGACGTTCCTAGCCCTTGACAGAAAGCAGTGTTACAGCTCAACAGCCCGAGGTGTCTGACAGCACTGGCCCTAAAGGCGTGGCATATCTATCAAATTATTCTAATAATCAGGGTCTGCAATTGCTGTTGATGGGTTTTTCCAGTCTTTGGCTTTCTGTCCTGTCTACTTCTGCCAACTCCCATATTCCTGCCATGGCTGCTCTCTTGATCTGTTTAGTTGCCTTTTTTTTTTTCAGCTGTCAAGTAGACAGCTGCCTTTTCATTTCAACAGCTTGGCTTGCCTACCACTCAGCTGTTGCTGAAGCTAACACTGCAGCTCAACTGTCACTGCCCTTCTTCAGTCTCTAATGCTTCTTAGTTTTCCTTAAGGGAATACATAAGACAGTGTATTCTCCAGCCACTCTGTGTGACCATGAACTGGGAACACGGTTTTAGGTTACTCTGAATTGCATGTTCCAACGTGAAAGGAGTTTCCCTTAATTAGTCCAGTGATACTAGTGATGCTAGAGGTACAGAAAAGACTACTTGAGAGAGGTCATTTATTAGATACCATATTTCAACAAACAGAAAGGCATGCCAGGACAAATATATCTCCCACCCGACTCACCAAGCCTGAACATGTCTTTCCAACCAGCTCCTTACATGACACAGAAAAAGATGTTAGAGAAAGGTATTCAAGACAATCACAGAACATCTAGATGCACAAGAAGATATGTGCCTGTACCAGTCATATGACATCTTGCATACAAATGGGACTTTGTATTAGTGCCAATCACAGCCTTATCTCTTTATTATCAGACATGCCAGTCCCTCTGCTAGGCCACCAGGGAAAGTGCTCTTCCTTTGGCCTAGATAGAAATGTTTGCAGCGTCATCTAGATTTTATCAAGGTTTATGATTGCAAAATGTCTTGTACTAAGTATTTCAAGAAGCCCTTGTGTTCTTGCTCTGATGGAAGGGCATCCTGAGACACAGAGGCCCAGGACCACACAACTCTGAGGTGGGACAGTATTCCAATGGAATTTTGACAGAAGCCACCATTTTGAGGGTGTTTTACTGCAGCCGTAGGCCAGGGCAGGAAGGAGGCCAGCTGCAGCTTTGACAGCTTTTGCTGCAGGCCACTTAGGGGATACAGCCCTGGCTTTGTCTGTGCCTTCAGGAACTCAGGCAATCTGATGTGCCACTGTATACAGGGATGAGCACTGTATGTAATGCTCATCTGTGGAGCATTCGAAATGCCTGTTGCTAGGATAAGAGGTAGGGCAATTAGCTATTTGAATGATTGTCCTTTGTTTAAAGCAACCAGAAAAGCATGGGAGACTCTAACAGCTGTCAATTAGGAAAGCAAATTATTCCATTTCCTACATCTTAGCTTATTTACAGGAAAATGAACATCAGAAAGAGTACTTACTTATAAGAAAGTAAATATCATTGACATTTATCATTATCAATAATAGTAATTTTAACAGGTTTTAGCAACAGTTAACACCTGTCCAGTGCCCTAGGAAGAAGTGCTCTTCTCACCAGATCATTCTTCTCCATTAAGGAGATATCACAGTTGCCATGGTACCAGGTTTCTATAGCAACCATGATGTGGAGGTGCATACATTAACACATTAGAGATTCCTCACAAGAGACACCAAAATGCATTAGTTAAATGTATTAGTGACAAGCTCAAAGTTACCAATATGTATCAGTATCACATTAAAGAGAAGAAATGAAAGACTTCCCCTTGGAGTCGTTTAATAAAAAGCCTGCCCAATTTGGATTATCTAATTCTTTTCCTATCTCCCCTGTCACTCTGTAGCCTATGGGTTTTGGCTATTTGTAATGTTTGTTTTATGTGTCTAAATCTGTGACTGCATAAATTCTGCCTTGTATTGTCTGTGTCTGTATCTGTGTGTCTAACAAAGGGCTCTGGTTCTGTCTTATTGAACAGCACAAAAAGCATTACATGGGAAGGGGAATAAGGGATACTTTACAGAAATCCTTAGCAGAGTTTTACAAGAAATTAAGTCATTGATTCCACTGACTCCATTTGACCCCAATAGGAAACAAAAATGCTATCAAACAATATTTGTATGTTGCTTTTAGTGTTTATAGCAAATATGTAGTTTAGAAGGTCACTTTAGACCTATTTGCTGTTTTCAGTAAATGGTTACCATAACAAACACACAGATACACATATATACTCTTTGGGTCAGAGCCATGGAGGAGTAAATATCTTAAGACTAAAGCTACATATTACCATAGTTTATAAAAGCTGATTGCTTGGGAGATCTGTGATAAGTAAGGTTGACTGTTACATTTACATGCAGACTAAACAAACAGGCTGAATACACAGCATGATATCATTCTTATTTATTTATTTATTCCATCTCAAATGCTGTTCCCCCCAACACATCTCCTCCCCTTCTCCCCTGAGAGGGTAGGCCCTCTGGGTATCTCCTCACCCTGGCACCATCAAGTCTCTGCCTGGTTAGACACATCCTCTCCCACTGCAGCCACACAAGGTAGCCCTATGTGTCTGGGGCCTCGGTCCAGCCCGTGTATGCTCTTTGATTGGTAGCTCAGTCTTTGAGGGAAGGATTGAAGATATCATTCTTAAGTCTTTGGGGATTTTGTGGTGGTGGTTGTTTTTGTTTGTTTGTTTGTTTGTTTGTTTGTTTTTTTGTTTTTCGAGACAGGGTTTCTCTGTATAGCCCTGGCTGTCCTGGAACTCACTTTGTAGACCAGGCTGGCCTCGAACTCAGAAATCAGCCTGCCTCTGCCACTTGAATGCTGGGATTAGAGGCGAGCGCCACCATGCTCAGCTTCATTCTTAAAGTCTTAAATGACTTCAATGTGCATTACTAACTTTGTCTATGAGGTCCAGCAAAAAATTCAATTCCTTAGAATATAAGATGTTTTCATTATACTATATCAGCACTTGGAATTTTAACCAAGACACTAGTTATATCTCTACTGGGTATATCCACAAAAGACTTTATATCCTCCCACAGAATAATTGTGCAACCATGTTTACTGCTGATATATATATATATATATATATATATATATATATATATATATACACACACACACATACATACATACATACATACACAACATATGTGCTATATATCATATACATATGTGTGTATATCATGTATTTAATGTATATTATATTAATACACACATTATATATGTATATATTAATGTGGGTACAGGTCATAAAGCTGCAAAGTGGAGCATAAGGAGTGGGCAGAGGTTTAAGGAAAGAACTGGAGAGGTTACCAGAATCCATATTACATGAAGGTGCTAAGGGAATAAGTGTAGGTAGAAGGATTTGAGCATGGCAGAGAGTGAATGGCAGAGAGCAATGGAGGACAAAGATACAAAAATACAACAATGAGATCTATTAATTTGCATACTAACTCAAAAACAAGGACATGCATACTAAAAATTTCATGTTAGTATGCATTTAACTTCTTTCTAATATTTATTAAAATCTATATTAAAGATAACAACTTTAATGCATGCTTATATGTGAGGGAAAATGCAGAAAAAAAATTAACTTGGAATGTCCAGCCCCAGTTGGCAATTCTACAACATGACTAACTAGGCTAAAAAAAAAAAAAAATTGCAGAAAAGAGGGCAAAATGATTGGAGAGTCAGAGAACCAGGAAGTCTACTGCAAGATTTTTGTCTTCTTCTTTTTTTTTTAAGATTTATTTATTTATTATATGTAAGTACACAGTAGCTGTCTTCAGACACTCCAGAAGAGGGCGTCAGATCTCGTTACGGATGGTTTTTGAGCCCCCATATGGTTGCTGGGATTTGAACTGAGGACCTTCGGAAGAACAGTCAGTGCTCTTACCCGCTGAGCCATCTTACCAGCCCGATTTTTGTCTTCTTGATATGATAGGGATGTTATACTCATGAAATCTCAACAATAGGGCTACTAAAGAAGACCTGAACCAATTGAAATGCTGAGATAGATGGGAGAGAATCTCACAGAGACTCTTTTAGTCTTTTCTATTTCTGTGATAAGACACCATGACCAAGGAAACTTAGAAAGGAAAGTGTTTATTTAGAGCTTACAGTTTCAGTGCGATAGAGTCCATGACCATCATGTCAGAGAGCATGACAGCAGGCAGGCAAGGCATGATGCTGAAGCAGTAGCTGAGAGCTCATATCCTGAGATACAACCATGAAGCAGAAAGATAGAGACTAAGAATAGCATGAGTCTTTTGAAACCTCCTCCAAGCCTTCTCAAACAGTTGCACCAGCTGGGGACTAAGTATTCAAATATATGAACCCATTTGGGACATTCTCATTCAAACCACCATAGGATCTCACCCTACCTGGCGATTTCAGGTAATTAATGGTTGCTTAGAGAATAATTAGTTTCCCCAAGAAATGATCCCCTTAATTTGTTGTTCAATACTAAGTTGTCAGCTCTATAAACATACACAGATAAGCAATACTAAGTGGATTCAGCAGGTTGTATTTATATATTTATTCACACACACATACACATATACATATATATACAATTGTATGTTTGTGTATGTAACGATAATCAATAAGAGAAACTAAGAGAAATAACCAATCTAAGGAAAGAGGCCATGAATTTGAGAGAGAGGAGAGGGTAGGGGAAATGATACAATTACCTTTACTTAAAAAAATGAATATTTTAATACCAAAAAGTATTTAATTTGGCTTTTGGTTTTAGAGTGTTAGGATCCAGGATATCAGAACAAAGTCATGGCATTGAGAACAACTGAGAATTCACATCTTCACCTGCAAGTAGGAGGTAGAGAAAACGAATGGGAATGGTCTGAATCTTCTGAAACTTCAAAGTTTAACTTGAGACACATGTTCACCAACTGGGAACCATGTAGTCAAACACAGAAGCATATTAGGGCCATTCTCATTCAATCCACCACATTTCATGCCCTGGCCCCTCATTGGCTCATAACCATAACATAACACAAAATTCACTTAGTTCAGATTAAAAAGTTCCCATAGTCTTTCAGCTTCAACACTGTTTAAAAGTTCAAAGTTCAAGGCAATATCTTAATTGTCACTCCCCATAAAATCAGAAAGCATATATATTTCCAAAATATAATAGAACAGAATATATATTGTTATTTCAAAAGGAGGAATTTGGACATAGTGAGGAAATAATGGACCAAGCTAAATGTTCTGCAAAATGTAGGGATTTGGGGAACATAGATCAACATAATAAAGGCAACAGACAGCAAGCCAATAGCCAATATCAGACTAAGTGAAGGAAAAAAATTAAAGAATTTTCATCGAAACCAGAAACAAGGTAAGACCTCTTTCTCCACTCCTATTCAGTTTAATGCTTGAAGTCTTAGCTAGAGCAAGAAAATAACAGAAGGAGATCAAAGGTCTAAACACAGGAAAGAAAGAAGCGAAATCAAAGCATCCTTTTTTGCTGATGGTATGATTCTGTACATAAAAGACATCTGAACACTCCACTAGAAATCAACTATAATTGATAAACCCTTTCGTCTAAGTAGCAGTATACAAAACTGACACACAAAAGTCAGTAGCCATCCTATAAACAAATGACAAACATACTGAGAAAAATAGGAGGGCAACAGTTTGATTCATAATAGCCCCCACAATACCTTGGAATAAATCTAACAAATGTGATAGCTAATCTCAATTTTCAACTTTGACACACATGGGAAAAAGGCACCTCAATTGAGAATTGCTTCCATTAATTGGACTGTGGGTGTGTCTATGGGAGATTTTCTTGAATACTAATGTAGGAGGGCCCAGCCTACTGTGAGCAGTATTCAGGTGTCGCTGGGCTGTATAAAAGCTAAGAAAGATCCTGAAGCAAGCTAGAAAACAACCCTGATCTCCTTTATCAGTCCCTGCCATCCTGTTTCCTACCTTGGTTTCCCTCAGGAATGGACTGTAAACTGTAAGTCAAATAGCGCCTCTATGCCCCAAAGTTGCATGTAGTCAGTGTTTCATCACAGTAACATGAAGCAAATGAGGAAATCAAGGAAGTGACAACGTGTACAGTGAAAACTTTTACAACACTGAAGGAAGAGTTTGAACAAAAAATAACAGGAGTTAGAAAAATTAATATTGTGAAAATGGCCATATGACAAAAACCAACTCTAAGTATTAATAGAATTCCATCAAAATTCCAAAGCAATTCTTTACTGAAATTGAAAATAATAATCTTAAATTTCATATGTAAACACAAAAGACTCAAAATAGTCAAAATGATCCAGAACAATTATACCAAAGTGCTACAGTAATAAAAGGCACCATGAAACTGGCGTAAAAACAAACAAATTGGTCAATAAAATAGAATTGAGGACCCAGATATGTACAGGTCAAAGGTCTACTACACTCTGTTGCCAATGGAAGAAATATCACCTGCTGAACGTATTCTTTGATGAGGCGATAAAAGAAGGCTCTGTAACTTCAGGTGACTTTTGTGAAGCTCACAACTATGATGCTAGTTTGGGCCACATAATAAATATATGAGCTACTTTTCTGTTGTTGTAATAGAACACCACAACCACAGGCCACTTAAGGAATTTATTTTAGCTTATCCTCAGGGATAAGAGTCCACCACGGCAGAGAATCAGGATACTGAGATTGAACATCCTCAATTACAGGCACATTGCAAAGAGAGCAAACTACTAATAGGTGAGGCCCCTTTAAAACACAAAGCAGTCTAGTGACATGCTTTCTCCAGCAAGGCTGCACCTCTTAAACAACTGGGGATCAAATGTTCAAATGCCAGAAACTACAATGTGTAATGGAGACTTCCCATTGAAACCACCACAATAAGACATAAATCATCCACGTGAAAAAGGTACACACACACACGGGGAGAGAGAGAGAGAGAGAGAGAGAGAGAGAGAGAGAGAGAGAGAGAGAGAGAGAGAGAGAGAGGAAGAAGAAGGAGGAGGAGGAGGAGGAGGAGAAGGAGGAGGAGGAGGAGGGAGGGAGGGGAGGGGAGGGGAAGGAGGAGGAAGGAAGAAAGGAGAGGAGAGGAGAGGAGAGGAGAGGAGAGGAGAGGAGAGGAGAGGAGAGGAGAGGAGAGGAGAGGAGAGGAGAGGAGAGGAGAGGAGAGGAGTTTGGGTGCCAAGCAATGAGTCCATTTTAAGAAGTACATATTTCCCAGGTATCATGCTAGGCATTGGTTAGTGACCACTATCACTGAAACAATGATTTCCTGATCATAACAATCAAAGGGTGAACTGAATAGGCTTTATACCAGGGCCTTTTTATTTTCTATTCTACATCCAGCAACACTTAACATAACATGAAAGCAATTAGAAGTCATACAAGCATTTATAATTCAGTGGTAACCAGAAGGAAAGCTTCAGGCTTATACTTGTGTGATCACTGATGTTGCCAGCAAGCCTCTGGGCAAAAACTTCGATGACCATTTTACAGAGGGAAAAGCTGGGCTAAGGAAAGCTATCTCCTGTCCTATGCTCCAGTAAGGCACTGTCTGTACCTAGAAGCTGCCTACAGGACATCAAGGAACAGTACAGTACACTCCTGGGGCTAAAAGGGTCCTTTTTGTCTCTCTTCCTAACAAAACATGCCGACACCAGGCCCAGGGCAAGAATGAATAAATACCAGTCTGAGCTCCCTGTTCCTGTCTCTCCACCCTCCATGGAGATTTACCTCCCATCACACGATTTCACTGAGGATAAACAAATGCAGACAAGATCCTGCTCTGCAAATCACCTGAATTTGATGCTGGTGTCCTTTTGTTTTCTCAGTCTTTGTGATTTCTGAGGAAACATCTCAGAGGAGTTATAACACTTAGTGTAGACATTAGACAGAGTTTGTTACAGGGTAAGTAAATCTGACTCAAGGGATAAGAGTGGGCAATAGTCCAAGGGACCACTGTACACCAGAACTGACAAAAGTTTATAATAGTCAGAGAGACCACTGTGCTAATCTACATTTATAGGCAGACTTCACAGTATTTCTAAAGTCTCCAAAACAGACAGCTTTCCTGAGAGAGTTTTCCCTTCTAGATGTTCAACACTTCCATTTGGTTTGACTCTTTTTTAAAAAAAAATTATTTTATCTATTTACATTCTAGATGTTGCCCTTCCTACTAGTTCCCCCTCCCACAACGCTTCATCCCATTCTCCTTCCCCTTTGCCTCTGACAGGGTACTCTCCCTCCCTAGGTTTTCCCCTTCCCTGTGGCCTCAAGTCTCTACAGGATTAGGTGCATCCTCTCCCACTGAGGCCAGACAACACAGTTCTCTGCTACATATGTGCCAGGGGCAGGGCGCAGTCAGATGAGCCTGTGTATGCTCTTTGATTGGTGGCTTAGTCCCTGGGAGCTCCCAGGGGTCCAGGATAGTTGACTCTGTTGGTCTTCCTATGGGGTCACCCTCTTTCTCAGCTTCTTTCAGACTTTCCCTAATTCAACTACAGGGGTCCCCATCTTCATTCCAATGGTTGTGTGTAAGTATCTGCATCTGCCTCAGTCAGCTGCTTGTAGGGGCTCTCAAAGGACAGCCATGGCAGGTTCCTGTCTGTAAGCACATTATAGCATCAGTAATAGTGTCAGTCTTTGGTGCCTCCATCCCCACCCCATGAGATGGATCCCAAGTTGGGATGGTCACTGGACCACCTTTCCTTCAGTCTGCTCTATTTTTGTCCCTGCATTTCTTTTAGGCAGGAACAATTCTGGGTCAGAAATTTTGATGGTGGGTTGATAACTCTGTCCCTCCACTTGGGGCCCTGTCTATTTACTGTAGGTGTCCTCTTTAGGTTCGCTCTCACCACTTGGTTTGACTCTTATAGTATAGAGCAATAGTATTGAAAAAGTGTAATATAAAAACAAAAACTAGGCCTTTAGGCCCAGGCTTGAGAATGTGACCTTTGTGACTCAATGCTCCAAGGTATGCTAATCATAAAACAGATAGCGACATTCCTCCACCCACCCACTTCCTGGGTTCAGGGAGAGTTTATTCAAAAAGGACCACCCTGACCATTCATGGAACCCCCTATGCAAATGTGCTATTGTTAGGGGCTCATAGAAACTGTCTTGAGAAATAACCCGCACAATTACCAGGTATTCCTTGTGACTCTTGTGACTTTGCACTTCCTCATGACTCTTAACTGGTATCTTTGGTATTTTCCAACAACACCCTCTCCACCCCCTTGAGCTGTAGTTTCTTACTTTAAATACCCCCTTACCCAGCTACTCCATTCGCCAAGGTCCTCTACCCCTGAGTGGTGTATGACTGTGGGCCTGAGAGCTCTCTTGAAATAACAGTCCTCTTGCAGTTTGCATCAAGACAGTTTCTCGTGAGTGATTTGGGGTGTCGTCTCTCCTGAGTCAGAATGTGGGGGAGTCCTCACGTTGTGGGTCTTTCAGTATATAAAGCCTCTTGCTAGACAGTCTTATGAGGTTAGGGTTACTAGAACCACATTATCCAGCTATCAATTAATAACTTCTAGATAATTCAGAACGTCTTGTCTCCTTTAGGGTCACAAATATGACTTAGGTCCATTCCTCTGGCTAATAATTAGAGTCCTGCCATTCCAGTTTTTGCTTTTATACGCTGTTGATTATGAAGCAAGGACTAGCTATAACATCCATCAAGTCTGCTAATATCCAACAAGCCATTCAACAATCTCACCAGATCAGGACATTCTCCATTAAATAGTCATTCTGGTCAAGTTTGGGATTGCAGTTTAAGTCTATAACACCAGCACTTAGGGGCACAAGTCAGTAAGATAAGGCTGACTTGTGCTACATAGAAAATACTAAGCCAGCCATGGCTACACAGCAAGGCATCCTTTAAAAACAAATGTCATTCTGGCCATTAGTTGCCTAGACAGCAATTAGGTTTCTATGGCAACTATGAAGAACAGGCTGTTCTAAAACTGAAAATGCCTCGAAATGGTCCTTGCTTTTGGTGCACCAACCTATCCCTTAAATTAAAGTACCTTCACTCTTTATGTTATCTGGTAGAGCATACTCAGTGAAGATGCAGACAATTTGAGAAAGACTGCTTAGAGCACAGACTAGTCTGTTCCTGGATGTGGGCCTTGTTTTTCTCACCAGATCACCTCAGATCTCCATTACAAAGGCACTAAAGATGAGGGGTTTCTATGGCAACCAAAAAGCAGAGGATGTTCTACCAACTGAAATGCTTCCACAAAGCTTTCTGTTCTCTTGCTTGTCCCTGAAAACAAAACACTTCACTCTGCAGACCACTTGAAACAGTACACTCATTAGAGAAACCAGACCAATGCAGGCAATCAGCAGAACACTGCTCAGATGATGGGAATAAAGCATGCTTTTGTGAGGAATTTTGTCAGCTATAAAAGTGAGACCTTATCAGTAAACAGAGTCTCTCGACTTCATCCAAGGGCATTTGGCATTTTCCTAACCCTCTGAAAAAGAACATATTATAAGGGTCCATGATTCCCCAAAGAATGATACCCCGGACTCAAAAAGTATGTAAACACACGGAGTGTTTTATTCTGCAAAAGTCCATCATGCTGGGGTCTCCCATAGACAACCAAGTGAGCTTGCAGGCCTGATTTAAAGAACATTAGGGAATTCTGGGGTAGGTGACCTCCATGTTAATCTGTTGGATCCATCTCTATGGACATGCCACTACCAGGGTGTAGGGGCTGGAAACTGGCTGGCGAGGTCTGGAAACTATTACTGAGGAAGTTGCTGAGGAAGTCTGGAAACTGCTGGGATCCATTGTCCTTGCCTCAGGCCAGGTGGCAGGGCAGCTTCTGAGGCCTGGACTTGCCTGGAACTGCCCAGTTCCTAGAAACAGAGATTTAGGCCTAGTCTCCTGAACTACCAATTTGAAGCCTGTCGTGGAGTCAGCCTAGCCTTCTTAATATAAGATATAAGTAACACTATGAAGTTAGCCACCTATGGTAAGAAAAAAATTAAAACAATCACCAGGCTGATCCAGGAACAATATAATTTGTCACTTAAGGAATTTCATAGTTATTTTAGGGGAGGAAGATAGGCCTGCAAGAGTATAATCAATTCCTAGATAGAAACCTAATCTTTAAGTATACATTCGCTTATCCTGAGAAATTTTTATCCTCCGTTATGTCTATATTCTCCCTTATGAGCATATCTCACTGACACACATATGGCCTGGGTAAACATCCACTCCTTCTCAATAGCAGGAATGGCTTACACAATGGGAGAATTTGGAAGGAGAATAAGAATGTACATCCCACTTCCTCTCTCTCTCTTCAAAATCCTTGGTAGCAACCTATGATGCAACACTTGTTCTGTCTGCCTGAAAACTTGGGCCATTTTTAAAAATTTTTTTTTCTTTCATGCATTTATTTACTTGGGGGGCTGGAGATTTGGATTGGCTGTTAAGACTCCTTGTTACTCTTGCAGAGTGTCAGGGATCAGTTCCCAGTCCTCACGTGAGGACTCACACATGCACCTCCAGGTTCCTCTTTTGACTTCTGCAGGCACTAGGCACACATGTATTATACATACATAAATGTGGATAAAAAATATATATATAAAGCAAAATAAATAAGCCTAAAATTTGTCTCTGTCTCTGTCTCTCTGTCTCTCTGTCTCTCTGTTTCTCTGTCTCTGTCTCTGTCTCTCTCTCTCTCTCTCTCTCTCTCTCTCTCTCTCTCTCTCTCTCTCTGTGTGTGTGTGTGTGTGTGTGTGTGTGCATGTAGGAGTCAGTTCTGTCCTTCCATCATCCCTAGGATTGAGCTCTGGTGATCAGGCTTGGCAGCAAGTACCTTCACAGGCAGTCATCTCACCAGCCATGAGTTGAGCCTTAATTAAAACATGCCAAAGTTCTACTTTTTCTGTGTCTCATTGATTCCCTATTACTATGGTAATTGTTTGCAATGTTGAGTCTTTGAGGATATCCTTAAAATACCTTTCTGCACTATTGATGAGCTCTAAGTCAGTACAAAAAAAAATAAGACAAAATAGCAACACATCAGGATGTTGGATAAACTGGCTTAGAAATTCTAGGACATGGGTTTTCTACTAATGAATTATAGTCCAGGAATTAACCCTGTATTAGAAAAGTCACACAGGAGAGTAGAGCTTGCCTCCAGGAAGTGTCTGACCCCAGGACTCAGGTGAGATCTCCATTTTCTCTCCAGCGACTCTCTAAGGTAGGTCCACTCAGGAGCACACAGGCCACAGAAGCAGCAGAGCAGCTGGGATACGGTCCTACAATCCTACATCAGCAGTCAGGAGGTGGGGTTGTTCCGCAGCCCTCTGTATACTGGTCTTGCCAGGAGAGAGCTGGTCTCCTAGCAGTGCTGACACAGGCTTATAGACTCACAGGAGGAACAAGCTCCAGCCAGAGACAGCAAGAAAACCTAACACCAGAGATTACCAGATGGTGAAAGGCAAATGCAAGAATCTTACCAACAGAAACCAAGACTGCTTAGCATCATCAGAACCCAGTACTCTCACCACAGGGAGTCCTGTATACCCCAACACACCAGAAAAACAAGATTTGGATTTAAAATCATATGATATGGTAGAGGATTTTAAGAAGGACATTAATAACTCCCTTTAAGAAATACAGGAGAACACAGCTAAAAAGGTAGAAGCCCTTAAAGAGGAAACACATAAATCCCTTAAAGAATTACAAGAAAACAACCAAACAGGTGAAGGAATTGAACAAAGCCATCCAGGATCTAAAATGGAAGTAGAAACAATAAAGAAATCACAAAGGGAGACAACTCTGGAGATAGAAAACCTAGAAAAGAAATCAGGAGCCATAGATGCAAGCATCACCAACAGAATACAAGAGATGGGAGAGAGAATCTCAGGTGCAGAAGATTCCATAGAAAACTTTGACACATCAGTCAAAGAAAATGCAAAAAGCAAAAAACTCCTAAGCGAAAACATGGAGGGAATCTAGGAGACAATGAGAAGACAAAACCTAAGGATAATAGGTATAGATGAGAATGAAGATTTTCAACTAAAAGGGCCAGTAAGTATCTTCAACAAAATTATACAAGAAAACTTCCCTAACCTAAACAAAGAGATGCCCATGAACATAAAAGAAGCATACAGAGCTCCAAATATTTTAGACCAGAAAAGAAATTCCTCCTGTCACATAATAATCAAAACACCAAATGCACTAAACAAAGAATATTAAAAGCAGTAAGGGGAAAAAGGTCAAGTAACATATAAAGGCAGACCTATCAGAATTACACCAGACTTCTCAACAGAGACTATGAAAGCCAGAAGATCCTGGACAGATGTCATACAGACACTAAGAGAACACAAATGCCAGCGCAGGATACCATACCCAGCAAAACTCTCAATTACCATACATGGAGAAACCAAAGTACTCCATGACAAAACCAAATTTACACAATATCTTTCCACAAATCCAGCCCTTCAAAGGATAATAAAGGGAAAACTCCAACACAAGGAGGGAAACTGTGCCATAGAAAAAGAAAGAAAGTAATCTTTCAACAAACCTAAAAGAAGATAGCCACATGAACAGAATCCCAACTAACAACAAAAATAACAGGAAGCAACAATTAATTTTCCTTAATATATCTTAATATCAATGGACGCAATTCCCCAATAAAAAGACATAGACTAACAGACTGGCTACACAAACAGGACCCAACATTCTGCTGCTTACAGGAAACCCACCTCAGGGACAAAGACAGACACTACCTCAGATTGAAAGGCTAGAAAAAAAATTTCCAAGTAAATGGTCCCAAGAAATAAGCTCGAGTAGTCATTCTAATGTGGAAAAAAATCGACTTTCAACCTAAAGTTATCAAAGAAGATAAGGAGGACACTTCATACTCATCAAAGGTAAAATCTACCAAGATGAACATCTATGCTCCAAATGCAAGGGCATCCACATTCATTAAAGAAACTTTACTAAAGCTCAAAGCACACATTGTACCTCACACAGTAATAGTGGGAGACTTCAACACCCTACTCTCATCAATGGACAGATCCTGGAAACAGAAACTAAACAGAGACAGTGAAACTAACAGAAGTTATGAAACAAATGGATTTAACAGATATCTATAGAACATTTTATCCTAAAACAAAAGAATATACCTTCTTCTCAGCACCTCAGGGTACCTTCTCTAAAATTGACCATATAATCGGTCACAAAACAGGCCTCAACAGATAAAAATATTGAAATAATAACATGCATCCTATCAGATCACCATGGGCTAAGGCTGATCTTCAATAACAACATAAACAATAGAAAGTCCACATACCTGGGGATCCATCCCATAATCAGCCACCAAACCCAGACACTATTGCACAATGCCAGAAAGATTTTGCTGAAGGGACCCTGTTATAGCTGTCTCGTATGAGGCTATGCCAGTGCCTGGCAAATACAGAAGTGGATGCTCATAAGATGGAACACAGGGCCCCCAATGGAGAAGCTAGAGAAAGCACCCAAGGAGATGAAGGGGTCTGCAACCCTATAGGTGGAACAACAATATGAAATAACCAGTACCACCAGAGCTCGTGTTTCTAGCTGCATATTTAGCAGAAGATGGCCTAGTCGGCCATCACTGGGAAAAGAGGCCCCTTGGTATTGCAAACTTTATATGCCCTAGTACAAGGCAACGCCAGGGCCAAGAAGCAGGAGTGGGTGGGTAGGGGAGCAGGGTGGGGGGGGAGGGTATAGGGGACTTTTGGGATAGCATTTGAAATGTATATAAAGAAAATATCTAGTAAAAAATAAATAAATGAAAAAATAATTAAAAAAAAGAAAGTCCACATACATGTGGAAGCTGAATAACTTTCTACTCAATGATAAATTTGTCAAGGAAGAAATAAAGAAATTAAAGACTTTTTAAAAGAGTTTAATGAAAATAAAGCCACAACTTATCCAAACTTATGAAAGCAGTCCTAAGACGAAAACTCGTATCTCTGAGTGCCTCCAAAAATAAACTGGAGAGAGCACACACTAGCAGCTTGACAGCACATGTAAAAGCTCTAGAACAAAAGAAAGCAAATTCACCCAAGAGGTGTAGATGGCAGGAAATAATCAAACTCAGGGCTGAAATCAACCAAGTGGAAACAAAAAGAACTATACAAAGAATCAACCAAACCAGGAGCTGTTTTTTTTTAGAAAATCAACAAGATAGATCAACCCTTAGCCAGACTAACTACAGGGCACAAGGACAGTATCCAAATTAACAAAATCAGAAATTAAAAGGGAGACATAACAACAGAACCTGAAGAAATCCAAAACATCATCAGATCCTACTACAAAAGCCTATACTCAACAAAACTGGAAAACCTGGATAAGATGGACAAGTTTCTAGACAGATACCAGGTACCAAAGTTAAATCAGGATCAGATTAATGATCTAAACAGTCCCATATCCCATAAAGAAATAGAAACAGTCGTTAATAGTCTCCCAACCAAAAAAAGCCCAGGACCAGATGGGTTTAGTGCAGAGTTCTATCAGACCTTCAAAGAAGACCTAATTCCAATATTCCTCAAACTATTCCACAAAATAGAATCAGAAGGTACTCTACCGAATTCATTCTATGAAGCCACAATTACTCTGATACGTAAACCACAGAAAGACCCAACAAAAATAGAGAACTTCAGACCAATTTCCCTTATGAATATCGACACAAAAATACTCAATAAAATTCTCACAAACCGAATCCAAGAACACATCAAAAAGATCATCCATCATGATCAAGTAGGCTTCATCCCAGCGAAATGTAATTGGCTATATAAACAAACTCAAAGACAAAAACCACACTATCATCTCATTAGATGCTGAAAAAACGTTTGACAAAATCCAACACCCCATCGTGATAAAAGTCTTGGAAAGATCAGGAATTCAAGGTCCATACCTAAACATAGTAAAAGCAATATACAGCAAACAAGTAGCCTACATCAAACTAAATGGAGAGAAACTAGAAGCAGTCCCACTAAAATCAGGGACTAGACAAAGCTGTCCACTCTCTCCCTACTTATTCAATACAGTACTTGAATTCCTAGCCAGACAATTAGACAACAAAAGTATATCAAAGGGATACAAATTGAAAAGGAAGAAGGCAAAATAGCACTATTTGCAGATGACATGATAGTATACATAAGTGACCCCAAAAATTCCACCAGAGAACTCCTAAACCTGATAGACAACTTCAGTGAAGTAGCTGGACATAAAATTAACTCAAACAAATTAGTGGCCTTTCTCTACACAAAGGATAAACAGGCTGAGAAAGAAATTAGGGAAACAACACCCTTCACAATAGTCACAAATAATATAAAATACCTTGATGTGACTCTAACTAATGAAGTGAAAGATCTGTATGATAAGAACTTCAAGTTCCTGAAGAAAGATATTGAAGAAGATCTCAGAAAATAGAAAGATCTCCCGTGTTCATGGATTGGCAGGATTAATATAGTAAAAATGGTTAGCTTGCCTAAAGCAATCTACAGATTCAATGCAATCCCCAATAAAATTCAAACTCAATTCTTCACCGAGTTAGAAAGGGCAATTTGCAGATTCATCTGGAATAACATAAAACCTAGGATAGCAAAAACTATTCTCAACAATAAAAGGACCTCTGGTGGAATCATCATCCCTGACCTAAAGCTGTACTACAAAGCAATTGCAATAAAAACTGCATGGTACTGGTATCATGACAGACAGGTAGATCAATGGAATAGAATTGAAGACCCAGAAATGAACCCAGATACCTATGGTCATTTGATCTTTGACAAAGGAGCTAAAACCATCCAGTGGAAAGAAGACAGCACTTTCAACAAATGGTGCTGGCTCAACTGGTTGTTAGTATGCTAAAGAATGAGAACTGATCCATTCTTTTGTTTTGTTTTGTTTTGTTTTGGAGACAAGGTTTCTCTGTGTAGCCCTAGCTGTCTTGGAACTCACTCTGTGGACCAAGCTGGCCTCGAACTCAGAAATCCACCTGCCTCTGCCTCCCAAGTGCTGGGATTAAAGGCGTGCACTACCACTGCCGAGCGAATTGATCCATTCTTATCTCCTTGTACAAAGCTCAAGTCTAAGTGGTTCAAGGAACTCCACATAAAACCAGAGACAGTGAAACATATAGAGGAAAAAGTGGGGAAGAACCTCAAATATATGGGCACAGGGGAAAAAATCCCTGAACAGAACATCAATGCCTTGTACTATAAGATCAAGAATCGACAAATGTGACCTCATAAAATTGCAAAGCTTCTGTAAGGCAAAGGACACTGTCAATAAGACAATAAGGCAACCAACAGATTGGGAAAAGATCTTTACCAATCTTAAATCTGATAGAGGGCTAATTTCCAATATATACAAAGAACTCAAGAAGTTAGACTCCAGAAAACCAAATAACCCGATTAAAAATGGGGTACAGAGCCGGGCATGGTGGCACACCCCTTTAATCCCAGCACTCGGGAGGCAGAGGCAGGCTGATTTCTGAGTTCGAGGCCAGCCTGGTCTACAAAATGAGTTCCAGGACAGCCAGGGCTATACAGAGAAACCCTGTCTCGAAAACTCAGGTGACAGCAGATACTGGCAAGGATGTGGAGAAAGAGAAACACTTTTCCATTGCTGGTGGGATTGCAAGCTGGTACAAACACTCTGGAAATCAGTCTGGTGGTTCCTGAGAAAATTAGACATAATACTAGCAGAAGATCCAGCAATAGCACTCCTGGGCATATACCCAGAAGATGTTCCAACTGGTAATAAGGACACAGGCTCCACTATGTTCATAGCAGCCTTATTTATAATAGCCAGAAGATGGAAAGAACCCAGATGTCCCTCAACAGAGGAATGGATACAGAAAATGTGGTACATTTACACAATAGAGTACTACTCAGCAATTAAAAACAATTAATTTATGAAATTCTTAGCCAAATGGATGGATCTGGAGGATATCATCCTGAGTGAGGTAACCCAATCACAAAAGAACACACATAATATGCACTCACTGATAAGTGGATATTAGCCCAGAAACTTAGAATACCCAAGATACAATTTGCAAAACACATGAAATTCAAGAAGAAGGAAGACCAAAGTGTGGATACTTCAGTCTTTCTCAGAATGGGGAAACAAAATTCTCATGGGAGGAGTTACAGAGACAAAGTTTGGAGCAGAGACTAAAGGAATGACCATCCAGAGACTGCCCCACCTGGGGATCCATCCCATAAACAACCACCAAACCCAGGCACTATTGAGGATGCCAACAAGTGCTTGTTGACAGGAGCCTGATATAGTTGTCTCCTGAGAGGTTATGCCAGTGCCTGACAAATATAGAAGTGGATGCTTACAGCCATCCATTTGATGGATCACAGGATCCCCAAGGAAGGAGCTAGAGAAAGTTCCCAAGGAGCTGAAGGGGTTTGCAGCCCCATAGGAGGAACAACAATATGAACTAACCAGTAACTCCAGAGCTCCCTGGGACTAAACCATCAACCAATGAAAACATATGGTGGGACTCATATCTCTAGCTCCATATGTAGCAGAGAATGGCCTTGTTGGTCACGAGTGGGAGGAGAGGCCCTTGGTCCTATGAAGACTCTATGCCTCAGTATAGGGGAATTGGCGCCAGGGACAGGAAGCAGGAGTGGGTGGGTTGGGAAGCAGGGTGAGAGAGGAGGGGATAGGGAAGTTTCGGAGGGGAAACTGGGAAAGGGGATAGCATTTGAAATGTAAATAAAGAAAATAATCTAATGAAAAGTAAAGCCGCGTATGTCAAGGAGTACAGTGCAAATCTATCTCTGTTGTGAACTGAAAATAACTGCCTATGCATGCCTAAGGTTGTCCCTGTTGCAGAAGCCAGTGTCCCTGAACACTGTCTTTGAAGAAACACTTCCTACAGACAAGAAAGTCCCTTTTCCTCTCTTGCATACCCACTGAGCAATCATGGCAGAGCATAGCATGCGTGGGCTGGTGAAGTTACTCTTCATTTCTTGAAACAAATGACTTGCAGACTCTTAGTCATATAGAGCAGGACTGGAATTGAGATCTAAAAACCAAAGAATGAATTGAAAGTCATATCGAATTGATTTCTTTCATGGAAATTCCTCCAAGAAAGAACTGATGAAATGATAATACCATATATATATTATAACCAAAAGTATAAGAAAGCCTTTCCAAGGCTTCAGTCAAAGAAAATCTATATTTTTGTTGCTAACAAATCCCAGAAAAAGGGAAAGCTCATCATATCCACAAATTTTGGATATCCATTTGTTTTCAACAAAATGTCCCCAAACAACAGCCATTTATTATCTCTTAGGGTTCTGTGTGATGAAGCCTTTGCTTTCTGAACTATGAACTCTCTTCAGACAGATACAGCCTAAGACATCATAGTGAGCTGTCACCTAAACAATGCATGCTTGCTGCTAAGCACGCAACTGTACACAAGGAAGTTGCTCAGTAGGTTCCCTGAAACACCTAGAGAGGAGCCTGGGCACTTTAAACTTCTGGAGTAAGTATATCAGGAATGGTAGTTGCTGGGGAGCTTAAACTCCGCCTTCCTGTTAAGTAAGAGTCTACGTTTCTAGCACGAAGCTAGACTTGAGGATTCTTCTTCTTGCTCTAGGGGAAATTTAAGGCTTGATGACAAAGAGATACCGCCTGAAGATAATGTTGCTTGTGTACTCTGAAACCTGTCAAGTTTATCGAAAGGATGAGTCTGCAGATGGCTGAGACTAAGTAGCTTTTGAGTGCTCAGAGAGCAAAAAGGAAGAGAGATTTTTCCCCAGATAGGAAAGTCTGATGGTCCTTCCAGTAATAGGGACCAATATGAATGTTTGAGGTGAGGTTTGGATGGACCACCTAACCTGGGCCACCACCCATGAGGTTTTCCAAATGGGACTGAGGAACAGAGGGCCATATTATATTCCCCTCTTCTTATGCTTTCTATGCATGATGCTCTGGCATCTGCAGTCTCAAGGACTGGAGAGGGACTGTCTGTCTCAGAATTCCCCAACCTGAGTAAACAACTCATCCAATCGTCATCACTCCTATCCAAATGGACCAGTGCAGAGCACCATTGCCATCCTCACTACACGGCTCCTCTACGGGACTCTTACACTCCTTACATAGAACTTACATATAGCAAGCCTTGGTACCACACAATTTGGGGATGTTCCTGGACTGTAGCGCCTGCGACTGAGAGGCACAGACTCTTCTCATGGCAGGGATCTCTTGACATATTTTGTAAGCTGTGCCTGAATAGTCATGAAAGAAAGCTACTCTGTGAAACAATGTCCCCAAGACAGGAAACCAGAAGGTTCTGAGACACCACAACATTAACCTAGCATTGTGGCTCACAATTCTAATCCCAGTACTCTGGATGTGAAGGCAGGAGGGCCAGAAATTCAAGACCATCCTCACCTATTATAGAAAGCTTGAGGTCTGCCTAGGTTGAATGTGATGCTGCCTTAAAAAGCCAAAAAAAATTAAATAAATAACAAACATGTATAATTCCTGTTAGTTTATGTATTTTTTTTACTTACGTATGTGTACCATCCATGTGCCCATGGAGGCCAGGTATTGGATTAACTGGAGCTGGAGTTACAGGTGGTTCTTAGCATCCCACTGTGGTTTGGGGTTCTCCCTTCTCCTCAAGGGTCACTGGCCACGGGTCCTCGAGGACAAAGGGAGCAGAAGTGATGAGCAGGGTTTGGAGGGCTGTGAGTATGATGGAAGGATTTCCAGAGATCGCTGCAGTGAGACAACAATATAGGGGCTTTTAGGGGTATGAGTGGAAAGGGATAACTGATCAGAGCATAGGGCCTAATTATCATCTGGGCAGGAAGCCAGAGCAGGACTTGTGTGCTGAGTTACGCAGGCTTGCAGAGAATTCTGCACAAGGTCACTTTTTCAGAAAGGCGAGGCGCCTGTGTTCAGGGATACTCTGTAGATAAGGTTAGGCAGAGCAAGGGAAGTTCTGCTGAGAAAGGGAGTCGTCCATTTTGTTTCAAGCATCGGAGAGCCATCCAGACAAAGGGGACTGTTACCTTAATAGCAGGGTTCTCGAACAGTTATTGCTGGGATCCAAACTCCAAACCTCAGGAAATGTAGTAGCAAGTGTTTTCAATCACCAAGCCATCTTCCCAGTTCTCCTATAAAAAAATAAAGCAAATGTAATGACCAATTGCCCATAAAACAAATCAAGAGGTTATAATCGTGGCATTCTTGCTAAGAGGAGAGAATTTAGAACAAATGGTTTTTTAGAAGACTAAAATACATAATAATAATTAAGGCTAAAATTTACTAGGAAGATATTAGTTGTGAATATGTAAATTACCCAGTCACATACTGAAAATATTTACAGAGGAAAACTTACAGAATGAGCAAGAAGAAATATAAACTTGTATATTAACAAATGTACAATGTTAACATATTTCTTACATCAAAGGATATTCATGTGGGAAAATATGGTATGTATTGAGAAAACTTCAGGAACACAGAATCAAGGTTATTAGAGACAGACATTCATAACTGTGCTACCTGATATCAGACAGTATATTTCGCTTCAGTTGAATTCAAAACACTTAGGGACTTTGGCTATATCATGGACCTAACTGTGCAGGCTGTAGTGACAGTGAAACACATTAATGTGTCCTATTAACATAAGCTAGTAAAATATATAATATATCACAGCATTTAAAACAAAATTGTTCTACTATAAATGTTTGGAATTTTATTGACAAATATGAAAAGATCTGGGCATTCAGGCACTTACCATGATTTAGTTTAGAATTTGATGAAAACTTAACACTGGTGATTCTGATGATATTAAAAGAAAACATGAGAATCTGTAACTATAGAAGTTTCTGAAGATTTTAAAGCATTATATACTCATATCAATAATAATGAAAGGAACAGAACACATATTCACAAGGAAAGTCAGAGAAGTAAGCAGAACATAAAGTAAGAGAACACAAACACAAAGACTAAAGGTGAACATGGATGTAAATAAACTCTGCAAACAACACTGCAGTCGTTTTATGCACAAAGGAAGAGATAAGCCATGGGTGGAATGTTATCCAAGCTGCCATCAACCATCAAATCGGGCAAAATATCTAAACCTAAATCATAAATAAGAGTCAACCAGAAATACAATAAATCCCCAAAGCTCTGGGAAAAGAAAGATATCTTCAAATTTGAGGGCTCTAACAACACAGAAAGGAATCTTGAAATTATGGAAAGAAGAAACATTGTATCCTCAAGTGTATCAAACTACTAACATCACCAACCTCTTGTCAGGACCACTACCTGGATGTAAATGTTTTTATCTCGAGGCTTGGGGGAATCTCAGGAATCATGAAAAAAGTGGTAAGGACTTCCTTCAGCAAAAAATGGGTAAGGACATTTCCCATCCAACATCTATGACACTGAATGGCCCAAAGGTGGCACTAAGATTCCTATGAAATAGAACAGAATGTGTGTTCATCTCTCTTGTTTCCTGATGACTCCAGGGGAAGAGCCATTTTTTTTTTCCTCTATCAAAAATCAGAGCACTTAGGATGGAAAGGAAGCAGGCACTGGCCTTGTGAAAAGATACAGTGCTGAAGTCTTGAGCAAGGTTTCCATTTGAACCTCTAGGTAAAGTCAGTATTTCCTTTTCCACCTCAGGCAGATGTGAAGAGACTGCCAGCATCAGATCTTTGTTTGCTTGATTTTGCCTATGTTTTTAACCAGGAATACTTTCCCTTTAGATCAGTGTTTCTTAATTTTCCTAATGCTGAGACCCTTTAATATACTTCCTCATGTTGTTGTGACCACAACCATAAAATTATTTTTGTTGTTACTTTATAGCTGTAATTTTGATACTATTATGAATTGTAATGTAAATATTTTTGGATATTTTTGACAAAGGGGTTGTGGTTCACAGGTTGAGAACCATTGCTTTAAACGGATGATTTGAGCAAGAGGAACTGACTAATGCCATTCACTGGCCAGTGCACAGTCATTCTAGAGAACAACATGAAAACATCTAGTAAAATTGATGTAATTTGATGTATGTAATTTGACTACAAAGTACATAACTAGCAGAGCAAGTTGAATAATAGCAACAGAGTATTCTGTTGAAAATTTATATTACCCAGCTATAATGATTATGGCAGTATAGTGGTCACATAAGAACAGAAGAACTGATTAATTATATCAGACAGAGAGCCCAGAAAAATAGACCCAGGAATATGCAATAAACTATTATTTTGATATAGGACCTTGCCATGTATCTCAGGATGGCCTCGAACTTGCCATTCTTTTTGTCTCAGCCTTCTGAGACAAAGCTTAAGCTCATAGGTGACTAGACCTGACTTCCCAAGTTATAATAAATTAAATCTTGGCAGGATTGCTGGACATACATAATTGGGTATGGATTGCCACTTTAATAAATAGTTCTGGAAAATTTGAATAGACCCATGCAAAAGAATGAAATGCCACTCACTAAAGGCAATGAATCAGAGACTGACATGCAATTTCTGAAAGAATAAAAGCTGTAGAAGAAAGTACAGAGGACAAGCCACTAAATGTTGGCATTGAAACCTAGCTTTAGTCTCAGCTGCCTGACATATAAACAGAAGCCAGGAATTGGATCTTTAAATGGTGCTTAATTCAGACAGCTGGCATCCCGGGAAGTGAGAGAAAACTCAGCCTTTCCAGTGCCTTCCTTCCTTATCATGTTTTAAGATAACAGGAACAATGGCAATAAATAAATCAGCAAATCATGCCAAAGCTCAGGCTTGTACCCCGGCCAGGCAGTTGGCCTTTTCTCAGGCATTCCTCTTTTCTTGCATTATTGCCTCTGTTTAGAAAGGAGAACTCTGCTTTGCCTCTTTAGCAGCTGTCTGTGTAGTGGGTTAGGATCTGCATACACCAAGGCCATTGAGTCCTGTATTGCTCCTGAGTCACTTTTTGGATGGCATGTAAACTTAAGGTTGACAAGTCTTTACTAGTGTACATTGTTCAGCTGCCTTCAGACTGTATATATAGATTCCTTCCCTACAGAATTAAGTTCTAATGTGTTCTTATAATATGAAAATAAGAAGTGTCCCTATTTTTCTCTACAATGTGAAATAAAAATGTGCTCTTAAAATATAGACTACAAATAACACCAAGGTTGTTTGACAAATCCTCAAGAAATTATATTGATATTCCTCGAGGAATGACTATATATATATATATATATATATGTACATATATATATATATATATATATATATATATATATATATATATATATTCTTAAAGGAAGTTAAGCCATTTGGGCTGATACTGTACCCCACAAGAACCATAGACTAACACCAATCCAGTATCAGGCACAATGAACCTACTTCCAAATGGTTGGTCAGGGTAGTCCATATGACAATATAGATTACTGATGTAGCCCTTAAATTGCATCTCAGGGTTGAGGCTAGCCTCTGAAGACATCACATATTTAAGACACAGGACTTGGATGGTTCAAGCTGGATTTGACCAGAAGGCATGTTTGCTGTAGTCTAGCTTCCATGGTTCTCGAAGACACTATGCAAACTGCTAAGGGAGGGAGGCAGTTAAAGTTTTACCCAGCTGAAACTCATATGAACCACAATTTACTGCTGTGACCAGACACCATGACCAAGGAAAGCCTTATAAAAGAGAACATTTAATTGGGGCTGGCTTACAGGTTCAGAGGTTCAGTCCATTACCATCAAAGCAGGAGTATGGCAGCATCCAGGCAGGCACAGAAGCTGAGAGTTCTATATCTTCATCTGAAGACTGCTAGCAGAATACTGACTTCCAGGCAGCTAGGAGGAGAAACGTATAACCCACACCCATAGTGACACACCTACTCCAACAGGGCCACACCTTCTAGTCCTGCCACTCCCTGGGCTGAGCATGTACAAACTATCACATCTATCTTTGGCACTGTGCTATACCAGCATAATCCCTTACTACATTCTGAATCTATCACAGATAAATGTAGCTACCACCCCTTATCAAGAAGTCACTCTTTATAGCAAATGGAGGCCATTGTAGAAATGTGGGTATCAACAGGTTGTGTGAAGACAAATCTCAAAACATCCATCTATATCACAGCTCCTGCTTCGATGGCTCAGGGAACATTGCAGAAGAGAGCATCCTTGGCAGTGACACTAATCTCCGCATTTCCACTGGGTTTGCAATAGTTCTTTTGGTGTACTTCTTTCTTAGATAAAGGTCATTTTAACAGATGCCCTTGGCATTTCCTACATTGAGACCTCTCACTATAAACTCTTCATCAAGTCCCTCTTGCAATGCAATAATGAAGGAGATTCTCATTTTCTGAGCATCTTCACTCACTTGCAGTTGGTGACCCACTCGTGCTACTGTGAGACTGAACTTGAACTAAAACTCCATTGGTCACCTGACCTCCTCTGTAGGTCTCCTCACAACAATGACAGTTGAAAATTATTAGCCAGTGGCCCCTCAAAGGCCGATATATTTCAGTTCCTTAAATTACCCCTGTGAAAACCTTTGAGTCTTTATTAATGACATAAAAATTGACTGTGATCCAGGGTCTCTCCTTGAGGAAATGTGTGCCACTATATCAGCCCAATACGGGAATTGACTAAGAAACCATGGTAGTTTTGTATTTAGATTAATTTTTTGTAAACTGTCGTAACACCTTTACACACACACACACACACACACACACACACGCGTGCACACACACACACACACACACACACCTTACCACCACCAACAACAACAGCAACAACAATAACAATTATTGTGTGTCTTTTCTTGTCTATGAAGAATATGTTATAAGACCTCCTCCCTCACAGTAGATGGACTCCCTGAAAGTACAGATAGTACTGAATCAATATAATGTGACTCTCCCTTTTATTTTCTACAATATTGCTACATGATATTATAGTTCATCTGCTTTTCTGTGTTTTAGGGCCAGATGGCCCCTTTGCCTTACTACCTTTATGCTTTGGTGCCATTATGAAGTGTTATTGTATTTCCACAGTCAACCTAATAAACTGGCTAGTTGCTAACTACTTAATGAGCAGAATAGGGGTGACTCACATTCTGCAGGACAAGGGAAGGCACTGTAACATACCATCTTGTTCTCAGGATAGCAAGTGATTTGAAACTCATGGAGTTTCAGTTTCTTGTTTTGTTTTTCTTCCAGATGACAGTTGCTCATGGGTGACTAGAACTCTAGAAAACAAAAACTATGGGTAGAAAAGGACTTCTATGTTACCCCGCCCCCATCAATAGTAGATTCCTCATGGGACTCCAAAGTCAGCCATGTTGGAATTTGTCCAGTGGCAGGATGAGATCTTCTATTTGCATTTCAGAAATCATAACAAAGAAGACCAATAGAGTGGTTGCAAGTCAAATACTCCATAGGTCACTACCCAGAAATTACTAATATTTTAGCTCTAGTTCAAAAGAATAATGCAAAACAACAATAACAGCAGCAGCAGCAACAACAACAACAACAACAACAATAAACCCTACCTTACATCTTCAAAGCACTCGAGTAGAAGTAGGGCACCTTCAGTCAGCAGGTGTAGGGCCAAATGCCCCCTCAGCCTTACTGCCTTCATCCTTCAGTGCCATTATTAAGTGCTGCAGTATTATGAAGTGGAAGCAGGTTCCTTCCAATCAGGTCTTCAGTTGATTGGATGTGGAGAGTAATTGGTTTTTATTCCTACATTAGTGTACTTTGTTACTACAATGAAATAAACACCTCAGGCAGGCTAATTTAAAAACAGAAAAAGGGTCTTTTGCTCAAAATTCTGGATGTTCAAGTCCAAGGTTAGGGAAAATATGAAGTTAAACACTGCTCTGGTCCCTAGTGAGGGTTTATCAATTGATGATGTCACAATGACAACATTGCAGGTAGGAGGAAGAGATCACACCATTCAGGAATGCTACTTGCTCTTAGAACAATGCACTCTCTCACTAGGAATGGTGGCCATTTGAAACTCAAAGCTCACCCCCAAGTGAAACGCCTCCTTCTACATGGCCACATCCCCTAATCCTTCCCAAATAGTTCCACCAACTGGGGACTAAATATTCAAATGTACAAGACTTATGGAGGGGGCTCATTCCAATCACCACAAGGAGTAATATTTACTCAACAGTTGATAATCATGTTTATGTTCATTAGACAACTTAGGTGCTAAGATAATGTTGATGTCCTGTGGTTAATTGTGTTCTCTTTTATGACTGATGGTGATTTTTCTGATGGATATCACACTTTTCCATGCTCTAGGCTTGGCTGGTGGGTATGCATATATGGTCTGATCTCCCACTGATGTTGTGAGGCAGATGAAGTCTGGAAATTTATCCAAGGTCAACTAGAGTTAAATGGCTTAAGACTGAGGCTCTGGCCCAAAGCTATATCTCCTCTTTATGCCACCATGGAATCTACTCTAAAGCCATAAGCCCAATTAAATTCTTTGTTTCATAAGTTGCTTTTGCCATGGTGTTTTATCACAGCAATGAAAATCCAATGATTACCCTTTAAAAACAATAGTTTCCTTTTTATTTTTCTTAGGTAAATATAATTTAGTTTATGACAAAGAGAGTGATAATTAGCTTCAAATAAAATATATATGGTTTTACTTATTAATCACCACCATCTGACAGGGTTCAACAAATGTCTTTCTTCATCTTAACAAAATATACTGCAAAGTAAATTGGTAGAAATTAATATTGTGAAAATGACCATTTGAACAAAAGCAATTACAAAATTAATGAAATCCTAATTATAATCATCACAAGAAATGGGAAAAAATCCTAAAATGTATATGGAAACATAAAAGACTCTCAATAGCCAAAGCAATCCCAAAACCCAAAAACAATGCTGTAGGGCTACTACAGAATTCAAGATATGTTACAGAGCCTTAGTAATGAAAATAGATTGGTAGTGGCACAAAAACAGACATGGAAAACAATGGAACAAAATCAAAGACCCAGACATGGCAACATACTGCTCCAACCATTTATATTGTACAAAGGTGCCAAAAGCATACACTGAATGAAAGAAAGCATAGTCAACAAGTGGGAAAATTGAATCACCACATCCATAAGAATGAAATTAGATATGTATCTATCACCTTGCACTAAACTAAAAGGATCAAAGACTTTAATTAAAGCCTGAAAGTGCTAGAAGAAAAAACAAAAACATCACCCTACAGAACACACACACACACACACAGAGAGAGAGAGAGAGAGAGAGAATATTTAAATGGAGTTATGACACTTGCTTTTGCTTGCCTCCAAGAGTCATAGACTCTCTGACCAAAAAAAAACAAAAAAACAAAACAAAAAAAAAAACAAAAAAAAACAGTGCCAGGCATAATGTTCTTTCAAGTTCTTGGTCAGGTGAGTAAAAAACTCCTCAGATTATATAAGCTATTGATGCTGGCCTTAGTTGCCTCCCAGAATCTGAAGGTAAATCCCCATTGTTGAAGACAACACATACTTCAGACATAAGACTCGGGATCCAAGCTGGGTTTGATTTAAAACCTCCTCCTGGAGGAGTAGCTTTTACAGTACCAGAAGGTTCTATGGAAACTGACAAACAAGAAAAGTAATCAATAGTCTTACCCAACTATGATGCCTATGAACACCGATGGCAAGCATGGCAAGATGTTTCCAAGGTGCAGTAGTAGCATGTATATCTTGGTGGTAATCATCAGTTCTCTAATCAGACTTGAGGAGTAGTCAACAGGAGGAGAATCATGCCTGCTACTGGAACCTAGCCACCCACTTGGGGCTAGGGAGCTCACAGATCTAGAGGAGAACCTACTAGCACAACTTTACTAGACAAGCACAATTCCTAACTATGGTCTACAACTCAGACCCACAGAGAAGAGATTTTTACCCAAGAAGCTCTTCTTTTCAACAGATGGAAACCATTATAAAAAGCTCCCTCTGGTCTAAATGAAGAAAACAACTGACCATTGAGTGCCCAGCTGTAACTAATACATCTACAGTATAACTCTATACCTACCTTAGTCAGGCTCAAGGAGAAGAAATATTGTAAGAGCTAGAGGACCAGGATGTCTGCTGGGAGGCTGTATACTCTATATAGGACAAAGATATCTCACACACGAAATCTAAACACTGTGTCTCTCTAAAGAAGACCTGCACAATGACAACACCAACTGATAGTCCAACACGGGTGGGGAAAATACCATAGGTCTCTTATTCCTATATTAAGAACTATAAACAAGAACTACTGAGAGTGGGAGAATTAGTCTTTTCCAAGAATGAGTCCTCTAATTGATTCTCCAATATCAAGTGGCCAACCCTAAAAACATACACTGAACAGACTCAGCAGGTTGCATTTATATGCCTATTCATTTATGTGATGGTTTGAACTGTGTATGATATAGTCCAATAAATATAATCCAGTAACTTTAAAATGATTAAATATCAATACACTGAAAAGTTATTAAACCTTTGATATGGAATCCTATCATATATTATAATATGATGACACTTGGAAATATAATACAAAATAAGCATGTCACAAAAGACAAATAGGCACTGCTCTAGGTATGTGACACACATAGGATGTTCAAATATGTAGAAACAAAATATGGAATGGTGGTTATCTTGAAGTTAGGAGAGGAGGGCAAAAAGAAAATTGTTTTATGTGTAAAAAGTTTAATTTTGCAAGACGCTAAATTTCCGAAAAATCTATTGACCCTTTTTGTGCCTATAGTAAGCACTATTACATTCTGTGTTAACAAATTGTACAGCTAAAAAATCTTAAGTGTTTTAACATGATGAAAGTCATGAGAAGTAACGCTCCAATAAGTAACTGGGTAAAAGTTTTGAAAATGTGATGTTTAAAAGAAGATATACCAATGCCAGACAAAAACATGAATACATGCTGTACATGATTAATGATCAGGAAAATGTAAATAAAAGGATAGAAAAAGTCTCTCTGCTCGCTCTTGAGAGTGGTCACAAGTGAAAAGAGTAACCATAACAAAGGTGGGCCAGGTGACAGAAGATAAAACTATCACACCGTCAGTGGAAAAAGAGCATTTATAGTCACTTTGGAAAACATGTTAACAATTTCTTATAATGTCTATATTTTAAATCTACATGTGACCATGCTTTTGCACTCCTAAGTATTTACCACACAGGAAGAAAGCATGTGTCCACAGAAAGATATAAAGCCAAATGTTCATAGCAGCTTTATTTACAAGAACCATAAATTGAAAATAAGGCAAAATTTCCTCAACAGATGGATGGGTAGAATAAATTGTAGCAGAGTTGACACTCCATATGTCCAGGTTCCACATCTGTGAATTCAACAAACTGTGAATCCAAACTATTTTTATAAACATACCATCTGTTCTAAGCATGTATTGGCTTTTCTTGTCTCTATTCACAAAGCAATATAATATAACAATTATTAGCATAGACTTGACATTATAAGTAATCTGGAGACAATTTAAAAAATAGAGGAGGATTTTAACATGTTGTATGCATGTGAGGCATATGAGCAGCCACAGATTTTATCATTTTCATCAGCTCTAGATTCAATTTCCCTCAGACACTGAGAGACAACAGTTTATGCACATACTGGAAAACAAGGTGCCATAAAAATAACAAACAACTACATACAAATACATATGTATATGTGTGCCTAAAATTCCATAGGCTGAATAAAAGAAGCCAAGTCAGTTAAAAAGTCACACTGAGAATAAGTGACTGATAAGCATTTATGCCTAAATGAGACATCTATATGATATATACCCAAACCCCAGGGAACATCAGGAGAGGCAGAAGAAATGTGGGGAAAGGTGCTATGAAATATTGTTATCCAGTTGTGGCACAACCACTGCACTCAGGAATCCCTAGTAGTCATTGATAGATATATACCAGCACAAGGCTGAACCCTTCAACATTTTGCCATAAGTAGAGAAAGTCCACACAAAGCCCTACCTCTTCCTGAGGAGCTCATAAACATAATGGTTGCTCTGGGATGGAGTGTCTTTTTCTCACAAACCCTGAAGGACAAATTGGAAAGAAGTTCGGAAGGAAAGAAAAAGGAATAATACAGGATAATGGGAAGTGAGGATAATCACAATAAATTGTACATATGTAAAAACCCAAAGTATTATAGCTGTATAAACTTTTATAAAATAAGTTCCTCATTGAAAAAAATTCAGCCTCTGTGTTTCCATTTATATAGAATTCCAGAAAAATGAAACATAATTTGTAATCATAGATCAGTGGCTTCATGGGGCTGAGCTGAGAAGGAGAACAATGTGAGTCTATGAATATAGAACTTAAAATGTCATATTCTGGGAGGATGAACTTGATGCTATTTATGGAAATCTTGTTGTTGGTATCCCCCACCGCACTGAAAAGAGAGGCTTCTCTGATAAAGGCTAAAGGTAGGCTTTATCTAGGGGGAAAAGCATAGATGTTTACAAGGCAGTTTGATGCCATGGCAATTTAAACAAACAACTGTAATAAGTTCCTCACTGGGAACCATGACATCCCCAACCACGGGATTTTGATGAGATTTACAGTTCCAGGTTTGAAATCCTTCCTGCTGAGCTTGCCTCAAACCTAACCATTTCAGTTGTGCTGCTGTTACACCAGTGCGCGCATTTTTACCTAGCAGGTTAATTAGTACTGTAGCTCTGAAGGTTCACAGGTAGGTTAGACTGCCGATCTATTTTCTCCCCTAGCAGCCTGTACAGCCCCTGACATAATGAAGGCTGGCTAACAGGAAGGATGCTTTAAGTTCATTTCCAGCTCTACTTTCTCTTGCAACTAAAGTAATGGGGCTTTATCATCTATTCTGTGGGCAACCAAGAGGAATGCAAAGAGACTTCCGTGGCCTTCCCGGTCAACAGCTCATAAGAGAGTATTCTATACCTGGCATTGGGATTTTTTTTAATAATTCAAGGCTGTTTAGAATCAGCATTATCCAGCCCTGAAGGATCTCTATCATGTCTTCTTTTTAACTTTTGTTTTAGTTAGCTTATAAAATAGTAGGTTTCCATATGTTTTTCATATACTGATCTTGTTGGTTAATGCTCCCAACGTCCCCTTCCCTTCACCCATACCCGATTAAACCTTTTCACGCCCATTATCTTCCCCTAATCTCATATAACTTATATTCTGGCATCCTTCCCTTGCCCCTTAAATCATACTCACCACAATATGGCCATTGTCTTCTTTCCTTGCTGCTAAAGGACTTCCAAGTTAACCACACAAATCTAAAGATTTAAAATTAGGGTGCATATATGAGAAAAAACATACATCTATTGGGGCCCATGGTTTCTCTCTCAGTATATTTTTTCCTGAACTCTGTCTATTTACCTGCAATTCACTTTTTAGCCACTGAATAAAATTTCACTGTGTATATGCACCACATTTTCTTTTTCCATTCATTATTTGATGGACATCAAGGCAGAATCCATTTCCTAGCTATATAAATATCTAGGAACATGGTTGAACACGTATCTCTGTCATAGGGTGTCAAACTCTTTGAATATATCAAGGAGTGGTATAACTGAATCATACAGTATTTCTATATCTAACTTTTTGAGCAACCCCGACACTGATTTTTATAATGGGTCTATATTAGTAACATTTTTGTTGCTGTGATAAATCATCATGACCAAAGCAACTTATAGAAGGAAACTTTTATTGGGTCTTACAGTTCCAGAGGGATTGGGATCCATGACCATCATAGCATGGGAGCATAGCAGCAGGCACGCATGCAAGCAAGGAGGTATGGTGCTGGAGCTGCAGCTGAGAGCTCACTTTTAGATCTTCAGACAGGAAGTGGAGAGCATAATGAGAGTGACATTTGAGTCCTTTGAAAGCCCAAGCCTACCCCTGGTGACACACTCCTCCAACCAGAGCTCAGCTAATCTTTCCCAATCAGTTCCAACGACTGGGAAACAACTATTCAAAGATAAGAGCCTGTGGGGACCATTCTCATTCAAAGCACCCAGTGGCTGTTCCTGTTTATACTCCCACCAACAGTGAATACGAGCGCCTTCTCCCCCACATCCTTACACCATCTTTTGTTATTTGATTTCTTGATGAATGCAAGTCTGTCTAGTGTGACACAGAACCTTAAAGTAGCTTTGTTCTGCCTTCTTCTGATGGTTAATAATGTTGGACAAGCCTGCCAAGAACACAATTGAGAAAAAATTGTCTCCTCACTAAATGTTGCTGAGAAAACTGGATAGTTACATACAAAATAATGAAATTCTTTTTGAGAATTTGGATCCCTAAATTGCACTATGCCCCCTCCCAAAAATTTAAAGTAGATTAAAGATAAAGTGCTAGGTGGTATATTTCACTGATAGATTGCTTGTTTAGCATATAGAAAGTATCACAAAACAGAAACACCAAACATAACAAAGAAGATATCAACTTAATACCTGACAATTTACAACTCATAGAAGAACATGTAGGATGTTCCTTAATATTGGCAGAAGTGGCACTAAAGTCATTGGCACAAACAAGCAAGAGTATACCAATAAAAAATCAAAGATAACCAATAAAATTAAAAACTGTACCTTTAAAATGAGAGAATATACTTGTAAATTCTATCTATAAGAATATACTTGTATATTGCTACTATATACAAGTATACACACACACACATGCATGCAACAAAAGCCAAATCACCTAATTTTACAATATATAAGCAAAAACTTTTAAGAGACATGTTTAACATCACCTAATTCTAAAATACGTAAGCAAAGAACCTTAAGAAATATTTTTTTCAAAAGGACATAGATATGGAAAGAAAGCATGTGAAAAAATATGCATCATCACTAAGAACCAAGAAAATGGTAATAAAAATCAAAACCAAATAACATCTCATATCTGCTTCTATAGCTAATGTCAAGAATTATATGTAATAAAGGTTTGCAAGGATGTGGTGAAAACAGAACCCTTCCAAACTGTTGATGGAAATGTAGATTTATCTGGACAGTATGTAAGCAATATGGGGCTTAATACATATTAAGTACAGAATTACTAGCAGTCCAATTCTCTATCCAAAAGATATGACATCACTAAATAACAAAAATGTCTGCACCCTCATGTTAATTACAGTACTAATGTAGTAACTCATGTAATGACAACGTGTATTTATAACATGTAATAATAATGTGATAGAGGGCAAGAGAGAAGCAAGCAGAAAGCAAGAGTAAGAGAGGGAGGCAAGAGAGTGAGGAGGGGGCAAGCAGCCCCTTTTATAGTAGGTCAGGCCTACCTGGCTGTTGCCAGGTAACTGTGGGGAGGAGCATACTTGACAGTTGCTCCACGTAACTGTAGGGTGGAGTTTAGACAGAATGTTAACATTCCCCTGTTTTGGTTTAATTAAAAAAGAAAAATTAAGCTGGGCAGTGGTGGCAAGCGCTTTTAATCCCAGTACTTGGGAGGCAGAGGCAGGCAGATTTCTGAGTTTGAGGCTAGCCTGGTCTACAGAGTGAGTTAAAAGAAAGCAGGGGCTACACAGAGAAACTCTGTCTGGAAAAACAAACAAACAAAAACAAAAACAAAAAAGGAAGGAAGGAAGGAAGGAAGGAAGGAAGGAAGGAAGGAAGGAAGGAAGGAAGGAAGGAAAGAAGGAAGAAAATAATAAAAATAAACAAAAATAAATGTGGTCATTTCATTGACCAACTTCTCATCAACTAGGGCTGGTAATATTACCAGGGGTGGTAGAAGGAGAAACTGATTAAAGAGTACAAAACTGCACCTATCCAAGATTAGCCTAACTATGCTAGACATAGCATTATTATACTGTAATTAAATCTCTGTGAGTTAATGGCCAACTTGATCTGCATAGAGTTTCTGGATAGTTAATAGTGAGACCCTGTCTCAAAAAAAAAAAAAAACAAACAAAAAAACAAAAAACAACAACTCCCCAAAAAGTCAAAAAACAAAACAAAAAAGCTTCAAAAATGTAGTATAATTTGGAAATTTGGTCAAAGTATACTTTCTCTCTCTCTCTCTCTCTCTCTCTCTCTCTCTGTCTCTCTCTCTCTCGCTCTCTCTCTCTTTCTATTAGATATTTTCTTTATATACATTTCAAATGCTATCCCGAAAGATCTCTATACCCTCCCCCCACCCTGCTCCCCTACCCACCCACTTCCACTTCTTGGCCTTGGCATTCCCCTATACTGCGGCACATAAAGTTTGCATGACCAAGGGGCCTCTCTTCCCAGTGATGGCCAACTAGTGGATGCTCACAGTCATCTATTAGATGGAACACAGGGCCCCCAATGGAGAAGCTAGAGAAAGTACCCAAGGAGCTGAAGGAGTCTGCAACCCTCTAGGTGGAACAACAATATGAACTAACCAGTACCCCCAGAGCTTATGTCTCTAGCTGCATATGTAGGTCAAAGTATATTTCAACTGTTCTCACAACCAAAACATGGTATATATGTATGTATGCATGTGTGTATGTATGTATGTGTGTGTGTGTGAAAAAATAAATGCTACCTTGTTTATTGATCATTTCTGTCTTACAGGTATATAAATTATTGTATATACATATGCATATCTTTTGTTTTATAAACATCCATTACGCTATATTTAAAGATTATAAATCAGGAAAATATATAAAATAAGAATTTACAGAATAAATGTGTGGGTTCATGATAATGGCACACAGATACAGCTACTATTTTTGCAATAGGTACAAACCATATTTTTCATGGGAAAAATAAGTAAATTAATTGTTTCAGGACTAGGCATATACAACAGTGGTAGAGCACTTGCCTAGAATGTATAAAGACCTGGGTTCAATCCCCCAAAGCACAGAAAATTAATAATGTAAACAGTTTGTGTGCATATTTGTTTTGTGTGTATGTGTGTGTTTCACTATAACTGAAACATGACATTGTATGTGCTATATTTTCTGGGTCTTAAATTCGATAACCACATATACACACACAGGTTCAGTTTCTTTTTCCTATTGGATAGATGCTGAACCTCTTATCTTTGGGTTTAGAGATTCCAAACATGATGGATGTAGAAGGATTTCTACCAGTGAATGAAATTTTTAAAAAATTCTGGCTCTGGGCTGGGCGTGGTGGCGCACACCTTTAATCCCAGCACTTGGGAGGCAGAGGCAAGCGAATTTCTGAGCTCGAGGCCAACCTGGTCTACAGAGTGAGTTCCAGGACAGTCAGAGCTATACAGAGAAACCCTGTCTAGAAAAAAAAATAATAAATTCTGGCTCACATAGTTAAGTCAGTGCTCCAGTTCCCTCCCAGGATTATCTGAGTGCTCACCTGAGACCTGTCGAGAGAAGATTATTTTTGCTCTTCTTAAATAGTCTGCCCCTAATTTTTGAGAAGGAAAACAGATCATAGTCCTTAAAATAATACACAAAACAGTATAGAGTGGAAGTGTATGGCCAGTTCTGTTTCCCAAATGTTACATATGCATTAAACACGTTTCTTTTGGTACTGCTGTCTTATATATTTATTGACTATCAACTTTCCCACTGTGTTCCAACATAGTGTCACTTACAGATATGATCCCTTCTAGGAAGCCCTCCACCAATACAAAATAGAATCCTTTATAAGGCTTCCCGCACATCCTCCCCACCCACTTTCTGATATCCGGTGTCCAGGATGCCAAGACTGCAGTGCTTGTACCAGTTTCCCTGAATCATGCTCTGAGCTCAGAGGCAGGCTGTTGCATAGCAACAGTGGTTCTGAGCGAAATAGAGCCCCAGGAGGACGAGTGACCGGATATGATGCAAGTGCTATTAGAAAAGCGAATAAAATCACCATATCCTGGCCCACATCTCTGGCGGAAGCCTCCTTACCCCACCAGAGACCAGGTCAGCATCCTGAACCCCAGGGAGCCTGTAGATTCTATGTAGAGGTCCCAATTCCTTGATAGAGAAATTACATGGAGGGATCAAGTGGTGATGTACTGTAGGAACACAGAAAAGCCAAGGAATCATCCTAAGGCAAAACAAAGTACTAAAGCATACTAAATGTACATGGAAACATGTAAATCTAGTCAGATGTTGTACTACGTAAAACATACAAATAAAAAGGTACACTATGTATCCCAGTCTGGCCTTATACTCAATATCCCCTTGCCTTGCCTCCCAGATGCAAGAATGGCAATCATGTGAACACATAGGCCAGAAGAGGGTGTTGGATCCTCGGGAAGTAGAGTTACAGATGGTTGTGAGCTCCCATGGTTCCTAGGTGTTGAAGCTAGAGGAAAGCACTAGAAACACAAGTCAGAAGACAGGTGAGGCCAAGGAATTCGTAGAAATACTCATCACCC
Source organism: Mus musculus (assembly GCF_000001635.26). Classification (NCBI taxonomy): domain Eukaryota; kingdom Metazoa; phylum Chordata; class Mammalia; order Rodentia; family Muridae; genus Mus; species Mus musculus. Next base: position 135,921,761 of record NC_000086.7, on the reverse strand, counting down.
CACCACTGAACTCACAGTTCTGCACTGTTTTAATTTGGTTTATCTGAATTGTTTTAGATAACTTGTTTATCTAAACAGAATATTAAAATATAAAAGAAAACACCTGAAGGTTCACAACAGAAACAAACACAATTAACAAGAGAGAGAGAGAGAGATGGGGAGGGGGCGGGGAGAAAACTATAGCAAGCACGGCGGAAACATGCACTGAGACATGGGGCGGGGGTGGGGCGTGGAGGAAGCAAATAAATATATGGTGGAGAGATGCGGCGCACTTTGTGAGCTATGAAGAGAGGTGGAACTAGAGACAGTGCTGAGGAACAGCCCGCCCGGAGAGGCCTCAGGGTATGGTGATGTCTGGACCCATTCTGTTGAAGACCACATCTGGGCCCATGGCCCTTCTGCAACAGGGGTCTATGTTGATGCTGCGGCTCATGTTATCACTGAAAGCTATGTGCATGTCCAGAGTCTCTACTTGAGCCTGAAGCCATGTTGATGTCAGAGGGCAGAACTGACCTGCCTTTGCCCTTCATTGTCCAGTGCATGGTTGGTGCCAGCAGTGATTTGGGTTTGGGAAAGCTGGTCCTACCCCTTGCTCGAGTGGTATGGGTGAGCTAGTCCTAGATGGCTGCAGCTTTCACCTGGCCACAGAGAGAGCTAGCTCCAGTGGTGTAGGCTGGTGGGCAGACCAACTTAACTACCACCCAGGCCTAGATCCAAGACTTTGAATAGGCCCACCCCAACATTTTCCTCATCTATGAGCTGCTGAAGTGCATGAGTTCTGCAGAGCCAAAGCTGCAGGATCTCCATGGCATAGGGCAACAACAGGATATCTGAGTGGCGTCTCAGACAAGGTTTAGCATTGATGCTGTACTAGAAACCAGAGGCCTTGAACTAGGCTAATGACTCATGCCAATGAACATTCCCAAGTAAAGCTGTTTGGGCAAACTACTGTGTGATCCACCACAACTTCCAGTGCTGCTATGGCAAACGAATATGTGATGGAGAGGCAGGAAAGACACAAGCAGAATGGTACAGCTGCTGCTGCTGCTGGAGGAGCAGATAGATCACTGACCAGAGGGCTCAGCAAGATGGTGTTTGCTTGTTTTCCCTTTTATTTTCTAATATTTATTTTGTTTTTTTTTAAATTTCCTTTTGTGTGAGTGTAATTACAAAGGTGGAGGGCAGATATGGAAGGACTAGGAAATGAGTGGGATTAGAGTGTATGACGTGAAAAATCACAAAGATTCAGTAAAAATTATGTTAAAAAAATAAGCTAGAAAGAAGATGTAAGATAAAATGCCAGAAGGAAAAAGAAAGAAAGAAAAATAGATAAAATCATACTTCCAAGTCAGTCCCCAAAGCAGCCCACTTCCTCTTCTCACCAACACTTGGTCCATGCACCTAACCCTGTGTGCTTAGAGCTCTGTGCTCTGGGAAAGTGCACTGTTTGTTGATCCCTACATACACCTTCCAATTTCCTCGGGATCCCCTTTACAGAAAAGGATAGTATTTGAACAGGCCTCGTACTCCACATGCATCCCGGGATGCAATGCCATCGTCATTACTATCCTATAAGGGAAGAACAGCAATCCCAACTTTTTTACAGATCAGAAAACTGTATCTTCAAGGATGTACGAACTATGCCTGCCTTTTCTCTAGAGTAATTCATGGGGGAAAAAAGCACAAAAATAAGATTCTGGGGGCTTGGGTTTTACTTTCAGTTTCTTCTATAGCCTCAAGGGCAGCATTTTCCTTAGCCAGTTGACAGTCCAGGTCTTCATTTACTAATCAGAGGTTCTTGCTTGAAAAAACAAAATGAAAGCCGGGCGTGGTGGCGCACGCCTTTAATCCCAGCACTCAGGAGGCAGAGGCAGGCGGATTTCTGAGTTCGAGGCCAGCCTGGTCTAAAAGTGAGCTCCAGGACAGCCAGGGCTATACAGAGAAACCCTGTCTCAAAAAAACCAAAAAAAAAAGAAAGAAAGAAAGAAAAAAGAAAAAAAAGAAAGAAAGAAAGAAAGAAAGAAAGAAAGAAAGAAAGAAAGAAAGAAAGAAAAAAGAATAAAAAGAAAAAAAATGAAACAAAACACGAGCAGGGGCTGGCAAGGAGAACTGAGCTGGCAGAAAGATTTGCTGTACAACACTGACTTCCTAAGTTCAAACCCCAGAACTCTTGTAAAAATAGAAAGCCACATTCTGTAGATCACATCTGTAACCTCAGCATGCCTGCAGTCGACTTGGAAACAGAGATAGGAGAAGAGGCCAGAATCTTGCATACGCAGCAGAACAGTGAAAGGAATGAAAAGAGAAACCCTACTTCAAGACAACGAAAGTGACTCCTCAACTCAAGATTGTTCTCTGACTTCCACATGCCACTCTGGCTTACTTATGCGCGTGTGCGCCGCGCCTCGGGCACACACACACACACACACACACACACACACACACACACACACACACCTAGCTCTCTCCCATCTTCTCCTCTAAGCCTTATGAGACTATTCTGTCTACTGCCACTGGGGTATTGAAAGTAGTCCATTTGTCTTTCATAAAAGATAATATTCATAGCTGAATCTTCTTTAGTAATAGGGACTATTTATTGAATCATTAATTTTCCCCATGAATACTATAAATATCCAACTATCCAGATTCTATTGAAAACATCTGGGAAAAATGAATTCAGAAATCACTTTGACAATGTTTCCATCCCTCACGTGTGAGATCCCTCCTGACCCATGTCCAGACATTTCTGCCCAGTCTCCTCTCCCTGTGCTGAATCACCCTCATATATACTCCTGTGTCCTTGGCGACTTTACAAATATTCTTATGATTGTCCCTGCAGGATCTCCTTTCCCTTTCCTCTCAGATCCAATCTCTGAACCACTGCTGGTCACCTTCTGACGACAAGAATCAGATTATTTCTTTGTCATCCATTAGCCCTCCATCCTCAAAATACAATGTGGCCCAAACCTATGATTCTCATGCCATTGCCACTTCATTCCAATTGATCTGCATATTGTCTGTCCTTCAGGCTTCAGGCACTGAGCTTGGCCTCCGGTTCACAGCCCACACACTGAGGGATACTGACAACATCATCTGTTCCTTCCTTGCCTTATCTTGCTACGCAGTAATCAGCCCAAATGCCACTTCAAGAAAGAACTGCATTGACAACCCCATGGAAGCAGCTTGCTTTTTGCTGCTATTTTTTTTTCTCAAAGCATAAGGGGAAATTAACCACTTGGAATAAAGGTGAAGTTAGGATGAGAAAGCATATTAAACAATAGGGAGGGAGTGGTAAAGTCTCGCCTGTATAAACTTGTATAAATCAAAGCTTTGTAATAACTGAGGACAATCTTCCTCAGATTGTCCATAACTCACTATCCCTAGACATGACAGACATGACACTGACTGCAAACACATAATAGACATATGGACAATTTCTTGCTTGCTATTATCTGTTCATATATTCTTTCTGTAGGTAGGATATCATGTCAATGTCCGAGGCATCATACTTATAGAGTAAAGGAGGCAGAGTGGGGTGAGATATTCATATTTCCTAGGAGCCTACTATAAGTCACACACTACATTTTTATTTGTTCAATTTTTTATTATTATTCAAGGCCTCAAAAAGATATTGGGGGATATAGCCATCTTTGCTTCCTTTCTACAGGCTCAGACTAATAGAAAACTCTAAGTAGGTATCAAATGGAACCCAGAGCCACCTTGAATGGAGTGATCCCTATTTTTAAGTACTCTCAGGCATGCATGCCTGCACACACACATGCACACACTCTTTTTTTTTTCGAGACAGGGTTTCTCTGTATAGCCCTGGCTGTCCTGGAACTCACTCTGTAGACCAGGCTGGCCTCGAACTCAGAAATCCGCCTGCCTCTGCCTCCCAAGTGCTAGGATTAAAGGTGTGCGCGCCACCACACCCAGCTGCACAGACTCTTATTTACTTTTGTTATTTATTTTTATTTTTGAAATTGTTTTTTAATTCTAACATTTCTACCTTTCCACTTTTATCAATTGTTATTATGTGTATATATGCATTTGTATATACTAATATACCCAAATATAACATGTGAGCCCATATAATATTACATGTATGACTGTTTTCAGAGCTGTTTGGCACTGAACAACACATATATTTTAATAGAAGTTAAGCTTTTATTTAAAATAATTCTCTGAGTCATACTGATATAATACAAAATAATTTACTTGTAAATAAATTAGACAAAATAATTTACTTGTAAATAAATTAGACAAAATTAGACAAATAAAATTAGACAAATTAGAAATTTCTACTGTATATTAAATAGCAAAGAAAGGAAAAGGTTAAAAGAATCCAAAAAGGCACTGAAAAACTATCATATGTAATAAGAAATGCAGGCAAGAAACGGAAATGGATGCTCATTCTGCATCAAATCCCATAGCAGAGTAACCATGGTAACCATGTTAGTCAAAGGCTAGGAGAAAGGAACAACAATTGCTGTTGATTTCTTTTATAATATGTGGTAGGGACTGCATCAAATTGAATTGACCACAGTAAGTAATCTCAAGTTGTTCAAGTGCTGCAGAAATATGAATTTTTGAAAGCCTCATTAATCTACATATACTTACCACACACACACACACACACACACACACACACACCCCACACGTTTTGCCACAAGCAAGGTATGAGAATTTTATCTTCTACAACCTTCAAACTGTTTGGTGTAATCAGTCTTTAATTTAACCATTTTTTTTAATTTAACCATTTTTATAAAGACACTGTCATTTTGTGATTTCCCCGTATCTCTTACCCAAGATCCTAGAACTTCATTAAAATCAGGTATTGGAAGTGTGTTAATAAAGAAAAATCCCATAATTCAACAGATTCCATTATGGCTATATTTAACTTTTCCCTTTTCCCTTCCCTTATTCTTCTCTCATACGTCAGCCTCTCTTCCCCTCCCTCCTCCAAGTTCCCCTACAAATGCTCCTCCGGCTTCCTTCAGGAAAGAGCAGTTCTCCCAGTGGTATCGTCAGAACACAGCAGAACAAGATGCAATAAGACTAGGCACAAACCCTCACATAAAGGCTGGAAGAAGCAACCCAGTAGAAGGAAAAGGGCCCCATCAGTAGGCAAGAGTCAGAGGCACCCCCCATTCCTCCTGTTAGGAGTTCAACAAAATCCCCAAACTAAATAACCACAGCCAGGATGCAGAGGGCCCAGCAGCACACCTATGCTGGCTCCATGATTTTCGCTTCAGTCTCTGTGAGCCTCTATGAGCCCTTCTTAGTTGATTCTGTGGGCTGTGTTCTCCTGGTGTCCTCGACTTCTATGGCCCCTACAATCCTTTCTCTCCCCTCTTCTTCAGGGTTCCAGAGCTCTAATATTTGGCTGTGGGTCTCTGTGTCTGTTCCCATCAGCAGCTGGAGGAATTCTGTCTGATGACAATTGGGTTAGACACTGATCTACGAGGACAGTATAATATAATAGTGGTGGTGGTGGTGATGTCAGTTGTGTTTGGTTCTACCCTAGGTGTCTGAGCCATCCAGCTTCCAGATCCTGGCTATCCAGGCAGTGTCTGGCATGGACTCCCTCTCATGATGTGAGTCTTAAGTTGGACTAGTCAGTTGGTGGCCATACCAACAAGTTCTGTGCCACTTTTATTCCAGCACATCATATAGGCAGAACAAACTGTAGGTCACAGGTTTTGTGGCAGGGGTCATGTTCCAGTCACACCATTGAGTAACTACCCTGGTTACAGAAGATGGCCGGTTCAGGCTCCATATCCTCCATTACTAGGGTCACCCTCATAGGTTCCAGGAAGTCTGTACTGTGCTAGGTTTCCTCTTCATACTCTCTCCCTCTGTCCCTCCCTTTCCCCGACCTGTTCCCTCCTGTTCCCATCCCCAACCACCCCCAGGGCACCCCCCAAATCTATTCTATTTCCCCTTCCCAAGGAGTTCCGCATGTGCCTCATAGACCTCTCCTCTTTACCTAACTTCTCGAGGTCTGTGAATTGCAATACAAACATCTTTTACTTACTAGCTGTCTTAGTTAGGATCTCCATTGCTGTGAAGAGACACCATAACCAAGGCAACATATATAAAGATAAACATTGAATTGGGGCAGGCTTACACTTTCAGAGGTTCAGTCCATTATCATCATGGTGGGATGCATGGCAGCATGCAGGCAGACATGTGCGAGAGAAGGAGCTGAGATTTCTACATCTTGATTAGAAGGCAAGTAGGAGACACTGTCTTCCAAGCAGCGAGGAGGAGGAGGATCTCATTGCCCACTACCAAAGGCTAAGCATATTCAAACCACTATACCAGCGAATATCCACATAAGTGAGTACATATCATGCTTGTCTTTCTGAGTATGGGGTGCCTTGCTCAGGATGATTTTTTTTTCTAGTTCCTTCAATTCGCCTACATATTTCATTATGTAACTTTTTTTTCCTAACAGCTGAATAATACATTGTGTATTGTGTAGATGAACACATTTTCTTTATCCATTCTTCTGTTGAGGGACATCTAGGTTGTTTTCAGTTTCTGGCTACAATGAATAAAGCCAGTATAAATATGAACAACTATACTTGTGGTATAGTGGAGCATCCTTTAGGCAGATGTCCAAGAATGGTGTAGCTGGATTTTGAGGTAGATCGAGTCTTAACTTTCTGAGGAACCACCATACTGACTTCCACAGTGGCTATATAAGTTTACACTCCCACCAGCAATGGAGGAGTATTCCCCTTGCTCCAATCTTCACCACCATGAGCTTTCACTTGTATTATTAATGTCATTTATGTTGTTGTGCTTTTGTCATTACCCATAAAGACAGATATAAAATGGAATCTCAAAGCTTTTTGGATTGGCATTTCCCTGATGGCTAAGGATGTTGAACATTTCTATAAGTGTTTCTCAGCCGTCTGAGATTCCTCTATTGAGTATTCTTTGTTTAAATCTTCACAGGACGAACATAACAAAAATGGCTATCCTACTAGAAGCAATCTACAAATTCAACACAATCCCCACCAAAATTCCAGCCAATTCTTTCAAACCTTGAAAGGAAAACACTCAGTTTTACATGGAAAAACAAAAAACCCAGGGTAGCTAAAACCAATCCTGTACAATAAAAGAACTTCTGGAGGTATCACCATCCCTGATTTCAAGCTGTACCTCAGAGCTATAGGAATAAAAACTGCATGATATTGACATAAAGACAACAGACACATTAAACAATGGAATCAAATAGACCCAGAAATAAACCTACACACCTATGGACACTAGATTTTTGACAAAGAAATCAGAACCATACAATGCAAAAAGGAAAGCATCTTCAACAAATGGTGCTTGCTGGTCTAACTGGTGATCTGCATGTAAAAGAATGAAAATTGACCCATCTCTATTGCCTTCCACAAAATTCATGTCCAAGTGGATAAAAAACCTCTACATACAGCCAGATACACTGAATCTAACCAAAGAGAAAGTGGGCAATAGCCTTGAATGCATTGACAAAGGAGACAACTTCCTGAACAGAACACCAACAGCACAGGCACTAAGAGCAACAATTAATAAATGTAATTTCAGGACACTAAAAAGCTTCTGTAAGCCAAAAGACACCATCAATAGGACAAAACAGCAACATACAAAATGGGAAAAGATTTTCACCAACCTTACATCTTGACAGAGGAGTAATACCCAAAAAATCAATAAAGAACTCAACAAACTAGACATAAAGGAACCATAAAATCTTATTTAAAATGGGAACATGTAAATTAAAAACTCCTTAACTATTTACTGATATTTTTTTCTTTTCTGGCGATGACATGTAGACTTGTCTCTAATATATATCCCTCTTGTTTCAGCATATTTCCCAATCACTTCCAAAAGACGGAAAAGTCAGACAAATGAGATGGCTGAACATGTAAAAATACTTGTTGCACAAGCCTACTGAATTAAGGATGATTTACAGATCCCATGGGATCCTCAAAGTTGTCTTCTGACTTGGCACAAGCTAGAGTCAAATGAAAGGAGGGAACCTCAACTGAGAAAATGCCTCCATAAGATCAAGTTGTAGGACATTTTCTTAATTAGCGTTAATCGATTACTAGGAAAGGCTCAGCCAATTGGGAAGCTCATGCAATGACACCAGTGGACGGTGTCAATTCTAGGCTAGTGGTCTTGGGTTCTGTGAGAAAGCAGGCTGAGCAAAGCATGAAGAGCACAGCAGTCAGCTGCAGCCCTCCCCTTCTGCATCAACTCCTGCTTCCAGGTTCCTGCCTTGTTTGGGTTCTTGTCCTGATTTCCTTTGATGCCATAGAAGCATAAGTCAAGTCAACAGTCTCCTTCTCAGCTTGCTTTGGTCATGGTGTTTCATCACTTCAGTAGAAACTCTAAGCCAACAGACATGCTTTCCGTCTCTGTCTCGGTTTCCCTCTTCCTCCCTCTTTCCCTCCTTCCTTCCATGCCCCTCTCTCACACACACACAGATATTACATAAAAACTCACACACACACACACACACACACACACACACACACACCAATCAGCCATCACATACCGTTTTCATCCTAGAATGAGGTCTCAGTCAGCAACTACTGCTTAAACATTTGTTTGGTAACAGCTCAATAAAAATGCAAAATGTTATTTCAATATACTGGCATTTATAAATCTCCAGAAAACATGAAATATTGAGAAATAATCCTTCCTTAGATGAGCAACATCTATACATTAAACACCATAAAACTTTGCTAAGAAAATGTAAAGAAGATCTGAGTAATTAAATGTATAAAGTATTTTAATGATTTAGGACGTTTAATTTCATCCTGATGTGGTCTCTTCAAACTGATTAATCTATTCACTTCAACTCCAACAATAATTTATGGTTTCTTATATCAGAAATTGACATGTTTATTGTAAAGTTCATGTGAAAATACAAAGGGCCTGAACTACAAAGCTACTTTTGAAAAACAATTAAGTTGAAGACCAAAGAATATTTGATTTCAAGCCTTCGTACAACCTACCACAATCCAAACAGTAGAGTCAGTTATCAGGCAATGCAGAGTGGGCTCAAAAACAGGAAAATAACAGGATTTATTTTCTGACAAAGGTGTAAACTAAGTTCAGTCATAAAGGATAGTCATTTCCATATGCTATACTAGGACTTGATATTTACGTACACAAATAGGAACTGTATTTCATCTATTATACCATATGCCAGAGTCAACTTAAAATGTATTATAGATAAAAATCTAAAACCTAAATCTGTAAAACTTCTAACATAAAACATAGTAAACATCTGTGTTTTTCAGTTAGGTGACAATTTATAGATGGGATACCAAAATCACAATTCATAGTTGAATCCATTAATAAACATAAAAGCAAATAAATGAATAAATTGAGGTGCTAGATAGTTTAGTGGTTAAGAGCACTTGCTCTTCTTCCAAAGGACCCCGAGTCACTTCCCAGTATCCACATGATCCAACAGTCTTTAATCCCAGGGACCCAGTAGTCACTACTGGCCTCCATAGGCAGTGCACACACACGTTGCAGATATATATGTGGGCAAAACACCCATACACGTAAAACTAAATAAAAATTTTAAATTAATATACTGGAACGCTCCAAACTCCAAAATGTCAGATATCCTGAAAGCACTGACTAGGAGAAAAATATGTAAATGGAAATTTGGGGGTGTAGGATCCCTGACACACTGGTGTCCCTTTTTTTGTGTGTGTTACCAAAGAATTCTTTATGTCACATGTTCAACATTCTTTCTTGTTTGGTTCTTCTTGAGGTTCTGGAGGGGGAAGAGCTTTGGAGGGGTACGACTTGGTCTTAGAGAGATATTTAGGATTGCTGTATAATAATAAAATGTCTACCTGTCTTAAGTCTAAGTCACTAAGCTTCAGTACATTACCTGCCTTCTATGAGTTCCTCTGCATTGAGAAACTGTTTAGCATCTCATCATAAAACAGCAGGGGATTAAGTGAAAAGATTTACTGTTGCTGCTCCTTTCTTGGGTGAATAAGCCAGAAGCCTCTCTGGCTAAGCTGGTTAACTCTTTGTGAACCAGAAAGGAAGGTAAGGAAAAGAACTGAAATGCTTTATACAGGCAAATATGCACAGACATGTATACATTCAAACATTTGTACACCCACACTGGCCTGGCCCAACCATTTGTCACAATCAAATCCACAAGTATTCATGCATGCTTACAATCATACAAATATAATTACATACGTACATATAGACAAACAAACATACACATTTGGATGGATGGATGGATGGGGCAAAGCTCTCCAAGGCAAACCATTCAATCAACAACTTTATTCCTTTTCTCTTGTCTTTTTATACCTTCTTAGGCAAAAAGTTTTTTAGAAAATTACTTCAGGACGGGCAGTGGTGGCGCACGCCTTGACTCCCAGCACTTGGGAGGCAGAGACAGGCAGATTTCTGAGTTTGTGGCCAGCCTGGTCTACAGAGTGAGTTCCAGGACAGCCAAATCTACACAGAGAAACCCTGCCTCAAAAACAAAACAAAAAAATTACCTCAGAGATAAAATGGGAGTTACAGAGGATGTTGATAATAAATTCAAAGCAGTGTTTCACTATAATATACTCACTATAAATTCATAGCAACAGCTTTTTACATGGCCTTGCCTTGTCATTTGCACACCTGTGACTTTATCCTTGGACCTAGATGTTTTTCCTTGAACACAGAATTGTCCCAAGTCTATTTCTCTTTTTAGTGTGATTATGAAAGCACATTGTATTTTTTATTATACAGCCTCTTCTTACCATTCTGAGGAATGGGCACATTCTATTCTTAATTCTGACTTTATTATATCTTTCTAGTAACTAAGACCACCTCTAAAACCTTTCTTCCTAAAATTATTTGAATCAAATCGTGAATTCTAAAGAATTATCTCAATTGTCTATATAACATCACTACAAGATAGTATATCTTTGTAGTTCTGCAGAGATCTGCTCAAAAGGGTGGGCTATTACTAACAGGAAAAACATATTGCTAGCAGAATCTTCACTAAAATGGACCTCCTGGGTTTTGCCTACTGGAGCAAATCCATCATAGATTTTAAATCCAAGATGGATCCATCTCACTCAGGAGGATAACCTGCTAGTTTTTAGCTTCTCCTAATGACAGCTCCAGACGTACCACCATGATAGACTTCCCAAGTAAATGGGGTCAAGAGACTATGAGATGAACCTTTTGATCCCATGAGTCAAAGTGAGTCCTCCCTTAAGTTGTCTATTCTGGTCTTAGAGATAATGACAGTAACTGACACAAGGAGAATGGGGACAGTTGGACACAAAGAAGGAGATTTGGGGATTTTAGTTTCCACACAGCTCAGGACTGGGTGGAAACTTTCTGTTTTAGAGCACCATGATTTTTTTTCTTGAATGTCCACCTGGATTTGAAATTTTGGACCAATATCTGCCTTTTATTCTAGATAAACAAGTTTGTGTGAACATGAGGAGAAGATGAGGTGTAAGAGGAAGTATTTTATTTTCCTTCCTTCTTTCCTCTCTCCCTTCCTTTCTTCCTTACACTGTCACCCCACCTCTGCTTCTGTTTCTCTCTGTCTGTCTGCCTCTGTCTCTCTGTCTGTCTGTCTGTCTGTCTGTCTCTCTCTCTCTCTGAGACCAATGGCAGAAATAGGTAGGCCAAACAAAACAGAATGGAGGATATTATGTCCTAGAAAATAATAATAATGATCTTTAAGTGTATGTGAGTATTTTAGTGGACATGGTAGACATGATCGAGTATAACTAAAGTAGGGGAAACTATTTACCGAAAGATCAAGGTTATACAGGACATATCAGCCTTTATTCTCCCATGAAGAAATACATAAACAAGTTATCCACAGATCAAAGTAACTCTGAAAGACTCAAAGCCCTGTTTGACAATCTGCATCAACACGGTAGAGAAAAACAAAAGCAGAGAAACCCAGGCTATCAATATTGTACAGGAGATGAGAGCTACCGTATTCCTTAGGAGTTTGCGTTCCCGTCACAGCTGCAACTCATTCCCTGGGTGGAAAGGGTTAAGAACAAAGGAAACACAGGCTATCAATATTGTCCAGGAGATGGAGAGCTAGTAAAAAAGCAGCCAGTGTTCAGCTTCATCAGTGCCACAGCAGCCACCACCTCCAACACACATGTTCTCTTGACCTCTCAGATGAGGTTTTGTTGTTGTTGTTGTTGTTGTTGTTGTTTTTAAATGAAGGCCTGATGGGGTCCAGCCTTCACACAGGATTGGAGTTCTCAACTGGAACTCCCTGGAAGCAGGGATATCTGGAAGGCGCTTAAGAAAACACAGGGGCAACTTTTTTGGGTACAAGCTGACAGGCAAGTTTCAAGTTTCGAGGTCTCTCTCTCTCTCTCTCTCTCTCTCTCTCTTTCTCTCTCTCTCTCTCTCTCTCTCTCTCTCTCTCTCTCTCTCTTTCTCTCTCTCTCTCGTACTTAAGCTCCATCCTCAGGCTGGAGGGTGTGTTCTCTCAAGTGCTCCCTTTCTTGCACTCACACATACTGCACACACACACCTCCATGCGTGTGCTCTCTTTCTCTCTCTCTCTCTCTCTCTCTCTCTCTCTCTCTCTCTCTCTCTCTCCCTCTCTCTCCCCCCCTTCTCTCTCTCTCACACACACACACTCCCTCACCTTTAACTTGCCTCAGCCTTTTCTTGTTCCTCCAAAAAGCAGGTAGAAAGAGACATTGTATAATTATTATCAAATGTGTCAAATTCAAAAGAATGATCACATCTCACAAAGAATTAAGAATTACCATTGTTCCCCAAAGTTTCAAGCTTCCCCTCTTCCCAGGCCCATGGCCAAATGAATAATTGCAAGCTTATCATTATTTTAACTTTTAACTCGTTATATCAGCGCTCGGAGCGCTGAGGTCAGCTACATGCGATTCCCTGCAAAGCTGCCAGGCAGTGGTCCGAAGACTCAGGTTACCCCTTAACTCAGCAGCTCCCCTAGCTTCTGCTTCTACACGTTGCACACACTGCCTGTCCTAAGAGTCCCAGGGTTTTAAATGAGTTTTTCTAGTATATCATTTTACGCATTCTATATCTTCTTTCAGGAGTTTAATCTTTGCTTGCATATCCATGCATATCCAAAGCAGACCAGGAACCACTCTCAAATATTGTGCAAAACTCATTTTATAACTTCAATAGCTTTTTCCTTTCTGAATTAAAGTATCCCATGTTTGTGTTTCCTTATTCCATTTTCCCCTTATTCCATGATTGTGTCTCATACTAATGATTTTTCATACTTCCAGTAATTGTCTTTACTTTCTAGTAATGGACCCTGTATAACTCTAGCATGAATACTTGTGGATTTGATTGTGACAGATGGTTGGGCCAGGCCAGTGTGGGTGTACAAATGTTTGAATGTATACATGTCTGTGCATATTTGCCTGTATAAAGCATTTCAGGTTCTGTTTCATTTTCATAATTTCTTCAAACTTTCTTTGCAAGTCAAACATTAATCCAAAACTACCATTGTGCAGCTATTGCATTGTTTCAAAAAATGAAAGTGCACACTATGCACCTGGGCCTCTAGAACTATGCTGTGCTGTGCTGTGCCCCTATGCCTCAATCATTACATCCAGGAACATCTAGTGACACAGAATTCACCAGAGCAGAAGGAGAAAGAAATAGGAAAGTCGGATGTAGTAGAATAATTATGCACACCAAGGCCAACTAAAAAGCAGTCATGTACAAATGAAATCACTACAGTCGTTGTCCATGGCTAAGGTCAGATGAAATGGGAACTACTTTTTTACAAATGAGCTGCCTGTGGGCTTCTGAAATGTCTCCATCCAGGCTTGTTGCAGGCAGTTCCTTATTTCTGATGGCAGGTCCCCTGGAGGGATGTGTCTCCTGCTTCTCAGGGTCCCAGGCACCATCCATGTCATGGTACACTGTCCCCAGCAAAGGCCCATACTGTGGATCTGAGTCTGCACTGTGTTCATTCATGTGCCATACATTACAACCAACACCACCATACGTTTGTTCACACCTTGGGCCCAGGAGCCTAGGTCTCTGTGTATGTGTGCCTTCACTTGGTATACCGAGAGTACTATGGAGAGCTAGTCATTACTCTGGACCATGGCTCCAAGACAATTGTACTTTGGTTCCACACCAAAGACATCACAGCTACTGGCACATTTCTGTAGCCAAGGACTCTGTGTGTGTACATGTTCCAAACATTATCTCAGCTGCCGTGAAGAGCCAGCCCACATTCAAGATGGACTGTATATAAGGTTATAGTGCATGCACCAGGTGAAAGCCACTGCCAGAATGAACTAGTTCACATGCTGGGCCCCACAGCCCAGTTCTCTCGGCATACTTGAGACATAGATCCCGCCACCACCCTAGAGGCATTATAGCTGTGCAAATCCCATTGTTCCTATACTCAACAGCTCTACTGCTTTATAAATGCCTGAAGCTCACATCCAGTTGTCAACTCAGTTGTCTGTGTTTCAGATACGAGTACCATTGCTTCTTCATATCTCAGAGCCATATTAGTCTAGACTTCAGTTCCCAGATCTATAGCGACTTTATGGATATCACGTATCAGACATTAATTCCCCTTTCCCCCATTAGTGACTTCACAAGCAAGGATCACATCAGCTACCACTTCCACACTAGAATAAAGGTACACAAAAGCAGAACCTTAAGGTTTAAATGACTCTTACCACTCATACGGATCTTACTGAGGATTTCTACAATCTTTGTCAACACCAACCGCAGCTATACAACTATATGGAGACTTTACTCCTGTACCTGTACAATGTCATAAACGCTGTATACCACCTAGCCAGCATACTTGCACCTCCATGTGGAAAGTAAGGTGCTTTCCAGCCAAAGACATCTTATAAATATATTGGAAGATGTAAAGATCCTAAGAAATTTATAAACATTGGCATAAGAAACTCGAAAAATCAAAGATACATCATCAAATAAACAATTACAACAACCATAAATTATTTGACTAAGAATTTAGTGAAGACTTAAATTATAAAACACACACACATACACAAACACACACACGCACACGCGCACACGCACACACACACACACACACACACACACACACACACCCACAAACAGAACCTTGAACACAGTTAATAAGCCTCAGATATCTATGGTGAGAATCAGCACTGGAACTCATCAAGCAGAAAAAAAAATACATAAACCTGAAAGCAAGTTATATGAAAATACACAGTTGACAATAAATGAATTAAAAGGCACAAGAAGGGGCTGGAGAGATGGCTCAGAAGTTAAGAGCACTGACTGCTCTTCCAGAGGTCCTGATTTCAATTCCCAGCAACCACATGGTGGCTCACAACCACCTGTAATGAGATCTGACACACCCTCTTCTGGTGTGTCTGAAGACAACTACAGTGTACTTATGTATAATAATAAATCTTTAAAAAAGAAAAGACATAAGAAAGCCATAGCTGTCCTTTGTGAGGCTATGCCGGGACCTAGAAAACACAGAAGTAGATGCTAACAATCACATATTGGATGGATCACAGGGCCCCCAATGGAGGAGCTAGAGAAAGTATCCAAGGAGCTAAAGGGGTCTGCAACCCTATAGGTGGAACAACATTATGAACTAACCAGTACCCCAGAGCTCTTGACTCTAGCTGCATATGTATCAAAAGATGGCCTAGTCGGCCATCACTGGAAAGAGAGGCCCATTGGTCTTGCAAACTTTATATGTCCCAGTACAGAGGAACACCAGGGCCAAGAAGTGGGAGTGGGTGGGTAGGGGACTGAGGGAGGAGAGTATGGGGGACTTTTGGGATAGCATTGGAAATGTAAATGAAGAAAATACTTAATTAAATAAATCTAAAAAATTAAAAATAAAAAAATGACACTACTGCTAATATTTAAATTACAGAAGCTAAAATAAGAGAAATAGCTACAATCCAGTAAGAGAAATAATACCTGTGAAGATAATTACTCAGGTATTAGAAAGTCAACGGTCTCCAGTAGATCCACAAAAGAATAAGAAAATAGAGAACAATCAAAAACTAATACAGAGTGAGAAACTAGAAAAGAACAAGAGAAAAGAAATATATGTGAGGGAATTAAAACAACCAGTAGACTTCTACAAAAAGTGATATTCCAGGAACAAGTGTGATAATGTACTCAAACTTCATAAATTCTTCATCGAGCAAGGGCAAATTCAGCTGTTAAAAAAAGAGAGTTTTTTTTAGACATACGAAAGCTTATGAGTTCATCACCACTTGATCTAATTTGTGAAAACTACTGAAGTTTGCTCATTTTCAAAGAAAAAATTTAATCTGTAAAATGAAAAGATAAAACTCATTGGTAACAATTACATATATTTAATTAGAACTTTACAACACTGCTATAGTAGTACATAAATCACTTAAACCTTTAATAAGAAAATTAAAAGACAAAACTATTAAAAATTAATAATATCTGCAATAATTTGTTGGAGGTATACAATACTAAAAGATAAATTTTTACATCAAAATATACATTATGTGTGGGTTAAAATAAAAGCCTAAGACTTTTTGTTTATATTTCATTGTTTTATTTTATGTGTATGAGTGTTCTGAATACCATGGGCTTGCCTGATGTCCAAGGAAGCCAGAAGAAGGTGTCATATCCCTTGGGACTAGAGTTACAGATGATTGTGAGCCACTGTGCAGACACTGGAAAGGAACCCAGGCCTCTGGCCAGAGATGCACACGCTCTTAGCCACTGAACCGTTTCTCAAGCTCCAGCTAAAAGATCCTTATGTAAATGTCATAATAATCCAAGGCAAACAACTTCTATTAGGGGAACAAAAGGTTAAAAATAAAGAGTCAAAAAATCCAGCAACAAAAACATTTAATTGAAGAAAATCATGAAGATATGAAGAAAAGCTTTGATCTGGCCAGCTGTTACATTTGTCCCCAAAGCAACTCAATAATGCTGGATAAGGTACTTCTCCGAGCCTGACCCCTGAGTATAGAAGATCTGATTAATACCACCAGCAGATACAGGATTCTCCCTTTTATAAGGGGAGAGTGCGTGCGTGTGTGTGTGTGTGTGTGTGTGTGTGTTTGTGTAAGTTATAAACTTTATGTGTGTGGGGGGGGTGCACAGAGAATAAAGAATTCACAATTGGGGTACTTGAAAGCCATTTCCTCCCTGACTTTTAGAATGTTTGTCATAAATGGGTAGCTAGCAGTGCTTTGCTGAATTCCCGTGGGGATCTTTCTGCATGTCTCTAGAGTTTCTCTCTGGTATCACTGTCCAAATGCTTTGTCTCCTTAAACTCTTATCTGTTCCTCTTCAATCCAGGAAGCTTGCTTGGCTTTGTGTGAAATCTAATTCCCTGCATGTGTACCATACTTAATAGCAAAGGCCTGCAGATAACTAAAAGATAGTGCTAGGTTTTGAACATATACAAAACTTCTGATTGGGATGTCACAACATAGGAAAAATAAGTGTAAGAAGTTTGATGTGACACAAATTGGATATTGGATCTTAGCGAAGCTTAAGGGGAACCAGTGTCTAGTTTGTGGCTCACATCTACCACCCAACACATGCATTCTGACTGTAAGGGACTTTGCCCAACCTCCAGCTTAACCTATATATGACCCTATAAATAAATTATTAGATGTTAGTTACTGTTGCTCATTTGAACTTTAAAATGATTGTATTTGTCTATAGCACGATTAATAATGTATGAAAGTATCTGGACTTTGGGCATGGAAGCAGGCAGCCTAACTGCATATCTTCACATCTCCTCTCCTTCCAATCCAATCCCCCAGTCTCACTCCCAACTCTGAAGCACTGCCTGCTGTAGCCAGCCCCTCGTCTTTGCTCCCATCTGACAGATCCTGCAACCTTCTTCTCCTCTCATCCTGTTATCCCAACCCCCAATTCTGGCAGAAATAACCCTGGAACCTACCAGGCGAGCCTGCCAGAGAAGCAAGTAGGCCAATGAAGCAGAAAGGTGAGCTTCAAGTCTTCACTCTCTCTATTCTCCTCCAAATTCAAGCCCCAATTCTCATCCTCAGCCCTGTTGTGGTCTCTGCACTCTTTGTCCCAATTCCCAGGGAACGAAACAGATTCTGGTGGCACGCCCTGTTGTCTTCCTCAGGTAGACCTCTCAGACTCCCCCACCTAGCCCATCCCCATTCCTACGTGTTAGGTCCCAACATCTGGAAACACATTTTACCAGAAATCCCAGTGGCCACACCTATCAGGATCCCAGAAGAACTCCCTACCAGGCAAAACACAGTGCCCACACTCCTAAAAGCCAGTGAAGTTAACAGAAACCAAGAAACAAAACACCCACCACCCAAAAGGACAAGGCCAGATATCAGCACCTAGAGTTAGAATCATCCCAAACCCAGATGCCTAGATGCTAGCATGAAAACACATATAACAGCCAGGACAATATGTCTCCACTAGAGCCCAGAAACCCTCCTACAGTATGAGAAATTTGACATAGCTGAAGCACAAGACAAGGACCTTAAAATAGCTTTTATGAAGATGGGAGAGTCCCTTAAGGAGGAAACTAGTAAATTCCTTAAAGAAATCTATGAAAACACAAATAAACACTGGAAGGAAATGACTAAAACAGTTAAGACTTGAAGGTTTGGAAACAGAACAAATAAAGAAAACTAAAACTGAGGGAAACCTGAAAATAAAAAAAGAAACTTAAGAATACAGTCAGGAACCTCAGAGGCAATCCTCACCAGCAGAATACAAGAGATGAAAGAGAAAGACATTAAAAGGACAGCAGAAGAAGTGCATATGCCTTGGTCAAAGAATAAATCCTGGTATAAAACATCCAGGAAATCTGGGAAGCTATGAAAGGTCCAAATCTAAGAACATAGGAACAAAGGAAGAAAAAAACCCAGGTCAAAGGCTGAAAAAATATTTTCAACAAAATCATAGAAGGAAATTTCTCTAACCTAAAGAAGGGGATGCCTTTCAAAATACAAGAAGCATTATACAGCAGCAAATACACTGGGCCATGAAAGGAATTCTCCTTACCTCACAATAATAATAACACCAAACATACAGGATGAAAAAAGAATATTAAAAGCTCCAAGGGGAAAAGGCCAAGTAACATATAAAGGCAGGCCTATCAGAATTACACCAGACTTCTCACCAGTGAACAGCCTGAGCAGATGTTCACACAAAATCATGTTCATACTTTTTACCCATTCTAGAAGATTAAATGGCTAGCTGGTATATCCTTATTACTTAATTTTTACCTTCCACAAACCTCAGTTTTAAATTCACAAACCTTTTTTATCATGAAGAACACCTTTCTTTTCAATGCTATGTTATTAAATCTGCATTCCTTCAGCCAATCTTTCTCAATCTATCAAGTGTGGACAACAAGCATTGTATCAGGCATGTGAAAATATCTATTCTTATTTTTATGTATTCTTCTCTCATACAATACATTCTGACTGCAATTTCCTCTCCCTTTAACCCTCTCAGTCCCTCCCCCTTGCCCCTCTCCTTTATCACAGGTCCTCTGTTACCCTTCAGGGATCTCAACCGAGCATGGCAGAACAATTTACAATAAGATAAGTTACAGTATTAGCCTGGATGTAGCAACCCAGTAGGAGGGAAAGAATTCCAAAAGCAAGTGAAAGAGTCAGAGACACACTCTGACTCCCACTGTTAGGAGTCCCACAAGAACACCAAGCCAAGAACCATAACGTGCAGGGGACCTGGTACAGATCCATGCAGGCTTCATGTTTGCTGCTTCAGTCTCTGTGAGCTCCTGTGAGCCCTGCTTAGTTGATTCTGTGGACCTCGTTCTCCGAGTGTTTTTGGCACCATCTATTCTTATCTTTCATTCTGTATATGTGCATGTGTCCATATGGGAGGTATATACACTTGAGTAGATGTACCCACAGGAGGCTAGAAGAGGGCATCAGATGCTCTGGGGCTGGAGAAACAGGTTCATGAGCCATATGAACTGGGTACTAGAAAATAAACTTCAGTTCTCTGTAAAAGCAGTATATATACATACTATTGACTGCTGAGTCATCTCTCCAGTCCCATACTGTTACCACTCTAGTTGGTAGCATAACCGTGTGAGACTGGAGCCTAAGATGAGGCAGATGAAAGTCTCATGCAATAGCCAACTTTATTCAGGGCATCAGACAATTTATATTCTGAGGGTATTTTGAGGGCCAGGCAAGGTCATGAGCAAGATCACATGGAGTTCAGGCTGTATACAGTCACAAGAGCAACCCATGCTTGGAAACATCTGAATAAAAGAGTAGATGACGGGTCATCTGAAGCAAACTCGCTCCTATTTCCTACACCTGGCAGGAGAACCAAAGCGCATTCCAGGAACAACCCACACTATCGAGAATTAGACGTTACAATTCTTTTGCTTGGAGTTTTCTCACGAGCTCTCAGCAATCTCATACAGAATCATTTATGGACCATGTTCCAACATCATATATTGGACAGTTTTTAGAATCAGGAACAGAAAAAAAAAATCTCATAATTAAATTATATATGGTTTTCAACATCATTTTTGTTTTGCCAAATGTTTTAAATGATATAATTGTGGAAAGGGAGAGCTACAGCCCTCTGTCTGTCTGTCTGTCTGTCTTCCTTTAAGTTAAGTGAGATCAAGATCCCACTAAAGAAGACAATAACTGGCTAGATATGTGCCTCGGTGGTAGAATGCTTGCCTAAATAGTCATGACCTTGGGTTCAGTATGAAGAACAAAAGGACTTATCAACTAAGAACAATACCACCTAGTTCTGACTGTCAGTCAGAAGAAGCACTTTGTTTTGTACTAGAACAAGCTATGAGACAGAATAATAAAACCAATATAGGTATATAATTTAATGGAATAAAATATAAAGCCCAAAGAGACAAAAATAATTGTTCTATTTAGAAAATGATTCTTTATTGCTTTGACCATGTTACTCATTCTCTTTGAGGCCCAGTTCTTTATCTTTTGATTAAAATATTTTTAAATGCTTATAATGATATGTTACTTTTTCCAATTACTGAGTAAAGACAGTTTCTTTTTCTTAGTTTAGTAGTAGTAGTAGAATGTGTGTGTGTGTGTGTGTGATGTGATGAGATGTGTGTATAAGTGTGGGCACATGTGTGCCAGGTATGTGAGTATAAGCTCTTTCCCTAACAGGTTCCAGGAATTCAACTTTGGTCACCAGTCTTTCAAAGTGTTTTCACGGGATGATCCATGTAGCCAATTCAAGAAAATACTTTTTAAATTCTATTTTCATTAAACAATTTCTTTGACAATGTCTTATATGGATATAAGAAACTCGTTACTCTTACCCTCACATTCCATTGTTCTCCTACCATCAGTTCCCCTCCCTTCCCTACAAGTCTCCTTTTCACATTCATGTCATTTGGTTTGGTTTTGTCACTCACTGAGTTTAACCAGACTTGATTACATGAACATGGTTTCAGAGGTGCTCACTGGAACTTGATGGGCATATCTCTGAGTATCCAACTGAAGGCAATGCTGCTCCTCTCCCACAATCAGCTAGTAGCCAATAGTTCAGCAATTGGAACTCCACCCCCACAAGCCCTTCCCTGTAACACAGGATTGATTACTGCCAGCCCCATTCTTTTTTTGTTTGTTTTTCGAGACAGGGTTTCTCTGTATAGCCCTGGCTGTCCTGGAACTCACTCTGTAGAGCAGGCTGGCCTCGAACTCAGAAATCCGCCTTCCTCTGCCTCCCAAGTGCTGGGATTAAATGCGTGTGCCACCATTGCCCAGCCTGCCAGCCCCATTCTTATGGCTGAATCATGCCCAGAAGATACCATTTCACAGTCTGTCTCTCTGTCTTCTGGCTATTACATTTTTGTCCCTTCTTCCACACTATTCTCTGAGCCTTCGAAGAGATACTATAAATATCCCATTTCAGGCTGAGCACTCAACTGTCACTTATTCCCATCACCTTGAGCAGCCATGAGGCTGCATTTACTGCCATTCTGTAAAGCATAGGCTGAGAATAGCATTTGTCTATGGGTATAATCATAGATATTTAGAAGGTAATTTGAGGCATACCAATTTAGGTTTTATAACAATAGTAAGTTCCCTCCCAAAGCCCAAGACCTCCTCAGCTATGGGACTGTATTGAGTTTACAGTACAAGGAATTCATTCTCTCCTCTGGCACAGGCCTCAAATTCAATTAGAGACCGGTTGGTTTATTTTTATTTTTTGAGGTTGTGTTACTATGCTATCAGTGGGCACATCTTTCTTGGTAGGTTGCCATTGAAGTTTATATGGCTCACAGCTGATTAAAAGCACTGATACTTTTCTCCTTAACAGCCCAAATAGAACCTCTGGCACTGAAATCTAGCATGGACATTTTCAGCTCAAGTCCAGCTTGATTTCTCCCTACCTTGCCACAGGTAGGTGATGACTTCAGCCCTAGGGTCTTATCACCTTTTTCTGACTGGCAAACAAGAAAAGTCAAAGGTCAACATTTGGAACAACTCAGAAGGAAGTATCCAGCCCCTGCACTGGGAGATTTGTTGAATAAATGTGGATTTAGAAGCCATGCAGGATATCACCCTTTTGTTTTTTAAAACTGTGATGGTTTGAATAGGTTTGGTGCCCATAGACTCATGGGTTTGAATGTTTGGCCCACAGGAAGTAGCACTATTAGGCTGTATGGCCTGGATGGAGTAGGTGTGGCACTGTGGGAGTGGGCTTTGCGATCTTTATACTCTATGTAGATTCCAAACTCCTTCTGCTGCCTTTGGATCAAGATGAGGCACTCAACTCCTTCCCCAGCACCATGTTATGGTGGAAGCTGTCATGCTTCTCACCAGGATGATACTGGACTAACCTTCTGAAAGTATAAGCCAGCCCCAATTAATGAAACACTAACTATGACAAAGGCCATATTTTAAATTTTGTTCTTTTTTATCTTTGTTAATTAAATAACATATGTATACAATGCATTCTTATCTTTCAGCTTCAACTAACTCTAATCTCCTCCTCAGCTCTGCTAACCAACCATTCTGCCATCTATTTTTGACATTCATCATCACTAGTTTGGTTTTGTGACCCCCTAAGCCCACGGTCATACAGATGGCT
Organism: Mus musculus; assembly: GCF_000001635.26. Taxonomy (NCBI): domain Eukaryota; kingdom Metazoa; phylum Chordata; class Mammalia; order Rodentia; family Muridae; genus Mus; species Mus musculus. The sequence continues at coordinate 135,898,631 of NC_000086.7, read as the reverse complement.
CTAGTTCAACTCATCACTTAAATGACATATTTTTATGTAATTAATAGATTTTTTTAAGATTTATTTATTATTATATGTAAGTACACTGTAGCTGTCTTCAGACACACCAGAAGAGGGAGTCAGATTTCGTTACAGATGGTTGTGAGCCACCATGTGGTTGCTGGGATTTGAACTCCGGACCTTTGGAAGAGCAGTCGGGTGCTCTTACCCACTGAGCCATCTCACCAGCCCTAATTAATGGATTTTATTCTTTGACAATTTCTAGTTTTTTTACACTACTTCCCCTCTTATTTCTCCTCCACCCACACTAGTCCCTTTCTTCCTTATAAATCTTGTTTCCATATGCATAACTTTTCTTTGAGATATACAAATAAGAACAAGGATACTCCCTGTGTACTCAACTCTCACAGACAAAAATCCCATAAATGCTCATCACCAAATGTCCCATAAAATGACATGTGATACATTCTATATGAAACAATATTTGTAGCTTCTAAAAAGCATTTTGTCTAAAAAACTGCAAAAAACTGATGAGAGAAATTAACCTAAGGAAGCAGAGAGTAATATTCTGTTTATGGGCCAGAATATTTACCATTCTTAGATGCCAACTCCTGTTAAAATTCACCTATTGACTCAAGGCTATACTAATTAAATCACAGCTGGAAATTCTGCATAAATTGTCAAAATAAGTCTAAAATTCATATGAGAAATCACCAGGAAGAATAAAACAACCTCAAAAAGCAGAGTTAGAAGAATAATATTGCTTCATTTCATGACATTATCAAGCTATAGTAATTGAGGGCTGTGTAATATAGTAATTGTGGTTAAAGCATGTGGTGCTTAAGGGTGAGGCCCAGAGTTTGGAACCTCAGAACTTACTTAAATGCCAGTTAGGCATGGCAGCCCACCTGTAATTCCACCCTTGGAAGGTGGAAGTAGGTGATGCCCAGAGCATGGTTGCTGCCATAACTAGCCCTACCAGCAGGTTCTCTCTTGATGAAGAGACTATGACTCCTTGAATAAAGTGGAAAAGCAACTGAAGATGATCCCCAACATCAACCTTAGAGCTGAACGTGCATGCCTATCATGGTACATGCACACATCAAAACACATGCCATCTAAACAAAGAATTCTCACCTGAGGAATACCGAAGGGCAGAGAAGCACCTGAAAAAATGTTCAACATCCTTAATCATCAGGGAAATGCAAATCAAAACAACCCTGAGATTCTGCCTCACACCAGTCAGAATGGCTAGGATCAAAAATTCAGGTGACAGCAGATGTTGGTGAGGATGTGGAGAAAGATAAACACTCCTGCATTGCTGGTGGGATTGCAAGCTGGTACAACCACTCTGGAAATCAGTCTGGCGGTTCCTCAGAAAATTGGACATAGTACTACCGGAGGATCCAGCAATACCTCTCCTGGGCATATATCCAGAAGATGTTCCAACTTGTAATAAGGACACATGCTCCACTATGTTCATAGCAGCCTTATTTATAATAGCCAGAAAGAACCCAGATGCCCCTCAACAGAGGAATGGATACAGAAAATGTGGTACATTTACACAATGGAGTACTACTCAGCTATTAAAAACAATGAATTTATAAAATCTTAGGCAAATGGATATATCTGGAGGATATCATCCTGAGTGAGGTAACCCAATCACAAAAGAAGTCACTTGATATGCACTCACTGACAAGTGGATATTAGACCAGAAACCTAGAATACCCAAGATACAATTTGCAAAACACAAGAAAATCAAGAAGAAGGAACACCCAACACATGGATACTTCATTCCTCCCTAGAATAGGGAACAAAATACCCATGGAAGGAGTTACAGAGACAAAGTTTAAAGCTAAGACTAAAGGATGGACCATCCAGAGACTGCCCCACCCGAGGGGAGGGGGATCCATCCCATAATCAGCCACCAAACCCAGACACTATTGCATATGCCAGCCAAGATTTTGCTGAAAGGACCCTGATAGAGCTGTCTCTTGTGAGGCTATGCCAGTGCCTGGCAAATACAGAAGTGGATGCTCACAGTCATCTATTGGATAGAACACAGGGCCCCCAATGGAGGAGCTAGAGAAAGTACCCAAGGAGCTGGAGGGGTCTGCAACCCTATAGGAGGAACAACAATATGAACTAATCAGTACCCCCAGAGCTCATGTCTCTAGCTGCATATGTAGCAGAAGATGGCCTAGTCGGCCATCATTGGGAAGAGAGGCCCCGTGGTCTAGCATACTTTATATGCCCCAGTACAGGGGAACGCCAGGGTCAAAAAGTAGGAGTGAGTGGGTAGGGGAGCGGGGGGGGGGGGGGTTATAGGGGACTTTTGGTACAGCATTGGAAATGTAAATAAAGAAAATATCTAATAAAAACACATGCCATTACATAAACAAACATGCATATATAATCTTACATGCACCTACGTACAAAAATGGAAAAAAGAAAAACCATAAAGAACAAAAGCTATAGTAACTGCATTGAGATTAACATATACAAGTCTAACAATGGAACATGGTAGATTCTAGAAATATTGTTACATTTACATAGTAACAACAGATGGGTATAAAATATTCAAAAGTTTCACTACTTAATTTTTTGCTTACAGGGAAATAGGAAAAATTTAAATTAAATATGCGACAACTGATTTTTGAGAAATATATAAAGGCGGCCAAGTGGAAACATAAGAACCTTGTCAACCAAGAATGCTGGACCTTCTGGATACTGTCCTGACCAAATAAATAACTCTGACGTATAACTTGTACTATATTATTAAAAACTCAAATAATTTTATTGTTAAACATCAAACCATAAACTTTTAAATTTGTAGAGATATAAAGTATAAAATATCTGTGACTTGGCTAGACAAAGATTTCTTATAACACAACATTCCAACTGATAAAATAATGATTATTAATAAAAAAATAAATGAAAGTATAAAGAAAGTAGGGGAACTTGTTGAGAAGAAGAGCCCCACTGGGAGAGTGAGAAGAATGACAGAGGCGAATGCAGATAGAAAACAAATGCATGCATTACATAAGTGCATGAAAATGTTAAATAAATAAAATAAATTGCTGCTTTTTGTAAAAAACAAAAAAAAATCTGTAAGAGAATAAATTTAGGACTGACTATGAGAAAATGTTTTCAGTTCAATTCTCTAATATGCTGGGATCCATTATATTACAAAGCAAGACAAAACAAAAGGAAAAACTCCAAAACCTTTTACAAAACTTGGTGTAATGGTCCATGCTTGTATTCCCAACACTGGGGAGGTTGAAGCAGGACTGCTGGCTGTGAGTTTGAAGCTAGCCTAGACCTCAAGGGAGACCCTGAATCAAAGCTATAACTTTTAACACCAACAGTATATTTTTTTAAAACAATGCCTTTAAATTTTAAATGTTTTTTAAATGACGAAAGATTTACAAATACTTCACTGAAGATATATGGGTGGCAAACATACATATGAAAAAGTCAACAGCATTAATTAGGTGAATGCAAATTAGAACTGCTATGATGTATGGAAAAAAAATTAAATGAGTAGCCATATGTTGTACTAGCAAGGATGAAGAGGAACAACTTTTACTCACTGCTTTTGCAATGTAAATTGGTACCACTCTGGAGAAAGTAAAATTAGAACATACTGTATAACCTCCCAACACCCCACTGCCCATTTGTTTTAAATTCAGAAGCAATAAAAGTATATAACCAAAACCAACTTGCACACCAATTCTCATAGTAGCTTTATTTTCTACAACCCAAATCAGAACGCAATGCCAAGCACCAGTTGAAAATGTAAACTGACTATGGTAAAGACATAGTGGACTATTACTTGACATTAAAATGTGATGAACTATTAAGATACATGACATGGATAAAACTCAAATAATTTTGTTGAACAAAAATAAACCAATATCCCTCTCATGAGTAAATGTTCCATGGTCTTTTATATATAATTATAGAATTTTATTGTCTTGCCAGAAAGCAAATCAATAGCTCCCTCAGGATGACAAGAAAGCATTACAATGAGGGATTTTGGGCAAAGGGTCTGTTTTGTGTTTTGATATAGTTAGGTTTCCATACAGTCAAAACTTAGTAAGTGGTGTAGTTTACATGAAGTCTTCACTTCATATACTGTAAAGTTATATTATACAGTAAGGTTCTATTATAGGCTACAAACACAGGGAATGACTAAGGTAAAAGTTTCTGTGCTCTTGAGCAAAAATCTGGATAGATGGTTTGAGAATCAGGGTGAGTTATACATGGCTTGCATTTCTAAATCTGATGGAACTTTTATAGGATTGTGCAGGGAACACATTCAAGGCTTGGTCATGAAAACTGCACACATTAAATATTTGGTTTAATGTATATGAGCTACATGTCAATAAAGTTATCATAAAAGCTAAACACATGAAACTCAAGAATAAGGAAGACCAATGTGTGGATACTTCATTCCTCCTTAGAATAGGGAACAAAATACCCATGGAAGGAGTTACAGAGACAAAGTTTAAAGCTAAGACTAAAGGATGGACCATCCAGAGACTGCCCCACCCGGGGGGGGGGGAATCCATCCCATAATCAGCCACCAAACCCAGACACTATTGCATATGCCACCAAGATTTTGTTGAAAGGACCCTGATATAGCTGTCTCTTGTGAGGCTAGGCCAGTGCCTGGCAAATACAGAAGTGGATGCTCACAGTCATCTATTGGATGGAACACAGGGCCCCTAATGGAGGAGCTAGAGAAAGTACCCAAGAGCTGAAAGGGTCTGCAACCCTATAGGTGAAACAGCAATATGAACTAACCAGTACCCCCAGAGCTCGCATCTCTAGCTGCATATGTAGCAGAAGATGGCCTAGTCAGCCATCATTGGGAAGAGAGGCCCCTTGGTCTTGCAAACTTTATATGCCCCAGTACAGGGGAATGCCAGGGCCAAGAAGTGGGAGTGGGTGGGTAGGGGAGTGGGGGTGGGGCGTATAGGGAACTTTCGGGATAGCATTTGAAATGTAAATAAAGAAAATATCTAGTTAAAAAGCTTGCGGTAGATTATATACTAATTTGTAGGGATAACAGATCAGAGGAAAAGGCAAGTTAGTGAATACTGTACTCTAATTTTTGAAATGAATAAATTTGTACACTATGCAAAAATACGAACTAGAAGACCATACTACATACACAAGACATAAAATAACATGGGAAAATGTTCATAACATAGTTGGGTAGCAAGTTTCAAATAGTACTACTTAAGATAGGATTTAGTTCTTGACTGAAAATGGTAAAGCAAGGACTTCAATCATCTCCCATGTAGGATTTTTCCCTATTATGTCAAAGTAGGGACTGTAATTCCTATCAGGAACATTGGAGAAATCAAGCGCACCCTCAACATGCTGAGAAACTGTCTGAGGAAACAGGCTTCTAGAAAAATACCATCTTTAGGATGAACCAGCTACCTCTCGCCTTGGGTTTCTCTTCCTATATTCCTGAAGTTGCAGTTCTGGGCCTAAATCTCTCTGGTTACGTTTATTCTCAATCTTAGAATGTTGAAATACAGAAGGTGGGATTGCCTATGAGAAACATTTGGCCTTTCATGTAGAATGTGAATAAATTATGACTCACTTTATATTGTAGTTATGATTTTGTAAGGAAAAATAAAAGCAGTTTTCTGAATGCATGCTATAAAACAGAATATGGAGTGATTCTGGCTTTCAAAAAGTATACACAGAAAAATAGGGTCTAGCTTCACTTTCTTTATGTCTCCTACACCTACATCTTACACAATAAAGTTCTGAGATTCCTACCAGAGGGGGATTTAGAGACTGCAGTGGAGGGAGGGAGAGACATCAATCCACCCACAAAATCTTCACCCCAAAATTTGTCCTGTCTAAAAGATGTGCAGGGATAAAGGAGCAGAGACAGAGGGAATGGCTAACCAATGAGTAGCCCAACTTAAGTCCCATCTCATGGGAGAGAGACAACCCCTGACACTATTAATGACACCCTGCTATGCTTGCAGACAGGAACCTAGCATAACGGTCTCCTAAGAGGCTTCACCCAGCAGCGGATGGAGACAGATGCAGAGACCCACAGCCAAACATCAGGCTGAGCTTGTGGAGTATTGTGGAAGGGTAGGGGGAGAGGATTGAGCAAGGAGGGGATAAGGACTCCACAAGAAGACCAACAGTCAACTAACTTGGGCCCACAGGGGCTCACAGACTGAACCACCAACTAAAGAGCATACAAGGGCTGGATCTAGGTACCCTACACAGTTGTAGCACATATGTAACTTGGTTTTCATATGGGCCCCATAACAATTGGAGTGGGAGCTATCTCTGACTCTGTTGCCTGCCTGTGGATACCCCTTCCCCTACCTGGACTGGCTGGTTGGGCCTCAGTGGGAGAGGATGTACCTAGTCCTGCTGGGACTAGATGTCCCAGGGTGGGGGCTCCCCTTCAGTAGGAGAGGGGCAGTGGGGCTAAGAGTTTGTAAGGGTGGGACTAGGAAGAGAGGGGGTATTGTGGTCTGGATATAAAGTGAATAAAGAAACAAATTATTGAAACAAACTTGAAATACAGAAGATGAGCTTGCAGATCAGAAACATATAGCCTTTCATGTGATTTGTAAATAAATCATGATTCATTTAAAATATGGTTATGATTTTGCAAGGGAAAATGAAAAAAGTTAGCTTCTTAATGTATGCTATAAACATGTACAGAATGATTCTGGCTCTTTGAAAAAAAAAGTACACATAGAAAGATAGGCTCAAGCTTCACCTTCTTACTATTCCTATATCTACATCTTACTGACACAATAAAGTTTCGGAGACTGGTTTCTCAGATACTGCCTAGTAAAGTACATATATTCATTTCAGACATTCCATCTGGTCTCTAGCCAGAAAAATGACTAGTCAACATGAATTTGGAGGAAGCCAAAACTTGTTAATCTGGTAGGGGACATTATCTAACAGAAAATGAAACTGCTACTAAACCCAAGAATCTCTGTTCTGTGAAGGCTATCACCTGAAAGGGGGAATGGCTGTCAAGGTGGTATGGTGAGACTGGTTCTAGTGGGAGAAAAGCCACCTGTGCCCCCTGTGCTGTGAAGAGCTAGGGAAAAGCACTTACTGGTTATAATTATGATTGGGAAATGCTCAGAATAAGAGATAATAAAAATATGAGCTAGCTAGCTCACAGGATCACCATAAAAGGAATAAAACTTATAAAATATGCCAATCTAAGTGTGTGATGGCAACTAATAAAACACTTCCTTTTCATGCTTACCTTTTTCTTGTTTGATGTGACAGATAAAATTGTCTAAAATTTGAATTTTATTTATAAAAGTAAATTTTAAAATGAATATATTGTAGTTTTTGTGTAATTCAGGGCCATTTTGTATTCTGTAATGAAATGTTTGATATAGTTGGATAAAGGGGGAAAACAGAATTCACTCTTATATCTAATAGCATATAGTAACCTCCCTCCGTTTTGAAACAAGAGTGCACGTTTGGCAATAGGTATATATGTATATATCATATACACAAACACACAATGTAAGTACCATCAGATATCTTTATTTGCGTATGCCTTATTTCTGTAACTAGATTACAAGAGCAGTAGTTTCTCTTTTGCTCTCTGGAGCCACCAACAGATCTAAGCAGATACTAACCCTCAAGACACAGTACTTCTGAGAGTTGGATCACAGTTTCCTTAAGTAAAATGTTACAAATTTGCTAATCTAGATAAGATAGAAATCAATAAACTTTTTTATCTCAAGATGTTAATATTTATTTGATACATCAAAAATGGTCTAGCTTTGAGCTAGAACCTGCCACAGGTAATAATATGTAAAAGATGTTAAGACAAAAATGTGTGAGCAGTAATTACCAAAATATTATGCAAAACTCTTTGGGCATGTACAGCCAATCAAATTTTGGACACTGTTCAGTGTTCTCTTTAATTTCTGGGTCACTTTACATTCTTTCGATAATCCCCTTAACTTCACGGAATATGGCTGTAAGAGTATTGTAACTCAAGTGATCGACTACTACAATTGAACCCTTTCTAATATGCTCCTTTATGTTAATAAAGATGGCCACAGCACTAACAAGATTGGCTTTTGCCTCTTTTTGGTTAAAGATGAGTTTTAATGCTGCTAACGCCTTCATATTTATCATATCTCTGGCTGCCTTGGGATTTTCAGACATATTCAAAAATACTTTCAAAACAAGATTCCTAGTCTTACGATTTCCCTGAGACAGCAAATGGAAAAGCTCTGAAAAGTAGCTGACTACAATGTAGTGATGGACAGACTCGGTAGTCAGCTGCCCTATTATCTTTAATCCAGATTGCTGGCCAGGTGAGTTCAAGGGGAAGGACACAGTTTCTTTACACATATGCTTAACATGAAACTCTACCTTGTTGTATCTGTCATCCCCGGAAGAGTTCAGAGTAATCACAGCCTTTTTAATACTAACCTCAGGGGAAGAAAAACTGAGCAAGCTTTCAATAAGTGTCACCACGCCCACTTCATTAATGAATTCCTGGGCAAATGGATGAACCTTATGTATACCCATTGCAATCTGTGCTATTTTATGAATAAGAGGATCAGTAGTTGACTTAAGTATGTTAACAAGCTTTTCAAATTCTGGAGAATCCAAATAGCACTCCAGTTTGCAAGGGCAAGCGAAGGGCTTGATGCCATTCTCTTCTCTGATCTTGATTTGCTGTCTAATTTCATCTAAGGTCTGGATGCAAGGATCAGAACCAAATGGATACTCAGGTATAGACTGTAGGCTTGAACGAGTATTCTTAGTACAGGCTGTTGAAGTTTCCTCTTCATTTGAGGCCAGAACAATGTATGAAGAGGACCTTGCCTCAGATGAATCCTGGGATCTATAACCTAACACTGCTGGAGTTACAGCAGGAGCTTTGGGCCATATAGTTACCTCGGACCAGTCCTTTGGCCTATCTTTTTCATTAATTTCATCCACTGGCTGAGGTTTAACTATTTTGAACACAGGTTTAGGATCAGTATCAAAACCAGTGTCATCGCCTTCCCAAAACCAGTTCCCAATAACGTTCTCTTCCTCCTCCTCCTCAGCACCTGACCTAGACTTGTGGCTGGTCCTAGGTGCGGGCTCCTCAGCACGAGCCTGGATACTAGTACTAGGTTTATTTTCACACTTAGCAACAGAATTATTACTAAGCTCTTCTCCCTTCCAGAACCAGGAATTAATACCAGAATCTTCTCCAGCCCAGAACCAGTTATCACTACTGGGCTTATCTTTACGTGTGGATCTAGCAAACTTGTTCTCAGTCCTATGGTTGAAATCTGAGGTGCCTTTTACTAGAGCCTTAGATTCTGGTCTCGCTCCTTCTTTTGTCTCAGCAACTACCTTTCCCTTAGACCCTGCCTTCACCTCTGCCACTGCATCTGATTTAGAGCCTGCCTTACCTTTCCCTTTGTCCCGGCTTTTGCCTGCACCTCGGTTGGCATTAGCAGCCTCCCTCTCTGCCACAGCTCTGGCTTGTGCACTTGCCCTTTTTTCTAGTTTAGCCTGTGCCCTAGCCTTATTCTTTGAACCAGTCATGGTTGAAGCACAGTTATATACACCTGTCGAGTCTTATCCTTAGTTCTCTGTTTGTTCCGGGCTGGAAACTTTATACTTGTTAACTTAGTCAGAGATAAACTTGGCAGAAAGAGTCCAAGACAACTGTCACTTCAGTCGTTAAGAAATTCCCCTTTTTTGACATACAGTCTCTTATCAACGATAGGGACAAATTAAAGACACACTCAGGTTAGGGAGAAGACGATGATTTCCAAAGGCAGACCCGTTGAAAGCAATCTTCTCCCAATCCAAGTCTACCAGTGGAGAAAGACCTAAGGTAGGAAAAAGAAAGACTTTGAGTGTCCTCCAACTTTGGTCGTTTATACAGACAGCTACACAGAAGGACATGAAAAGAGATTTGACTTAGGGGGTTGAAGGTACAGATTAGTAGTAGACTCTGCTATCTCATTTGACTTCTTGTGTATTTGCATCCAGACCATTCTTCTCTCTCCACCATACACAACAGATGGCTGCGGTGGGAGAAGCTAAGGAGCACCCAGCCCCTTTGGTCCCATATACTGGGATACACCATCAGGTACTTACAGGTTTTCAGAAAGGCTTCACTAAAGTGTGCTGATGTGATGGGATGAATTCCTCCTTCCTCACTTCCACTGATGAAAAGCCACCCAACTGACTTCAAAGGCAGCAGAACTATGGACAAAAATACACATGGGATCAGAATTTTGAGTATTTAACAAACTGACCTAAACTTGTATCTCCATGAATCTTAACACTTCCTCATACCCTGTTCTCTTATGGCTTCTCCTTACATTTTCTGACTCAGTATCTGCTAATTATCTATTGATACAATCTTTGCTCACTGGCCTCCCACTCTCTGTAATGAATGTGAGGGCAACAACGGTTGGAAAGCTGGAAAACCTTGGGGCCAAGGTGAGATCTGGTTTCATCTGTGTGGGTTCACATTCATATTCACCTAGAACCCTAATAAAGTCTTGTTCTCTTGCTTACCTTCTAAGTGAACAACTACTTACAAGTCTTTACAGCAGCGGTTCTTAATCTTTCTAATGCTGCGCCCCTTTAAAAGAGTTCCTCACATTGTATTGAACCTAAATCATAAACTTATTTTCATTGCTACTTTATAACTGTAATTTCGCTACAGTTATGGACTGTTATGTAAATATCTGATATGCAGCATGTCTGATACGTAACTGTTATGAAAGGATCATTTGATCCCCTACCCCTAGCCCCAGAAGGGTCACAATCCACAGGTTGAGAAACATTGCTCTACAAGAACCTAGAAAGAAACAGGTTTATGGATGAAAAAGGCAGAGGCAGAAGGCAACACCAGGAACAACAGCAACAACAACAATCCCACTAAAAGGATTGACAGAACTCCCCTAAAAAGGTTCACAGCACATGTTTCTGTATACTCAGGGTTATTAAATGTCTCCCACATGTTGTCAGCCCTGCCCTAACTATCCCTCATATGTGCTCAAGACCTGTAATCTGACTGAATATGCATCCTCCTAACGGTAAAGTCTTGCATTTTCCCATTCAGGGACTAAATTTCTTTGTCTGAGGAAAAAATACAAGGTATAAAAGTAGATAGTGGAACACATGCAACTATATTTGGGAAGAAGGCAGGGAAGCTAATGAAAACAATAATTCCAAGGTCATGTTTGAAATACCAGCCTCCCTTTGTATAGCTAGATCTTGCCTCACGTGCTATGAATGCCAGTCTTACCACAAAGCAGGATGCTCGGGAGATGCTATTCTTCCCTCTGGCTGGAGAAGAGTCGACCTACATAGAAAGCAAAAGATATTGAGGAAAATATTAAAAAAAATGTTGACCATGGTATAAAATTATAGGTTTATGGGCAGATTTCCAAAACCCAAGTTCAAATACCTCTGTTAAAGAATTAGGAACCAAGTACATGATCTCCATCAGCTCCCATGTGTGACCCAAATGGCTACCTTCAGAAACTGCATCCCACCCCCCCCCACCCCCCCCACCCCGTACTGCTGCTGTATAAAACTATGAGGGACAACAAAAAGTTGGGGATGATATATGGGGGTCCCAGAAAGAGACACTTAACTCCAATAGTGATTTCAAATATTCTAAATTGAACACCCACCTGCACAAAAAGTTCTTCTTTACTTTAAGTCCATTCGAACATTAAAACAAATGTTCAAGGTGAAATGTTGAGAAAATGGATCCTGAATATAAAAGATAGGACAATGTCATAATATTTATATAGCTAGGAGTTCTGTATATATGACCAACTCCTTATTATGACCAATTCCTTGCAGTAAATTAGGTACAGGAGTCTAAATACAGAGGGCAATAAAACAATCCTGTATTGAAGGCAGATGAACTTTTCATTCTTATGTTCTGACATCTTCATAATCGCCCCTCTAATGATGTTTCACCTTCCCCAGAATACACTACCTCTACCACCCTGACAAGAGACTTTGCCACCAAGCAGGAGTCTGTGGGAAGAGACAGCACCCACGATGCAGGGCACATGGATCCCTTTCTGGAATAAGGGCCCAGGTAGAAAGGCGACTCACCAAACAGCTGAACCATCACCAGAGTTGGCCACCTGCCTCCAACCCATGAACAGCAACCTCCAAGGGGCACCACCCCCAGCTTCCGCGCCGCCATTTCTCCCATAGTCGCCTCCCCCACAACCCTTGCAGGGCCCAAACACCAAAAAGGGCCGGGGGGAAAAGCCTGCTGCCAGGCCATCTGCTCTGCAGGCCTCCAGACCCTCAGACTCAAGACACTCTGGCTGCCACCCTGCGCCCGGGGCCCGGTTCGGGTTCCCGCTTCCTCCTCCCCACCGCCTGGGGTCTCCGAGCACCGCGCACACTCCAGGGAGGCCGCGACCTGCTGGCCTTCACTGGACTGTCAGGGCCGGGCAGTGGTCCTCAGTGTGCGACCACTCGGAGCCCTCGACACACCTCCACTTGCCTGGCCAGGCGCACGGCCCAGGTGTCCGGGCTCCCCCGCGTCCCCCTCCTGCTCCCGGCTGGTCTCTGTCCTCGGCGGATCCTCTCACAGAACCCCCACCGCTTTGCGCGCGAGTGGAATGGCAGAGACGTGTCCCGCCCCTACGTCTCTGCACCAAACAGGCAGGGGCTGCGCAGGATGCGGCAAGCACAGCTCACCTCGAGGGTGTCGGGAAGGGGGCGGAGGGATACTGCGCACGGGGCTCTACGCCCCCTCCTGGACCCACTGTAGTTCCGACTCGGAGTGGGCGGGGCCAGACAGCCCCACTCCTCTTGGAGAGGTGGGTTGCACCCGTAGGCGTCTGCAGACCCCTGTTCACCCTAACCAGAGACCACCACCACTTTTTTTTGGGGGGGGGGTGCCACAACAGTGTGTGAGATGGCTGAAATCTAGAGTCTATGAGGGCTTTGGAGAGGGGGACTATGGAGAGAAGGTGGTCTGGAGATGTGGAACAGGAGGGAGCAGCGGAGGGATACTGAGTGCTCCTGTACTTCAGTAGGAAGCTGGGCTTTGCTGGCCCCCAGCCCCTCCCTGCACTCCATCTCTTGCTACCCTTCAGTTCTCTCGTAGCTTCTGACGCCAGTAGAAAGGGAGGAGGGCTTTTAGTACTGCAGCTAGAGAGGGAACAGGTAGCCTAGCAACAGTCTGCAGAGAGGACTCTTGATTCTTCATGTTTTTCTCTCAATGCTTCATGGAGTTCCTAGAGGAAAAGAAATGGGAGCAACCATTGCAGCTTACATCGCTGCCCCCAGGGTAAAGCCAGACTTCTGTCCCTGGAAAACCAACCAGAGGTCTGGGGTAAAAGTCACTTTACTTCCTTTGACTTATTTGGACTAAAAACTCATCTAGTCACATATGACATAAAAGAACTGGGAGGTGGCGTGGGAGTAGGTTGGGACAGAGTAGGTGATAGGTCAACCCAAACATAGAATGTATGAAGAAGCCTTAAAGCAAACAACTAGCATGCAAGCGAATTTTAAAATATAATTTGAAGACAAAGGAGTTTGAACAGAGGTACCCTGCATGGGTGGACCAGGCTGCTGCTCTCAGAAGACACGACTTATTAAATAAAAATCCCAGTACCAAGCACTGCGAGTTACTGGTTAAAGGGGCCTCAGAGCAGTGGTTCTTAACCTATGGGTTGCTACCTCACTGAGGGTTGAATGACCTTTTCACAGGGGTCACATATCAAATATCCTGCATATCAGATATTTACATTATGATTCATAACATTAGCCAAATCACAGTTATGATGTAACAACGAGAATAATCTTGTACTTGGAGGTTACCATAAGACAAGGAACTGAATTAAAGCATCAGGAAGGTTGAGAACCATTGCCCCGGTGGCACCTAAAACAACAGAAGCTATTGCCACATCCTTTGGCTATTAAGACTCCACTGCTGAAGAATCACACTTTTTTTTTTTTTTTTGCTGTAGGTCAGAAAAACCAATATTTTAAAAGATTTTAATTTGTTCTTTTTTTTCTGAAAACCATACTTTATTTTAGATAGTAATATATTATTAACTGATGTGATACAAATTATGTATTAACTAACACTATAATAGAATTATTCAAATATAGTAAAATTATTTGAATAGAATTAGCCCTAAATGGAATAAAAGAGAATAAAAGAGAAAAGTATCAGGTTATGTAACTCCTCTCAAACAGATGAAGTGTGGGTAAAATCCAAAAATTTAATAAATGAGACAAAGAGAAGGTAGCTTTAGGTAGCAAGGAAAGACAGAGGTAGGCAAAAGGACACGAGTCATAAGAGAGGATGCAAAACATTCAATGCCATCATACCCCTGCCCCACTGAAGGAGATGTGCGGATTCAACGTTTTCTATATTGAAGTAGAAAACCCATTTTTTGCATCCCCAAAGAATCCTATATGTGTTACTCCTTTGAGGGAGGGATTGTGAACGTTGAGCTGTCCTTTCACTCCATTGATAATTATTGTAATAGGAATTAGACATGACTAGTCCCTGAATACATGTTACATTGATAGTCTGTATATGCTTGGCCCAGGGAGTAGCACTATTAGGAAGTGTGGCCTTGTTGGAGTAGGTGTGTCACTGTGGGCATGGGCTTTAAGACCCTCATCCTAGCTGCCTAGAAGCCAGTATTCTGCTAGCAGCCTTCAGATGAAGATGTAGAACTCTCAGCTCCTCCTGCACTATGCCTGTCTGGATGCTGCCATGCTCCTGCCTTGATGATAATGGACTGAACCTCTGAACCTGTAAGGCAGTCCCAACTAAATGTTGTCCTTGTAAGAGTTGCCTTGGTCATGGTATCTGTTCACAGCAGTAAAACCTTAACTAAGACAGAAGTTAGTACCAGGGGACTAAGGTATTGCTGTGATAGGCCGGACCATGCTTTTGCTTAGAAGAATGTGGATTTGGGGACTTTGCATTTTGAAAGCATTGGAACGCTTTAAGTGGGGTTTAATGAGTTTTTCTGGTAGGAATATGGAAGACTTTGTCGCGGAGAATGATTTAAATTGTGCGGAACTGGCCCAAGAGGTTTCAGTGGAGAATTTCAATATGTGGCCTAGAGACTGTTTTGTGGTATTTTGTGAAGAATATGACTACTTTTTGCCATTGTCTGAAGACTCTGCCTGAGGCTAAGGTGAAGAGACTCAGATTAATTGCATTGACAAAGGATGTCTCAGAAACACATCATATATTTTGTTCTCTGGTTAAGTCTTATGAAGAGCATCTTAAACAAACTTAGCCAGCTGAGAAAGGAAAAATATAAAATACATAGTTCAAGTATTAAAGGAGCACCAGGAAGTGAAATGGAGCCTAATACTGTGCTCTAGGAGTGAACAGATTAAGGGATTCTGGGGAAAGATCCTACCCAGCTAAATTTAGATCCAGGCATGGTAGTACACACCATTAATCCCAGGAGACAAAGCAAGCCACGCAGATCTCTGAGTTCAAGGCCAGCCTCAAATAGAGCAAGTTCTAGTTGAAGAAAAGCTTAAATCCAGGCATGGAGTTACACACCTTTAATCCCAGGAGACAGGCATGCAGATCTCTGAGTTGAAGGTCAAACTACAGAGCAAGATCAATGACAGAGTTTAGGTAGTGAGGGAATAGGTAAAGAGGAAGCTATTGATAATGTAATAGAACAAGGGAGCCATGTTCCAGTTCTGCAAGCAGTAGAACTCAGCAGCTTTGGCCATGTGTCTCTGGCCTTATAGTCAAGACTAGAAGGAGACTACTGGGACAAATGATGCTGGTTAGCTGGAGCTAAGAAATTAGTGGTGACACATGATATGCACTCACTGGTAAGTGGATATTAGCTCTGAATACCCAATATACAATTGGAAAAACACATGAAACTCAAGAAGAAGGAAGACCAAGTGTGGATATGTCAATCCTTCTTAGAAAGGGGAACAAAATACCCATGGAAAGAATTGCGGAGACTGAAGGAATGACTATCCAGAGACTGCCCCACATGTGGATCTAACCATAAACAACCACCAACATCAGACGCTATTGTGGATGCCAACAAGAGCTTGCTGACAGGAGCCTGATATAGCTGTCTCCTGAGAGGCTCTGCCAGTGCCTGAAAAATATTGAAGTGGATGCTCACAACCATCCATTAGGCAGAGCACAGGGTCCTCAATTAAGGAGCTAGAGAAAGTACCCAAGGAGCTGAAGGGATTTGCAGCCTCAAAGGAGGAACAACAATTCGAACTAACCAGTACCCCCAAAGCTCCCTGGGACTAAACCACCAACCAAAGAAAACACATGGTGAGACTTATGGCTCTAGCTGCATATGTAGCTGACAATGGCCTAGTTGGTCATCAATGGGAGGAGAGGCCCTTGGTTCTGTAAAGGTTGTATGCCCCAGTATAGGGGAATGTCAGGGCCAGGAAGCAGGAGTGGGTGGGTTGGTGCGCAGTGTGTGTGTGGGGGGGATAGAGGGTTTTCAGAGGGGAAACTAGGAAAGGGGATAACATTTGAAATGTAAATAAAGAAAATATCGAATAAAAAAGAGAAATTAGTGGTGATTAAGAAGAGACCGGCATCACTGAGATGAAATCTTCTGGGAAGTGTTTTCTGAGAGCACAAAGAAGCTGTGTTTCAGAGCTAGCCAAGGTTGTACTTCATGCTACAGTTGGACTTGGTAATGTGTAAGAGTCACCCAGGTGGTACTGGCTTTGAAGGCATGAAGGAGTCATAAAGGGCAGCTGAGGCTTGGCACTGTGAGAGGCTATGGAAGGCCACTGGTGATTGTACAGCCTCAGTTGTAGTTTGTGGCCCAGGACTAAAGAGGCCATGCAAAGGATTTGAGGTATGGCACCATGAAGAGAGCCTATGAGAGACTATTGGTGAAGCCTACTTGCAGCAGAAGACCACAGCATATTGGAGATGCCAGTACCATGGGAAGATGGCTAAGAACAGCAGTGGCAATGGAGTGGATCAAATTGAATTTAGAGTGCTACAGAAGGCAGAGCTGGAGAAGTGACATCAACTCTTTGGAGGAGCCCAGAATCATGTGTGGATCCCAGACATCGAAACAAGAAGCTGTAACACTGAAGTGGCCTTGGAGACCCCAAAATTTTTGAGATGCCAGAGCCATAGGATATCTTCTGAGGAAAGCTGCTAACAGAGAGTGGAACCAGCTCAGGAAAAGCACTTTGTTGCAGTCAAAAAAGGTAAGAAAGGAGTTGGAGATCTGAAGACTGCTTTGGCATGGAACTACAGAGTTTGGAGTTTGCCCAGCTGGTTTCCTGTCTTGCTTTGGGGATTACAGTTAAGTGATTGGATGAATCTCAGAAGAGACTTTGAATTTTGAACTTTTAATATTGTTGAGACTGCTATAGACTATGGAGACTTTAGAAGTTGGCATAACTGTATTTCTTAATTATGCTATATTTAGGTATGCCCCCATGGACTCATAGGTTTGGATAAGCCTATGGGCGCCAGGGAGTGGAATGTGATGGTTTGTATATGCTTGACCCAGGGAGTGGCACTATCTGAGAGTGTGGCCCTGTTGGAGTAGGTGTGTCACTGTGGGCATGGGCTTTAAGACCCTCATCCTAGCTGCCTAGACATCAGTATTCTGCTAGCAGCCTTCAGATGAAGATGTAGAACTCTCAGCTCCTCCTGCACCATGCCTGCCTTGATGCTACCCTGCTCCCACCTTGATGACAATGAACTTAACCTCTGAACCTGTAATCCAGCTCCAATTAAATGTTGTCCTTATAAGAGTTGCCTTGGTCATGGTATTTGTTCACAGCAGTAAAACCTTAAGTAAGACAGACTCTATTTGATAAATCAATCTTGAACTGACCAAGAAAGTCCCTGCTAGACAGATTTTATAGTGTTGGAAAGCACTATTTAAGTTGTTGGGGAAGAAAAGACACCAGTGGTTTTATCTAGTGTTGAACCCTCATGCTACAATAGTGGCCCACCAGACAAGATATGGCCCTTGGTGCAATAGTAGCAGGGCCGTTGTTATGAGGCCAAATAAGTGACTTCTTTTGTTATTTAATCCATTGGAGAAATTCCATGCCTGGCATTGTACACTTATTTAAAAATCCATCATAGATTCTAGGCTAAAACCCGATATTCTTATTTTGATAAATGGTTATGAAGTCAAACAGCTTTCTAAATATTTATGGTTATGCTCAAAAGATTTCCGCTGTTCTTTTTGTTTGTTCTTGTTTTCTTGAGGTGGTGTTTCCCTGTGTAGCCCTGGCTGTCCTGGAACTCACTCTGTAGGCCAGGCTGGCCTTGAATTCACAGAGATTTGCTTGACTGCCTCACCAGTGCTGGGTGTGTACCCCATCCCCCCAGCTGATTTGTGCTGTTCTTCATCTTGGTCAGAGAAGCTTCATTTGGAAACAAGCAGTGGTTAATGCAGAAATTCCTAACTTGTTAAATGCTGAGAATAAATGTAACTGCTTAACCCTAAATGCATCTCTATATCAATCCTCCCCTACGATAAGGCTAATGGAACACTGCAGTAGAGGAAGCAGAAAAATGTGTATGAGGTGGAAGCTGGGAAGGAACACTGTAAAATGCTCTCTGTCTCCTGGATATGACACAGACTCCTGGCAGAGCACCTGTGGTTTTTGCATAATATCTGTACAAGACCGATACAGTTAAAATTCAAGCATAGAGTACAAAGACTGTTCATACCATCTCTACACCCTGAGGCCTCACCCTGGATTGCTGTGTCACACACCCAGAGCCTCTCCCTCCAGCACCACCCCCATATTCTCAGGCTTACCTCCAATTGTGCAGCTTCCTCACTGGTATTATCTGGTGAGCTCACCAAGAATGAGTCCTACCAGAGCTTCCTGTACTTTCCTGGGCCTAGCCCTAGCTCTAGATATGCAGCTCCTGCACCTGCCTGGCCTGGTGAGCTCCTCAGAACCTCACCAGTGAGGGTCATGGCCATACTCTCTGGCCTAGATACAGATATGCAGCTCCTGCACCAGCCCTGAGGTAAGTCTGAGGTAGGCTAGAAAATGATTGCAGACAAACAAGTCATGAAACAAGTCCATGTACAAAGTCACATCACAAAACCCAAACAATATGAAAGGCTAAGAGATAGAAATATTGATGAGAACTCAATCTGAAATAAAGGTAGAGTTGAAAAACTCAATAACCCAATTACAAAATGCAAGTAAAGGTCTTTATTATTATTATTATTATTATTTTAATTAGGTATTTATTTCATTTATATTTCCAATGCTATCCCAAAAGTCCCCCACCCACTCCCCCACCCACCCACTCCCACTTCTTGGCCCTGGCGTTCCCCTGTACTGAGGCATATAAAGTTTGCACGACCAATGGGCCTCTCTTTCCACTGATGGCTGACTAGGCCATCTTCTGATACTTATGCAGCTAGAGTCACGAGCTCCGGGGGGTACTGGTTATTTCATATTGTTGTTCCACCTATAGGGTTGCAGATCCCTTTAGCTCACAAGTAAAGGTCTTACAAGCACAATGAATCAAGTAGAAAGAAACCATAGGGGGAAACACACAGAAGACCTTGAAAAGACAAAAATCTCTGAATCATGAGCATAAGAAGAGAAGAATCCGAGGTTAAAGTCATAGACCAGGCCTCCAATAGGATTATAGAAGAAAATTCTCCAAATTAAAGACATACCCGTACATATACAAGAAGCTGAGAGAATACCAACTAGACAGGACTGGATACTAAATTCCCCATGGTATATTATAGTTAAAACATACATCATTTATCTATAAATAGAGGATATGAGAGCTGCAAAATAAATCCATAAGTCACACACATATGGTTTATATATGTGTGTGTGTGTGTATTTCATATATATACAGACATATGTTGTACATGTATATATATGAAAATCCATCCTTAAAGTAGCTACTTTCTCAATGAAAAAAATTAAAGCCAGAGGAACCTGGAGTAATGTGCTCCAAGTTCTAAAAGGCCAGTGACATCAACTTAGACTACTTACCCAGAAAAATTATATCTTTCGTAGTTGAACATCAAAGAAAATCTTTTCATGATATAATATGCTTAAAAATAAGTCAATCAAACCAGCCTTATTAGAGAATACTGGAATTAATACTTCAGACTGAAGAGAGAAATAAGCAAAGCCAAGAGACTATAGAAGGAAAATAAATTTAGTTATAAGTACTGAGATGCAAAGTATGACTATGAACAAAAACCACAAGAAACAAAAATAAATAAAACAACAAAATGACTGTAATCAACCGCAGGCCGGTAGGATTTGCTGAAGGAGGCAGAGGCAGGAGGATCTAGAGTTCGAGGCTAGCCTGGGACACACATTTCAATAATAACTTTACAATTATTAATGGCTTCAACTCTCCAATAAAAATATACAGGCGACTTAAATGAATTAAGAAAAAAGAATCCGGGCTGGTGAGATGGCTCAGTGGGTAAGAGCACCCGACTGCTCTTCCGAAGGTCCGAAGTTCAAATCCCAGCAACCACATGGTGGCTCACAACCATCCAAAATGAGATCTGACTCCCTCTTCTGGAGTGTCTGAAGACAGCTACAGTGTAGTTATATATAATAAAAATAAATAAATCTTAAAAAAATGAAAAAAAAAAAAAAAAGAAAAAAGAATCCATGGTTTTTGTTGTCTACAAGAAACTCAAGCTTTGTGTTGCCTATAAGAAATTGAACTGCTGGGCGTGGTGGCGCACACCTTTAATCCCAGCACTTGGGAGGCAGAGGCAGGTGGATTTCTGAGTTCGAGGCCACCCTGGTCTACAGAGTGAATTCCAGGACAGCCAGGGCTACACAGAGAAACCCTGTCTCGAAAAAAGAAAGAAAGAAAGAAAGAAAGAAAGAAAGAAAGAAAGAAAGAAAGAAAGAAAGAAAGAAAGAAAGAAAAAAATTGAACTTACTCTCGAGGATAAGTGAAAGTGAAAGGGGAAAAATTCCAAGCAAATGGAACCAAGAAGCAAGCTGGTGTCACATATCTTAATATCTGACAAAATAGAATTCATACTATAATTAATCAAGAGATACAGTAGAACACATCATTCTAACCAAGGGAACATTCTGCCAAGAAGGTATTATAGTCCTAAGGATATATACACCAAATTCTGGTGCACCCAATTTCATTTTTAAAAAAAATCACATGCTATTATTGGTATTAAATATACAGAGTAAGTCTAGCTCAGTAATAGTAGGTACTGACAGTACCTCACTTTCTTCAATAGATAAGTAATCTGGACAAAATATAAATAGTAGAATTAAGTGACACCATACATTAAATGAATCTAATACGTATCAAACAGAATATTTCACCTAAACATCAAAGAATATATATTCTACTCAGTAACTCATGTAAGCTGCTCTAAAATGAGACCATATCCTGAGACACAAAACAACTCTCATCAAATCCAGAAAAATTGAAATAACCATGAATACTATCTGACCAGAACGCAATGAAGCTTAAGATAAACAGTAAATGAATCTAGTAATTACATAAATTCATAGATATTAAATGACACATTACTTAATGATGAATACGTCTAAAAAGAAAACAAGAAATGTATTTAAAATTTCCCAGGATTAAGTGAAAATGAAACTGGAGGGAGTGGCTCTAATGCTAAGGTCCTGTTCCCCAATTGGTTCTTGAATCATCAATAAAGATGCTATCAGCCAGTGAGCTGGGTAGAATAAGCAGGACTTCCTGGTCCCTGAAGGCAAGCTAGCAGCTGCAGGGAGAGAGGGAGATTTTCACCAAGCTTTGGAAGGAGAAAAGGTGATGAGCCATGAGAGATCTAGGCCAGAAAGGCCAGAGGCCATTTCCCCAGGTGGGAGATTAGAAAGGCAACCAAAGTTGAGGGCAGATTTAGGGTGCTGAGCTAAAAGTATGGGCAAGGGCACACTAGCAGCAGGAGATTAGGGAGATCATAAGTACCCCACAATTGAGCCAAGAAGGCACGTTGAAAATAAGCTAATGTGTGTGTATGTTTCATCCACAGATCTGAAGGAACTTGGGCGGGGCTGGTAGCATGGTCCATCTGGAGCTTAAAGCAGGGTAGTAGAAAAATACGTACTACACGAAATACAACACAACTCTGAGGCACTAAGAAGGAAATTTATAGTTCTAAGCACCTGTATTTTTAACAAATCTAGAAAGTGTGAAAATGACTTAACAACAAAACTTCAAGAATTTGGAGAAACCAAACCAAATCAAATCCAAATGCATTAGATGGCAAGAAATAATGAAACATAAAAGAAATTAATTAAACAGCAACAAAGAAAACAATACAGAGACTCATCAAAACTATGAGCCAGATCTGTAAGAAAATAGACAAGATTGACAGACGATTGGCCTTATTAACCAAAACAAAGAAATAACCCAAATTAACACAATCAGAGATAAACAGGGAAACATTTTAACACTCATCAAAGGAATTCAGAATAAGAGAATTAAAAAAAACTATACTCATTAAATTAGAAAATCCATAAAAAGATGGGAGAATTCCTAGGATCACCCAAACCACTGAGGTTAAACCAAGAAGAAACCAATAATTTAAACAGACACATAACAAATGACAAAACTGAAACAATAATTATAAAGTCTTCCAACTGGCCTGGACTCAAAATGGCTCACAGAGACTGAACCACCAACCAAAGAACATACACAGGCTGGACCTAGGTCTCCTGCACATATGTAGTTGATGTGCAACTTGTTCTTCATATGGATCCCCTCACAATTGGAGCAGGGGCTGTTTCTGACTGTGTTGCCTGCCTTTGGATCCCTTTCCCATAGCTTTCAGGCCTCAGTGGGACAGGATGAGCCTAATTAGACCTGCTGTGGCTTAATGGACCAGGGTGGGGGAATGAAGGGAGGGGGTATAAGGGTGGGACCAGGAGAAGAGGAGGGAGGGGGCTTCAATCAGGTTGTAAAGTGAATCAAACCACAAACAAAACAAACAAACAATCAAACCAACCAACCAGAACCCAGGCAAAATGGATTCATGACAGAATTCTACAAGTTTTTTTTTTTTTAAAAAAAACTACAACCAATAGTTCTTAAATTATTCAAAAATTAGGTACAGAAGACATAGTTCCAAGTTCCCTCTATGAAGCCAGTATTAGCCTAATGCTAAATTCAGATAAAGAAACAAAAACAACAGCAACAACAACAACATTACCAGCCAATATCCTTGATAAACGTAGATACAAAAATCCTCAATAAAATACTGGCAAACTGAATAGAGGAATATATCAAAAAGATTATCCACCACAATCAAGTTGGCTTTATCTCAGAGATGCAAGGATAGTTCAACATACATAAGTCATTAAATAAAATAAAACATATAAATGGACTTTTACAAAATTGAATGATCATCTCAAGAGACACCAAAAAGCCTTTTGACAAACTCTAACATACCTTCATGATAAAATACTAGGAACAGTCAATTGCAGGAAACATACCTTAACAAAAAGGCTAAATATGACAAACCCAAAGTCAACATTACCCTAAATGAAGAAAAACTCAAAGCAATCACATTAAAATCGGAAATGAGACAGGACTGCCCATTATCCCCCACTCCTTTTGAATATAGTGCATGAGGCAGCATTAGCTCGAGCCATATGGCAAGAGAAGGAAATAAAAGTCATACAAATAGAAAAGGTAGTTGAATTATCCCTACTTGCACAAGATATGTTCTGATACATGATATCTCAAAAATTGGCCGGGCATGGTGGCACACGCCTTTAATCCCAACACTCGGGAGGCAGAGGCAGGCGGATTTCTGAGTTCGAGGCCAGCCTGGTCTACAGAGTGAGTTCCAGGACAGCCAGGGCTACACAGAAAAACCCTGTCTCGAAACAACAACAACAAAAAAAATTGTACCATAAAATATTTTAGAAATGATCAACACTTTCAGAAAAGTGGCAATTTACAAAGATCAACTTTAAAAAAATCAGTAGCTTTTCTAGGTTTTTCTCCATTAATTTGTTTATTTATTCACTTTACAGTTCATACATGCTCTTTGGTTGGTGGTTTAGTTTCTGTGAGTCCCCATGAGTCCAGGTCAGTTGACTTTGTAGATCTTCTTGTAGTGTCCATGACCTTTCTGGTTCCCTCAATCCTCCTCATTACTCTTCCACAAGACTCCCTGAACTCTGCCTCCTAATGTTTGGTCTCTGCATGTGTTTCCATCAACCGCTATGGATGAAGCCTCTCAGAAGACAGTTATGCTAGGTTCCTGTCTGCAAGTATAGCAAAATATCTTTGAGAGCTTCAGGGGTCGGCCCTCTCCCATGGGTTGGGTCTCTAGTTAGGCCAGTCATTAGTTGGCCATTCCCTCAGTCTCTGCTCCATGTTTATCCATGCACATCTTGTAGGCACATCATTTTGGATTGACAGTTTTGTGGGTGGATTGATGGCCCTCTCTATCTCTCTCTCTCTCCCTCCACTGAAAGTCCTGCCTGGCCAGTAGCCTTTCTCTATACCAATAACAAATATGATCAGAAAGAAAGCATAGACTCATTCCCACTCAAAAGAGACTAAAAAAGACTCCTAGCCAAGGGGATGGAAGGCTGTTACACTGAAAGCTTTAAAAATTCAAAGAAAGAGATTGAAGAAGACACTAGAGGATGAAAAGGCCTCCCATGCTCATGAAATGGTAAACTTAATGCTGTAAGAATGACCCCAACCCCAATCAAAATCCCACAATCTTCTTCAGGGAAACAAAAAAAAAATCTTTAATTTATACAAACTGCAAAAGACCCTCAGTAGCCAAATCAGTCTCAGAAAAATGAACAGTGCTGGAAGAATTACTATGCTAGATTTCAAGATAGGTTACAGAGCTGTAGCAATAAAAATGGCCTTGTACGGGCATAAAATATAAATATAGATCAATGCAGCAGAATAAAAGTCTCAAACATAAGTGAATGTAACTACAACACAAAAATACCAATAAGGGCTGGTGAGATGGCTCAGTGGATAAGAGCACCCGACTGCTCTTCTAAAGGTCTAGAGTTCAAATCCCAGCAACCACATGGTGGCTCACAACCATCTGTAATGAGATCTGAAGCCCTCTTCTGGAGTGTCTGAAGACAGCTACAGTGTACTTACATATAATAAATAAATTAATCTTTAAAAAATACCAATAAAATATACACAGTGGAGGAAAGACATCATTTTCAACAAACAGTGCTAGGGACACCGGATGTCCATATGTACAAGAATTAAGGTAGAACCATATTTTTTTAGCCTGGACAAAAAATAAAGACTCCAATGTGAAGCCAAAAACACTTACAGAAACTTACAGAAGTAGAAAATACAGAACACATACACAATGGAATTCTATTCACCTATAAAGAAAAATGAAATCATAAAATTCATAGGTAAGTAGATGGTACTAGAAAATATTAAATTGAGTGAGATAATGCAGAGAAAGACAAACACTGCATATTGACTCGTATTTATAGATCATAACTCAACATCTATTGTATTATTATTATTTACATCCTAACCACGATTTTTCTTCCCTCTTCTCCTCCCAGTTCCTCTCTCCACATTTCTGTGCCCCAGCCACTCCTTCTCCATTCTGTTCAGAAAAGAACAAGCCTTCCATGGATATCATCCAAACATGGCAAGTTGTAAAAAGGCTAGGCACCTCCACTTTTATTAAGGCTGGCCTAGGCAACCCAGTAGGAGGAAAAGGGTCCCAAAAGCTGGCAAAAAGAGTCAGAGATAGCACCTGTCCCACAAGAAGACCAAGCTACACAACTGGAACATATATGCGAAGACCCTAGGTCAGTATCTTGTAGGCTCCCTGGATGTCAGTTTAGTTTCTGTGAGCCCCAATGAGCCCAGGTTAGTTGATTCTATGGGATTGCAATGTCCTTGACCCCTTTGGCTCCTACAATCTGTTCTCCCTATTCTGCAGGATTCCCCAAACTCCACCTAATGTTTGGCTGTGGGTCTCTGTATCTGTCTACATCAGTTGCTGAAAAAAGCCCAATTGATGACAATTGGGCTCGGCACTGATTTATGAGTCTCTAGCTCGGAATCTTTAGATGTGAAAATTTAATATGGACTAACTATAGAGGCAGGAAAGTGAAAAGGGAGAGTGAGAAGAGGTGCTCTAGAGAAGGGAATAGGAGAACACAGGTACTATGAATGAGTAAATGGGAAAAAATGAGGAGGGCTTTAACTGGAATGGGGGAGGGAAGAGAGGAAGTAGAGATAAGTAACATCAAGTATGTTTTAAAATGCCACGTTTATTTAATATATATGTAATATCTAAGTATATATACATGGTTTGCATGAAGTATGACAGTTGGAGTGATAATGTTTCCCTCCCAAACCATAGACCATCTAACAAAAACCCCACATCTAGGCATAATCTCTTTGAGTTGTTAGTCAGGGTGAGTACATAAGGTTCCCAAACAATTGCCCTTAGGTACTTCCCTGAACCTCAAAGCAACACTCCCTTTCTGAAGACACAATAGACTTCAAACACAGAATTTAGAGGAATTGGGTTGGATCTGACTTGGATGCTTCCTTCCTGAGGACTAATTCTCATAGAATCCAAAGGTGCTATGTAAGCAGCCAGTGCCAATGAAGGCAAACAATCAATAGTCCTACAAAGTTGTAAAGCCTAGGAACGAGAACAATGATCAGAAGGGCAAGATGTCCCCAAATATGTAACAGGGGAACATATATCTTGAAAGATAACCAATAACTTTCTAATTGGACTTAATGTCTGCTCGAGGAGGTAACTCATGCCTGGAACTGTAAACATGTTCCTGGTTAGGTCATGGAGCCTAGAGGAGAACCTACTATGACCAGTTTTCTAAGCCAGTGTAATTCCCTTTTATAATTCAAATAAAAGAAGCTTAATGCAGTCTTCCATATCACACACAGTAGCTGAATTATACCCCGTCCAACTCAAGATGCTCAAGCTTTCCTGAGAGAAACCAGCACATTTCAGCAAACAGCAGTACTGCATAGTAAGCACTACACCAAAACTACACCCACACTCTCTAAGAGCACAAGGGAAGAGGGATTAAATCTGCTTAAAAATAAGGAAAATACCAGACTATTTAACCAACTGACAAGCACTTCTTTTCTTAGGATAACTGCTAAGCCAGTATAATTTAACTGCATTCTAAATTACTTATGCTTATGCCCACCTGTAAGTGTAGCTTTCATCCCTCATCAAAGAAGCTTTATTTTAACAGCAGATAAAGTAAGTAAAGAAATCTACAGCTGGACCTTTTGGTCTGGGCCCTGAACAGACCTTGGGAGCGAACTCCACACCCAGTCCCACAACACCCAGAGAAAGCTCTCCCACCATAGCAAGTCCTGGGTACACTATCACATCAGAAAAACAAGAATCAGATCTAAAATCACCTCTCATGATGGTGATAGAGGACTTTAAGAAGGACATAAATAACTCCCTTAAAGAAATAGAGGAGAAAACAGGTAAATAGTTAGAAGACCTTAGAAGAATTACAAGAAAACACAACCAAGCAGGCAAACATCGAAATGAATAAAATCATCCAAAATCTAAAAATGGAAATAGAAACAATAAAGAAATCACAAAGTGAGACAACTCTGGAGTTAGAAAACCTAGGAAAGAGACCAGGAGTCATAGATGCAAGCATCACCAACAGAATATAGACTAGAGATAGAAGAAATAATCTCAGGTGGATAGAAGAGATAATCTCAGGTACAGAAGATACCATAGAAAACTTTGACACAACAGTCAAAGAAAATGCAAAAAGAAAAAAGATCCTAACTCAAAACATCCAAGAAGCCCAGGACACAATGAGAAGAACAAACCTATGGATAATAGGAGTAGATGAGAATAAAGATTTTCAACTTAAAGGGCCAGCAAATATCTTCAACAAAATTATAGAAGAAAACTTCCTTAACCTAAAGAAAGAGATGCCCATGAACATACAAGAAGCCTACAGAACTCCAAATAGACTGGACCAGAAAAGAAATTCCTTCTGACACATAATAATCAGAACAACAAATGCAGTTAATAAAGATAGACTATTAAAAGCAGTAAGGGAAAAAGGTCAAGTAGCATATAAAGACAGACCTATTAGAATTACTCCAGATTTCTCACCAGAGACTATGAAAGCCAGAAGATCCTGGACAGATGTCATACAGACCCTAAGAGAACACAAATGCCAGCCCTAGTTACTATACCCAGCAAAACTCTCAATTACCATAGATGGAGAAACCAAGATATTCCATGACAAAACCAAATTTACACATTATCTTTTCATAAATCTAGCCCTACAAAGGATAATAGAGGGAAATCTCCAACATGAGGAGGGAAACTACACCCTAGGAAAAGCAAGAAAGTAATCTTTCAACAAACCCAAAATAAGATAGCTACAAAACATAATTCTACCCCTAACAACAAAAATAACAGGAAATAACAATCACTTTTCCTTAATATCTCTTAACATTAATGGAATCAATTCCCCCCAAAACATACAGACTAACAGACTGGATATGTAAACAGGACCTAGCATTTTGCTGCATGCAGGAAACACACCTCAGTGACAAACGCAGACACTACCCCAGAGTAAAAGTTTGGAAAACAATTTTCCAAGCAAATGGTCCTAACAAAATCAACTCTCAACCAAAGTTATCAAAAACAGATAAGGAAGGACACTTCATACTGGTCAAAGGAAAAATCTACCAAGATGAACTCTCAATTATGAATATCTATGCTCCAAATTTAAAGGCACCCACATTCATAAAAGAAACTTTACTAAAGCTCAAAGCATACATTGACCCCATAGAATAACAGTGGGAGACTTCAACACCCCACTCTCAACAATGGACAGATCCTGGAAACAGAAACTAAACAGAGACACAGTGAAACTACCAGACGTTATGAACCAAATGTATCTAACAGATATTTATAGAACATTTCATCCTAAAGCAAAAGAACATACTTTCTTCTCAGCACCTCATGGTACCTTCTCCAAAATTCACTATATAATTGGTCACAAAACAGGCCTCAACAGATACAAGAAGATTGAAATAATCCCATGCACCCTATCAGATCACCACGGACTAAGGCTGGTCTTAAATACCAACAAAAAACATGGAAGCTGAACAACACTCTACTCAATGATAACGATAACTTGGTCAAGGAAGAAATAAAGAAAAAATTAAAGGCTTTTTAGAATTTATGAAAATGGAAGACACACCATACCAAAACTTATGGGACAAAATGAAAGCAGTGATAGGAGGAAAACTCATAGCTCTAAGTGCCTCCAAAAAGAACCTGAACAAAGCTTACACTAGCAGCTTGACAGCACACCTGAACGCTCAAGAACAAAAAGAAGCAAATACACCCAAAAAAGGTAGACAGCAGGAAATAATCAAACCAAATAGAAACAAAAAGAACTATAGAAAGAGTCAACAAAACCAGGAGCTGGTTCTTTAAGAAAATCATCAAGATAGATAAACCTTTAGCCAAAGTAAACAGAGGGCACAGAGACAGTATCCAAATTAATAAAATCAGAAATGAAAAGGGAGACATAACAACAAAGTATATCTTAAAATAACTATTATGTTTGTTGAATATCAACAGTTGAAAATATTAAAATCATGTTCTACAAAAAAGAATGCACATAAATAAGAAGAATTTTTAAAGTGCATATGCTCAAATAACCAGCCAATCAGCAAGCTTAAAAGAGGAGAAAGAGGGAGAGGGGGAAGGAGGAGGAAAGAAGAAAATGGAGGGAAAGAGGGAGAGACAAGGCTTTGTCTTAATTAAAAACAAAACTCATTTTCTTCACCAAAAAAAGAAAGGAAATTAAGAAAAGAAAAGAAAAGAAAAGAAAAGAAAAGAAAAGAAAAGAAAAGGAAGGGAAGGGAAGGGAAGGGAAGGGAGGGGAGGGGAGGGGAGGGGAGGGGAGGGGAGGGGAGGGGAGGGGAGGGGAGGGGAGGGGAGGGGAGGGGGGAAGGGAAGGGAAGGGAAGGGAAGGGAAGGGAAGGGAAGGGAAGTATACAGCTGTTCAAAATGCAGAAAACAACTGACCTTGGGGTACTTAACCTCAATTTATAATGTACAATATAACCTCTAACCCAAGGCTCAGGCAACATCTCAGAAGAAGGAGTGGAAATTTTTTAAATGCCAGAGGAATATATAGTAAAAGGACAGGTTTTGTTTCATGATACAATTTGCTACCTTGTGCCTTTTGATAGGGAGAATTGGGACCACTAATAGTCAGGTTATTATTAAAAGGTGTATAGTGTCTCCTGTCTCTTTGTTGATTTTGTAGCTTTGAGTGTTTTCATAGTTCTTTTTAAAAAATATTTTATTATGTGTATATGTATGTCTATGTTTCATTTTGTGCATATGACTGCAGTGTATAGGATCCCAGAATCCAGAGAGTATATAGGATCCACTGGATCTGGAATTAAAGGTAGTTGTGAGCTGCCTGATACAGGTAATAGGATCTAAACTGCGGTCCTTTGCAAGAGCACTATATGGTCTTTCCTTTGCAAGAGCACTAAATGGTCTTAACTGCTAAGCTACCTCTCCAGTTCAGTTCTCTTTTGTTTCACCACTATCCTAAACTTTCCTAGCTTCTTTGAAATATTCTTTTGAGTATCCTCTATAGGGATAGCATAGTGGTCATAAAATCTATTAGCCTTCATTTTATAGGCATTTTCTTTCTCCTATTACAGTAGATAGTTTTACTAGGCATGTAAGGCTGGCTGGGCAGGTCTGATCTTTCAGAAATTGAAATATATCTTTCCAAGTCCTTCTGACTTTAAAGGTTTCCATTGAAAAGTCAGCACTTATTCTCATGGGCCTGATTTTATATGTGACTTCGGCCATCTTTCTTGCCACTTTCAAAACACTTTATTTATTCTGTACATTTAGTTTTGTAGCATGGGGATTTCTTTCTCCTATATTCAGGGAATTATCTTCTATGATTTTATTAAAATATTTCTTATTCCTTTGACGAAATTCTTCTCCTTCTTTGCCTATAATTAATAAATTTTGTCTTTTTGTGGTGTCCTAAAGATCTTGTGGGTTCCATTTATATATCACTGACTTTTACTGAATGTAATTCCAATCCCTGAAGTTCTGTCCATTCTATTCGGTACTTCTTTAGTGAACTTTCACATTTTATTTATTACTTGATAATTTCATACATGAATACAATGTATTTAGATCATCCCACCTCCTCTTGTGAGACCCCGACTTAGAGCTTTTCTCCCTAGAAGGTAAAGCCCCTGGACGTTCCCCAAGCTTGTTTTCCCTGATCTCTAAAAATACAGCCAGAAAGAAGCTCTTTGTTCTCTACAGCCAGCAAAAGGCCTTTTTGTTTCAATACCTTACAGAGATGTGATAATTGTAAAAGACCCAGCCAGGCACTTGCCTGGCTTCCTGTGCCAAGGACACGGAGATAAAAATTCAGAAAGAACTCACTCCCCACTCCTTCTGCCTTGTAAATTTCACCAAGGACACCCAGAAGAGAAGAACTCCGCCCAGCTCCTCCCAACTCCTCCCAATTCCTCAGCTAGCTGTTCAAAGCTCCCTACTGTCACCGCTCTGGGTCGAACTCCCCTGCCCTGCACAGCAGAGGGACTTTGTCTAGCTAGCTGATAATAAAACCTCTTGTAGTTTACATTGAAAGAACCTAGTGGGGAAACCCCCACTCAATTTCCGTTCGGCGTGCACCCAAGAATCACGAACAGACGACCATCTTGATGTAAAAGCATGAGGTAGTTTAATGACGGAGCTCCAGGCCGACACATATCTCCCGCAGGAGACAGAGGTGTAGACCACATGGTGGAGCCATAATGGTGGAGCTCCGGTTCGAAACGTATCTCACACAGGAGACAGTGGTTTCGACCCTGAGGCTTGGAAGCTAGGGACTTTTATAGAAAAGGGATGGGGCTGGGGGAGGAATTGGCGTGGTTTCACATGATTGGTTTATTTAAACATCAACAGACTGTCAGAAGGGTGGGAGATAGGGAGGCACTAGGCCAGTCAGGACACGTGACGACGGGCCTGCCCGGGCATGTCCTGGCCTGTTCTGTTATGTTCTCAGCCCCAGGTTTCAAAGCTCACAAACAACTTTTTGGGCTATTTGACATAAATTACATGAATCACAGGTCTCAAGGTTTATTTCCTTTCAACATCAGGTGTGGTTTTCTCCACATCTGAATTCATTGTCTCATCTTAGCTATCTATTTGTCTATATTATCTAGGAATATATTTAGTTTCCTGGTTAGGTTGTTTTAGCATATTTATCATTGCCTTTTCAAACTGTGTATGTGGAATTTTACTTAGATTATTTTCACTACAGACATTACTATAGGATAAGTTATTTTTGGAGGAGACAAGTTTTCCTGGAGTTTTGCACGGGGACCTGTCAATCTAAGGTTGTAGCATTGGCTAAGATTTTTGTTGGTGGTAGTTAAATTCAGATCACTCTTTACTTTAGTGGAAGTGTTTGTGATGTTCAGAAGTGACTAGGTTGTAGCAGGGTTGAAGTGATGCTTTTCCCCCTTTAGACTGTTTTAGGGAACCAGATTGTATCTTCATATTTCCACTGTGACTTGAGTACTGTTTGAAACTATATTCACTGTCCAGTAGTAAATGCCCAATGAACATTGAAAATCAGTTAACTACAAAACAGTCCTTTATTAAGTCTTGTTTGGGAAAGCAAAGGGACACCAATAGTACACCAATGGTGTGTAGTAATATATATGTAGTACACATATGTAATATATATTACACCAATAGTTTGTAGTAGTATGTTAGCTATTGTGAGTGTGTGTGGTGAGAAGTCAGGCAGAAGATTAATGATTCTTATTAGATTGCTTGGTAAGATATAAAGGAAAGGGAATACTTAGGAAAAAGATAGAAACAAAAAAAAAACATATAGGGGGAATGTATGGGAGTTTTGTACACTGAAAAGAAAGAAGCAAAGATTTCTTTTTTTTGTGTGTTAATAAATTTCTTTAATCTGTTTTATCATGGAATGTTTTCCTTTTTTAGTTTTTTTTTTCTTTCCATTTTTTATTAGGTATTTAGCTCATTTACATTTCCAATGCTATACCAAAAGTCCCCCATACCCACCCACCCCCACTCCCCTACCCGCCCACTCCCCCTTTTTGGCCCTGGCGTTCCCCTGTTCTGGGGCATATAAAGTTTGTGTGTCCAATGGGCCTCTCTTTCCAGTGATGGCCGACTAGGAAGCAAAGATTTCTATTCGCTTAATGTAAAGCCATCTAATCTCTTACAGGGTTGAGTCCCAGAGACTGTAAATGAGGATAGCTTGTATTCTTTGAGGAATATAAAGATAATAGGATATGGAAGCAGGAGGCATGTATGGTAAGGGATCAGCCATATATTGCTACATTGACCTTGGGTATTATCTAAATAAAGGAGCACTGGTGGAGACTGGTTCTGGGTTTAGATTCTTAGCTGGCGCTTTGACCTCATAGAATTAACTGGGGTGGAGGGATATTCATGACTCAGAGTGAGGCTACCAAATCTCAAATGGCAGTGGGGAGTTGGGACCTAAATATTGGCATAGCCCCTAGTATCAAATGGTGTACCACAGCTGGGCTGAAGCACAGAGCGTGTTCCCTAAACTCAAATGGCAAACTGGAGACAAGGTTAAAGTACACACTTGCTCCCTACATCAAATGGCCACCAGGAGTTGAGGTTGTAATATAAGCTTCAGTCTGTAAGTGGTGACCAAATGTTGATAAGACCATTTTTATATATGATAAGGGGTCGGGGGCAGAGGGGACTGGTAAAGGGAAGAAAACCAGCAGGATGGCAGAACAGTTAGAGGGGAGAAAAATGTGGAAAATGACCATTTTACCAAAAGTCATTTACAGAGCCAATGCAATCCCAGTAATAGTCTTCACCCCATTCCTCACAGAAATAGAAAAACTATTCTAAAATTTATATTGAGCCACAAAAGACCCTAGGTAACCAAAACAATCCTGAACAAAAAGAACAGTGGAACAAATGGAAGGATTGCCATTCTAGACTTCAAGATATATTATAGAGCTACAGTAATAAACACGATACAGGCACAAAAATGGACTTGTAGGGCAATGGAACAAAACAGAAGATCCAAACATGAGTACTCTGACTATGACTATCAGATATTTGACAAAGAGGCAATAAAATACACAGGAGAAATGATATAACCAACAAATGGTGCTGAGAAAACTGGATGTCCACATGCAGAAGAATAAAATTAGACCCATATCTATCACCCTGCATAAAAATTACCTCCAAGTCAATCAAAGACATCAATCTGAAACCTGAAATGATAAAACTGCTAGCAGAAAATGCAGGCAGTATCTTACAAGATGTAAGGAAAAGATTTTCTGAATATGACTCCATTTGCCCAGGAATTAAAGCCAGCAACTGAGAAGTGGGAAACACATAAAACTAAAAAGCGTCTGTACAGTTCTGGGGGTAGTGGTTAGTTCATATTGTTGATCCTCCTATAGGGTTGCAGATCCCTTTAGCTCCTTGGGTACTTTCTCTAGTTCCTCCATTGGGGGCCCTGTGTTCCATCCAATAGATGACTGTGAGCATCCCCTCCTGTATTTGCCAGGCACTGGCATAGCGTCATACGAGACAGCTATAACAGGGTCCTTTCAGCAAAATCTTGCTGGCATATGCAATAGTATCTGGGTTTAGTGGTTGTATATGGGATGAATCCCTGGATGGGGCAGTCTCTGGATGGTCCTTCCTACCATCTCAGCTCTGAACTCTGTCTCTGTAACTCCTCATGGGTGTCTCTAGTTGCATATGTAGCAGAGGATGGCCTACTCGGCCATCAATGGGAGAGGCCCTTGGTCTTGCAAAGATCATATGCTCCAGTACAGGGGAATGCCAGGCCCAGGAAGCGAGAGTGGGTGGGTTGGGGAGCAGGGCAGGGGGAGGGTATAGGGGACTTTTGAGATAGCATTTGAAATGTAAATGAAGAAAATATCTAATAAAAAAAACACAAGAGCAGAATTTTTTTAAAGGTGTCTGTACAGCTAAGGAAACAGTCAATAGCATGAAGAAGATACCCACAGAATGGAGAAGAATCTTTTCCAGGTATATATGTGACCAAGGATTAATATCCAGAATATACAAAAATCTCAAAAAGAGTCAAGGAAGTAAATGACCCAATTTAAAAATGGGCCAGGGATACAGAGAGGTCTAATGGAATAAGTTAAAAATTGGCTAAGAAATGCTTCAGAAATTGTTTACCATCTTAAGAAATTAGGGAAATTCAAATTAAACATCTTTGATATTTCATTTTACTGCATTATCAGAATGGGTAAGATAAACAAAACAAATGACAACAGATGCTGGCAAGATTTTGAGAAAAGAGGAACCCACATTCACCGTTGGTAAGTGTAGCCGCGTGTGGCCACAAGAACTGGGTTCCCCTGAAAGGAGGGCTGGGGCTGAAAGAGATCAGACAGCAAGAAAAGAACCAGGCCAAGACAAACCTTTCTGTTCAAAGCCTCTGAAGTTAACTGAGAGTCCCTGCTTATAAAGAGGGTAGGCCCATCCCCCCCACTAGCCCATTCTTGGTGCCTGGAGCCAGCCTGTAGGTGATCTACAGGATGTGTCTCCAGAATGTCTCAAGGACCTTTCAGCAGGAAGCAGAGTCTTGGAGAAGAGCAAATAGAGCCATCAAGGTCAAAAGGCTCTACCCTAGGTAATCTCCTTCTTAGTGGCAGCAAGGTCAAAGTCCCGATCAGCCTGCTTCAAGGCTGAGGGAGGCTACAGATAAGAATGTGCATTTTTGCAGGCGCTCTGGAAATCAGTATAGAAAATTCTCAAAAAAAAACCCTAAACTAAAAATAAATCTTTCATATGACCCAGCTATATAATTCCTTGGCATGTGTCTAAAGGACTCCAACCCCTACTCCACGGATACTTGCTCAGCCATGTTCATTGCCACCGTATTCAGAATAATCTAAATGTGTTTCAGTAGATTAATGGATAATGAAGATGTTCAAACAATGGAATACTATGCAGCTATAGAGAAAAATGAAAAATGTAGATACATAGATGGACTGAAAAGAGATTATATTGTGTGAAGTAACTCAGATCCAGAAAGGCAGATGTTACATATTCTCTAGCATCAGCAGTTCCTAGCACCACATTTCCAGCTATGGCTATATAACATGGAGAAACCAAATAGGGTAGCTTTCACCCTTTATCAATGCTTTACAACAACTGGAGACTACCACAGAAAACCATAACCAGACACAATGCAGATATCAACTAATCCTTGGGAACCCTCACACCAATGTATAATACCTACGTCACAGTTCCTTCATCTATGGCTCAGGAAACATCATAGAAGAGGGGGATGAACAAATTTTAAAGCCAGAAGACCAGGAAGCCTCTCACAGAAAGGAACACATGAACAAGATCTGAAGAAGGGTAATATCAGCTAAGACAAAAGAGGGAAAAATCTCTTGGGGTCACATTATAGGGCAAGGAACTATATGCACCTGATGGCTGTTGAGAGAGGGTGACTTATCATCTCCCAGGGAAAATTCCACTAAAAGATTTTCCAGTAAAAAGTGGTCAGCCCTGAAATCATATACACACAATGAACAAAAACAGACCTAACAAGATGTATTTATATATTTGCACTTGAATGCGCATGGGCACACATACACACTAACAACAACAGTAGTAATAATGATGAGTGAAGAAGAGGCTATCGATTTGAGAGTGCGGGTATATGGGAAGAGTTGGAGGGAGGGAATTTATGAGGGGTTCAAGGAAACAAAGAGAAAGTGCAAAGCAATTTAATTATATTTCAATTAAAATGAATGAAAATAACAAGAGAATTTGTTAGCTGAAGCTAAAATAGGCACGCCCCCCTATACACACACACACACACACACACACACACACACACACACACACACACAAGTGAAATGAAAAAAGTGTAATTAAAATTTTTTAAGTGATAGCCTTTTCAATTTGGCTGCTGGAAAAATCAGATATTGACATGCAGAAATATGAAAATAGAACAACATTTCTTGCCATATATAAAACAAAATAAACTAAAAATCCAATCAGTCACGAACCAAGACAATGGTCCACAAGCTTGCCTACAGGTAATCTAATGGAAGTCTTTTCTCAATTGAGGTTCCTCTCCCCAATTATGTCTAGGTTTCTATCAAGTTGATAAAAATCAACTAGCCTGTATTGATTCTACTCAGAATGTCTATTATCAAAATGTCAAAAGATCATAAGTGTTGCTATTTATGTGAAAAGGGTATCTTTGTATACTGTTAGTTGGAAGGTAAATTAAAGAAAACAATACAGAAGATCTTTGAAAAATTTTAAAAGAAAATATCATGGGACCCAACAAACCCACTACTGGTACACATTTAAGTCCATAAGTTAATTATTTATTTAGCAGTATTTTTTTACAATAGCCTATTCAACAAATCAAAGTCACTGTCCAGTCACTATCAGTAGGTAAATGCATAAGGAGACATGTATATGTATATGTATATGTACATGTATGTGTATATATATGGAAAGGAATACTATTCAGTGATAAAAAATAAAATTCCATTATAATACCTTAAAAGAACCTGGTTCCACTATATTAAGAGAAATAAGTTAGGCTCAGAAATACTATATCATTTCATTCATATGCAGAATCTGTTTTTAAAAATAGAATTTCCTCTCATACACAGTTTCCCCTCCCTCCACTCCTCCCAGCCACCTCTCACTTCCCCTCTTACCCAAATCCATTCCCACTCCATTTCCTCTTCAGAAAAGAGCAGGCCTCTAAGAGAAGCATGACAAAACAAGATA
The DNA here is from genome assembly GCF_000001635.26 of Mus musculus. Lineage (NCBI taxonomy): Eukaryota > Metazoa > Chordata > Mammalia > Rodentia > Muridae > Mus > Mus musculus. Next base: position 135,860,709 of record NC_000086.7, on the reverse strand, counting down.
CAATAACACAAGACAAAAGCTCTCCTATCAAGGCTGAATATGACAACACAAAAGGAGGAGAAGAAACCCAGGAGCAGGGAAAGGAGTCAGGACAGTCCATGCTCCCACTGTTAGGAGTACCATAATAACACCAAGCCAACAGCCATAACATTTATGCTGAGAACCTAGTACAGACTCATGTAGGCCCCATGGTTGCAGCTTTAGTCTCTGTGAGCCCATATGAGCTCTGCTTAGTTGACCTGGTTGGCCATATTTGAGAATCTTTATCCATAGAACCACAGAGGGTAAGTGTACTGGCTGGTTTTGTGTGTCAACTTGACACAGGCTCGAGTTATCACAGAGAAAGGAGCTTCAGTAGGGAAGTGCCTCCATGAGATCCAGCTGTAAGGCATTTTCTCAATTAGTGATCAAGTGGGGAGGGCCCCTTGTGGGTGGTGTCATCCCTGGGCTGGTAGTCTTGGTTCTATAAGAGAGCAAGCTGAGCAAGCCAGGGGAAGAAACATCCCTCCATGGCCTCTGCATCAGCTCCTGCTTCCTGACCTGCTTGAGTTCCAGTCCTGACTTCCTTTGATGATGAACAGCAACGTGGAAGTGTAAGCTGAATAAACTCTTTCCTCCCCAACTGCTTCTTGGTAATGATGTTTGTGCAGGAATAGAAACCCTGACTAAGACAAATTGGTACCAGCAGAGTGGGGTATTCCTGTGACAACCTGACCATGTTTTGGGGAGGACTGTGGAAGGACTTTGGAACTTTGGGCTAGAAGATCCATTTGGTGTTAAGAGCTCTGTGGGATGTTGTATAGGAGCTTGGAGGATAATGTTGAGAACAGTACAGAAGATGGAGACACGGCTTGTGAAATTTCAGAGGGAAGATTATAGACTCTTATGAGGGCTTTTTTTTTTTGAAGGGCTGTTGCTTTTTGATTATGAAGACTCTGTAGTTCTGGTTAGCTGGGACTGAATCAGCTGTGATTAACAAGATACCAGAACTACTAAAGCAAAAAAGTGCTTAACATTACTGGGACTACTGGTGCTGGTTAGCTGGAACTAAGAAATTAGCAATGATTAAGAAGAGACCAGCATCATTGAGGTGAAATCTTCTGAGAAATGTTTTCTGAGAGCACAGGGGCTGTGTTTCAGAGATAGCCAAGGTTGTACTTTGTGCTGTGGCTGGATTTGGTAATGTGTATGAGTCACACAGATGGTACTGGTTTTGAAGGCATGAAGGGGTCATGAAGAGCAGCTGAGGCTTGGCACTGTGAGAGGCAATGGAAAGCCATTGGTGAAGATGCAGCCTCAGTAGCAAATGACGGCCCAGAACTGAAGGAGTCATGCAAAGGAGTTGAGGCTTGGCACCATGAAGACAGCCTATGAGAGGCTAATGGTGAAGCCGAGTTACAGCAGAAGACAGTAGTGTTTTGGAGGTGCCAGTACCATGAGATGACCACCAAGAACAGCAGCAGCAGTGGAGTACAGGCAGCTGGAGCCTAGAAGACAAGGTGTGTGCTACAAAGGACAGAGCTTGATAAGTGGCCCAAGCTCTTGGAGGACCCTAAAAGTTCATGAGTGGATCTCAGATATTGGATGGTTGGAGTTTGATTTTGCTTTTCATTGTGACTATGAAGTAAGAAGGTATTTTAGTGGAGCCCACAGTTAAGAGACTTTGAAGTTTTAAAAGACTTTGAATTTTAAAAGATATTGGACCTTTTAAAGGGATTGAACTTTTAGTATGTAAAGACTGTGGGACTTTTAAATTTATTTAGGTCCTGGGGATGAATAAGAAAGTAAGAGTTGAGGTTTAATAGTGATATGTTTGTGTGTCAAGTTGATAAGGGGTCAATTATACTGGCTGGTTTTATGTGTCAACTTGACACAGGCTGGAGTTATCACAGAGAAAGGAGCTTCAATTGGGGAAGTGCCTCCATGAGATCCAGCTGTGGGAGATCTCAATTAGTGATCAATGGGGGAGGGCCCATTGTGGGTGGTGTCATCCCTGGGCTGGTAGTCCTGGGTTCTATAAGAGAGCAAGCCAGGAGAAGTAAGCCAGTAAGAAACATCCCTCCATGGCCTCTGCATTAGCTCCTGCTTCCTGACCTGCTTGAGATCTAGTCCGGACTTCCTTTGGTGATGAACAGCAGTATGGAAGTGTAAGCCGAATAAACCCTTTCCTCCCCAACTTGCATCTTCGTCATGTTGTTTTGTACAGGAATAGAAACCCTGACTAAGACAGCAGGTATGGAGTAAGAGACTAGAGGGAACAGGTAGATCTCTTTAGGAAAGAGAAACAGAGTAGACAGATATGGGTGGAAGTAGGGACTGGAACAGAAGGATCACATGGGGAGAGGGAGGGTAGAGGGGGTTGAGAATGGGGATACAGGAAGAGAGATAAAATTAAGGAGCATTTGAGCAGTAATAAGGAAATGTAATGCATAAATTTTCTCTCTCTCTCTGTCTTTCTCTGTCTCTCTCTCTCTCTCTCTCTCTCTCTCTCTCTCTCTCTCTCTGTGTGTGTGTGTGTATGTGTATGTGTATGAGTATGAAGGTGAGCTAAATGAAATTGCCAAATAATGTGAAGACAGAGTCCCAATTAGCTAACTCTTGTTACCTAATGAAGCATCCCATACTGGGATTGGGTTACATCGAACTGAATTGTTGGCTATAAGGGTCCCACAGGAATTGCCAACCAACTCAGGCTGTTGCTAAGACTATAGTTTGCTCTCCATAAACTGAAAGTATGGCCCCATTTTTGAAGACAACACCTGTATAACTCTCTGAACATGAAGATGTTGAGCTGGTGCCTACATAAGCCTTCACCACTATCTCCCAGTGTTTTGGTACAGGAATGTACTCTGCAAATACCTGGGGATCCATCCCATATACAGCCACCAAACCCAGACACTATTGTGGATGCCAAGAAGTGCATGTTGAGAGGAGCCTGATATAGCTGTCTCCTGAGAGGCTCTGCCAAAGCCTGACAAATACAGAAGTGGATGCTCACAGTCAGTCATTGGACTGAGCACAGGGTCCTCAATGGAGGAGTTAGAGAAAGGACTGAAAGAGCTTAAGGGGTTTGCAACCCCACAGGAGGAACAACAATATCGACCAACCAGACCCCCCATCAGAGCTCCCAGGGACTAAACCACCAACCAAGGAGTACACATGGAGGGACCCATGGCTCCAGCCTCATATGTAGCAGAGGATGGCCTTGTGGGACATTAATGGGAAGAGAGGCCCTTGGTCCTGTGAAGGCTCAATGCCCAGTGTAGGGGAATGCTGAATGCAGGGAGGTAGGGGTGGGTGGGTAGGTGGGGACATACCCTCATAGAAGCAGGAGGAGGGGGGATGGTATAGGGGGTTTCTGGGGGAGTGGGAAATTGGGAAAGGGGATAACATTAGAAATGCAAATAAATAAAATATCCAATAAAAAAAGAAGAAATGAAAACACCAAGTCAGGCATAAACTTTTTGATCTATAATGGTGCCCTACCTTCACGATATTCTAGGACAATGGTGGCCCAAGTTTTGAGGGAATAACCTACCACCAATGTCTGATTTGACTTATAGCATACTCCATGAAATGGAACCCACAGTTGACACTTCTTGTGTGTCCAAGAACCAGAGACTAGATAGCCCAGGGACACAGGGCAACTAAATAATACTAGTCTAAAACAAGAAAAAAAATACAGTGATTAAATGATGTTTCATTCTGCTATACACATAGATCAGTCATCATCAGAGAAGCTTCCTCCTGCAGCTGACGGGAACAAATAAAGAAACCTACAGCCAGACATTATGCAGAGAGCGAAATCTTGGAACACACAAATCCCTCCCCTGAGAGCTCAGGGAATCCCACAGAAGAGGAGGCAGGAAGAGTGTGAAAGCCAGAAGGGATGGAGGACACCAGGAGAACAAGGTCCTGTAAATCAACTGAGCAGAGCTCATATCAATTCTCAGAGATTGAGGCGGCATGCACAGGGCATGCATGGGTCTCCACAGGTCCTCTGCTTGTATATTAAGGCTTCCAGTTTAGTGTTTAAGGGATTCCTGAGTGTGAGAATGAGTGGATCTCTGACTTGTGCCTTCTCCCAAACTCTTTTCTTTCTGTTGGTTTGCTCTGTCCAACTTCAATGTGATAGTGTTTGTTTTATCACATTATATTTTATTTTGTTATATATATTTTTAAAATGAATGAATGAATGAATGAATGAAATTCTAGCCACTGAGGTAAATGGTAACAACTGAGCTGTTACTTACACCTGCTGGGAGAGGGAATATCAGTTTTCTCCAATGGAATTACACTGAATACACCAACCACTCCAGGGCATGCCTCATGTTCAGTAGTAGTTGACCACCACATAAGAGACTTCACAGTTCGTGTGTGTGCATGCTTTTATTTAGTTACAGTTTTGTGGGTTTGGGGGTGCTTTATTTTGTTTTCCTGAGAAAGAGATTAAAGTTGGGTAGATAGGGATATAAAGAGAATCTGGAAGGACTTGGGGGAGGGGAATAATATGATCAAAATATATTTAACTTAAAAAATGTTTTAAATAATTTTTCTTAAAAATATATATATCTTAAAGCAGTGGAATAGGTACTAGGTTCACTCCTTTGGACACAGTACTCAGGAGGTAGAGGCAGGGTTGGGGGGATTTCCTAAACAGAACTTCAATGGCCCACGCTCTAAGATCAAGAATTGATAAATGGGACCTCACGAAACTGAAAAGCTTCTGTAAGGCAAAGGACATAGCCAATAGGACAAATCATCGACCTACAGACTGGGAAAAAATCTTCACTAACCCCACATCCCATAGAAGGCTAACATCCAAAATATATAAAGAACTCAAGAAGTTAATCACCAAAAAACCAAACAACCCAATCAAAAAATGGGGTATAGAACTAAACCGAGAATTCACAACTGAGGAATCTTGAATGGCTGAGAAGCACCTAAAGAAATGCTCAAAGTTCTTAGCCATCAGAGAATTGCAAATCAAAACAACTCTGAGATTCCCCCTTCACTAATCAGAATGGCTAAAATAAAAAAAAAAAAAAAAACTCAGACGACAGCACATGTTGGAGAGGATGTGGAGAAAGAGGAACACTCCTCCACTGCTAGTGGGATTGCAAGCTAGTACAACCACTTTGGAAATCATTCTGTAAGTTCCTCAGAAAATTGGAAATAGCTCTACCTGAAAACCCAGCTATACTACTCTTGGGAATATAAGCAAAAGATGCCCCACTAGGCCACAGGGGCACATGTTCCACTATGTTCATAGTGGCCTTGTTTGTGATAGCCAGAAGCTGGAAACAACCTTGATGTCCCACAAAAGAAAAATGGATACAGAAAATGTGGTTCATTTACACAATGGAATACTATTCAGCTATTAGGAATGAGGACATCATGAGTTTTGCAGGCAAATGAACAGAACTAGAACATATCATCCTGAGTGAGGTTATCTCAGACCCAAAAGGACATGCATGGTATGTACTCACTAATAAGTGGATATTAGCCAAAAAGTACAGAATACCCAGGACACATTCCACACTACTCAAGAACTTTAACAAGCCAAAGGGCCCAAGTGAGGATGCTTCAATCCCATTTGGGAGCAAGAAGAAAGCAGAGGGCAGAAAATTGGGTGGGAGAGGGGAAGGGGAAAGGGCAGGGGAAAGGGGGAACATGCTCAGGTATTGAGGAGGGACCAGGAGTGAAGCCCCAAGGGCCAGCAGAATGAATGGACATATACATCTTCTGGAGGTAGGAGGTGGGATGTATCAGAGACCTGGGAGGGACCTCAGATGAAATGCCCAACAGTGGGGAGAGGGAACTTGTTGAAGGTAAAATGACAGGACATCAAGTGGAGGGATGGGGTTGCCATCCCACGGTCAAAACTCTGACCCAGAATTGTTCCTGTCTAAAATAACTGCAGGGACAAAAACAGAGATGAAACTGAGGGAAAGGAGGTCCAGTGACATGCCCAAATTGGGACCCACCTCAAGGAGAGGTTCCAAGGCCTGACACTATTATTGATGCTATGATGTACTTACAGACAAGAGCTGCATGGCTGTACTCCGAGAGGCCCAACAAGCAGCTGACTAAGACAGAAACAGATACTTACATCCAACCAATGGTCTGAAGCCGGGGACCCCTGTGACTGAATTAGGAAAAGACAGGAAGAAGCTGAGGAGGAGGGTGACCCCATAGGAAGACCAGCAGTCTCAACTAAGCTGGACCCTGAGATCTCTCAGACACTGAACCATCAGCCAGGCAGCATACAGGAACTGGCCAGAGGCCCCGACACGTACAGCAGAGGACTGCCTGGTCTGGCCTCAATGAGAGAAGATGGACCTAACCATTGAGAGAATTGAGGCCCCAGGGAATGGGGAGGCCTGGCAGGGTATGAGGGGTATGGGGGTGTGGGGACATCCTCTTGGCAACAGGGGAGGAGGAATGGGATGAGGAACTGTTGGAGGGTGGATATGAAGGAGGATAACAATTGGATTGTGTGGTTGTTTGAATATGTTTGGCCCAGGGAGTGACACTATTAGAAGGTGTGGCCCTGTGGGTCACTGTGGGCACGGGCTTTAAGACCCTCATCCTAGCTGCCTGGAAGTCAGTATTCTGCTAGCAGCCTTCAGATGAAGATGTAGAACTCTCAGCTCTACCTGTACCATGCCTGTCTGAATGCTGCCATGTTCCTACTTTGATGATAAAGAATTGAACCTCTGAACCTGTAAGTCAGCTCCAATTAAATGTTGTCCTTTATAAGCCTTGACTTGGTCATGGTGTCTGTTCACAGCAGTAAAACCCTAACTAAGTCTATAAAAAAAAGATTAAAGATAATCATAAAAATTCTTTTAAAATATTAAAGATGATATTAGAAACAAAAAATCCCAATAAATCTTCATATTAGCAACAGTTCTTATTTAAAGTAACAAAATGTTTTGGTTTTGCAGTCATTGATTTGGCTCACATCTCCGCTAACCAAGCTCTTTCTCTATGCCACCTGTTGTTTCTCCACACTAGCTCTTTTTTTTTCCATTTTTAATTAGGTATTTAGCTCATTTACATTTCCAATGCTATACCAAAAGTCCCCCATACCCACCCACCCCCACTCCCCTACCCACCCACTCCCCCTTTTTGGCCCTGGCGTTCCCCTGTACTGGGGCATATAAAGTTTGCGTGTCCATCTTTCCAGTGATGGCCGACTAGGCCATCTTTTGATACATATGCAGCTAGAGTCAAGAGCTCCGGGGTACTGGTTAGTTCATAATGTTGTTCCACCTATAGGGTTGCAGATCCCTTTAGCTCCTTGGGTAATTTCTCTAGCTCCTCCATTGGGGGCCCTGTGATCCATCCATTAGCTGACTGTGAGCATCCACTTCTGTGTTTGCTAGAAAGGACCCAGATGTAGCTGTCTCTTATGAGACTATGCCGGGGCCTAGCAAACACACTAGCTCTTTACTATTCATTACAAAGACTCCAAATGCTAAAAGAAGGGACTTGTGCCATCTATACACCAGTGGTTAAGGGACCGCCTAGCTCACATAAGACCATGAACTCGATTTAGGCACACGCAAAGAAGAAAAGAACAGAAAGAAAGGAAAGGAAAGTGTAGCTATCTGTATTATCAATGCTACCTATATCCCCCACCCAAAGGAAAAAACCCCAAAACTGTAGAGAGTGTTTGCATGTATTCTCTGGGAACCTGACCCCAGTTTCCGACTGGTAAATAATGATACCAATAACCAATAGCTGGGTAGGGCAGACAGAGGCAGGACTTTAAGATTCCCAGATTTGAGACTGGAGAGAGGATGGAGAGGATTTACCACGCTGGGAGAGATTGGAGGAGAGGAGAGGTGTCATGCCTGAGAAGAGTGAAGGACAGAAAGGCATGGCTCTCATGTGAAGAAGCTGGGGGAGTGGGGCCCAGTTGGGCCACCCCCTGGATTCAGAGTAGCCAAGATAGAACATAGAATTAGTAAGTAATAATTCGGGATTAACCACCTGGAGGTTAGGCTATTAAGCCGATTAAGGCATATTAAAATATAGAGGTTGTGTGTGTGTGTGTGTGTGTGTGTGTGTGTGTGTGTGTGTGTGTGTGTGTGTGTGTGTGTTTCATTTAGAAACATAAAGCATTGAAGCAGGTAGAGAACCCACTGATGGAATTTATTAATTATTTAATTCAACAAGAAAGAGGGGAGGAAAAAATTGCTAAAATAGGGTCAAGCAAAATATTGTATAAGTATATAAGATGTTGAAATTACTTCCTACCAGTGGGAAAGCAGTGGGTAGATACTTATAGGTTGAATCTGCTGCTATTTTATAGATGATATCTCACAGACTATTCTTTTGAAATTGATGCAGGGCCAAGGACTGGTAGATTATAACATTTCACCTGTGCTGCAAGAAGACACACTTCTTTCATTAATAAGTGTAAAGATGACAAACAGCTGAATAATTGAAATTTCCACAGGAATGAATAGGTTAAATATTTGCTTAGCAGTAGCTTTGGAACCTACACATAACCTGTCAGGCTAAAATTTTAAGTTCCACAAATATTAATAGAATACTAACAACAAGATTTCCAGACTGAATGGGCACTGATTAAAAACAAAAACAGACTGATAATCTTACAACTTACCTAAATTACAAGTGAATGACACAAAAGTCACATCCTGCATTGTTATGCATACTACACAAGTAGGCTTCTCTTCCATTGTAACTTAATCTAAGATGTATAGGATCAGATGCTGGCTTTACATATGAGTCTGGAGGTGTCTTCTAAAATGGTAGACACTGGCATGATTGATCGTAGATCAGTTTCTCAAAATGGATTCCTTAGAGTTGGAATCAGAGCCTACCTTGACACAGTCACCAAGATGATCACTATTACTAGATGAGATGCCAGGTCTAATTCTCATGGTCCTCTATACTTCTGACTGTCAAGTTATAAATGTGGGGGATCCAAAATTGAGTCTAACAATTTACTTGAATAATTTCCATAGGACAAGGTGTGGAAGGGTCATAACCATAGCCTTTATGTCTACTCCATATGGAGTCAGGATGTCTCTCCTTTTCCTACAGAACAGGAGGACTATAAACCAGGGACCTCCACTTAGCCTTGAAAATAAGAATTTTAAAATTATGTTTAATGTGCATATGTTGGGGTTGTGATATGCATATATATACATGTATACATTTGCAAGTATGCTTGGCAAGAGGCCAACATGGTAAATAATCCTCTATTACTCTCTAACTTATTTTTGAAGACAAGGTATTTCACTAAACCTGTAACTCACCAATAGGGTAAATTGAAAGCCTTGGGTTTTCGTCTGTCTTGGACTCCAGGTTTTGGCTTTTCAGCCCTGGGTTAACAAGTGTGTGCCACCGTGCTCTGATTTTTATGTAAGTGCTAGAAATTCCACCTCAGATTCTGATACATAAAATCAGAATATAATAAGCAATCTCCCTAACACTCTTTTTTTTTCCCTTGGTTTTTCGAGACAGGGTTTTTCTGTGTAGCCCTGGCTGTCCTGGAACTCTGTAAACCAGGCTGGCCTCGAACTCAGAAATCTGCCTGCCTCTGCCTCCCGAGTGCTGGGATTAAAGGCGTGCGCCACCACGCCCAACTCTCCCTAACACTCTTAAGTTAAATATATTGGAAGGCATTCATTATATGAGCATTCATTGACTGTCACTGCAATGGAACTCAATACTGAGTCCCACATTCTCCATTGGACCTTGAGTTAACACAAAATTACAAACAACTAATCACAGGATCTTTCCTTCTGGTCAACTGTCCACATGCTACAGCACCACAAAGACATCTTAATACTCTGATACATCAAGAAATTTTAAGGCTTCTTAAGCTTTGTATCAAGAACCAGGGATGGAGATCAGATGTAGTCTTTACTATGCCTGAAAGATCCTGACAATGTAAAAGGACACAGAAGCCCTGAAATTGGCAAGATAGACGTCAGTGTTAGCAGAACTAGCTTCACTGATTTAGAAAAATAGAGGTGCACAATGCTCTGGCCACTCCTCGAACCTGTGTGTCTGCCAATGTTCTGACCAGGTGTGTGCTCATTGCTGCACCTTCATTAGACTCTTTCCTTGTACCCCACCCATACCCATTTCTTGAGAATAGACATTGTTTAGATCTGGAAATCCCCTACTCCCCCCCTTCTCCTTTCCCCCCTGAGGGCCTATATAAACTGGGACTTCTTTCCCCTCGAGGTCGACTTCTCTACCCCTGCGTGGGATATGAGTCATCCCCAGAGCTCTAGCTTTCCCCGAATAAAGCCTCATGTGGTTTGCAACAAGCTCGGTCTATTGTGAGTTCTTGGGTCTCCGCTATTGTCCTGAGGCCTGAGCAAGGGGCTCCTCTTGGAGTCTTTCATGCCACACCATGCTTGAAGACTTTTCTAACAAGGAACACAGTCACAGACAAGAGAAAATAGGTCTTAAGTGGGAAGTCTCAATACTGAACCAATACTAATATTACAAGACTTCTGCTGAACAGAAGGTAGAGAAGAACAACAACTTTTTGAAGGTATAGAAATATTAGTTCTGATTTTGTCATGACATATTGTACACAATATATTGAAGTAGCACAGTGTGCTCCATAATACGGACAACTATCGGTCAGAAATAAAAAAGAATTAGACAGGAGGAAGGATCTTCATGTTTTAACATTTAGCCTTATTTCCTTGCTCCGTAACCCACGAGACTCTAAGAGTACAAGTGTCTTGGAAGCTCTCCAGTATTCAGGCTTGCATGCTGATGAGATGATGGTGACTAAGCTTCCTAGGTAGCATTAAGATTGAGCTGGTTACCACAAACAAACAAAGAAACAAACAAACAAACACAACAAACAAGACATTCTTAGAGAGCTGGAACTTTGAACCATATCTCCCAATTTCCAGGGACTGTGATTAGGAACCAGAGATTAAGTTACTCACCAGTGGTCCGTTATTTAATCAAGTCTACATAACTGAGCTGCTCTAACAATGTTAATTAATAGAAATTGAAAACCACCAAGCAAAGAGTACACGTGGAGGGACCCATGGCTCCAGCCACATATGTAGCAGAGGATGGCCTAATTGGTCATCAATGGGAGGAGAGGCCCTTGGTCCTGTGAAAGCTCTATGCCCCATTGTAGGGGAATGCCAGGGTGGCAGGGCAGAAGTGGGTGGGTTGGTGAGCAGGGGGAGGGGGGATGGGATAGGGAGTTTTCGGAGGGAAATCAGGAAAGGGGGTGACATTTGAAATGTAAATAAAGAAAATATCTAAGAAAAAAAAAGAAAAGTTTTCCAACTGGCAACTAGTGAGAGCACTAATGGTAAGCCACTGCAACTCCCTGGGAACAGCCGATCCTTTATATTGTACCCTTCTGGACACTGCCCTACGTGTCACCTCTCCTACTTTGCCACTCAGACTTTATAATCTTTTATTACAAACTAGTAACAGGAAAGCATTTCCGTAATTTCTTCGACTATTTGTAACAAATTCCTGAACAGGAAAATGGTTGTGGAAACTTGTGATTAGTACCCAAGTCAAAGAGAAGTGTTAGTAATCCGAACATTCACTACTTGTGATTGTCATCTGGCAATGGAGTCAGTCTTGTGACACTGAGACCTTAAACTGTGGAGCCTTTACTAGCTTTGGGTAATGTTGTATTGAAATTAAATTGTAGGCCAGGCAAACGTTGTTTTCAGAGAATGAAAAAAAAAGTGGTTTAAAAAACAAAACACATCAGCCGGGCATGGTGGTGCATGCCTTTAATCCCAGCACTTGGGAGGCAGAGGCAGGCGGAATTCTGAGTTCAAGGCCAGCCTGGTCTACAAAGTGAGTTCCAGGACAGCCAGGGCTATAAAGAGAAATCCTGTCTTGAAAAACAAAAACAAAAAAACAAACAAAGAAACAAAAAACAAAACACACACATGTATCATCATATGAATTGTTTTCATTTACCTGGTACTCAGAGGATATGTGGGACTACTCAGAAAAGACAAGAATGTACCAATGGCTGCTATCTAGGATAGAAACAAAGGAAAAAAAATCCTAAGAAATGGATAGTAAACAAAATGCAAGGAAGATAGAAAATGGTGTGCAGAATAAAACTTATGAGGTTCTCTATGAAATAATTTCTATAGGATCCTAAAAACCAAGTATCTCAGATGCAGGACAGTAGAGAAGGGGAGTCTCCCAAGGGTCGGCAGTTGTCTGGGAATAAGATCCATGAATCATTTGGAGGTTAGGAAGATTGGAGAAGCCCAATGAGAAATTCCATGTGAAAAGCAAAGCATCCATATTTTCTCCCTTTCAGTCTATGTTTCCTATTATTGTCCCTAAATTTGACTGGGTGACATTAAATTCTATCTGTGGCCAGATGGAACCCTGGAGGAAAAAGGCAGATATCAAGTTCACTCTTTTCTTCTCCACAATGCTGAACTTGGACTGGGACATTTCCAGTGGCTGGCTGGCTGCTGCCATGAATGAAACCAAACAGAAAGTAGAGAACAAGAGACAGGGCCGTATCGTGGGAAGCAGAGTGGCAGTAACTACTGTCTCCCCTCTGGGCTCCTAAAGCCAATACTACCCATAAGGTCATCTCTTTATCACCTCCAGACCCTCCAGACACATATCCACATGGACCAGGGCGGGTGGGTGGATGGGTGGAGAGAGACTGACAGAGACAGACCCAGCATGGGGTGGGAGCCTAGAGATAGGATGAGAGGGTATTCAGAAGACATCCAAAGGATGCCATTTCTCAGTTCCTACATACTTCAATAGCAACTGCTGTTTATTCACAGACTCTATCCTATAGCATGACTAGTACTAGTTTCCTGAGCTTGTGACATGGCAAACACACCTTTACCTGGCTGAGGGATTATTTCTTTCATTAATTAAAGTTGTCCTTCTGGACATGTTTTTTTTTTAATTATTTTATTGGATATTTTGTTTCCTGGACATGTTTTGAAAAATGGCTTTCAAGCTAACACAGCATGGACAGTACTGGCTCAATTACCTTAACTTCTTTTTTTTTCCCATTTTTTATTAGGTATTTAGCTCATTTACATTTCCAATGCTATACCAAAAGTCCCCCATACCCACCCACCCCCACTCCCCTACCCGCCCACTCCCCCTTTTTGGCCCTGGCATTCCCCTGTTCTGGGGCATATAAAGTTTGTGTGTCCAATGGGCCTCTCTTTCCAGTGATGGCCGACTAGGCCATCTTTTGATACACATGCAGCTAGAGTCAAGAGCTCCGGGGTACTGGTTAGTTCATAATGTTGATCCACCTATAGGGTTGCAGATCCCTTTAGCTCCTTGGGTACTTTCTCTAGCTCCTCCATTGGGAGCCCTGTGATCCATCCATTAGCTGACTGTGGGCATCCACTTCTGTGTTTGCTAGGCCCCGGCATAGTCTCACAAGAGACAGCTACATCTGGGTCCTTTCGATACTTCTTGCCTTCTGTTATACCTATCCCAATTGTCAGGTCTTTCCTTTCCTTCTCTATGACAGTAAGCATACCTCTCTGCCTGTCCAAGCACAAGCTTTATCATACAACTCCCCATCAGACCAGAACATCTATAGCAGCTCTGAGGCATGGGGGACAGACCGTTCTGCCTCTGGTGCTGAACTCCATAGCAGAAGAACCTGAACGCCCTTGCCCTGAAGACAGAAAGCCGGAAGGCTAGCTGGATTAGTAGTCAAAGCTTCTAGCCTGAAGCCTGGGGCATGTTCTGTAAGAGTGCTTGCACTATTTTTAAAAAAGGAGAAAGAGACAGAGAGAGACAGACACAGAGAGACACATACAGACACAGAGAGACACACACAGAAAGAAAGAGAGAGACACAGAGAGAGAGAGAGACAGAGAGACAGACAGAAAGAAAAGGTTCCCTGAGTTGGGTCATAAACTGATTCTTTAGCACTAATTTGTATAATGTTCAAACATTTGAAAACACACACAGAAAATCTTGAAATGTATCAACCAAACAAACACTTAAACTCTACTTCCTACCATGATAACTGTCCCTGTGTCAGGTTTGTGGTTTATAAAGAGAGACTAAATTGCCACTTTGCCCCATTTCTACAATCCATATACTAAAGTAAGGTGGGAAAGTGTTGTGCTGTCCGGTACATCCTGCAATGTTTGGGCAAAATCAGCACAGGCTACTAGATCCTACTTTAGTCTGCCATGAGATTCCACACTCTACTGATTGAGCTACTTTTCATGCTTGCTTAGGCTCCTATTGTAGATATTTTGCTCACTAGATATTGAAGATTTGTCTAATACTATGGATAACATTAAATGTTTCAAGATGCTGCACATAAAATGGTAATCAGTTTTTATATAATTCTGTAAAATTATTCTATCATTTAATTCACAATATGTATGAAGTTTGGTATATCTTATTTATATCTTTATACTGTATGTATAGGATATACACACATCCCTTTTGACTGCTTCTCAAGCTTATGAAGTGTGTATTGTTTTGATAAAATTCTTTTACCACGCTCATATTTAACTAATATGAGTCACAATTTTATATGTATGAAGATATATAACATTCTCAGGTCAAGGAAATAAGATTTCTCCTGTCTAAAAATAATGAAAAAGTGTATATTTCCCACAACTTGTAGTCTTATCTCCAAACCAACTTCATTCCCGACTTGTGAAATACTCCCAGAAGAAGGTCTGCTGTAGTCTGTGGCTTTTGTTGTGGCAAAATACACAGAACATAAAACTTACCATTGTAATCAATTTAAACTGTACAATTCAGTGACATAAGTAAATTCTCAAGGTTGTTGCAACCATCACCACTGTCTAGCTGCAGAACTTTGTTGCCACCTAAAAAGGAAATGTTATGATTGTTTGAGTGTAATAATTACATGAGAAATTCCATTTTTTGTACCATCAACAGCCTAATACAAAGTTAGCAATCTTGATTCTAAAGTCTCGCTTATTTATAACTTTTATAAATCACTTTACCTCTAAACTTTTTAACACCTTATGTTAATTGCTTATAGGAACACCCCCCCACACACACACACACATACCCACCTACAACTAGAGTCACTGGATGGAAACATATTGCCTTTTGTATATTTTGTTAAATTTTGTGTTTCTTTAATATCTGTCTCTAAGAATTTAACACTGTATATTTTAATCCAGATAAGGGCTGTATAGAGCTGCTTCAGCCACAATGAATTGTATATATTTTATTTATACACAAATTTTTAAAGCTAAGACCTAATTTTTCAAATATGATGCCAAATTCTTTATATGTATGTATATATATACATATATATGCATACATATACATGTGTGTGTATATATCTGGGTGTATGTGTATATAAAGGGGTGAAACATTAAGAAGGGTGAGTGCCTAATTAAATGGGCTCACAGTTACTCCTGTTGTAGTGACCCCCAACCACAAAATTTATTTTGCTACTCCATAAAGGTTATTTTGCTACTATTATGAATCACAATGTAAGTATTTTTGGGATATAGAGGTTTGCCAATGGGGTTGAGACACACAGGTTGAGAACTATAGAATTTGAGTCTCTTTCATTCACCCTTTAGGTAGTATTGAAACAAAATCTACACCTAACTGCAATTCGGGTTACCCAGTTACTCCAAACTCACCTTGTCCCGGTTTCGCAGCTCTATCTATCACTTCCTAAGGTTCTCTCACTCACTCTGCTCATGTCATTCATGCTACTGGAACATATTTCCTATCACACACCTTTCTTCACATCCCCATGGTTCATTTCCAGGAATGCTTACAGCTCAGTGACTACTTTATCTAGGTCCAACTTCCTTGAAACATTTCTTGAGTACCAAAGCCCACAATAATCTCCCTTCCTAAAATAGGATTTTCTAGTAAGCATGTGTTTGTTCTACTACTAATCCTCTATTTTTGAATGTGTATAATGTACCTGCGCCTGAGTTTTAAAGTGAAGAAGGGTCATTTATGGCAACTTTAACATCGAACTTTATTGAAAACCCAGACTCAAGCAGAGAACCACATGTTTAAATGACAAATAGCAGGATAGCTTACACATATGACTTGCTTCACTGGGAGCTCAACACTAAAAAATATCACAATCTGGACGGTAAGACAAATAGCAACAAGTGTGTTTTCAGTTCTGATATTCATTTTTGGCATCCACAAACGATCCAGCTCACAACAAGAGATTGACAAGTTAACATTAGCATTAAAAATATAAGTTACGACACAGAAACAGACTGTGAACACCAAAGCACTATTTGGGACTCTTTGGGAACATAAGGCTGATGAGTGGCAGGTGGTTAAATCACACTAACTTTACTGTCCCTCCTCGGGATCATTTTGATTGTCTATTTGGATCTGCAGCTGTTTAGCTAGCTCTTCAAATTCATGAAATGCAGAAACAAGCGGCTCAAGACTGAAATCATCATCAAGTAAAGACATCGCTCCACTTTTTACAATATTACTGATGTTCTGAAACATTTTAATAACAATCTGAATGTTATCATTAGTCTCCTCTATGTTAAAGAGACCCACAAATATTGATAGAGCTTTGGCACTGAATAGTTTTTTTGCCACCATCGGATTGTCAGACAAGTTCAACAGCATTTTCAGAACATGAAACTTGGTTCTTGCATCGCCTGTGGTTAATAAGGCGAGAAACCCAGACACGTAATTGGCAATCAGTACGTGATAGTCAGTAGTTATAGTGAGATGTCTAAGCATCCTCATTCCAGTTAGCTGTTCAGGGGAATTCACGCTATGTGAAAGTGTCTCCTCACACACTTGACAAATAAATGTCTCAATCATGTTTAGATTTGGATAAGGGGGAGCCATGTGAACCATGTTTTCCAAAAAATTAGTCCTCACTCGGGAGGAAGGATAATTCATCAAGGCTTCAATCAGTGAGACAACACCCGAATCGCGAATGAAATCCCGGGTAAACTGAGAAGCAGTTCTCATGCCCATTGCAATCTTAGCTATCTCATGGATAAAAGGATCACGAATCCTGTCCATCAGTAAAAGAAGCTCCTCAAATTCTGCAGAACTAATTCTAAGCTCACACTGGATGCAGGTGCAAGACCAATTCTCTGGCTGTGCACTTTCCCTGGCCTTAAGATGCTCGCGAATTTCCTGGACTGAGCGGTAAGAGGGATCATACTGAAATGGAAACTCGGGTTCAGGAAGATCACGCTGAGCCACAGAGTCCTGCTCTTCCCCCTCTGCGCCAAGCTCTGCATTCTTGGCTTTTTCCTCACTATTTCCAGAAGCCCCTTCAGGAATGATAAAGGGTCTTGGGGAAGGGAACCCAAGCCCATGGCAAGGAGGTTTGAATTCGATGGTAACCTCGTCCCAGGTTTTGGGCCTGGATGCTAAATTAAGATCCTCTTCTGGATCTCTGTACCTGCTCTTAGCTGTGTACACAGGAGTAGGATTTGGGTCAAAGCAGGCCTCATCCCTATCCCAAAACCAGGACCCAAATAGTGCCTCTTCTTCAGACTCAGGCCTGACCTCATCTCTGGCCACAGCCCCCAAACTAGGCTTTTCTTCGGTCCAGAACAGGGATCCACCAATGGCCCCCTCTTCAGCCCCTGGTTCAGCGTCACAGATTGCTGAAGCTCCAGCCTCCACATTAGTCTCCTGTTCTGCCCAGAACCAGGACCCAATAATGACTTCCTCCTCAAGCCTGGACTCTTGTTCGACTGTTTCATCATTTTTAACATCTTTTTCGTTCTCATTTTTCAAGGTCTTATTAGGCTCTTCCTTGTCTCGGCGCCTAAATCTATTACCCTCTTCCCCAGGCAAAAGCCAGGACTCTTTATAGATCTCATCTTCATCTTCAAAATAGTCCTCTCTCTTTGTCCTGATCTTGGGTCTGGCATTCGCCTCATCCCTGCCTCTGGCCCTAAACATGTCATTAGTATTTTCTCCAGCCCAAAAGCAGAATGGGTTACTGGCCTCATCCTCGGACCCAGACAAAGAATCAATATAGGGATCTTGTTTGGATCTGGGCTTCGACCTGGCATTAGTCTGATGTTTAGCCCTGTGCCTGGACCTAGTGTTCACCTCTTCCCTGGGCCATGATCTGATACTAGTCTCCTCTCTAGTCCAGAAAGAAGACATTGTAGAGTTTTCATCTGCAGACTCATTAGAGGTCTCCTCTCTGGCTCTGGGCCTGGGATAGCACCAAGAACCCATATTAGCCTCTTCTCTCGGTCCAAACCAGGGCTCGATTCCAGGCTGACCCTGGGTGCCAGAAAAGATTTCACTACCCATACTGGCCAGTTCTGTATTCATAGACAGACTCTTAGATTTAGTAACAGTTGCAGACCCAACATTGACTGGTGGCCATGTGACAGAATTAGATAAGTGTGCTCTCTCAGCACGTGGCATTGCCTCGGCTCCAAACTCACTGTGGGCCCAAGCCTGGGCATCACCCTTAGGCCTTGCTCCTGGGATTGGCTTGGCCTCAGTCTTAGGGCGAGCACCACCTACTGCCCTGGCATCGGTTTTAGGCCTGGCCCCAGACATTAATTGAGCCTCAGATCTCGGCCTTGCTCCACTCATTCGGTGTCTTGTTCCAGACACTGACTGGGTTTCAGTTTTAGGCCTTGCCCGAGAGGAAGATTTAGTTTCAGTTTTGGGCCTAGCACCACTTGTTGCTGGAGCCTGAGGCCTGACTTTGGGTCTGACCACCAGAGGGGCTTCACTTTCTCTCTCAGCCCCACCTGCGACCTCTTCCTGAGGCTTCTTATCAGGCTTGGCCTGAGAACCGGTCTCAACTTCTGCCCCAGTCATGGTACAAGTTAGAAGGCTCAATTTAAGAATGCCTACCAAAGCCTCAGTCTCAATGACAGGTCTGTCACAGTATTGTACCTTCCCACTCTGACCTTTGAGTACTCAAGATATATAGTGAGGAACAAGGTGTAAATGACCAACTAATCCAGTACCAATGAGACTCCTACCCAAGCAGTCTCAGTCAATAACACAGATACACTGCAGAAGAGCTGAAATCAAGCTGGAGGACGATGGACAGGTCCTGGGTGAGTGCAGACCTGATGATTGCACTGGTCAGCAGCAACCTCAGCACCACCAAGCAGCCACGGCAGGCGACCTAGGAGAGAGAAGCACGGGGAAATCAGGCCTACGCAATTCTGTTGCCTCCTGGAGAAACTTACAAAGAGACGCTGGTGCGTAATGCTGAGGGGAAGAGCTCAGCCATGAGAAAATCCCTGTGTTCCTTTTGCCTGCTGGGAAACAGGTACAGAGTCCAGGAGAAAGTGCACACACTAGCAATGGACAGAGAGGGGATCCCCAAGTCTCACAGTAGTCACTCTGGGGTGATTGAGATTACCCCACCTAAAAGTGAACCCCTCTCCCATACCCACCTTCACAGATGTGGTGCAGGTCTCCCCTCTTCTCTGCGTTCAAGTGGTGTTAAAGACCAACAGCTGACTCACTGCAGGGAGTCCTACAAGTGCATGAAACAAAATGGACTCTCAGTGCTTGGAAGATGGGCACAGATCCCTGAACCCAAACAAACAACAACAAAACCATGCCTGCTTCTGTCTAAAGTCTCTGTTCCCTGGTCTTCTCCTGCGGGTCATAGTCTAACTCACACCTACCTCAATATTCTTAATATCCCTAAAAGGAAATAAAGGATGCCACACCATTGAGCAAATTAAGGGGGCAGTGATCTGAATTTGGTTAGAATCTGAATTTGCCTCCTCAGTGGCTGGCTCCTGCACTGCCCTGAGTCTCACCAACCTCCAAGATCTGAGACAGTCGCCTTGAAGCCTTCTTCCCTTGCTTGAAGAACTGGCTAGCCTTAAAGCAGGGCTGTGGACAAAGACATGAAAATGTCTGACAATCAGGAAATGATGGCAGCAGCTTTGTGCAAATTAAGGGGACAATAAAGGCATCGGGCACCCTCTTGGGTTAGAGCAATCTGAATTTGCCTCCTCAGTGGCTGGCTCCTGCACTGCCCTGAGTCTCACCAACCTCCAAGATCTGAGACAGTCGCCTTGAAGCCTTCTTCCCTTGCTTGAAGAACTGACCAGCCTTAAAGCAGGGCTGTGGACAAAGACATGAAAATGTATGACAATCAGGAAATGATGGCAGCAGGTGTGGGCAAATTAAGGGGACAGTAAACACCCTCTTGGGTTAGAGCAATCTGAATTTGCCTCCTCAGTGGCTGGCTCCTGCACTGCCCTGAGTCTCACCAATCTCCAGAGATTTGAGACAGTCGCCTTGAAGCCTTCTTCCCTTGCTTGAAGAACTGACCAGCCTTAAAGCAGGGCTGTGGACAAAGATGAAAATGTATGGCACTTATATGATGGTAGCAGCTGATCATGTTATGAATGTCACCAAGGATATGAACCAGATCATGTGTCTTTCAGCATTTAGGGTCCTACTGCTGGAACATTCTAGATTTATTTAGCCTGGCTGTAGGGCTCCTGAGGTAACACCCCCTTCTTTGATGTCATCCTTATTAGTCCCTTCTGCAATGTTGAAGATCCGCCACTAGGTGGCCATATTTCCTTTCCTTGCGCAGCAAAAAATGGGGGAAGGGCGCAGCACATTCTAGAAACCAGGTTCTGAAGTGGTCCTTGGATTTATGACTCCGTCATCATCCCCAAACCATCTTTTCAGACCCCAGATTTGGGAGGGAGGGGAAAGGCAGTGTGGAAGGTACCTACAAGGTTGTGAGAAATGAGATTAGGAGACACTAATGGATATCCCACCTGTTCTGGCCAGTCACCCCCACCATTTTTTGCATCTCCACTCACTGTCTGGTGCCCATCCCCATTACTACACACCTCCAGAAATCCGCGCTGTTTTTTCTCTTCTTCTTTTCTCAAGCTTCTGGTCTATAGATGCTCACCGTGGCCTGTCAGAATATGCCAGACCTACCATGCAGACAGGTCACTTTCCATCAATCAGAAGCCTGTGGGGAGTGACAGCACCCAGGATGCAGGGTACCAGGGCCCCTCTCAGGAACCATTTCGGAGCCCTAATAGCCGAGGCGACTCACCACCCACCAGCTGAGTTGGCCCCCTGCACCTGCACCCACATCCATGGGCTCCAGGCTTGCTGTCCTCCTCCCCCGCAACCCCCCACCGCCATTTCTCCTGTGGCCACCTACCTCATAACCTGTGTTGGTCCCGGACTGACACCTGGAGGGAGGCTGTCAGGTTGTAGGCTCTGCCACCCTCCAAAACCCGCAGACTTTGCCTCCTCAGCCGCCCCCTGCTCCTGCGGCCCTGCCTTAGTTCCCCGCTTCCTCCTCCCCACCACGGTCTGGGGTCTCCGGGCACCGCGCACACTCCAGGGAGCAGCTGCGACCCCTTTGCCTCCACTGAACTGTCAGGGCCAGGCAGTTGTTTGCAGTGCGCGACCGCCCAGAGCCCTCGACACACCCCCACTTGCCTGGCCAGGCGCACGGCCCAGGTCCCTGGGCTCCCCCACGTCCGACTCCTATTCCTGGGTGTTCTCTGTCCTCTGCAGATCCTCTCACTGGCCTTTAACGCTTTGCGCGCGAGTGGAATGGCAGAGATGTGTCCTGTCCCCACGCCTCTGCACCAAACAGGCAGGGGCTGCGCAGGATGCGACAAGCCAGCTCTCCTCGAGGGTGTCGGGAAGGGGGCGGAGGGATACTGCGCACGGGGCTCTACGCCCCCTCCCGGACCCACTGTAGTTCCGACTCGGAGTGGGCGGGGCCAGACAGCCCCACTCCTCTTGGAGGGGTGGGTTGCACCGGTTAGGCGTCTGCAGACCCCTGTTCACCCTAACCAGAGACCACCACCACTTTTTTTTTTTTGGCGCCACAACAGTGTGTGGGATGGCTAAGACCTAGAGTCTATGAGGGTTTTGGGAAGGGGGGGACTATAAGGAGGAGAAGGTCTGCAGTTAGGGAGCAGGGGGGAGCAGCGGAGGGATACTGAGTGGCCCCTAGATTTGCACTTCAGAACGAGGCTGGACAGTGCCTACCCATCACAGCACCCACTCTGTACTCCCTCCCAACCTCCCCCCCCCTTTCTGTCGCCAATGGAAGGGGAGGGGGGCTGTTAGTAATGCAGCCTGAGAGGGGACAGGTGACCTAGCAACAGCCAGCCAGCCAGTAGGTTCCTGTTGATTCTCCCATGTTTTCTCTTACTGGCTCATGCAACCATGAAGAGGAGAGCATTTTTGAATCTAAAGGATAGGACATGGGGGCTTTCATTACAACCCCCACCACTGTCCACTTTTCAAAAGGGAGATAGAGGCACAGAGGGATGGAGGGAGGGAGAAAAGAAGAGAGGGGTGGAGAGAGAGAGAGAGAGAGAGAGAGAGAGAGAGATGTTCTCATTCTAAGGAGCAATACCCTTGGGTTACTTATTGACTTATTGTCTGTCCCCACAATTGTCCTTTCCCTGTCAGTATTTACAGGGTGCCATAGAGACCTACAGCCTAGTGTTGGGAGCCATATTGGGCCTGTTCAGTTTCCTTGCCTATGGTTCTCTGAACTCATCTCTTCCCAGTCAGGTCCAAGCTCTTGTTTTTGGCAGCATGCATATGCAGGAGGATCAACTAGCTTGGATCTCAGCCACAACTCGATTCACTGTAACTGTCAGGGAAACCACCCTCTGTGCATTTTTTCTCTCACAACCCACCCCTGGCTGACTTTGAGTCTTTTCTTTTACCCCACCCACAAAATTCCCTCTGCTCTCCATCCTCTTTGCTTGTTTTGTGAGAAAATCAGGAATGGCCTTAAGCACACAGTAAAGCTGCCGGGCTTGCTCATCTAGAAATTCCTTTAAACACCTAGTTAGTTTGCAGCAAAACAACAACCCCAAGGATATGTGAACATACATTATTCGGCCAAGGAGAACTGAGGTTTCAGGTGGAACTCCAGTTGCAAATAGTGGGATCTAGCACACAATTCTGCTAGATGAGTCTACCCAATATAACTGTAAAGATTATAGGTGTGGCATAAATCCTGTGTTTGAAGGAAACAGCATGTGGGGAGGGGGCAGCTGAAAAGTCCCTTATTAGCTTTGAAGATGTAAGGACTACAGTAGCCATAGAATGTAACCTGTCTCCAGAACACAGGAAGAAAACCAATGAAGATTCTCCCTTGTAATCTTAGAAGGAAAGGAACTCTCATAAGACCTTTACATTAGTGTCAGTTTTTAAAATAATTTCTAACTTCCATAATTGTAAAATAATAACTATATCTTTTTTGTTTGTTTGTTTGTTTTCGAGACAGGGTTTCTTTGTGTAGCCCTGGCTGTCCTGGCACTCACTTTGTAGACCAGGCTGGCCTCGAACTCAGAAATCCGCCTGCCTCTGCCTCCCAAGTGCTGGGATTAAAGGCGTGCGCCACCACCACCGGGCAATAACTATATCTTATGCTACTATATTTGTAATACAGTTGACTGTCTAGCCGCTGTTTCACCTCTATATGTTCAAAGAACCCTGGATGGAAAAAGACTTTGTCTTACTAACATGCTCCCAGCAAGAGAGTTCCACGAGCCTCATAAAATGTACACTGTAGTCAGCATCTTAAACCTTTTGAAAGAACAATTTATTATTTTATGTGTATTTGTGTTTTGCAGGCAAGTGCGTTGGTGTACCACAGGCTTGCTTTGTACCTGCAGAGGTCAGAAGGACATGGGATCCCTTGTTACTGGAGTTAAAGATGGTTGTGAGCCAAAATCTGGTTGCTGGGATTAAATTTAGGTCTTCTTCAAGGGTAGTAAATGCTCTCAATAGCTGAGCAATCTCTCTAGCCCCTTGCATTCAATATTTTAAGCAATCTAAAGCAGACAAAGTTATATTGGAGAAAGTACATATGGTCTATGAAAATGCTGTTGTTTCATGAAAGTGACGAGTTCCCACAGGCATTGGTCTGAGGACCATTCTAGAAGCACTCTCGTGTGGATACTGAGGAAGGCACTGTAATTTGTTATAGCAGTATTAACAAACTCCTTTCCCATCCTGGTAAGTCCTATACTCACTGTCTTTCACAGTGTTTCAGTCTCTAGGAAGTTCTGTTTTGCAGTCATTTCTCAGCACTGCTAACCACCACTGCCTCTTTTCTCTCTTTTGGCTAAAGAAAAAATACTTTTTGTGACTGTCCTTGGAGCTCGGCGGGGAGACTGTTACTTTTCTTGCAATTATTGATATGAAGGGGAACCATATTTTCATTGTGAAATTTTCTTTATTTCCATGTTTTATACATTAAGAAAAAAGTAACCCCCAAACAATCAAGACTGTTGCAAAAGCTTCTTGTCTGTCTCCACAAACTGACGGTAAGGTCCTATTTCTGAAGACAATACTTACACAACTCATTGAACATGAGAAGTCAAACGGGTGCATACATAAATCCTTCACCCATACTCACTAGTGTTTCATGGTATTAGAAAGCATGCTACCAAAGGAGAAAGGTATATATACCAACCCAGCTACAAACCCTTCAGTCTATAATGCTGTCCTGTCTGCAAAATGTACTAGCTAGTGGCATTTTACTGGCTGTTTTGTGTGTCAGCTTGATACAGGCTGGAGTTATCACAGAGAAAGGAGCCTCCCTTGAGGAAATGCCTCCGTGAGATACAGCTGTAAGGATCAAGGGTGGGAGGGCCCATTGTGGGTGGTGCCATCTCTGGGCTGGTAGTCTTGGCTCTATAAGAGAGCAGGCTGAGCAAGCCAGGGGAAGCAAGCCAATAAGTAGCCCCCCCCCCCCCCATGGCCTCTGCATCAGCTCCTGTTTCCTGACCTGCTTGAGTTCCAGTCCTGACTTCCTTTGGTGATGAACAGCAATGTGGAAATGTAAACTGAATAAACCCTTTCCTCCCCAATTTGCTTCTTGTTTTTGCTCAGGAATATAAACCCTGATTAAGACTGTGGCACAAAACTCATGATAGTAACCAGTGAGTATCTGATTGGATTTAAGGGCCATTTTATGAGATGGAATCTATCTGTGACACTGTTCAGGTGGCTAAGAACCTGAGGCTACTTATATCAGGGACCTAGTATAAAACTAAATACTACTGCTAAAGGAATATAGAAATGAAATTATTCCTAATAGCATTCTCTTATACTCATAGATCACTGTCTTGCTTAGTCATCATCGAATAATCTTCCTTCTGCAGCAGATGTGGATGAATACAGAGACCCATGGCCAGACAATATACAGAGTGAGACTTGAAAACACTCAGTCCTAAATGGAATGTACCCGTCAAATTCCTCCACTTAGGGCTCAGGAAACCTCTCAGTAGATAAGACAAAAAGATCGTAAATGCAAGAGGGAATGGAGAACATCAAGGAAAGGCGTATAAACATAGCAAGACCTTCTAAACACAGCAGGACTGATAAACATGTAGTCAGAGAGACTATGGCAGCATGCACAGGGCTGGCAAGGGTCTGAGACTGGTGGGGTCCCAGTGCTGAGAGAGGAAGTGGACACAAGCCAACATCCCGAGCACAGAAGCTATCTCCAATTGATAACTTCTCTCAAATGAAAAATCGGTTTCTACAATGGAGTCTCATTGATCATACACAAACCAAACATAAGGGCAGGCCCCTTGCCTACCCCAGGGGCATTTTGGGAGGTTCATTGCCTCATAAACCTTTCTCGGATTTTTTTTCCTTGCAGGTCCTTTGCATATATATTATGGTTTCTGCTTTTAGGCTTTTAATGGTATTGCTGTGTGTTCTGAGTCTATAAATATTTCTTGTGATTTTTCTTCATCTCATTGTGGTTTGTTTTTATTTCTCTAAGTTTTTTTTTAAGATTTATTTATTTATTATATGTAAGTACACTGTAGCTGTCTTCAGACACGCCAGAAGAGGGCGTCAGAGCTAATTTTGGATGGTTGTGAGCCACCATGTGGTTGCTGGGATTTGAACTCAGGACCTTCTGGAGAGTAGTCAGTGCTCTTAACTGCTGAGCCATCTCTCCAGCCCTATTTCTCTAAGTTTTATTACTCTTATTTTTAGATGCCTGTTTGTATCTTAGTGAGAGAGAAAGGGAGTGAACTTGAGTGAGCAGAGAAATTGGGAGGAGTTGGGAGGAGTTGGGAGAGGGAAAATAATAGAGTATATTTTTTAAAAAATATTTTCAACTGAAACGAAAGAAAAAAGAAGTGTCTGAGGGTGACTTTTATAATATATTTGGAGATGTCTGAATACTATTTATTAGAGAAAGACCACTTTAATTCTGATGTTTAAATGGTCTTACCTGGGGCTGGAGACATAGCTCAGTAGTTAAAAGCACATTGCTGTTCTAGAGGATCCATGGCCAGTTCCTAGCACCCACCTTTGTGACCCAGCTTCAGCTCCTGGGAATCTGACACCCTCTTCAGTCCTCCAAGGACATGTGCACGCATAAACAAAAAAAAAAAATCTTTAAAACAATAAGTAAATTGTCTTCCTTGCTGTACTTTTTTTTTTCTTTTTCAGCACAGTATAACCTCATTGATGAATAAATAATACTTGAGAGATGGGGATCAAAGTTCTGATGGTGTGTGTGTGTGTGTGTGTGTTTGTGTGTGTGTGTGTTTCCCTAACTGTTCTCCTTAAAACCATTGGTACTTTTTCAGGTTCAAAGGCATTTGGAAATGATGTCTGCCAATTCCTCTTCCAGTTCTGGGGTTGGGGGCACTGGCATCTTGTCATGATAGTTATCTGCAGAGGAATGCTTTTTACTAAAACTGACAAGTTTCATTGCCAGACTGAAAAATCTATTGGACAATGTGTTGTGAATTTATTTAGAGACATGGAGTACGTGTGATGAACATCTATTGACAAGACAACAGCTTTATTCTATTCTCTTTCTGTGCATGCCAGTGCTTTGTCTCCCCTCCTCTTCCCTTCTGGTTATCCTATTCCTTCATGGGCTGGCCAGAGATAACCTCTTCATCTCCTTTCAGCCTGTCCCCTTTACTTTAAGACTCACCTGACCCCAGCCTTCAGTTTCTTCCTCAGTAATACAAAGGGAGAGGGAGAGAAGAGAGACTCATAACACTAAGCATGTTTGAAAAATCCACGGAAAAGTGTATGTTTCATGCTTACCTAAATACATAAAACGTACATAAATGTATATTTATACATAAACACACTGGAATGACTCATAGTCTATCTAACAAAAACTCCATTACCAAGTGTGAAAAGCTTCCTTTAAAGTTGTTGGTCAGGGGACTTTGAGATTCCCCTCAAACACCACAGGCTGTTGACATTGCAAGGAGATATGCAATCTGCCAAAAGAAGGACAACTTCAATAGTCTTCCACAAATATGACACCTATAAATACCAATAACCAGCATGGGAAGATATTCCTAAAGTGACATTGTACCTTGGATGAAACCAAAAGCTGTCTAATTGAACTTAAGGCCTGTTCAGTAGCAGACAATTCATGACTAGCACTATAAAACTAACCAATTACCCTTGGCTGGTGATGTCACAGACCCTACAGGGGAGCATACTACACACACACACACACACACACACACACACACACACACACACACACACACATACACACACACACACACACACATATATATATATATATATGTATACTATATAAAATGTCTAAATAATTACATTTATACATACAGATAAGCATAACTCTCACCTATCATCAAAGAATCCTTTTTGCAGCAGACTGGCAGACAGACAGACAGACAGACAGATGTGCTTACAGAAAAGCACAACTGATCAAAATGCAAAGAACAACTGGCTGTGGGGATGCCCAGGCCCCATTGATACATCTACAACACAACTACTACATGTGAGGATGTACATTCAGGTAACATTACAGGAAAGTGTCTGGAAAGACTAAGAGCCAGAAGATCAGGAAGTTTGCTATGAGATTATGTCTTCTATAGCTTGCTTCTATAAAATCTCAACAATAAATGGTAGCCTAAGCAATACCTGATCAGTGACAGTGTCACCCGACGTGCCAATGTGGATGAATGAAATGAACCAAAGTGCCACCCTAGATGAAGAGCTGTAGGCAATTAATGACTGTTGACAAAGAGAATGATTGCTACCCAGAGATGAGCCCCCTAATTAATTATTTAAGCTAAGTGGTCATTCTTAAAAACATAGACACATGAGCAATACTAAATTAGCTCAGCAGTCTGTATTTATACATGTATATCTAACAATAATAATTAAAGAAAATGGAACAAAGAAAAAGAAAAAGAAAACACAGGACTGGAGAGAGGAGGTTCAGAAGCACTGGCTCTCCTTCCAGAGGACTCAGTTCAAGTCCCAGCACACATATGGTAACTAACAGCCATCTTTAAATCCTGCTCCAGGGGACCAGATGCTCTTTTCTGGTTTCCACAGGCATCAGGCATATATGTGACGCACAGATATCCATACAAGCAAAGCAGCCATACCTATACAATAATAGGATGAAATAAAGAAGATGATGTGAAAGAGATTTGTGGAGAGTCCCCGAGGGGAGTTGAAGGGAAAAATGGGAATAGATAGTGTCAGGACACATTATATGCATGTATAAAACTTTCAAATAATAAACAAACAATTTAAATAAAAAGGCTGCAACTTCAAAAGAATAAATACATCTACTTGAGAGGAAAAGTGGTGGTGGAGTATGGGAGGAATTGAAGGGAAGAGAATCTGGGAGGGATTTGACCAAGATACATTGTATACTTGTATTGAATTCTTAAAAAATAAGTAAAAATATATTTAATTTGGAAATGTTTTAAAAAGATTTATTTACATTTATTTTATGTTTATGAGTGTTGTGCCTGTACATATGTAAGTGCAGTAGGTATGTACCTGATTCCAGAGGATGCCAGAAGAAGGTGTTTGATCCCTTGAAACTGGAGTTCTGAATGGTTATGAGCCATTGTATGGTTTCTAGGAACAGAACCTGAGTCCTCTGCAAAAGCATCGAGCACATTTAACTGCTGACCCATCTCTCCAGACCCATGTTTCAAAATTTTATATCAAGGAGTTGTTTTTTATTCCCTTTTATAAGTTCATCTACTTTAATTGTAAGTATTTTGATGGTTGTGTAATTTTTTTTTGTCCCCTGAGTTTAACTATTTTCTCCTTCTCTGCTAAGTTTAGCAGTAGTTTTCTTTTTTCTCAACCCAACTTTTTAAATTTTTCATTCTTTTTCTCTTTATTTTTTTATATTTCATTTATTATTTATCATGTATGTGTAGGCATGTGTGTATGTGTGTGTGTGTGTTTGTGTGTGCTCATGCATGCATTCATTCATGGTGAGCCTGTGGACATCATGTGAGGAACAAAGACCACCACCTACTTACAAAAGCACTGGAGTCTTATAGTAGTGAAAATGGGGCAGTTTATTTTCTGACTACACAGCTGGACATCAGCTCAGAAGAGCAGAATGCTTGGTCCTCAGTTGGTAGAACTGTCTTTGGAAGGATTGGGAGGCATGTACTTTTTGGAGAAGGTGTGTTACTGAAGGCAGGCTTGAAACTGGGAAAGATTAGGAGGTGTGGCCTTATTGGAATGGGGCTAGGCTTTGAGGTTTCAAAAGCTCATGCTAGGTCTAGCCTCCCTCTCTTTGCCTGTACTTGTGGGTAAGATGGAAGGTCTCAGATACTGTTGCAGCTTCGTGCCTATCGCCTGTTGCCATACTGCCCTACATGATGATCATAAACTCACACTCTAAAACTGTAAAGAAGCCCCATATTAATGCTTTCTTTCATAAGAGTTGCCTTGGTCATGGTGTCTCTTCAAAGCAAAAGAACAGTGACTAAGCCACTGAGTAATCAGGACCAGGAAGGATAAGTCTTACATGTCATCTAGGTCTTCTCTTCCCATCTTTACATTTGTCATTTTCTGTACCAAAACCATGCATGGCTTCATCTATTCATTTTACATGCAGTTTAATTTTATTTGTTTATTTAAATGTTTAATTTTATTTGTATGCATATAAGTACATCACATTTGTAGGACTCACAGAGACCAGGGGATGGAGTTATAAGAAGTGAGCTCCATGATGTGAGTGCTGGAAACTTGAACTGGGGTCCTCTTGGGAAGAGCAGGAAGCACTCTTAACAATTGAGCAATCCTTATAGCCCTATATCGTGTTTATTTTAAAGTTTACTAAGTAAATGCACATTAAGTGAATGCACATTCGGGCATTATGAATTCTGTTAGTAATTTTTACTATAAACTCATTGTTTTGGGTGAGGGTATAGCTTAGTAGATTTTTGGCTATGGTGGATAGATACATTAACAGACTCTAGCAAGGGTTTAGTATTTTTTGTTTGCCTGTGTTTGATCCTAATCTGGTTCAAGACACTTTTAAAAATGAATTTTCAAATTTTTATTTCTCATAGTATCTTTTCCCAACAACTGGATCCTAAGATGGATTTGAACTTAGATCATCAGACTTGGCAGCAGGTGCCTTTACTCACTGAGTTATCTCTTTGCCCCCTTCTTATTTTTATTTAAATTTGTCCTTGAACTTTGTAAGTATTGAAAACTTCTGAGTTTTTTTCTTTCTTTATCTTGTTTAATGTGTTGATCTTTTCTCTTCTCTTCCCCTCCTTTTGCATTCCTTTTCTTAATTTCTTTTGATTGATTAAACTTGTATCCCTTATTTTTCTTCTTTCCTTGCTTCCTTCCTTTATGTATTTCCTTTGCTATGTCTATATTTATCTTGCATAATATTTAATTTCAGAGCATACTCCCATTTGTGGGTTTGTGGTCACTGGTGATGTATTAGTGAGTTCTAACTAAACTTAATGTATTTTTATATCTTGTAAAGTTTGCAGTTGCCATGATAAAAGTTTGTTTTTTTCCTCACATAATGGTACTGAGAATTAGTCTCTCGAGAGTGTGCTATATCCAGAGACTTCGGGGTAAGATGGCAGATTAGAAGGCACATCTATGTGATTCCATGAAGGAAAACAGAATAATGCACAATGCTCTCTATTCCTGCAAGAGACAATAGCCATAAATAAATTTACCAAGCCAGGTGAGACCTCTATGGAGAAGCAGGCAAGAGGGGCTCCAAACCTGTATCTAGCCATATCAACTGGTTCTGTCAATGTCAATGGGAAAAGCCCCAGGAAAGCACTTTGCTTACAAAGAAACACTGTGGGAAAAGTTAGCTGGATGACCAAGGATTGATTACACAACTCTCAGTGAGGCCTGGCAACTGAAGGCACTGAAGTCAAGCCTCAGTTCCAATGCATGGTACTCCAGCTGAGATCAGTTGGAACTGATAGACCATGGCTCACCTCCCCTAACCCCCCACCACACACCCCCAACTCTATCCCCCCCACACACAACAACTCCATGAAACGTCCATCCTAAGGAAGTACGTGCCGCAGAGTGAGGGCCTGACCTGATCCATGAGCCCTGTGACCTCACTGTGATGCTCGCTGTGATCAGTTGTGGCCATGAAAGTGGGGATGTAGTGTGGCATTGCAAGAGTGATACCATATCCTCACAAAAGCTGCAGCAGGTCACCAGGCACTCTCTAACAAAGCTTCTTTCCTTCTATCCTCAATATGCCAGTATCATGATTGACCATAAGAGAAGAGATTGGTGCAGAGTCCAAAGGTAGGTAGCACTGAAATTTCTATAAACCTCCGTGGGCATAGGGTCCAGGATGACTCCTAGCTGTAAAGGCTAGTGTTCGAGTATGACGTTGAGAACTTAGAGCAGTCTTTCCTTAGCAAAGGCTGCCACTGCCACTGAGATTAGTGGGAACTGGCAGCAAAGGATCATACCCTATCCTCTCACACATAGTGCTGCCCCGATAGAGAAGATCAAGGAGAGAACTGAGAACCGTAGTTCTCCAATCAGTGTAGTTGTACAAGGAGCTCAATCCAAAAGGGAATCCATCTAAGCCTCTGTAGGAAAATGTCTGCTACAATATGGTTTTATGAATTTGCACTAGGAATTATAAATTGTACATCCTAGATCAGCATACTTTACTACATGAGACATCACAAGAGTGAAAGAATCCAAAGCCTATTCCACCCAGAAAGAAATACTGATTGATGTGTATTTGTAATCTAGTGTATTCATATTACACTTCATCTTTTTGTTATATAAATTTTGGGTATTTCTAATCTTTATACTTGCATAAATATTTTATAGTATTCTTGCTTTAGTCTGTATATTACTGAGTTATGTTTAATGGTTTTATGTTTCTCCATACATTTTACTGTTGAATACTACACACAACTCATTCTCTCTCATTCGTACCTCTATTCCTCTTTCTCTCATCCCAATGTTATCCTTTGTCCTTCTTAACTATAGTCTTCTATAGATTTAATAATTATAATTTTGTGGACACTAATAGTAACCCAACATTATACTTCTTTTCTCACTCATTTTTTTCCTCAATTGATCTAATACTACTACCTAATCTTGCCCATATGAATCTTAGTAACTAATAGCCTGACATACATCATTTGATCCATCTTTATCCTTTAGCAGTTGTTGAAGTAAAACTGATGGTACTTTTAAACTAATAGGACATTTGCATAGTGGGCTCTTTAGTAATTATGATCACTTCTGCAGTTACTTTTCTACTCTTGGAGTAATATAGGATTCAGGAATGAGTACATGAAATGAAGGTTTAGCTTCAAACTTCAACCATAATAACCTAACCCTAATACTAGCAACTTTCAGTTGCTATTACTTCAACTGAAAGAATATAGCAGAAAAAAAAAACAAATAAACAAAATAATAATATATACCCTGTTGGGCCCCATATTGGTCCTGGTTTGGGCCTTGAGGACAAACCAGAGCCTGGCTTGAGTTTTGAGGCCTGTCTCAGTCACTTTCGTATCTGGGTGACACAGCAAGACCTGTTTGGCCCTGCCTCTGACCTGCTGTTGCTGAGGTAGAGCTTTGCCATTGGCCCTGTTGGTCACTCCATACTCTCTGTCACCATTCCCTGACTCCTACATCATCTTACTCCACCAAAAATACCCCTCCCTATGTTCTAAACTTATATAAGTGAGAGGCTGATGCCATAAAGTTGAGTTCCTGTTTCAACAAGATTCCCGGTTTGGTGTGTTTCTTTTGGGCCATTGACACTTGCCATCCCAGCAAGGAGCCGGCAATACGTAATGCAGTAATATAGAAAGAGGTGAGAAATCAAGGAAATACAACACCATCCTTGAAAAATACTAAATTTATAGTAATGGCTCACTCTGAGGATGAATTGGAACACACACACACACACTTTATTATAAAAACATAAACTAGTCAGAACTAACTATATCTCAGTAAATAATTTTATAAGGAGAGGGGCAATTCAGAATGGGAGCTGTAGAGCTTGACAATTTGAAACTTTCATTATTGAATACATTTTAATTCACTTATTCACCACCGAAACCAAAGATTCATGACAGTTAAAACTAGGAAAAAGTTTTATATCCTCTTTCATAACTTGTCTCCATTATCTGCATTCAGTCTTTCTTCATTTCTTAATATTTAGATATTTTGTTCTCTTTGTACATGTTACACTATACCCAGATGTGTGTGTGTGTGTGTGTGTGTGTGTATTCACATTTGAGAGAGATCATGCAGGATTTTCTTTCTTGAGATTGTATGATCTCACTTAATAATAGAATAATACATATTCTAAGTCCACCCCTGTTCCTAAAAAAATTGTGATTATATTCTTTTTTAGAGCTGAGAACTTGGCAGGGAGGGGCACTGCTGCCAGGGAAACAGACAGATTGACATTAGATATTTACCACTCCTGCTCCTCCAGTCCCAACGCCCCCTGTTCTCATTCCAATACTGCATAGCAAAACACCCACTACAGTTTCGCTTTCATCTCTGACTCCATTCACAATGGATGGCAAAGCTCTTCTCCTTCAACCTTCCTTCCCTCAACTCATCTCAGTGTCCCAGTCTCCAACACAAGTAGGCATTCCTTGCGAATACACCAACTGAGCAGGCCAGGGAAATGAGTAAGCTAACTGAAGACCTTTACCACTCTTCCTCTGCTCCATACCACCCTTATCCCTACCTCTGCAACAGAACACGTGCTGCAGCCTTCCTTCCTCACTTCTGCTCACATCTCCTGTGGATCCCACAGACCCTCCTCTCCTAACCTCCTTCTCCAAACTTGTTGCTTTATTCAGCCCCCAACTCCAGCAGGCACCCTGTGCTAATCTACAGGCCACCCCTGCCAAGGAACCAGGTAAGTTGACTATAGATCTTCTCCATTCTTCTGTTCCTCCAAATCCAATGAATCAGTCTCATCTCCATTGCTATAGTAGGCCTTCTGGGGTGACCTTTCTTCACTATTACCCCCATGCCAAGGAGATGAACTGAGCAGTTCCTGTTTGGCTCTGCTTTTCTCCCTCCTGTGAACCCAAACTCCAAACACAGGGGCACTCAACTTTGTAATAGAAACACCACTACAGCTGAAATCACATATTGACCCTCACACACTGATAGTGGGATACTTTAATGCCCCATTCTACAAATGAACATGGAATCCAGACGAAAACTAAACAGAGAAATGCAGAAACTAACTGACGTTATAAACTGAATGGACTCAATAGATATTTTCAGAGCATTTTGCTCAAACACAAAAGACTATACCTTCTTCTCAGCACCTCAAGGAACGTTCTCCAAAAAGAACACCCTATATCCTATCAGAACATCACAGATAAAATCTAGATATCAACAGCAACCAAAAGCAACAGAAAACTTAGGAACTCACTAAAAATAAACAACTCTGTACTAAAAGAAAAAATTGGTCAAGATAGAAATAAAGACTTTCTATAATTGAAGGTCAATGAATAAAATACATAGCCAAACTTATCAGACACATGAAGGTTGTTCTAAGAGGCAAGCTCATAGCTTTAAATGCCTACATTAAAAAAACAAAAAAACCTGGAGACATCTCATACTAGCAACTAAAAGCTATAGAACAACACACCTGAAAGCTGTAGAACAAAAAGAAGTAACTACAACCAAGAGAAATTAACAGCAAGAAATGAACTAGGGGATGAACTCAATAAAATAGAAACAAAGATAACAATAAAAAGAATTAATGAAATGAAAAGAGTTGGTTCTTTGAGAAATTCAATAAGATAAACAAACGTTTGTCCAAACTAGCTAAAAGGTAAAGAGAGAAGATCCATATTAACAAAATTAGAAACAAAAGGGGGGAAATAACAACAGACACCAAGGAAATTCAGAGACTCATAAGGACATACTTTATAAACCTGTACTCCACCAAATTGGAAAAATCTAAAAGAAATGAATAATTTTCTTGATACATATACTTACCAGCATTATCAAGATCAGATAAGCAATTTAAATAGACCTAGAACCCCTAGTGAAATAAAAGCAGGCATTAAAAGTCTCTCAACCAAACCAAAACAAAAACAAAAACAAAAAAACAACCAAAACCAACCAACCAACCAACCAAAAAACAAATGGCTGGATACATTAAGAGCAGAATTCTGCCAGTTTCAAAGAAGAAGTAACAGGAATACTCAAATTATTCCACAAAAGAGAAACAGAAGAAACATTATTCAACTTTTTTTTTTTTTTTTTTTGGTTTTTTGAGACAGGGTTTCTCTGTGTAGCCCTGGCTGTCCTGGCACTCACTTTGTAGACCAGGCTGGCCTCGAACTCAGAAATCTGCCTGCCTCTGCCTCCCGTATTCAACTTTTCTTATGAAGCCATAGTTACATGATACCCCAAACCACATAAAGACCCAACAAAGAGAGAACCACTGACTATTTTCCCTTATGAACATAGATGCAAGCCGGGCGTGGTGGCGCACGCCTTTAATCCCAGCACTCAGGAGGCAGAGGCAGGAGGATTTCTGAGTTTGAGGCCAGCCTGGTCTACAAAGTGAGTTCCAGGACAGCCAGGGCTACACAGAGGAAACCCTGTCTCAAAAAACCAAAAAAAAAATCTCAGTAAAATATTTACAAATTGAATCCAAGAACGCATCAAAAAGATCATTCCCTGAGATCAAGTATCCTTCATCCCAAAGATACAGGAATAGTTCAACATAAATAAACAGATAAATGTAATACACTATATAAACAAACTGAAAGAGAAAAACCACATGACCATTTCTGTAGATGCAGAAAAGGCCTTTGACAAAATCCAAAAACCCCTCATGATAAAAGTTCTGAGAGATTAGTAATAAAGGGACATACCTTAACACAGTAAAGGCAGGTTACAGCAAACCCATAGCCGACATTAACTTAAATGGACAGAAAGTCAAAACAATCACAGTAAAATCAATAACAAGACAAAGTTTCCCATTCTTTCCATATCTATTTAATATAATACTTAAAGTCTTAGCTAGATTAAGACAATGGAAGGAGATCAAATGCATAAAACTTGGAAAGGAAGAAGTCATCATTCATGGATGTTATGATAGTATACATAAGTGATCCTTAAAATTCCATCAGGGAACTCCTACAGCTGATAAACACTTTCATCAAAGTGTCTGGACACAAAAGTAACTCAAACAATCAATAGCCCTCTTTTTTATAATAAATAAATGTGCTGAGAAAGAAATCATGGAAACAAAACCTTGGAAACAAAACAAAACAAAACAAAACAAAACCAGACAGAATTAACATAAAAATACCTTGGTGTGACTCTAACCAAGCAAGTAAAAGATCTGTGTGACAAGAACTTTTAAGTCTTTGAAGAAAGAAATTGTAGAAGACCTCAGAAGATGGAAAGATCGCCCATGCTCATGGATTGTTAGGATTAACATAGTAAAAGTGGCCATCTTTTACCAAAAGCAATCTACAGATTCAATACAATCCCCATCAAAATTTCAACACAAGTCTTTATAGACCTTGAAAGAGCATTTCTCAACATCATATGGAAAAAACAAAAACAAAAAAGCCCAAGATAGCTAAAACAATCCTGAACAGTAAAGGAACTTCTGGAGGTACAACTATCCCTGATTTCAAGCTGTACTACAGAGCAATAGTAATAAAAACTGCACAGGTTAATCAATGGGTAATTGCAATACCTCACTCTTAGTAGAAAGGTCATACCAACAAAAATAAACAAAGATATACCTAAGTTAAATGATATGGTATGTCAAATGGAAGAGGAGGGCTGAGAAGAGGCATATGAATCTCCCTGGGAAGGGAAAATAGAATAGATTTTGTTGGTGGACTGGGGGCAAGGGGGATGAAAGATTGTGGGGTGTGTGAGAAAGAATGGAGAGAGAGAGAGAGAGAGAGAAAGAGAGAGAAAGAGAGAACAGGGAGAGGCACCTAGAACTGAGGGACAATTGGATGGAGGTGTGGAAAGCTAGTGCAATGGAAACTTAAGAATAATAAAATAAAGAAAAAAAGACCATTGCAGAACATCCCATCCAAACATTGCAGAATACACATTCTTCTCAGGATTCCGTGGAACTTTTCCTAACGTAGGTCAGATAATAGGACAGAAACTAAGTCTTAGCCACTATAGAAATATTGAAAGAAATTCTTATACTGTATTTGATCATAGTGAAACGTAACTAGAACCCAACTGCAAGTGAAAATGTAATACATACACAAATTCATAGCAGTGAAAAGTCACAAAAAATATCAAGAAGAAAAAAGTGTAAATTCTAAGAGTGAAAGTATAACACACCAAAACTATGGAATACAACAAAAGCAATGTTTATGGCTACAAGGGCCAACATCATAAAATCCAGAGATATTTCTATAAATAACTTGATGATACACCTTAGATTCTTGGGATGGAGTAAGAACTAGCAGAAGCCCAACTAAACATTAGTAGACCAAAAGATGTAATCAAGATGGAAATAGAAATGAATGCAATGAAAAAATTTGAAATTAAAAGGAGTAACTTTTGCCAACTGCACCCATGTCAGAAACACAGCACTCTTAAGTGTTAAAACTGGGACGCCATCAGATGCTGGTTTACCATGTCTTTCTCATGAACTCAGACTTCTTACTCTTTGGAGACAGGCTACAGAAGTCACTTCAAATGATCTGTCACTTGAAAGACAAAAAGTATAGGAATTGTGGATGAGGCTATCTATTACTTCAAAACAACTGTGAAATTAAAACGGAAGCTGAAAGGACCCAGATCTATATTACTTTCTACATTTATAAATGATGAAAGCATCTCCAAACATCACTTTAAACTTTAAAGCAATCCCAAAAATCCCATTTTCCTATTCTGAGAGTGCTTGTTTTTCTACTTAATATAATTTGTAATGAACCTACAAACAGAACAATGAACTAAACATATAAACACACACCAGCTAAGCTGAAAGACTGGAGTAAGAAACTATAAAAAGGTTTTTGATGCTAAGAATACTAAACATAGCAAGTATTGGGCTTGCTTTGTGATGAGACAGTTTGGTCCTCTGCCTTTATTTTATAAAGTTTTGTATGGATGAGGAAAAAGAACATTTTTTTTTCTTTTAGGACCCCTGCTCACTCCAGTCGGCCCTGTTCGCTCTGGCCCAAAGATTTATTTATTATCATACATAAGTACACTGTAGCTGACTTTAGATGCACCAGAAGAGGGTGTCAGATCTCATAATCGGTGGTTGTGAGCCACCCTGTGGTTGCTGGGATTTGAACTCAGGACCTTAGGAAGAGCAGTCGGTGCTCTTACCCACTGGGTCATCTCACCTGCCCTAAGAACATATCTTTACCTGAAAAGCTCTTGATCAAGAATTCTGATAAAGTTTAGGGTTATCATTAAAACAACTCATAAGACTGATCAAAATCTATAATTTCAATGGATGCAAATTTGTGCTTATATTACTCATAAATAAAATTATTGCCACAGTTAGGATTCCTCTTTACAGTTGAATATATACACAGAAATAAAATAAAGAAGAATTTAGTAATTAAAAATGGAGTTAAAAGAATGTAGGCTAAAGAGACATCAACAGAAAAATAAGATAGAACTCCTAAACTCCTGTTTGGTTTCAAGTATTCTTCCAGAATATTTGTATATTTTTAAAAAGTTCTCTTCAAGAGAAAATTGAATGTTGAAATCAGGAAATCATTAAATAAACTATTTAACAATATAAAGTAATTTTACATCTGTAGGTCAAAATATAGCTAGAAATATACTAAGGTAATTTGAAAAATCAAATATGAATTTATATTCTTTAATGTTACAGATTATTTGGAGAAAAAAATAATAAAAATTTAAGAACTGACAATGTGCAAAAACGTTCCCCCCCTCTGTGTGTGTGTATGTGTCAATTTGTGCACAAGACATGATGTGTAGAGCGCAGAGGATGGCTTGCACAAGTTGGTTATCTCCTTTTACTGTGAGGGTGCAAGGAATCCAACTCAGGTCTAAGCTTAAGCTTGAGGTAAAGTACCTTTATCCTTGGAACCCTCTCTCCAGGCCCCATGTGAAATGTAAGCAAAACAAAAACAGAGATTCTGGAAACCAAAAAAGTGAGCTAAGATAGATACTAAACTGAATATCTGACATCACTTTTAGAAATAAGTGTACATGCTTCTGAGAGTCCATATGGATCAACCAATTATAAGGTATCATTCATAGAGTTCACATTTATATAAGAGTAGCCAACACACAAATCAGGCAGGTGTCTCTGTATGTAAAGCTCAATGATGCTCTGATTTGTGGGTACAGAAAAATACAGATGTGACAGAAATGAACTGAAAATGATAATTTTGGTCAAGAAAAAAAAACCTAAGATATTGCTTTCATGGTTACATTTTTTGATTGGTCAATAGAGTGAAATCAACCAGAGGTACATATTACACCAATAGTCATGGTTCATGTGATTCTTACCTATATAACCTCTAATTCATTGTATTTATGAGGATTTGCTTATTATAATTTTCATTTAATTGTATACTTCCTTGGTAATTTACACTAAGATAATATTAGAACTTGTCATAGGGAATAAATAGATGTAGTATGGAATGTTTCATAATAGGCTAATATGAATAAAAAGGTATTCAGTCCCTTTATTAGTATATATTTTATTATTACTTGTAATTGCCTTATTTCTTATTTCAGAATATAATCTTTGGGACTCCCTCATGTAGCAAGATGACATTAAGTATATCACAAAGAACATTAGTATAACAGTATTGCAAACAGGGTTTTCGGTGGCACCATTTCACTACAAACTATCATGATGTCTGAAAAGTAAAATATACTTAAATTTTGGAAGACCTAATTTTAATATGAATAAAATTACAAATTTTTAACATATTTAATTAAGAACAAAAATAGAAAACTCCAAAAAGCCATATAACAATATAAAACCTGAAGGTGAATATCCTTCTTACATAACTAGCTCTCCAGCTGGTTCTTTAAGTCTTGAACATGAAAAATCAAGTCCTGACCTCACTCAATCCTTTGTGCAAAAATCCCCTTTTTGTTATTCTTCTGTTCACATGACTCACAAATGGTGAATTCAAGTTTTTTTTTTTTGTAATTGTTGAAAGACATTGGTATGGCAAGCAAGAAAAATAACCATATGAGACATGGGAATACTAGGTCCAAATATTTTATTTGATTTTCATAGAAGATAATTGTTCTTGTTCCATTCTGCCTATAGCATTAGCTTCTTATTGGTACTCGTGTGCTTGTGTCTGTGATTATACTTGTACAGCATTTCTGATACACGGACTTCTGTAATTTTAAGAGGCATGCATAAGGCACATTGATCTATTCCAGGACTCTGATAAAACTCTCACCCTAAGTCACAGTAATTCCTATCATAGACATACATTTTGGTGAAGACAAAGAACACAAGATACCTAAGAATGTTGGCTTCAAGTAATTTTTCAAATGCAAAATCAGAGTTGCATTAGTATATTTTACTTCTACTGTATATCCTGTGTCCACCTTTGTTTACATTTCCAGAGTGCCAGGAGCATTCTGGCCTGGAGAGGGTTGAGACTAGATGCAGAGTAGGACTCTGGTGTGGCTTTAAAGTCTAAGGGTCTCCAGACGCTCTCGCTCTCTGACTATACTGAAATGCTGATGATAACTTCTAAAAAGTGCTACAAACTTCCTTCTGAGGGTAAACGGCTCCTGGTTTAGGTGATTGACACCTGTAGCGTGACATAGGGAGATTGAGTAATGCAGCCTTTGTTCTATCTCTGCAGGAACTGCACAGCTCTAACTTTCAGCCTGCCAGTAGAAGTGGCTGGAAGAAAAAGGGACACATTGAGAAGCAATTTAGCGGTTATTACTAAGAAAAAGGGAGTTTGGTATAGATAAATT
Organism: Mus musculus; assembly: GCF_000001635.26. Classification (NCBI taxonomy): domain Eukaryota; kingdom Metazoa; phylum Chordata; class Mammalia; order Rodentia; family Muridae; genus Mus; species Mus musculus. The sequence goes on along the minus strand of NC_000086.7, from coordinate 135,819,471 downwards.
CAGCCAATGTTTTATCTTCTGTCATAGCACCTATAATAAGTTGTTAATTCCTTTTTTATGATCTTTGGTTAATTGTTTTACAACCTCTTGGAATGTGCTCTGAGTAGGAGAAAGTCTGGTCGCCATCTAGGAGCAATAAACTGGTGACAAATGGGAATCTGACAAAGCGCTCATTGCAGTTCTGACTATTAGAAAAGAATGTAATAGCAGTCCCACTATAAAAGAGCTTAATAAATACTGATATAATTTTAGGAATTCTTATAGGATCATCATTAAGATTTAAGAAGTCATCTATTTGTCTATATAGCATCACTACAAGACAGTACATCGTAGTTCTGCAGAGAGCTGCTCAAAATGGTGGGCTAATACCTAGTGATTGTCATGCATGTTTAATAATAACAGAAAAAGCATATTAATAGCAGGAATCTTTCTTAAAATGATTATCTCCTGGGCCTTGCCTACTGGAGTTCCGTCATTGATGTTAATCTAAGGCAATCATCTCAGGAAGATCGCCTGATAGTTACTAGCTTGTCCTACAATGGCTCCTGAGAACGGAGCAAAAGGATGCAGTGGCTATTTACACATAAATACACTGAAGTGAGTACAGAAAATGACTTCAACCTTATGTTGAATTGTTTTCTACAAATGTATGCTTGATACATTTTTGTAATTATAATAGTCACATCATTATTTTGTAAAAATTGTGCTTACTTCCTCACTGGTATATTTACTATGTAATTATTTAAAGCTATAAGCAAAGTACTTTTTAAAAGCCTCCTCTTTTAACAAGACTTTCAAATAAATTAAATTCATTTTTATTCCCCTTTGCAATAGTGTGTGATAGAGGTCACAATAGGTATAGAACCTTTCCTGTCTGGTATAATAAAAATAAACAAAGAAATAAACAAAACAAAACCAAAAAACATGGAAACAAACTGTGGAAAGTAATCCTTTGCTTTATAGTTTAGATCGGTTTGTGACTCTGATTAGTTTCTATTTTTTGATAATCAATGCATAAATCTTTCAATAGGAATTTTAAAATTAGTTATTATTATTTTCATGAACTTTGTGTCTTTTGATATAACAGCCAGTAAAAGGTAGCAAATAAGAACAGCAATGGGTTTGTTCTATAATGAAAAATTTCAATCATCTTGAATTTTTTTAAAACAGAAAAGTTCATGTTGCATCTTTTTATGTAAGATTCTTTTGCATTATCATTTTTCACTCATATTGAATTAAGAGTATCGCTTTAGGTAAATTTTAAATATTTTTTTTGCTTTTTATTGAAAATAGATTCTTTTTTCATCCAACATAGCCTGGTAACAGCTTCCTCTCCCCCTCCCCCTCCCTTCTGAATTCACTCCCTTTCTGTCTCTCATTAGAAAAGATCAGACTTCTAAGAGATAACAACGAAACATAACAAAATAATATATAAAAGCTAAACCAAAAAAACCATCTATTGAAGTTCAACAAGGCAAACCAGAGCCCAAGAAAAGGCACAAGAGTCAGAGATCCACTCATTCACACACTCATGAGTCCCATAAAAACACTAAGCTGGAAGTCATAATATACATCGCAGAGGACAGGTGCAGACCAATGCCAGCCCTGTGCATATCGTTTCAGTCTCTGTGAGTTCATATGAATTTTGCTCAGTTGATTTAGAGTGGCTTGTTCTCCTGATGTTCTCCATCCTCTCTGGCTCCCACATTCTTTCCACCTTCCTCTTCTTCTGGAGTTCCTTGAGCTCTGAGGAAAGGGATTGCAAAAGAATTCAGAGATCTGCTTGCCTCTGCTCAGCAGACAATAAGATTTAGGTGTGACCCTGTCCTGAAATTACCATTTCTACCACACCTGGGCCTAACCTAGCTCTGTCCCAGGCCGAGCCTAAACTCCAGAATCTGTCTGCCTTTGTAAGCATAAACAAAAATACTTAGCTGAGTGGGATCTCCTGCGATCACCACTCCCTAAATCTCTTTTATTTCCCTCCTTAGTGTTTTTTCTGAGAAATTGACTCAAAGCTCAGCTGCTTTGGTTCCTTTAGATTCCTGAAGTCCCTCATAATTCATATTGCTAAACTGAGAAATTATATATTTTTAAACTCATGTTTTAGGGTTCCTTTAGACAGCATTAAGAGTGGTCCTGAAGGTCCAAGAATTTAAAGGAACACGAAAATATGTACATTATTATAAAATAAGCCCTATGCCAACAGCAGCCATCAACACTCCTGGAGGCACACATCTGCTGGTCCTGTCCCAGGGGGAGGAACCTTAGCATTCTGTTCCCACCAAGGCCATGATGGACCCAGAAATTTATCTATTAAATATCTGTCTATCTATCTATCTATCTATCTATCTATCTATCTATCTAACTATGATGATACACATATATACATACTTTATATGTTATTTATAAAAGATTAAACTATATTATATATTAACATATGTATTATATATAAAATATAAAAGTACATATTTACATATAGAAAACCTATATAAAATACACATATTTATGCTTACATGTATCTAATTTATACATAGAAATATAACACACATTACATATATTATTTTTATATTATAAAATATTATATTTGTATATGAATATATGAAATATGCATGAAATAATGCAAAATATTTATAGATATATTTATATAAATATAAAACATTTATATGTAACTATATCAATATAGCTATATAAATATAAAACACATTTATATATAAGGATATAAAATGTATATAATACTGATAGAGTAAATATAAAAATATATTATGAATATATACTTATATAATTCATATTATATATTAACATATAAATATATATTATATAAATGTATAACATATATACTTATTTATAACATATTTATACATTATATAATGTATATTTATATACAATATCTTATATATTTATATACAATGTCATATAATATATAATATATTATATATGTGATATAACATTACATGCAAATACTATATATAACTATAAATAACAATTTAAAATATATAAATAATATATTCATATAAATATATTTATATACATTTATATTTGTATATTATATTTTACTATGTATAGAAATTCTCTACATATAAATAAATATATACACATATATAAACAATGTATAAATATACAAAAATATATACAATATATTATATATAATATTAATATTAAATATATATTATATAAAATATATTTAAATATAACATCCAAATGTATTCATTATATATATTAATATATTATATGCAATATACATACTTTATATATTTATTTTATACATATGGTACATATGATATTTTTATTGGATATTTTATTTATTTACATTTCAAATATTATTCCCTTTCTCAGTTTCCCCTCCAGGAAACCTTCTATCCTATCCTCCCTCCCCCTGCTTCTATGAGGGTGCTCACCCACCTGCCCACCCTCTATATGATATTTTATATAGAAAATATATATCTTATATAAATATGTTCATATATATAAACTATATAATACATTATATTAAAATATAGCCATATATATTATATTAAAATATATTCATATATTATATTTATTTATTTAGTATATATTTAATAATATATATCACTGATCACACACACATATATATGTTTTATATTTATATAAATATATCTATAAATATTTTGCATTATTTCATGCATATATCATATATTCATATATAAATATAATATTTTATAATATAAAAATAATATATGTAATGTGTGTTATATATATGTGTGTGTGTGTGTGTGTGTGTGTGTGTATCACTGATGGATGAATGGATAATATGTATAGAACGTTGTTCATCCTTTTTAAAAAATTATTTGATTTATTTACATTTCAAATGTCCCCCTTTCTGATCCCCACTACAACACCCCACCCCTTCCCCTCTGTGCTCCTCCACTCACCCACTCCCACCTCACTGTCCTGGCCTTCACAACGCCAAGGGCTTCTCCTCCCACTGATGACCGACTAGGCAATCCTCTGCTACATATGCAGCTGGAGCCATGAGTCCCTCTATGTGTTTTCTTTGGTTAGCTGCTATGAGTCCCACCATGTGTACTGTTTGGTTGGTGGTTTAGTCTCTGGGAGCTCTGGGGGTACTGGTTAGTTCATATTGATGTTCCTCCTAGGGGGCTGCAAACCCCTTCAGCTCCTTGGGTACTTTCTCTAACTCCTTCATTGGGGACTCTGTGCTCTGTCTAATGGATGACTGTAAGCATCCATCTCTGTATTTGCCAGGCACTGGCAGAGCCTCTCAGGAGACAGCTATAACAGGCTCCTGTCAGCAAGTACTTGTTGGCATCTGTCATAGTGTCTGGGTTTGGTGGTTGTTTGTGGGATGGATCCCTAGGTGGGGCACTTTCTGGGTGGCCTTTCCTTCAGTTTCTACTCCATTTTTTTGTCCCTGAACTTCCATCAGTAGGGATGAGTTAAAAATAATGGAATGATATTCAGAGTTGAAAAATATGAGGATCATTATGCTTTCATTTAAAAATATCTTTGATCATTTCTTTTTTAACATGTTTATTATTTAAAATAATTTTTAAAATGTAAACATACCTTGACCATATTCTTCCCCTCTACCAAGTCCTTCCAGAGTTTTCCCCTCCCTACTCACTTAACTTTAAGTTCTGTCTCAAAAACAAACAAACAAACAAACAAACACAAAAATGCAATACAAAAACATATCCTCTGAAAGCAAGAAAACAAAAAAAAAATCCAACTTTCCTCAAAACACCAAACTGTATGTAACAAAATAAAAGCACATATACACACGTACAAAATAAAACAACAACAACAACAACAAAAACAACAAAACCAAAACCCCAAACCAAAAATACAAAACCCGTGAAGCACATTTTATGTTGGTCAACAGGTCCTTAACATGAATTGAGGCCTGTCCTGATTTTCCCTCTTCAAGAAGGTATAAGTGGCAGTGTAGGCAGTATATTGTAGAACAAGGGCTTGTGGCCAGCATGGTGTTTGTTTCTTTTTTGGTAGCATGGAGGCTAAGTTCCTGTACCAAAGATGCTGGAAGGTAATGGGGAAAGCTCTATGGTAGGTATCAGCTGCATGTCTCTATGTTCAATGAGTTGTATAAGTGTTGTCTTCAACAATGGGGCCTTGCTGTCAATTGTGAAAAGCAACCTATTTTCATCACCTGGAAAAGAGTATTTTCCTTTGCTAAGCAAAGTTCCTTTTGCTTCTGGCCTCAATCACTGATCCCTTTACAGCCACTTTGGATTGGTAAGCAATGGAAATAGAACAATCAGAAACACGTGTCCACTTGTTTATCATTGTTTATGACCAGTTTGTCCTGTCATATTGTGAAGAAATAGGTTTTGTCTATACATACCATAGTATGCTTATGCATTATGTTGTTCATAGCAATTTAAAGTATATTTAATTTTCATTTTTACCAAGAAAAATTAAAGCACACATCAACAATAACAACTAGGTTGTTGGAGTGATTTAAAAGGTTTTGCCTTTATTTGAGCAGTGGTGGCACATGCCTTTAACCCCTGCATTGTGAGTTTGAGTCCAGCCTGGTCTACAGAGCAAGTTCCAGGACAGCCAGGGTTACACAGAAAGACTCTGTCTTGCAAAATCAAAAAAAAATTTTTTTGCAATAGTACTTAGTAAGTAATAAATTTACAACATTTTCTGTCAGAAGAAAAGTAGAATTTAACTCCCCTCCCCAAAATGAAATAAAGACCAAGATTTCTGCAGAAAAAAAGCAAAATAAAGAAACTTTACCAGTATGAATCAAAAGAAAGACTCAAGTTAACAAAATTTGAAATGAAAAAGTAGATATTATAACAGATGCCAATTAAATTCAGAAAATCATTAGGAAGTATGTTAAAAACTTGTATTACAGCAAATCTGAAAATCTGAAAGAAATAGCTAGATTTGCATGTGCAAATTACTTACTAAAAGTAAGCCAAAAATGAGACAGGCAATTTATATAGCTCTATAGCAAGCAACAAGAATAAAACAGTTAAAAAAAACCTCACCTAAAAAAGTGCAAACCTAGATTTTATGGCTGAATTCTACCGAATTTTTAAAGAAAAATTAACTACTCACAATAGTTAAGTCATGGAACCAACCTGGGTCTTCATCAACAGAGAAACTGATGAATAAAATGTGTTACATATGTGCAATATAACATTTTTCAGCTATGAAGATTTCTAAAATTATATCATTTCAGGGAAATGGATGAAATTATACATAGTCATATTAAGTGATTTCTGTCAGTCTCAGAAAGAGGCATAACATACACTTTCTCCCATTGGTTGGACCTAGACTTTATTTAGCCATACAAAATTATATATACATATATATAACTATATATGTGAATATACATAATACATATATGAGTAAGAATATATGATGTGTGTGTGTATAAAATTCTGTAGAAGTGAAAATACTTACCTAAGGGGAACAAAGAGCACTAAGGATGGAGTAACAGTAACAGAAGCCTGTGAGCTACCATGTGAGTTTTCAGAATTGACCCTCTGGTCCTCTGTTAGAGCAGCCAATGCACTTTGCTGCTGAGCCATCTCTCCAGTCTCTCTCTCTCTCTCTCTCTCTCTCTCTCTCTCTCTCTCTCTCTCTCTCTCTCTCTCCTCTCTCTTAGTTCTTATAATTTTGTTTCAGGAGTGTTTTGTGGCTTTCAACATTTAAAGTCCCTTATCTCCTTGATTAAATTATTTCTGTATAGTTAATTATTTTAGATGTTATTACAGGTAAAGGTGATTTTTTAAAAAATTTCACATAGTTCAGGACATTTAAGAAAATATAACTGATTTTGAGAATTACTGAACCTATTCCACAACTTTCTATAGTTGTTATTGTAATAGTATTATTGTTGATAATTTATGATTTTTCTCTATATTGGGTATTTTGACAGTTAATAAAGATCATTTTGCCTATTCTGCACAATTTATATGCGTTTGTTTTCCTTGTATAAAGCACTGGCTAAAGCTTCCAGTAAAAAGTATACTAGGAGTGGAAATGCTTGTTTTTGTCTTAGTGGCAAAGGTTGCTATGTTTTACCATGTGATACTGCTTGATGTTTCGTAAATAATTATATTGAGGCAGTTTTCCTGAATAGATATTTTATTGAGAATTTTATAATGAAAGAATGTTCAGGTTTTTAAAATAAATTTTCTGGGTAAGTTGAGATAATTATGTGTACTTTTTCCTTTTTAAAAATACAGTACATTTGGTTGGAGAGATGGCTCATTGGCTAAGAGCACTGACTGCTCTTCCAGAGGTCCTGAGTTCAAATCCCAGCAGTCACATGGTGGCTCACAACCATATGTAATGGGATTCGATGCCCACTTCTGGTGTGTCTGAAGACAACTACAGTGTACTTATGTATAATAAATAAATAAATCTTTAAAATAAAGTACATTACTTTATGTTTAACCATTCTTAACTTTCTGTAATAAATATCACTTTGCCATGCTGAATAATTCTTCAATATGTCACTGGAATAATTTTGCTAAATATTTTATTGAGTACACTTACATCAATCTTCAAAAAGTATAAGTTTATAGTATCTTTCCTACTGAAATCTTTTAAAATACACTGTCTTAAATTGAGGATGAATTGTAATAAACTATGAAATATCGTGATGTATTTATACTGCTATTACTTTGGATCTTAACTTTCCCCCAAAACAGAAGTGTTAAATGTGTGTTCCAAAACATGAAATTGTTGAGAGGAGGTGGAAACTTTAAGGGGTATGGCTTACATGGTGTTCTTTAGATCATTTAGAGTGTGATCTAAGAGGACATATCAGAAACTTACAATTTTACTTTTCTTAACAGTTGAATAATATTCCATTCTGTAAATGGACTACATTTTCATTATTCACTCATCAGTTGATGGCCATATAGACTGTTTTTAATTTCTGTTTGAACTGTGCAGCAATGAATATGGATGTTCAAGTATCCTGTAAAATACTGAGTCTTTTGGGCACATACTCAAGAGTAACACAGCTGGATCTTCTGGGAAATCTCTTTCCAGTTTTTTGTGGAACCACCATACTGGTTTCCATAGTGGCTGTACAAGTTTGTATTCCCACCAGCCAGGGATGAGTAGTTGCCTTACCCTACATCCTTGCCATCATGAGCTTTCATTTGTCTTGCATATCTTTGCTACTCTGATGCATGTAAGATAAAATTGCAAAGTGGTTTTAGGTTGAATTTCTCTAATTGTTAATGGTAGTGACCTTTTAAAAAGTGTTGATGGGTATCAGATGCTGGAGCCTAGATGCAACATTTTCCATTCAGTCTACTACATTCCAGTCCCTGGTCCGAACAAGCTCATGGCCATATTAGAATGCAAAGAAGCATTTAGTCAAACTTTGATTACAGTCCCTACGGTCTCAACGCTGTGGCGCATCCTAAGTCCTTCTGAGATTAAAAGTAATCTCTTAATTCTTACTACCTCTTAAAACATTTACACATTTCCAACATACATTGACACAGGATATACATTTCTGTTTCAAAGGGGAGGAATGAGACATAAAGAGGGAATACTGGACCAAAGTAAGACAGAAACTCAGCAAGGAAAAGACCAGATCTCTGTAGCCTCATATCTGGTGTCAAAGGTTTTGCTGCCTGCAACATCCATCTCTTGAGCTGTTTCCATCCCTGTATGCAGCTCTCTTGGCAGATGCCTCATAGCTCTGCTATCCCAAGTGTCTTGGAGTCTCAACTTCAATGAGGCTACACTTTTTCAGCTTCATGTAACAGCATCTCACTGTCTCTTGGCCTCTCAAGGCCTTCTTCTCCCAGTGACTCTAGCACTATCACATGTTGCCTGGCATCAGGAAAGTTTTTGGGTCCTGTGCAGAAGTTAGCCAGATTCTTTGCCAATATTTCACATGAATAAGGTCAAGTCTGGTTGCAAATAGAGACCTTGATTCCCTACAAAGCCTCTTGGGCCAGGCCTCCTCAGCCTGCAGATCCATGTACAGCATTTGGGAATATTAGTAGCATTATTTGGGCTCCAATAGTCTTGGGTTGCCCCACTGCTGTAGTTATGCTGCCTGCACTATGCCTAACCTATCTATCTCCACTGTATATGCAGCCTTCTTAAGTGGCTTTCCCACCATCCTTAGGTCTCCCACATCCCAAGGTCTCCATTTGCACATCACATTTTGCTTTAAATATTCAATTGCTTTTCTAGACCAAAATCCCAATGTCTCTGCAGACAAAACAAAAAACAAAACACAGTCAAATTATTCACAGCAATACCCTACTCTCTGGTACCAAGCTCTGTATAAGTTACTTTCTTTTGCTGTTATAAAATACCATGACCAAAAGCAACTTTACGGATCCAGAGAGAATTCATAATGTCAGGGGAGGCATGGCAGCAGTTAGCCAGAGCAGGAAGCTGAGAAATCATACTTTCAACTACAAACACTAAACAGAGAGAAAATTGGAAGCCAGGATGAGGCTATAAACTCTCAAAGGCCAGCCCCACCACCCACCTCCAGCAAAGGTCCATGACATCCCCAAACACTCTGTGAGAGCCCGGCTTAAAGCATTTCTCCCTGAAAAGAAAAGAGCCCCTAAAACATTTCCCCAAGCTTGTTTTCCCTGATCTTTAAAAATACAGCTAGAAAGAAGCTCTTTGTTCTCTATAGCCAGCAAAAAGCCTTTTTGTTTCTATACTGTATAACCAGAGATGCCTGCCTTCCTGTGCCAAGGACAGGGAGATAAAAATTCAGAAAGAACTCACTCCCCACTCCTGCCTTGTAAATTTCACCAAGGACACCCAGAAGAGAAGAATTCTCCTCCCAACTCCTCCCAATTCCTCAGCTAGCCATTAAAAGCCCCCTATTGTCACCGCTCAGGGTCGAACTCCCCTACCCTGCATGGTGGAAGGAGTTTGTCCTCAGCTAGCTGATAATAAAACCTCTTGCAGTTTGCATCAGGTGTGGTTTTCTCTTGAGTTATTGGGGTGTTGGCCAGCTCATCCTGGGACTTGAGCAGAGGCCCAGCTTCAGGGGTCTTACAACTCCATGACAACCCCAAACAGTGATAGCAATTAGGGATCAAGTGGACAAATACCAGAGCCTATGAGGGATATTTTTTATTCAAACCTCCCGACACTCTTAAACCATTGAACCATCTTTCCAGCCCCTCTATTTCTTTTTTCAGCTCTGGTAGTGCATTTCTACAAATTTATCCATTTCTCCAAGTCTATCTACTCTTCTTAGAGCAAGTCTTCAGAGCAGTGCTAAAACCCTTTCAGTGTGTCAGCCCTGGTGATGTTCCTTCTTTATTTTTTATTTAGTTACTTGGATCTTTGTTCTCTTTGCCAATTTTGTTGATGTTTTCCAAAAGTCAGCTCTCTTTGGTTTCTATTAGTTTTCTTCTATAATCTAGTTAAACTATGATATAATTTATTCTTTTGCATATCGGCAGTTTCTAGTTTCTTTTAGGTATAAAGATGAGTTGAAGATTGGAGAGTGTTCTTTTTTTGGCATATGCATCAACAGGTAAAAAAAAAAAAAACTACTTTTGCTATATTCCCTAACTTTGGGTTTGTTTTGATTGCTTTCATTCTGTCACATATTCTTGAATTAACTATGAGATTTCTCTTTGTGTTTGTTGTTGTTTTGAGAATGTGTTGCTTAATTTCAGTATGGTGGTGAAAATTTCAGCTTCTGTCTATTTTCTCATTTTAGTACGATCAGAGAAGATACTTCATATGATTTTGATCTTTTTGAATTTATTGACTTTATTCCTAGCATATGCTAAAAATGTATGCTGTGATACTGTTAGGGTGATGTGCCATTATGTCTGTCATATTCCATTGTTTTATACTGCTCTCCAATTCCATTATTTTTTCAAGTGACTTTTATCATTTTTTTCACAATTGAAAGCCTGCTGCTGAATTGTACCACTGTTGTTATGTAACTAGTTCTTCAACTATGCAAAGAAAATTGCACCACCTAAGTGTCCTTAAGAATAGGACATAGTTAATGTTCATGGTATCGATGAATTAATTCTATTATCTTTATATAATATCCTTCTATATTTCATTGTTCTTGATTTAATGTTTGTCTGATGTTAGTGCAGACATCCATGTTCTGTGGTACTACCATCCTTTCACTTTTAGTCTGGGTTTTTTCTTGACTGAAGAATTTCTCATATATATATATATATATATATATATATATATATATATATATATATATACATACCAATTATTACTCTCCATTTTTAAGCCAGCCAGCCAATCTATATGCTTTGATTCTAAGTTTAATCTATTTCATTAATAATAGAAAAGGATATTGTTTTTGTTTTGTTTTGTTTTGTTTTTTTTTTTTTTTTTTTTTTTTTTGGTTTTTCGAGACAGGGTTTCTCTGTATAGCCCTGGCTGTCCTGGACCTCACTTTGTAGACCAGGCTGGCCTTGAACTCAGAAATCCGCCTGCCTCTGCCTCCCGAGTGCTGGGATTAAAGGCGTGCGCCACCACGCCCGGCGAAAAGGATATTGTTTTCATTTTGCTGTTTCCTTAATGATCTGCTAGTTGGTTTCCTCTTTCTTACCCCCCTCCCCCATTTTTTATATTTTCCTAACAGGCTTTGGTGTTTCTTCTTGTTTCCTTTTGTGTTTTGATGTGTCCTTTTTAGTTAGCATGTAATACCTCTTAACAGTGCACCATTTAAATTGAAACGTAACTTCATTACTTCAGTAGCATATAAAAGCACTACTTGCCTATAGCTTTCCCATTTTTTTTGCATCAGAAGCCAACCCTTTACATGCTACATAGTCATTAAACAGATATTCTTTGACTGTTCTTTAAATTCCAGTTCCAAAATCACAATAATACAGATTCCTATACTGGAGAATATTTTTTAAGTTTGTACTAGAGACATTTCATTTTTATGTGGCTTTGTGTTGCTGTATATGTTCCTTTAATAATTTAGTCTTCAAGGATCCTCATTTCTTGTGAGAAGATTCAGTGGGAATAAGCTGTCATAGATTTATCTAGGAAAATCTATTTTCTCCTTCATATTTCCAAAGACAGTATTGATAGGTTCATGTCTTGATTGACAACATTTTTCCTTTAATACTTGGAACATGTACTCTATTTCCTTACAACCAACATCGTTCCCGATGAGAAGTCCACTCCTAATCTCATGGAAGCTCTATTGTATATGCCAAGTCATTTCTTCTCTCTGGCTTCTTAGTTTCTGTCTTTGTCTTTGATTTAAGACAAAAGTCTCCCATTTCTCCCATTTGATTTATGTAGTTGATATTTTGGTTTATTGCATTTACTTGTCAATTGCTTTCTTAGGATTTAGGAACTTCTCACCCACTGTTTTGTCAAACAAGCCATCTGTCCCTCATTTCTCCTTTCTCCTAAAAGATACTTGTCATAGTCAGGGTTTCTATTCCTGCACAAACATCATGACCAAGAAGCAAGTTGGGGAGGAAAGAGTTTATTCAGTTTACACTTCCATGCTGCTGTTCATCACCAAAGGAAGTCAGGACTGGAACTCAAGCAGGTCAGGGAGCAGGAGCTGATGCAGAGGCCATGGATGGGTGTTCTTTACTGGCTTGCTTCCCCTGGCTTGCTCAGCCTGCTCTCTTATAGAACCAAGACTAACAGCCCAGAGATGGTCCCACTCACAAGGGGCCTTTCCCCCTTGATCACTAATTGAGAAAATGCCTTACAGTTGGATCTCATGGAGGCATTTCCTCAACTGAAGCTCCTTTCTCTGTGATAACTCCAGCTGTGTCAAGTTGACACAAAACTAGCCAGTACAATACTGTCAGTGCATATGTCCATTTCTTTGATACAACCCCACTAAGTCCCTCTCTCCTCTCATCCCCTCCTCTCCTTTCTCTTCTCTGACTTCATGATTTCAAGTGACCTGTCTTCAAGTGTGAAGATGATCTCTTCTGCCTGCTTAAGCCTCTGCTGAATTCCTTTTGAGAACTTCCGTATAGTATAAATTCAGGTAGAGTATTTATTGGTGTCACAATTTCTGCTTGGTTCCTTTCTATAGTTTTTTTTTTTTAAGTTTCCTTGCTAATATTCATATTTTTTTTCATTCATCACTTTCCTGATTAAATTTACATTGTGTTCTTCCTTAACTCATTGAAAAAGTTTCTGACAGTTATTTGAGTTTATTTGCCTAATAGATAGTTTATGGTGGCTTTCTGTAGTCCCCTCCCCCACCTTTGCTTTGGGCTGTTTGCATTTCCTTATACACTTTGCAGTCTCTTGCAGAGAAAATAGAGGAGGAGATGAGAGGAGAGAGGGACTTAGTGGGACTGTATCAACGGGGATTTGGGAATTCATTTTGAAAAACAAAAACCAATCAACTCTTTGTCTTTCTGTCCTGACAATGTGCCAATGAAGATTTTTAACCATCATCCTGATTAGATATTCCAAGACCCATTGACCTTTCTCTGATCCTTTGCTCCCTCTAGTGTCTCCCTTCAGTACTGCATGTCTAGGATGCAGTGGTAGTTTTCTGCAGCTCTCAAGTTTTTTCTCCTCCTGCCTTTCTACACATAAGCTGAGGGAGCTTCAAGTCAGGTGAGGGGGAAAGTTTCCTGGACAGCTGCCAAACAGGACATTAGGAAGACTACCTACTCCTTTGTCTCCACTCCATTCTGAAGCTAGAGACTTTTAGGATGTTTCTTCTTAGTTGCCACTGTGGTTACCTGGTTAACCATGATAGGCTGTGTAGTGAGGGTATGCGTGGCATAAAATAACCCTTTGTGCCAGGCATGGTGGTGCATGGCCTTTAATCGCAGCACTTGGGAGGCAGAGGCAGGCGGATTTCTGAGTTTGAGGCCAGCCTGGTCTACAGAGTGAGTTCCAGGACAGACAGGGCTATACAGAGAAACCCTGTCTGGAAAAACAAAATAAAACAAAACAAAAACCCAAAAAACCCTTTGGCATGCTCAACCCCCCTTGCTGGAATCCTTTCCTTGCCTTTACAATGGCCTGGGTGCTCTTTGTTCTCACTTCTTCTCTAGAGTTTACCAGAATTTAGTGCAGTCTTTATGAGGGAGGATTACTTGTAAGCCATTTTGCTGACACCACTCCGCTGTTGAAACTTAGCCTCTCTTTAGATTATCTCTATTAGTTTACACTCTGTTATTTCCATAGTTATCATTGCATAGCACATGTCCCCACACACAGATTATGATCCTTTTAAACATTTTAAACATGTATACATTTTACAGATGGTTGTGAGCCACCATGTGGTTGCTGGGAAATTGAACTCAGGACCTCTGGAAGAGCAGCCAGTGTGACCTCTGGAAGAGCAACCAGTGTCTTTGACTGCTGAGCCACCTCACCATTCCTGGAATTTTGTTTTGTTCTTTTCAAACAGGGTTTCTGTGTGTAGCCTTGGCAGTCCTAGAACTGGCTCTGTAGACCAGGCTGGCCTTGAACTCACAGAGATCCACTTGCTTCTGCTTCCCAAGTGCTGGGATTAATGGCATGTGCCACCACTGCCCAATGATCCTTTTGATACATAAGTTTTAGATCATCTAAAAACAAAACAAAAAACATAACTATAAAATGCCAATAACAGGTTTTGCTACTATTTGTTCATATATGTTACTTTATTAACTTCTATTTGTTCTCTGTGAATCTCAAATCATTTTCTCTATTCCCACTCATCTCTCCTTCCCCTCATACCCGCCCGCTATCCATCCTTGCAACCTCTCCTCTCAACAACAACAAATTAAAAAAAAAATCTCATGGTGGAAGCTTTAGTGTGTCACCGTGTGTCCCACAGTACACCCTTTTGTCCACACTTCTTTGCTTGCAAATGTTCACTGCAGTGACTCACAGGTCTGGTTCGAGACCTCTAGCTTCTGCTGCTTTATCATTACTGGAACCTCACTGAGACTCCTCTCAGATATCCTGTAGTTTTGGTTCTGTAGGACTGGCCCCTTCACTCACTCCAGCAGTTCATTGATAGGGTAGATGCTGGGGTGGACCAACTCAAAGTCCTGTATATAGGCATGAGAGGTATGTGAGCTGATCAGCCAGCCAGCTGTCCTCTCAAGCCCTCAGGGCCAGCTCACCCACAACCCCCACATCCAGGGCCAGCTGTACTGTGCTGCCCAGGTGAGGTGCAGGGCCTACTCTCCCCAGTGCTGCAGCAGGTGAAAGGCAGGGAACTTTACAGCTCTGATGGCCCCGGTGCTACCTGAAACTGAGTACAGCCACCTATAATCCTAGCCTTAAAAGTTCAAAGTGTCTCAGGTACTAAGTTTGAGGTGACCCTGAGATACAAAACACCCGGTCACGAGAAACAAAGAAAAAGTGTGGATAAATGATGACTTTGCTAGTTTTATAAATAATTCTGTGAGCGCTTCACCTTCAGAGTGGCTAGCTTAGCTGGCCAGAGACCCCCCTGGGATCCTCCCATCTTTGCCTCCCAGCACCAGGCAGACAGGAGCATCTCTGGATTTGCATGTGATAGGGTCCTAATGCAGGGCAGGATGGCAAGCACTTTACCAACTGAGCCACCTCTCCAGCTGTACTAGTGTAGGACAGTATCTTATCAAGTGAGACCAAAACTATTTCGACTTAACCATCCACTTGAATGAACTTTTTGTTCTTTCTGATGCTATTCTTTTATCTTCTGCATCACCCTGATTATATTCTGAACATAGTATTCTGAACAGCAAAGTCCAACTTGCTTTTCAAACTTATCTCATTCTTAATACATCTCTTCGATTTATAGTTCTCCCACCTAATCCAGGAAGTTAGATATAAGTCTAGAAACACATTCCCCTACCCCATGTTTTGCTCCTTATCATGTTGTAAATTCTATTAGAGTAAAGCGAGTCTTCTTTGAAGGATGCTCTGGGTTACAGTCTGTTCCAACCTTTGAGATTTAATGCTGAGAAAAACTTTTGTAACAAGCATGTGACTCAGACATTCTCTCTCTGTGTGTGTTCATGTGCCATCTTTGCATCTGTATTTTACAGTGAAGGGGCAATTTCTGCTCACTTTCACATAGACCTTTATTGAAGCACAAGACTCAAATATACACGAGAACAACATTTAGAAGGGCATCTTATTTACAACGGCTCAGTTCACTTTACACTCAAATACTGAACATCACAATCAACACAACAAGCGTCATCAACAAGTGTCATGTGTTTTCAGTTGTATCTTCATTTGGCATCAGAACGATAATACAGAGTACACAGGGTTGGGTAGAATTGCCACCAGCATTAGAGAGGTACACTGAAACAAGGAAGCAGCTGGGAAAGCAAAGCAGTATTTGAGGGTCAGATGACTCAGGAACAAAAGGACAACCGGAGGCAAAGGGTTAGTCAAATTACTTTTTGTTTTTGTTGTACTGCTTCAGGGTGCTTTTTGATTGCCAGGTTTGCGTTTTAGTTCCTTGGCAATTTTTTCAGCCTCACGGAATGCAGAAATAAATGGTTCAAGATTCACTGCATCTTCTTCTTCATCATCATCATCATCATCAGAAAACAGTGCCTCTTTTTGAATATGTTTACTGATAGTCTCAAATATTGCAAGAACAATTTGAATGTTTTCATCTGACTCCTCCCTATTAATAAGGTCCATAAATTCTGACACCGAATCAGTAACAAGTAGGCGTTTTGTCATGACAAGGTTTTCAGACAAATTCAGTAGCAGTTTCAGAACATGAAACCTTGTTTTGGTATTGCCTGAATTCAGTAAGTAGAAAAACCCAGCCAAGTAATTGACAACCACCTTGTGATAGTCAGAAGTAGCAGTGAGGTGTGTAATCATTGTCAATCCGGACAACTGATCAGGGGAATCCAAGTCATAGTCAAAGGTGTCCTCGCAAATCTGACACACGTATGTCTCAATCATGTTCAGGTCTGGATAAGGGGGAGCCATGCGGACCATATTTTCCAAAAACCTTGTCCTCACTCGGGAGGACGGATAGTTAAGTAAGGCTTCAATCAGGGAGACAACGCCCGAGTTTCGAATGAAATCCCGGGTAAACTGAGAAGCACCTCGCATGCCCATTGCAATCTTAGATATCTCATGGATAAAAGGATCACGATTTCTGTCCATCAGTAAAAGAAGCTCCTCAAACTCCTCAGAACCAATTCTAAGCTCACACTGGATGCAGTTGCAAGACCAATTCTCTGGCTGTGCACTTTCCCTGGCCTTAAGATGCTCGCGAATTTCTCGGACTGAGCGGTAAGAGGGATCATACTGAAATGGGAACTGGGGTTCAGGCTCCCTTTCTGGACCAACTTCCACAAGCTTAGGCTTTCCCCCAAACATTTCTGCAAACAGAGATGCCGCTTCTTTGGGGAATCTGAAGGGGTTCATGGGTGGGAAGCCAGCTTTTCCCCACGGACCAGCCTTAAACTGAACAGTGACCTCATCCCAGCTCTGAGGCCTGCGGGAAGGGTCAGGTTCGTGCTCAGCTGAAGACTCGGGTTCACAAACGGCCTTGCATACAGGTACAGGATTTGATTCAAAGCTAGCTTCATCTCCTTCCCAGAACCAGGCTCCCACTATGGTTTCAGCTTCTGTACTATGTTTACAATTGTCACCACTGCCAGTCTTGTTAATCACCTCATCTTTTGCTCTTGACCCAAACTTAACAACTGACTCTTTCCCATTTTCTGGACTGGCCTCACTGACAATCAGAGTTTTAGCTTCTTTTGTGGCCTTGTCACTAGACCAGAGCCAGGACCCAACAGCTATGTTACCGTCATCTTTTGGCTTGGACACACGCTTTACTCCTGCTTGAATACTGTCCTTTTTTGCAGCCCAGATCAAGGACTCAAAAATTGCTTCCTCTTCAGTTTCTGACCCAGTTTCGACAGTCTGGGACCCAGCCCCTACTTTGGCCTTATCAGTCCAGAACCATGACCCAGTAACTTTCTCTTCCTTAATCCCAGGAGCAGACTCAAAAGTACCCCTTCTCACTGCCTCTAGACTGGCCTCTTCATTGCCCCAGAACCAGGATCCAACTGTATCTTCATCTTCAGATGCTATCTTGTTCTCTTCATTAATCTTAGCAGCTGGCTCAAACCTGTCTTCATCCCCAGCCCAAAACCAAGAACCAATAATGTCTTCCTCTTCCGCTTCTGGCCTGAATTCTTCTCTCTTGGGAGCCTCTACAATGCTTTCTTCATTTTCTTTCCAGAACCAAGAATTGAATGCATTGTCCTCTAAAGTTGGTAGTTTAATCTTTTCTCCAGTCTCATCATCTATATTTCCCTCTTCTGCAGCCCATAGCCAGGACCCTGTGATGGTCTTGGTCCTTGGATAATTATTGGACCAGAGCCATGGATCAACAGTGTCTTCTTTTTCTCCCAGAGTAGATTTCAAGCATTCTCTATTGGTAGGATACAAACAGGGTTCTTTTGCCCAGACACAAGACTTTTTGTTAGCATCCTCAGCTTCTGCCATAGGCTTGTATCTGATACCAGCTGCATACTTCATATCGGTTTGTTCTCTGGCCCCAAACCAAGGGGATCTAATGGGTTCTTCCTCATCCTCAAGGCTAGACTTACTGTTAACTTCAGCCTCCACACTATTATCTACTTTAGCCCAGAACCAGGGCCCAATTATGGGCTCCTCCTCAGCTCCTGCCATGATATCTGAGCAAGGTTCAGACCCTAAATCCATGTTCGGCTGCTTTTCAGACCAAAACCAAGGCACAAAGATTGTTGCTTTTGTAGATGCCGACCTGGCCTGTTCTTCAACCTCAGCCTCTGTATTGACATCTCCAGCCCAGAACCAGGAATCAGTAACTTCTTTTTCTCCAGCCTTCGGCATCTTCTCACAATTGACTCCAACAGATCTAAGGCTGTTCTCACCAGTGCCCCAGAACCAAGATCCAAAAATAGACTCGTCATCAGCCTGTAAGTTGATCTCTTCATCATCTGCCCAGAACCAGGACCCAATAACGACCTCATCCTCCTTAGCTACTGGCATAGATTTAGAAGTAGCCTTTGGCCCACTTTCCATACTGCTCTTCTTTCCAGACCCTAAACAGAAACTACTAACTTGCTCCTCCTTAGCCCTGGGTCTGGATGTATGACAGGTCTCAGAGTCCACACTGGCTTCTTCTTCACTCCAGAACCAATCTCCAACAATGGGCTCCTCCTCTACAAAAGTGGTCTTGATGCTTATCCTATCTGCCATAGTGGACTCCTGGGTGTCCCAGAACCAAGCCCCAACGAGGACTTCCTCCTCTGGCCTGGCTTCTTGCTTGGTACTTGCTCTGGCCTTAGTTTTGACTTCTTCCTTTGGCACTGCTCTGGTTCTGGGCTCTTTCTTTGTCTTAGACTTTGAAAAAACATTAGCTTTCTCTTCAGGCAAGAACCAGGACTCTTTCTTATTTGTATCTATAGCTCCAGACATGGCATCACTGCAAGCTTCTCGCTTGGCCTGCTGCCTGGCCCTCATATTGACCCCTTTCCTGGCTCTGGGTTTGGATCTAGATTTAGCCTCTTCTCCAGACCAAAACAAAGATTTTGTAGGATTTTCACATTCAGACCCAGAAGTGGATTCAACACGGACTTCTTTCTTAGACCTAAACCAGGACCTACTATTGGGCTCTTCTTTGGGCTTAGACCAGACTTTGGTCTTGTCTTTGGGCCAGAACCAGGGAGTTTTACCAGACTCATCCTCAGAATCAGAACTGGAAATATTATAGAACTCTTGTTTGTTTTTGTGCCTAGGCATGGTATTTGCCTCTTGTTTGGCCATATGCCTGAACCTGTTATTGGCCTTCATGCTTTTCCTAGGACGAAATCTTGTACTGGCTTCATCTCTATTCCAAAAGGAGGGACTTCCTGAGGGTTTATCTGCCCATTTGAAATCGGAATTCTCATAGGCCTCTCCTTTGGGGACAGGCCTGGCACGGTACCAGGACCCCATATTGGTTCCCTCCTCTGAGCCATAGGAAGGCTGGAATCCAGCTGGAGAATTAGCCTTTTTGGGAATACTCTCAGTGTCCATATTAGCAAGTTCTCTATCTACAGGCAGGCACTTAGCTTGAGCAACCATCCCAGAATCATTACTGAGCAGTGGAGGGTCTGCAGCACTGATCTGACATTGCTTTCCCATCTTTGACATGGACTCGCCACGAAACTTATTTGGGGCCCACACTTGGGCATCATGCTTGGATCGAGCAATAGGGATTGCCTTAGGTTTACATTTGGCATATGCCCCACCTGGTGTACTGGTTTCACCTTTAGGTCTTGCTCCAGGGGTACCCTTAGGCTTCACTTTGGGCCTTGCTCCAGTCATGATTTGTGTCCTAACCTTGGGTCTGACCACCAATGGGGCTTCAGGCTCTACTTCAGCAGCATTAGCATTCTCATCCCCAGGCTTATTTTCAGCCTTTGCCTGGGCACCAGGCTCAACCTCTGCCCTAGTCATAGTACAAGTTCAATCAAGTCTACTGTATATGACTTAACAACAGTGAGCCTTCACTAGAGATCTGTTACAGGATAGCTCTGCACGACGATCTTAGATAAGTGAGGGTATGAGATTACAAAGAATTAGCCTGAAATGACAATTCAGCACTCAGTGAGGCTCCTACCCAAGCAGTCTCAGTCAATAACACAGATACACTGCAGAAGAGCTGAAATCAAGCTGGAGGACGATGGACAGGTCCTGGGTGAGTGCAGACCTGATGATTGCACTGGTCAGCAGCAACCTCAGCACCACCAAGCAGCCACGGCAGGCGACCTAGGAGAGAGAAGCACGGGGAAATCAGGCCTACGCAATTCTGTTGCCTCCTGGAGAAACTTACAAAGAGACGCTGGTGCGTAATGCTGAGGGGAAGAGCTCAGCCATGAGAAAATCCCTGTGTTCCTTTTGCCTGCTGGGAAACAGGTACAGAGTCCAGGAGAAAGTGCACACACTAGCAATGGACAGAGAGGGGATCCCCAAGTCTCACAGTAGTCACTCTGGGGTGATTGAGACTACCCCACCTAAAAGTGAACCCCTCTCCCATACCCACCTTCACAGATGTGGTGCAGGTCTCCCCTCTTCTCTGCGTTCAAGTGGTGTTAAAGACCAACAGCTGACTCACTGCAGGGAGTCCTACAAGTGCATAAAACAAAATGGAGTCTCAGTGCTTGGAAGATGGGCACAGATCCCTGAACCCAAACAAACAACAACAAAACCATGCCTGCTTCTGTCTAAAGTCTCTGTTCCCTGGTCTTCTCCTGCGGGTCATAGTCTAACTCACACCTACCTCAATATTCTTAATATCCCTAAAAGGAAATAAAGGATGCCACACCATTGAGCAAATTAAGGGGGCAGTGATCTGAATTTGGTTAGAATCTGAATTTGCCTCCTCAGTGGCTGGCTCCTGCACTGCCCTGAGTCTCACCAACCTCCAAGATCTGAGACAGTCGCCTTGAAGCCTTCTTCCCTTGCTTGAAGAACTGACCAGCCTTAAAGCAGGACTGTGGACAAAGACATGAAAATGTCTGACAATCAGGAAATGATGGCAGCAGCTTTGTGCAAATTAAGGGGACAATAAAGGCATCGGGCACCCTCTTGGGTTAGAGCAATCTGAATTTGCCTCCTCAGTGGCTGGGTCCTGCACTGCCCTGAGTCTCACCAATCTCCAGAGATCTGAGACAGTCGCCTTGAAGCCTTCTTCCCTTGCTTGAAGAACTGACCAGCCTTAAAGCAGGGCTGTGAACAGAGACATGAAAATGTATGACAATCAGGAAATGATGGCAGCAGCTTTGTGCAAATTAAGGGGACAGTAAAGGCATCGGGCACCCTCTTGGGTTAGAGCAATCTGAATTTGCCTCCTCAGTGGCTGGCTCCTGCACTGCCCTGAGTCTCACCAATCTCCAGAGATTTGAGACAGTCGCCTTGAAGCCTTCTTCCCTTGCTTGAAGAACTGACCAGCCTTAAAGCAGGGCTGTGGACAAAGATGAAAATGTATGGCACTTATATGATGGTAGCAGCTGATCATGTTATGAATGTCACCAAGGATATGAACCAGATCATGTGTCTTTCAGCATTTAGGGTCCTACTGCTGGAACATTCTAGATTTATTTAGCCTGGCTGTAGGGCTCCTGAGGTAACACCCACTTCCTGATGTCATCCTTTAGTCCCTTCTGCAATGTTGAAGATCCGCCACTAGGTGGCCATATTTCCCTTCCTTGCGCAGCAAAAAATGGGGGAAGGGCGCAGCACATTCTAGAAACCAGGTTCTGAAGTGGTCCTTGGATTTATGACTCCGTCATCATCCCCAAACCATCTTTTCAGACCCCAGATTTGGGAGGGAGGGGAAAGGCAGTGTGGAAGGTACCTACAAGGTTGTGAGAAATGAGATTAGGAGACACTAATGGATATCCCACCTGTTCTGGCCAGTCACCCCACCCTTTTTGCATCTCCACTCACTGTCTGGTGCCCATCCCCATTACTACACACCTCCAGAAATCCACGCCATTTTCCTGTTCCTCTTTTCTCAAGCTTCTGGTCTATAGATGCTCACCGTGGCTTGCCAGAATATGCCAGACCTACCATGCAGACAGGTCACTTTCCATCAATCAGAAGCCTGTGGGGAGTGACAGCACCCAGGATGCAGGGTACCAGGGCCCCTCTCAGGAACCAGTTCAGAACCTAATAGCTGAGGCGACTCACCACCCACCAGCTGAGCTGGCCCCAATGCTGGACACTTGCCCCACACCCACACCTGTGGGCTTTAGCCCCCACCCCCACTCCAGTATGGCCGGCCATTTCTCTTGCAGCCGCCTTCCTCGGACCTGTGGGCTCCCAGATGCCCCCCCCACCCCCGCATCGCCATTTCAACAGCAGCCGCCTACCCCATAACCCTTATAGGGCCCAGAGATTACGGAGGGCCGGGTATGGGCGCTCAGAAAGCCAACTGCCAGGCGGTCAGTAGGCTGTGCTAGTCTGCAGATCATCACACCCAGCAGCAGCTCCATTCAACCCTGGTGCCTGGGGCTCCGCAGGGGTTCCCGCCTCCTCCCCACCACGGTCTGGGGTCTCCGGGCACCGCGCACACTCCAGGGAGCAGCTGCGACCTCTTTGCCTCCACTGGACTGTCAGGGCCAGGCAGTTGTTTGCAGTGCGCGACCGCCCAGAGCCCTCGACACACCCCCACTTGCCTGGCCAGGCGCACGGCCCAGGTCCCTGGGCTCCCCCACGTCCGACTCCTATTCCTGGGTGTTCTCTGTCCTCGGCGGATCCTCTCACTGGTCTTTAACGCTTTGCGCGCGAGTGGAATGGCAGAGATGTGTCCTGTCCCCACGCCTCTGCACCAAACAGGCAGGGGCTGCGTAGACTGCGGCAAGCCAGCTCGCCTGGAGGGTGTCGGGAAGGGGGCGGAGGGATACTGCGCACGGGGCTCTACGCCCCCTCCCGAACCCACTGTAGTTCCGACTCGGAGTGGGCGGGGCCAGACAGCCCCACTCCTCTTGGAGGGGTGGGTTGCACCGGTTAGGCGTCTGCAGACCCCTGTTCACCCTAACCAGAGACCACCACCACTTTTTTTTTGGCGCCACAACAGTGTGTGGGATGGCTAAGATCTAGAGTCTATGAGGGTTTTGGGGAGGGGGGGACTATAGGGAGGAGAAGGTCTGCAGTTAGGGAGCAGGGGGGAGCAGCGGAGGGATACTGAGTGAGAACCTTGATACATCTGTATTTCAGAACGAGGCTGGACAGTGCCTGCCCCTCCCTGTACTCCCTCTTTGCTTCCCCCTCCTCTGCCTCCTCATATGACGCCAATGGAAGGGGAGGGGGACTGCTTGTACTGCAGCCTGAGAGGGGACAGGTGACCTAGCAACAGCCAGCCAGCCAGTAGGTTCCTGTTGATTCTCCCATGTTTTCTTTTACTGGTTCATGCAACCATGAAGGGAGGGCACTCCTGTCTCTATGGAATCCAAAGTGGGGCCTCCATTACATTCCCCACCATTGCCCCTCTTCCAAAAGGAAAACCAAACTACACCTTCTGGCCTAGTAAATCAACCACAGGTTTGGGCCAACAGTCAATTCTTTGTGCCACAGTGTGTGTGTGTGTGTGTGTGTGTGTGGTGGTTGGGGTGTGTGTGCCTGCGTTCCCCCATGTTTGTGCGTGTCCGTTTGTGTGTATGGTGGTGGTGGTGGTTGGTGTGTTGGTGTGTGTGTGTGTGTGTGTGTGTGTGTGTGTGTGTTGTGTGATTCTAAGTAGCAATACCTCTCTGGGGAAAAAAAGGGGAGTGTCATTAAGCACAAACTAAGGCTATTGCGCTTGCCCATTTAGAGATTTATTTAAGCACCTACCCAGTGTTTCACAGAATAACAACCCATGATACATAAAGATGTTATTTGGCCAAGGAAAACTGAGGTTTGAGGTAGAAGTGAGGTTGTTAATAGTGGAATTCTGTACAAAATTATCCTGGGTCAATCTAGCCGTTGTGACTGCAAAGGTACTTATTAGGTATGCCAGGCTGAGGCATTAAGAGTTTGCATCTCAGGAAAGCAGCACTGGTCAAACCAAACGAAACCATAGTGGACACTGTTGGCCTCAAAGATGGAAAGAATCCAGGACCCATGGAATGCAGGAAGTCTGAAGAAACTATGCAGAAGAAAGTTTCTTCCTTAGTAAGCCCCGAAGTTAAGGATCTGTTTGATTTAGGGTAGTAAGACCTTTTTTGCATCCAGTGCTGTGATATGATATGCTAGTCTCATTTTAAGCCACTACATTTATAGCAATTGTGATAGCAGGAAGTGTATGTATACGTATACACACACACACACACACACACACACACACACACCATCTTTATTCATAATGTTCACTCCTTCTAAGTGTCTTTTCTGTACGTCAATGTCCAGGACAGGCCACTTTGTATCTCAGTTTTCACCAGCATTAACACCAATCTTCTGTTTCACAGTATAACTAAAATAACACCAATATAAAATTTGCTCATATTTGTGGAGGTTTAATGTCCCTTTTTGTTGCTGTGGTGCTGCTAAGCATTCAACTTAGGCCCTTGAGTATGTTCAAGAAGCAATCTACCAGCCAGCTATATTCACAATACTGTTTAAAGATGGTACTGGGAAATTGCTCTCATCAAATTCCCCAGCTGACCTGAGGTTTACCATGCAGCCCAAGGCGTCCTCAACCTTATAATTCTGTTTTAGATCTCAGAGGGGCTGGCGATGTATATATAAGCAACAGAGCCCCAACTACCAATATCTTTTCACCAATTTACTTGCTGATAGGAGTGGTTTTAGCAATAGTTGAAATATCTGTTGGATAATCTCTTGTCAATTCATTTACAAAATAAAGCCAATAAGTGGCTAACAATTATTGATTGAAAAGGCCCTATGGGAAGGTTTTTAATGTGTTTTATTAGTCTGTATTGATATATTGGTTAAATATCATCTTGAAATTAGATCAAATACTATGTAGAAGATGTTGACCTATATTATGATCGCAAGACATGATTTTCTTCCTCCAAAACTGCATTCTGGTCCAGCATAAGGGAACAAAGTATTGTTCGACTATTCAGTATCTCCTCTTGTGTCTACGTAACACTGACTTGTTCCTGAAATATAACTTTCAGAATCAAATCCCAAGCATCAACCCTGGGATAAAGAGGCAGCCATGAGTACTTGGGAGTGTCTTCCACACCTTTCCCCTCCCCATGTCACGTCACCTCTCACGTGTGCTCATGAACTCGCACAGTAGCATATGCCTATTGCTATTATGGCTCACAACATCTCCTCTTGCACCTCTCATGAATCTGCTTTTGTAGATTTAGGCTAACGTGCCTCTCTACTGACCTCCATGTTCCTCAGGTAAACAAACGTTCTTCAGCAAACTCTCTTCTAGAATAGGTTGATCCAAATTCTGTGTGTTCTTACAATGCATTGCTTTTCTTCCCATGTGCTTCAGGAACTTCCTGCTACCGTTTGAATTATGCCTATCCCGCAAGGGTCTCTGTATTCCCTTTCTGTTTCTTTTGATAGGTGGCCACCAAGGTGAGAAGTTTTGTTCTGCTATGTGTGTGCTGTGCTGTGTATGTGCTACATTCACTTGGTTGTGAACTAAAACCTCCAAAACTGTGAGCCAAAAGAAAACGCTTCTCTTTATAAGTTGACTACCTTGACTACTTTCTTATAGTGATGAAAAGCTAATATGTGGTACACAGGAAACTGAACCTCCCTAGTCAGGACCAAGTTTCTTGAAGTAACTGGTGAAACAGGCCCAAGAAATATCTACTTCTAGTGGAGGAAAAGAATTGCTGTTTCTACTACTTGAGACAGGGTCCATTTACAGAATTTGAAGAAGCCACATATAAGAATATTTGCAGGTTATGTCAAGCTATATGCTTCAGCAACCAGGTGTGGTGGTGCACACCCTGGAATCCTAGAGCCTGAGACAGAGGCAGTAGGATCACCACACATTTAGTGTTTAAGGTTAGCCTGCCCTACATACTAAATGCCCGGCCAGCCAGGGCTACATAGTATGATTCTCTATCTCAAAGTAGCAGAAAGAGTAGGGGAATAAGAAGGAAAATGGTGTGAAGAATCACTTCTTACCAAGGGAAAACAGAGCCAGGAACAATGTCCTCAGCCAATGAACAATGCTTTATCCTCGGGAAACGCAGCTGTTCTCATAGTAGCTCTGGGCTTAGGAATCTTCTTTGTCCCATTTCCAACAAAAGTCCTCAGCTATACATCGGTCACAAAAAGGCCGATTTCTATGTAATCCCAGAAACAACTATTTCCAAATAAACTTTCAGGCACTTTGCTACGCTACTGACATAAGGATAAAGTGGACCCTAAACAAAGGAAAACACCCTCTTCTCCAATGTGCCTTAACGTTTGGACTACTATTTAGTTCTGACATCATCTAGACTCTGCATAGGGAACGTTGTTTGGAAAATACAAGGGAACAGATGGAGGCACTTAAGTGCCTGGCAGTAAAGCTAAGAATGGCAGCAGCAGCTGCAAGAATCATGGAAAAAACTCACTGAAATTCCAAACCCGGGAAATACTCCTTGAAAAGTGTACAATTACAGGAACGGAGGAGGATAGCTCTGTATGGATACGAAGTTATAAGTGTACACAATTAAAGAAAATAATATAAATTAATAGAATGCCAAATTACTTCTCAAAATACAAAGTATGAGGAGTCTACAGTCCTTTTTGGGGGGTTTCTTATTAACTAACCATGACCTTCTGCTTCTTCATGAGAACACCTCCTAATGGCTGTATTCAGCAAGGAAAATGGGAAAGGAAAGGAGAAGAGAAGGAATTCTCTTTCTTACAATCCTTGGTCAGGAAATGCTCATATCATTTCTCCTCACCGTTCACAGACGAGATCCTCAACTCCCCTTCCCGTTTCCATGTCCCATGTATCATATTACCCTGTTTTTAATTCCCCCTAAACCTTTCCTTTCTCTCATATCTGCCTTCTAGTTTCTCGTCCTACACTCTTACTGTCCTCAAACATAGACACATACAAAGAAAGAAATTTAAATCTGGAATCCACACAGTAGATCCACACTAACTCTCTTGAACTAATCCAATTTTTAAAAACAACATGTAGGCCAGCAAAATATTAGCAAGTAAAGACATTTGCTTGTGAAGTTAAGGGCTTAGATTCCATACCTGAAACCCACATGGTGGAGGAAGAAAACTAACTATGCCAGTTGCACTCTAACCTTCACTGAATGACAATGGCCCTGGTAAGCTCAGATATTTCAGTGCTTAGGGAGTGGCATTGTTTGAAAGGATTAGGAGGTGTGGTCTTGTTGGGGTAGATGTAGCTTTGTTGGAGGAAGTATGCCACTGGGGGTTGGCTATGAGGTTTTAGAAGCCCAAGCCAGGCACAGTGATTCTCTTTACTGCCTGAAGATTTGGATATAAAACTCTCAGCTCCTCTCCAGTACCATGTCTGACTGTGTGCTACCATCCTCTCCACCATGATACTTATGAAGTAAACCCCTGAAACTATTAGTAAGCTACAGTTACATGCTTTCTTTTATAAAATTTGCTATGGTCATGGGTCTCTCTTTACAGCAATAGAACACTAAGACATTCACATACCTGTCACAGGAGTGGCCCCCGCCTTCAAAGACAATATGCTATTTCAATCCAATTACTAGACATTTGGAAATGGTAAAACTATGGAGACTGAAAAAAGGTAGTGCTTAGGGCTGCGAGAATACTTCAATCACTAGAATGCTTTCCTAGCATACAAGGAGCCCTCAGTTCTATTTCCAATACTTCAAGAAAAAAAGACTTTTTTCCAGGCATAGTGATACATTTCTGTAATATCAGCAGAAGCAAGAGGGCTGCTTCAAATTCTAGGCCAACCTGCTACAAAGCAAGTTCCATGCCAGCTAAGTATACATACTTAGGCCTTGTCACTAAAATAAAATAAAACCACAAAACAACAAAAATTTTTAAGTGGTTTCAGGAGCTGAGTTAGAGAAAAATGAATGGAAGTAGTTTATATAGAGCAGTGAAGTATTTTGTATGATATTATGATGGCAGATACATGCCACTACATTATATATCTTTCCAAACCCACAAAGTGTAGTGAGTCCTAATGTGAAATTTGGGTGATAGTGGTGTATTAGCATAGATTCACCACTTGGAACAATTGCATTATTGTTGTTGGCAGCTGTGGAAGAATATGCACACAGGTATATAAGATATATGGATATTTCCATCCTTTCCACTAACTTCTGCTGTCAATGTAAAACTTGTCAATGTAAAAATAATTTTGAAATAGACTCCTCTCTACCAAAACAGTCTTATCAGCAATTAAACATGTATATCTAAACTGTCTCCCACTTTGAAAATGAAATTCCCCTATTCCTATATCATTCCATACCTACTGTTCTATTCCTCTTATCTCTTTTGCTGCAAACATCCTAGCAGTAAGTCTCAGAAGCTAAAAATATTCTAGGCCTAAGTAAGATTATACATAGGCTAGAAGCTTGCAGGACTAGGTCTAAATTAGCAGACTGGGGCAGTAAGCCTCAGAGAAGACCAGGAGAATAAAAATATGTTTACATCTGGCACTTAACATATTTGGAAGAAAAACTTAATGTGATTGGAGAAGAAGAAATCCTGCCAACATTGCTGAAAGCAAAGGACATCTGACAGAAAAGCTGTAGAGGACAGGAGACATCTGACAGAAAGCCAAGAGTAGAAATTGGCCTGGGATCATCTCCAGAAGAAACATCAGTTATTTAAGTTCAACTGGACACCAAGAGAGATTGGGGACACTCTGGATCAATGCAGCAAGAACTTGAAGCTCAGAGCAAGGAACAATGCAGAAGCGATTGAGACAGCAAATCACAGTAAGCAACCCCAAAAGACAGTTTTAAGTATATAGACAGACTCTTCCTACATTTAAACATGGGAAACTCCATTTCAGATCCCTGAGAGCAAGGGTAGGGATTGAGGGGATAGAAACGTTACTTGAAAAAGTCATCTCGGTACTCATTGCAGTTTTAACTACTGGAGAAAACCTCTCCCTACTTTCAATTGCAATCTTTATATTTTTCCTCTCAAAAAAGGTTGCGAAAATCTGTGTGACAGGCAAAATTAGCTTCAATAATGCAAAGGCTTGAGAAGCAAGAGACAGAGGGATTAGGCGAATAGGAAATGCCTATGGACCCCAATGAAATTGAGGATCAAGATAGACAGCTCATTGATAATGGGTAAGAAGCCCAGCTCGCATGCAGCTGGGCATAGAATTCAAGTGCTTAAGTATCTAGTTTATGTGTGGATTCATAAAGATCTAATGTACTTTGAAAGGGGGGAATAAGATTAGCTGAAAGACACTGGATTGTAAAAACAACAACAACAACAAACCCCTGCTGAATTAAATCAACCTGTGTACTTTAAAGCTGTTTTCACATCAGAATGGAAGTCAGGTAATGTGTTACGTCAAGGAAGAGGTTTTGTCTAGATGTTGAAAGGTGATGAAAGTCTATGGGCTCCATCCAAATTGATAACGATCTGATCCAAGTAGGAGAAATTTCCACATGATAGGCATGACACAAGGAAGGGAGAGACAAAGAAAGCTGATGCCCCCTGCATGGAGACAACTCCACAAATCAGTGGAAGAACTACAAATCATTCACCAGACTTATAGTTTAAAAACCTTGATGCTGAAATGGACTGCTGATGAAGACAGATGTTCAGGACTGCAGTTATGTAGGATCATGGCATCAATGGTTCTTCAGAAAGACATTGGGGCGGTTAAGTTTGTGGGACTGATAATGGTTTCTGTTGTAAAGGTTAAACTGTGTACAACACAACTTTTAGTGTAGTCAAAAAGGGGGAAATGTTGTGGGATGTTTGGTTTCATTTAATTGAGGCTGGCTTATGGTTTCCGAGGTTCAGTCCAGTATCATCATAGCTGGAAGTATGGTAGCATGCAGGTACACATGGTGCTGAAAAAGGGAGCTGAGTTCTACATGCAGATCAGCAGGGAGCAGAAAGCGCGTGACACACCGGGTGTGACTTGAGCATCAGAGACCTCAAAGCAGGCTAATAGTCACTGGGAGCCTAATAATTCCACTCCCTCTGGGCCGATGGGGGTCAAACTCATTCAAACTACCACAAGTTTTTCTCAAATAGTAGCAAGGATCATCCTTGAAAAAAAAGTCATGTCACATTACAACGATCCATTTGTCAAAACCTAATGGTTTGCGACAAGACTTTAAAAAGTACAAACTCCTTTTCACAGTGGATCTCTATCTCACATGGTTTGGCTCTTCTTTCACAGGCTACAACCAGCTCTGTTAACCGTTCCTTTGCCTCTTTCTTCTTCTTCTTCTTTTTTTTATAGTACTGGGGACTTTTCTACGTGCTAAGCAATCAGTTCTACCATTCGCTAGTCACTGATGTCTCATTTTTGCCACACCAGTTATGACACTGTTTTTAAAAATAACCCAAGAAGTTCATTTGTTCTTTCTCAGGGAGAGACTACTCTCTGCAGCATGCCTTACCTCTTCATTTCATTTCATTTCATTTTTTACTTTCTTAAAGAGAACTTCCCTGACTATCCCACCAAAAATATTATTCCTACGTTCTAACACCCACTATCCTTATATGCTATAACATTTTTCTCTGTATCAGTTATCACCATTCAATATTATATATTTATAATTCTGTTGTTTCCTCCACCCCTAAAAGTTCTATGAAGAGGGTATTTTGTTTTACTTCTATAATAGATTTCTAGGAAATAGGAACAAGGTCTGATACATAATATACTCAATTTATTGACTACTCAAAGCTTCTGACATCCTGGGTTATTTTTTGTTGTTTATGTAAATCATATTACTTTTACCATAGCGTAAAGTTTGAAAAGAGATGTTAACCTTTTAAGTTTCTTTTAAGTTTCAGAGTAAGAAACACCCTTTAAATGTTTTCAGCAAAATCATTTTGTTGGACACATTTGGAGATAGTAATAGGATCATATAGGTTGGTTTTCATAAACTATTATGTGGTGGTCTGAATAGGAATGGCCTCCATAGGCTCAGCAATTTGAAGGTGTAGTCATTAGGACGGGGAATAAGAGGTGTGGCCTTAGTTGGAGGAAATGTGGCCTTGTTGGAGGAAGTGGGCTACTGGGTGTGAGCTTTGAGGTTTTAGAAGCCCAAACCAGGCCCAATGGTACTCACTCTTCCTGCTGCCGGCAAATCTGCATATAGGACTCAGAGCTTCTTCTCCAGTACCATGTCTGCCTGCATGCTGTCATGATCCCTGCCATGACAATACTTGACTAAACCTCTGGAGCTGTAAGCAAGCCCTGAATAAATGCTTTCTTTATGAGTTGCCACGATCATGCTGTCTTGCTGTCTCTTCACAACAATCAAGCATTGAATTGACTAAGACAGGAGTTGATACCAGGGACTTGGGTACTGCTGTGACAGGCCTGGCCATGCTGCTTGTTGGTGGAATATGGACTTTGCACTAGAAAAGCAACTGAACACTTTAAGTGGGGCTTTAATGGGCCATTGTCGCAGAAGCATGGAGCACAGTGGTAGTGAGGATGATATGGAAATGTGGGGGCCTGGCTCAAGAGGTCTCAGAGGAAAAGAATAGTAGTAAGAGGACTAAAGAACATTCTTGTAATATTTTGGCAAAGAATATGGCTGCTTTCTTCCCCTGTCTGAAAAATATGCCTGAGGCTAAATTGAAGAGTTTTGAATTAATGACATTGGCAGAAGAGATTATGCAGATGAATAATGAAAACAAGCAAGGCAAAATACTAAAAAGTACAATTTGAGGAGAAGGGAGCACCGGTGCTCAAGGAAATAAAATAGTTTAAAGAAAAGCCTGGTGTTAAATGGATTTAAGTGAGTGGTGACCTCAGGATAAGGTCCCACTCTGCTGAGCTCCGACTTGGGAAAAGGTGTTAAAGAAAAACTTAAGCAGTAAAGGAAACCATCAATAATAGAAATCTGATGTAGATGTAATTGAATGAGGGGGCCAAGTTCCAGCCCCAGCAAACAGCAGAATGTGGCAGCCACAGCCATGTAGTTCTGGCTTTGGAGGTAAGGGGTTATGGAACCTCCCTCCATAGCTAGCAAAAGCTGTTGAGTTCAGGCATATGTCAGGGGTGTCCCTGCATGGAGGCCCAGAAAGGCCACTGAGTGAAGCTGTGAAAGTGAAGTCTGGATTGTGTTGGAGACCCCAAGATGTTGGAGCTGAGATGCCAGTGTCATGGGATACCTGCCAAGGAGAGCTTCTATCAGAGTGTCGACCAGTCCAAGAGGAAGAAGTGCATTCAACAAAGCAGAAAGGACTTGGAGACCTGAAGAGCGCTTTGACATTAGACATGGAGGTGCAAGCAAGCTTTCAGTCTTGCTTTGGTCCAGTATTTCCTCACTATGTTCCCTTGCCTTCCTTTTGGAATGGTAATATCTATATCCTGTGCTATTATATGTTGGAAGTATGTGATCTGCTTTTTGATTTTGATTTTATGGGGGGGGGGGTTACAGTTAAGAGATGCTATGAAGTTTTAGAAGTGACTTTGAATTTTGGACTTTTAAACAGTTTTGAGACTGTTTTAAGTTATGGGGACTTTTGAAGTTGGACCGAACGTATATTTGCATTATGATATGGCTTCAAGCATATGAGGGCCAGGGAGTGTAATGTGGTGGTTTGAATAGGAATAGCTCCCATAGGCTTATACATTTGAATGCTTGGCCATTAGGGAGTGATACTACTTGAGAAAGATTAGGAGGTATAGCCTTATTGGAGTGGATGTGCATTGTTGGAGGAAATGTGTCACTGGGGATAGGCTTTGAGGTTTCAGAAGCTCAGTCAGGCCTAGTGGCACTCACTCTTCCTGTTGCCTGCAGATCCTTCTGCATATGTGCCTGCATGTTGCCATGCTCCCTGCTAAGATGAAAATGAACTAAGCCTCTGAAAATGTAAGCAAGCCCTAATTAAATATTTCCTTTCATAAGAGTTTCCGTGGACATGCTGTCTCTTCACAGCAATGAACACTGACTGGGACATACTAGGTACTTGTTAGAGTAAATGATCATTGGAATAGCGAATAGCATTTTTCCTCATGTCAGAATCCAGAAGCAATATCCCTTTCTCAAATGATCATTTAGAGTTATTCTCCTTCATCTTCCATACATAGAAATAGCTTTTTTAAAAAACAAAACAAAACAATGAGTAGCTGTCTAGAGAAGGCATAAGATACAGTCATAAACATTATGTGAGCCACAGTTAAGGCACCTTGACAATATCAATACCTGTGAAAAAAGATGCTGGTTTTAGAAGTAAAAATATTATGAGTTACAAAACACCATTCATGTTATTCTAAAACCCAAATGAGGGAAAGCCTTATTGTCACTCTGTTATATGACAAGTAACTAAACCTTTCCATTAGGGATCATGAATCCAAGTTGTACATCACAGGACTAAAGCTCAGCTTAACTGAGCTAATAACTGCAGTAAAAAAAAATACCAAACTGCTTTAGCATAGCAATACTTTAGTAGTATCAATCCTACTTTGGAGGCATCATCAAAACAGATAGTAATTAAATTATGAACTGGCCTAGACTGGTACTTCATACTACCAAGAATCTCTAGCATCTTAGAAAAGCTGTGAATTGTGCTCCTTGCTATTCCTTAAAGGAAACTAGATAGGCATGATGACATGTATCCCCCCAGCCCCCCTTCTTGTTCTAATAGCAAGTAACACAGTAGTTGATCAGGGCATTTAAATAAAAAGAAAACCAAAGCAGACCTTTAGCAAAACACACTAGACAGATGGATATTTTAAAAAATGACACAATAAATGTAAATCATAAACCAAATACACTCAGGAAAGTATACCTATTTTATGTTACATAAAAGAAAAACTACAGATGGCATGCTTACCATAACATTTCATCTGGGCAAGTTATTGAGTGGGTTTTCTTGCAAATATGCATTGCCATGATGAAAACAATTATGTGCAAACTGCAAGGTCTCTAAATAGCAGTTAAGAGTATTGTGTATACACAGAGATGGCGCTGATTAACTATGCAAGAGATCGAATTCCCCGAGTTTGTAACACAAAACAGTCATCACCACCGGCCCCTCTTCCACGGCTCTCTCCCGTGTGACAGCTTGACTTCTTCGTTCTGATCTTCACTTTTTCACAGCCCAGGTGTCTAACAGATCTTCTCCACAATTTTCTTAACGGCACACTGAAGAGTCACAAGTTTTCAGCCTTGCCTCTATGAATAACATGGAATGCTTTTGTGCAGATTTCCAGCCTTCATTTCTATCAACCTCAAGTTGTTCTTCATCAATTTTACTTCCAGTCAGCATGTTAACTATATCCTTTCTTGTATGGAATATTTCTATTTCATTTAACTAACTATCCAGTTTAACAAAGTTGCCTCTTCTTGTGATGTTACAAACAAATGCAACACATTGTGTACCACTATAATGGCTGAGAGTTAATTTGACCAGCGTTTCCCATATTGTAAGTTTGGCCTTAGTTCCTTCTACTGTAATTCTTTTTCACTTTAAAGTCAATACCTATTGTTGCTATAGGTTCTGAACCAAAAGCATCATGTGTGAATTTCAATAGCGAGCTGGCCTTGCCAACAATGAGGATCTTCAGGGTGATGAGTGTCTATCTTGTGTTCTCTCCAGGCCGACCCCAGCGAGCTCCTGTCCTTAGCTCTTCACGGGGAAGGTGGCCCATGCCTGTGCTGTTTTCTTTTAAAAATTTAAATTGTTTTCCAGCAATCTGCCTACTTTTCTCTATTTTAAAACTTTGTGTATGTATGTATGCCAACTAAAACAGAAGGGACAAAAGATGGATGAGACGCCTTCATTCACTGTAAGCTCAGCTCATGGTCAGTTCACATTTGATGCAAATGTTTGCATTTCATCTGGGGCTTCTTATTTGATTGTTTTCCTTTTTCCTTTCCTTTCCTTTCCTTTCCTTTCCTTTCCTTTCCTTTCCTTTCCTTTCCTTTCCTTTCCTTTCCTTTCCTTTCTCCTTTTTCCTTTTTCCTTTTCCTCCCTGTCTGTCTGTCTGTCTGTCTGTCTGTCTGTCTTCCTTTCTTTAAGACAGTACCTACCTATGTAACTTGGGCTGTCTTCAAACTTATGTTCCTTATGGTCCTCTTGCCTTACAAGTACTGGGAATGCAGTGTATATGAACACACATGGCTCCGTTTTATTTCACTGATAAAAAAGTCTACTTATCATATACAGCATTTTACCTTGAGGTATATACAACTGTAGAATAGTTAAATTGAGTTAAATTTCAAAAACTCGTCTTTTTCCAATTCAAACTAGGCTTACAATTCATTCTTTTAGCACTTTCAAGCGTATGATATATTGTTATCAGCTATAGTTACCAGAACAATTGATCCCTTCAGCTTATTTCTCCTATCTAACCAAATATTTATAACCTCAGACTTGTAGCCATTATTGCACATCATGTGTGAGTTGAGCTTTATTAAAGTCTACATGTAAGTGTAGACATACATTATCCACCTTCCTTTAACTGTTTCTTTCTTCCCGTTTCAGCAATAACGTCCTCCAGCTCCATCCATGCTGTCTCAAATGAAAGGATTATCTTCTCACAAAGTGCTGAATAGTGTAGTCTTTGTTCACTCATGACTTGTTAGGCTACATTTGTTTCTAAATCCACTGGCTATTTCACATAGTGCTCCAATAAGTGCTGATAAGCATACTGACTTCATTTGCTCTGGATATTGTTTGTAGCAATTCCTCTGAGATTAAACTGTCTTGTAGGAGAGCTCCTTAAGACACAGGATGTTAAAGGAGATAAACCAATTGGATTTTCAGAGGTGGGCATGTGAATCATTCCATCCTGAAGAGAAGCTTCAGGCAGAAGACAATTCAAAGGATCTGGGAAGTCCCTGATACTCACCAGCTCCACTAGCTCTAGCCCCCACTCCCAAGCTGCTAGGCCTGCTGA
Source organism: Mus musculus (assembly GCF_000001635.26). Classification (NCBI taxonomy): domain Eukaryota; kingdom Metazoa; phylum Chordata; class Mammalia; order Rodentia; family Muridae; genus Mus; species Mus musculus. The sequence continues at coordinate 135,783,014 of NC_000086.7, read as the reverse complement.
GAGACAGTCTCAGACTAGACAAGTCATTTAAATGAGACAGAAGTTGAGCTGTTTGAAAGAGGTAGAGGAATCAAAGAACACCCAGTGTACTGGTTGGTTTTGGGTGTCAAGTTGACACAGGCTCAAGTTATCACAGAGAAAGGAGCCTTCCTTGAGGAAATGCCTCCATGGGATCCAGCTGTAAGGATCAAGGGTGGGAGGGCCCCTTGTGGGTGATGCCATCTCTAGGCTGGTAGTCTTGGGTTCTCTAAGAGAGCAGGCTGAGCAAGCCAGGGGAAGTAAGCCAGTAAGTAACATCCCTCCATGGCCTCTGCATCAGCTCCTGCTTCCTGACCTGCTTGAGTTCCAGTCCTAACTTCATTTGGTGATGAACAGCAACGTGGAAATGTAAACTGAATAAACCCTTTCCTCCCCATTTTTTTCAAGACAGGGTTTCTCTGTGTAGCCCTGGCTGTCCTGGAACTCACTCTGTAGATCAGGCTGGCCTTGAACTCAGAAATCAGCGTGCCTCTGCCTCCCAAGTGCTGGGATTAAAGGTGTGTGCCACCAACGCCTGGCTGCTTTATTTTCTTTTACCAATCTTTTTTTAAAAAAAGATTTATTTTATGTATGTGAGTACACTGTAGCTGTCTTCAGACACACCAGAAGAGTGTATCAGATCCAATTACAGATGGTTGTGAGCCACCATGTGGTTGCTGGGAATTGAACTCAGGACCTCTAGCAGAGCAGTCAGTGCTCTTAACCACTGAGCCATCTCTCCAGCGTGCCCCTTGCCCCCAACTTGCTTCTTAGTCATGATGCTTTGTGCAGGAATAGAAACCCTGACCAACACACCCAGGCTACTCAGAAGAGGCTCAGGTTAGCCGAGCTGCCCGGAAAGAACACTCTCCAGCCTGTTGTGCTGCCCACAGGCTGTTTATTGTGCTCCAAGTTTCCATGTTTAGTAAGACATTACCTATGTTAGGGTGGGCTTTGGTGATTCAGCTGCCTTTTGGTCATTTCTGCTCCTGTAAGTAATCCCTCACCCACATTCCTGAAAATAACACCAATAAAACGAATTGGCTCATCAAGATGGACTTCACTGGTATCCATACTTTGATCAGTTCTCAGTTCCTATCTGTTCCCATCTCCCCAGGAATCTGTCACACAAGAGGTACATACCCATTGATGGTCATTTACTTTCTCAACAACCATGTATAAGGGTTCCCTTTTCTTTATATCCTCATCAAGCGTAGTTATATCCCCTTCTTCTCCTCTCCTATACTGTTCTCTTTCTGACTCTCTCTCTCTCTCTCTCTCTCTCTCTCTCTCTCTCTCTGTGTGTGTGTGTGTGTGTGTGTGTGTGTGTGTGTGTACACGCGCATGGCTTGGGCATGCAGGTGGAGGTCAGAGAACAGCCTCTAATGTCAGTTCTTACCTTCCACCTCATTCATAAGAGAAGCTCTTCTGGTTAACTACTGTGTGTACTAGTTCGATGACAACCTCTTAGGGGTTCTCCTGGCTCTGCCTCGAGGCTTGCTGTTGGAGTTCTGGGACACACACTACTATGTCTAGAATTACAAGGATTCTGGAGATGTGGACTCAGGTCCTCATGCTTGCACAGCAAGCACTTTATCCAATGAGCCCTCCAATACCTCACCAGGGAAAAACACAAGGGAGAACATAGTTCGAGGGGATTGTTAATGCTATCGATTAATTTGTTAATGAACAAGTACTTATAGGATTAAAAATAAGAATTACAAGGGTTTTGGTTTGGAAACTACAATCTTTAAGCAAGTATACTAAAATATATAAAATATTAAGGAAGAGAACACACCAATTCCAACCTGAAATATTGTATCCAGAAAATGATATTTCTTGTGTAGATGTGAAATACTTTTTTCAGGAAAAAAAAACTGGCAGAACCTAATGCTGGTAAGCTTGTCTTACAAAAAATGTTAGAGTAAATTCTTCAGAACAATGGAAAATTACATAAGTTAGAAATGTGGATTTATATATGAGAAAATGAAGATTGTTGAAGAATGGGTAAATTAAATTTTAATATATTTTCTTTTTAATAGTTGATTGATAGATAAGCTTGTACTAAATAACAATTAAAATGTATTCCAAAATTATTGCTAATGAATATTTTATATGAATTCAAACAGTATTATAGTGGATAGGAGGGAGAACTTGAACACTATTCGAAAGCATGTGGAGTACTATGAAACAGTACAGTACAGATTTACTTTAAATGAGATATAAAATATTTAATAACAAATTTTAGAATAACCATACAAATTCCATAAAAGTATAATTAAGATGCTAAAATAGTACATGGAATATTGTAAATGCTAAACTAAAAACAGAAAAGGCACAAAGGAAGAGAAAAACCATGAAAGTAAAATCATGGAAGCATCCGTAAATAACAAATGAGACAAGTACTAATCCAAACATCTCAATATTAATTCTATAGATTTAAAATTTTTAATCGTGTGTATTTGTGTATGTGGGTATCTGCACATGAGGACAAGTGTCCAGCAGGTTAGAAGAAGAGTTTTGATCCCTAGAGCAGGAGTTACAGGGGGCTGTGGGCCACCTGATGTGGGTGCTGCAAACCAAACTCAAGTCCTCTACAGGAAGCAGTATATTAACTACTGAGCCATTTCTCCAGATCCCATTTTACATGTGAAAGTTCTGAATACTCTAATTAAAAGTTAGATTATTTCAGCATACATGAAAACAAACGAAGATGGAACTATGTTGTTTACTAGAACCTACTTTAGGGACTGGTGAGTTAACAGTGCTTGTTCTACAATCAGGACAAGAACTTAGATCCTCGCACACACAGAAAACCCTTAAAAACATGGAAATCCTAGCTCTGGGGGGCTGGGGGGACAGGAGGATTTTTAGGGCTTGTTGGCTTCCAGCCTAGGTGAGAAAACTTGAGCTCAAGGTTTGTTTGTTTGTTTTTTTTTAAATCAAGCTTCTTATCAAGACCAATAAGAGGAGGACACCCAGTGCTCTCTTCTGGCTGCTGCATTTAAAACTTGTGTTCAACAGGGAAAGTGGTCAGTGTTTTCTTTTTTGTTATGTCTTTACCCTTGTTTGGGTATAGAGTGCTCTGCTCCTTCTGCTTCTATCATTTTGAGTAATTTACTACTAGGTAAAGATCTTTAGAAATGTCTGGTAGATAAATTCTCATACAAACCCATCTAAGTCTGGACCTCTACTTTTTTCCTAGCAGACTTTTTATTACTTTTCCAATCTTCTCATTTGCTAGGGTCTGTATAGGTTGTTGACTTATTTTTGGTTTAATTTCAGTGGCTTTTCTGAATCTAGAATTTATCCATTTCCTTTAGGTTTTTCAATTTCATGGAATACAATGGTTTTTTTTTAAAGCATTTCCTTATAATATTCTGAGTTTATTTGGTGTCTGTATAATGTTTTCCTGTTCATTTCTGATTCTGTTAATTCAGTTCCTCTCTTTTGGTTAGTGGCCCAAGGTTCTATCAGTCTTGTTATCTTTTCAAAGAACCAGCTCTTAGACCCATTGGTTTTTCATATTATTTCCTTTTTCTATATTTCATTAATGCATCATTTTCCCCCTTCCTTTCCTCCATCCAAACTCTGTAGTACATACTTCCTTGCTCTATTTTAAATTCATGGTCTCCTTTTTCCATTAACTGTTATTACATATAAACATGTATATGAATATCATATCCCATTTCAAGTGATACTGTACTCCTTCATAGGTATTTCACATGCTTTATGACAAATGATATATATTTATAAATATTTAAATACAACCTGTGTAGTCTACATAAAGACACTTGCATGATGTTTCCATTGGGTTGACAATGGGTATAGGATAAACAATCAGTGTGTTCTTCCTTGGTGTAGACTGTTTCTCCCACTCTCAGCATCCTCTGTTGCCTATAGTTCCTTATATATGGCTGTCGCCTCTTGGGCTTTCTCCTGCCCATGTTAGCATATTTACTGTTGTCTTTGCTTAGTTCATGTTTAGGTTGTCATGTTGATGAGACTTTATGGGAGTAGCTTCTGACATTCCTAGGAGACATAGACTCACAGCAAACTCACTGAGTCAGTCAGAACTATATAGTGGCACCCTGTCTCAAAGAACAAAAAATTATAGTTGAACTGAACAGTACTTACAGTCAAATTGATTTAAATGATATCTATATAGTATTTCTTCTAGAAAAAGCCAGACATACATTATGCTCAATCTCTTGAGAAACACATCAAAATAGATTATATTATGAACCATAAAATATGTTAACATATTTAAGAGATCAAAAACAACATTCATTTAATGTTTTCAGAATACAGTATAATTAAATAAAAGGATAAATAAAATGAATATAGCTTTTAAATAAATTAATCAAAAACAAGTTAGGACATTTTATAAAAAATCGGTATTTTGAAAAGAATGATAATAAAAATAAAGCACCCAAATCCTTACAATATAAGTAAGGCATTGTTTAACAGTAAAATTATAGATTTGTGTGCATATTTTGTGTTAGAAAACTAGAAGGGAGCATATTAAGAATGATTGAGCAGAGCTACAAATTAATAAAACACTGAGAAAAAGAAGCCATGAAAGCAGGGAGGGGACTTGCTAGGAAGAAGGAAAGCTTCTGTGAAGCAGGAGGTGGAGGGACGGAGGAGAATGTGGTGCTGAAAATAACTAAAATTCATGGCATACATGGATAAAACTATCAAGCAATAAGAAATAAATAATTCGGGGCTGGTGAGATGGCTCAGTGGGCTCAGATGGCTCACAACCATCCGTAAGGAGATCTGAGTCCCTCTTCTGGAGTGTCTGAAGACAGCTACAGTGTACTTACATATAACAAATAAATAAATCTTTAAAAAAATTGTTTTAAAAAAAGAAATAAATAATTCAGTAACGGCGAGGAACATACATGCATTAGTTTGAAATGATTTCAAGTCAATAATAAAGTGTGTATATGTAATAGAATTAGAAAAGGAACAATGTTAACCACAGCTAGCAGAAGGAGAGAGACAGACAATAAACATCACAGAGGAGATGGGGAGAGTCAAAATAGAAAACGAATCAATGAAAAACAGAATTTGGAAAAATTACATATCTTTAGATAGATTGACTAAAACAAGAAAAAAGTGACTAAATTTAACAGTCATAAATCAAATTAGAAATGCTGCTGTATAATGTGAGGACATTGTTGCTTCCAGATATGGTTGAGTGTTAGGTTTTTATTGTAAATATGAAGGAAAGTACAGCCAGAGGCCTGTGGAAGAGTCCAGAGCAGGGAAAGTAGTAGACTAAACATGACCAGCAGACTAGACCAGGCCATGAGAGGAGACAGAGAGGAGGACCTAGAGAGGAAGGCAAGAGAGAGAACCAAGAGAGCATGTAGCCAAAATGGCAGGGTTATAGAGGAATGAGATGCTGCGGGAAGGAAAGCCCATGCACGGGAGAAATTTAGGGTAAGGGGTGAGGTGAGAAGAACCAAGAAAAACCACTGGCACTGAGTGGGCCTCGAGGCCACCATGCACTCTGGTATGCTCGCAGGTACCGCAGAGAGCCATATGTCCTGAATTTCTTTTGGACTTGACAATTACTTCCACAGAAATAAAAAAAATATGAGTACTGTGTGAAATTAAATGTAATCAAATTAGACAACCAGATAATATATATTTCTATAAATACAACTTATGAAGACAGAATAATGAAGTACTAGAAAATCTACATAGACCTATAGCTAGTAAGGATATTAAATCAGTAACCCCAAACTCATAAAAAAAATTAATTAAGACTTGGCATGGTGGTGCATGCCTTTAACCCCAGAGCACTTGGCAGAAGTGGGTGGATCTCTATGAGTTCAAGGATAGCTTTATTTATACAGTGAGGAGTTCCAGGACAGTCGGGGATCAGTAGAAACTTTGTGTTTCCCCTTCAAGAAAGAATCCTAAATATTTGAAGGATAAACTGCTAATATTTATATTAAGTATTAACACAAGTCCTCCACAAGACTGTAAAGAAAAAGCAGGTGAAGAATGCTATCTAAATCATTTCATAAGACTACTATTATTAGCCAGGTAGAAAATTCAGACGAGGTACCCCAAGAAGGAAAAGCTATTTTCTATGAATACTAATGCAAAATTACTCAACAGAATATTAACAGAATTTATCAGCCTAAAGAATGAAGCTCCATGGCCAAATGAATTTTATCCCTCAAGTATAAAGGCAATTAAAAACACAGAATCAATGTAATATACCCTATTAAAAATCAAGAAACAGAAACACTAATCAATTTATGTAGACATAACAAATCTATAAAAACAATATTCTTTAGGGGGTTGAATGTCTTTTTATTACATGGTGGAGTCAGAATAGGGATGTATACAGCCATTTTAAATTGTTTTCCTATCCCCCACCTCCCCATGGTACAAAGCGTTGTAAAATTCTTGCTAAACTCATCACCTGGAAAATCATATTGCAGTTAAGAAATTGTAATATACTTAATTTTATGTAGGGAAAAATAGAAGTATAAGGCAGAAAGATTATTGACAATACCCTGCTCTGCTGTGAGGATAAACATTAAAAAAAGTTTCTCAAAAGACAAATAATCGTCTTTAGATAATGGGGAATCCAGAAAAGATGCTTCTTTTTTATTTTTGAGATTATAACATACTTATATTTCTTTCTTCCTTTCCTCCCTCCAATCCCTCCCACATACCACTCCCCACTCTCCTTCAAATTTATAGTCTCTTTCCCACTATTATTGCATGCATATATACACATACATATATTCCTAAATATAACCTATTCAGTCTTTATGATGTGGCTTGGATGTGCGATTTCAGGGCTGACTGTTTGGTACTAGACAACCAATTGGCGTCCTGGGGAAGGCCGCCTCTCCTGCTTCCAGCTTTCCTCAGTTGCTTATACTTCTATGTCAACATACTTTCTTACAGAAAAAAGACTAACTAGAAACAAAAGGAAACCTTTCCAACATGATAAAGGAAGGCCACATGTGAAAAGTCCACAGCAAACTCATAAAACAAAATCAAAGTCTGAAAGGTTCTCCCTAAAGCAAGAATAGTCAAGGATATGCATGTTTCCCACTTCTATTCAACATGGTATCTCAAGTCACAGACACAGCAATTAAACAAGAAAAACAAATGAAAGTCATATAACTTAGGATGGAATAAATAAAATAATCTTCATACAGATGACCTGTGAAAAAATAAACCCAAGAGTTTATAGAAAACCAGTCAAAGTTAATAAGCAACACTAACACATTTTCAACATACAAGATGTGCCATGGGTTTGGAGATGGCTCAGTGGATAAAAGCACTTGCTATTCAAGCCTGGTGACAGGTGTTCAAGCCCCAGTCCCCATGCAAAGAGTATAAAAGGCCAGAAGTGTGGCATGCATCTGTGATCCTAAAGTCAGATGGGAAGTGAGAGAGAAGTGCCTGCAAATAACAGAGCCTGCTGCAAAAGAGCAAGGTGAGAACTGACTGGTGAAAGGTGTCCCCTGACCTCCACATGCATCACGGCACATGCGCACTGCCACTCACACACATCACCTGTGCACACAAAAACAAAACAAAGAAAGAAAACCTCCAAAGCTGTGTCATGGCCATATATAGGCAATGTGGCATCTGCTAAAAAATTTAAATGACAACAGCATAGAAAGATTAGAATCTTCACACATATACTTAAGGAAGCCAGAGACATATACACAGAAAACTAGAAAGCACTGCTGAAGAAAATTAAAGACATAAATGAATGAAAAGTCATTCTGTGTGCAGTGATTAGAAAACTATAGTAAGATGTCAACGAATGCTTTGTATATATTAAAATATATGCAAAACAATGCACAAAATCAGTTTATTTGAATCTAATGATTTATATAGAAAAAAATCTTATCCCAAAATTCATATATTAATTTCAAGCGACCCTCAAACAGACAAAGCAATCTTGGGAAAGAACAAAAGGAAGATTAGCATTTTCTAATTTCAAAGCTAACTTTCTAACTATAGTAAGAGAAACAATATGAAATAACATGAAGAGAAAGAGAAGTATCAACCAATGATATACACTGGAGAGTCCAAAATAAAGCCCTAAATACATGCTCAAATGTTTGACAAAGATATTGTGATTGCTAATCTTCATCTTCATCTTGAATACATTTAGAATTACAAGCAAATAGGTGAAGGATAAGTCTGCATGGCTCTATGAGACATTTCAGAGACAGTTAACTGAAGGGCAAGAGCCATGTCTGCCTGCATGTTGTCATGCTCCTCCTGTCTTGATGATAATGGACTGAACCTCTGAACCTGCAAGCCAGCTCCAATTAAATGTCGTCCTTGTAAGAGTTGCCTTGATCATGGTGTCTGTTCACAGCAGTAAAACCCTAACTAAGACAATTGGAGAAATTTCAACCTTATGCCAAAATGAACACAAATAAATCAAACACATAAGAACTAAAATCTGATAAATGAAAACACAGAGCAAAGGTAGCCAGCAGTAATGGGAGTGCTTCCTTGGAAGCTGATACCAAAATATAGAAAAACTATGAAAAATACAAGTTCAACTGCATCCAAACTTTGGTATCTCCAAATACACTGCCACAAAAGAGAAGCAGCTCATCAAATAGGAAAAAATTAAAAATCATAAAAATGGTAAGTGACTAATAACATTTAGGATATAGAATGAGAAGTTTTCAGTAAAATTTTCATTGTAAAAAGGATATAAAGTACTTGTGCATTTTCCCAAAGAAAATGACTAACAATTACAGGAAAAGTTACTCAGCATCACTAAATATTAGGGAAATACAAATTCAAACCACATTAAGGACCGATCATCTTATATCAGCACAGAAAATAACAGATGTTGGCAAGCATACGGGGAAATTAGGACACTTGTGAATTACTTAGGGGGACATTTAATAGTGTAGCTTCAATGAAGAACAAGAGGTTTTCTAAACTAAACACATAATTTCATATACTATAGCGGTTGTACTTCTAAATTCACCTAAAATGACAGATGCAAACAAACATTTATATAACCAATGTCCTTAGCAGCATTTTTCATGATAAGCACAAGTTAGATACCAAAATGTCCATTTGTGGAGAGATAGATAAATGTGGCATATACATACAATGTAATATTATTCAGCCTTGAAAAAGAAAAGAAATTGTGACTCACGTAACAAGAATGAATCTGAAAATATTATGGTATGGGGATGCAACACAAAAGGGCAGATATTGTAATAGTTCACGTATATGAAGTAACTAGGAAAGTCAAATTCATAGACACAGAAAACAGAATAGTGCTTGCTAGAAGCTAACTGCAAAGACTAATAGGGCTTATTTTTATAATGGGTAAGTGGTTCAGTTTAGATGTTCAATGATTTTTAAAATAATGGTGATCTTTGCATAGCAAGGTGTCCTTAATGCTATTGGAAGGTGTAGTTAAAGTGAGTAAAGTGGTGTACTGGCTAGTTTTGTGTCAACTTGACACAGCTGGAGTTACCACAGAGAAAGGAGCTTCAGTTGAGGCAATGCCTCCATGAGATCCAGCTGTAAGGCATCTTCTCAATTAGTGATCAAGGGGGAATGGCCCCTTGTGGGTGGGACCATCTCTGGGCTGGTAGTCTTGGGTTTTATAAGAGAGCAAGCCAGGGGAAGCAAGCCAGTAAAGAACATCCCTCCTTGGCCTCTGCATCAGCTCCTGCTTCCTGACCTGCTTGAGTTCCAGTCCTGACTTCCTTTGGTGATGAACAGCAGCATGGAAGTGTAAGCCGAATAAACCCTTTCCTCCCCAACTTGCTTCTTGGTCATGATGTTTGTGCAGGAATAGAAACCCTGACTAAGACAAATTGGTACCAGCATAGTGGGGTATTCCTGTGACAACCTGACTATGTTTTGGGGAGGACTGTGGAAGGACTTTGGAACTTTGGGCTTGAAGATCCATCCGTTGTTAAGAGCTCTGTCAGATGTTGTGTAGGAGCTTGGAAGATAATGTTGAGAACAGTGCAGAAAATGGAGGTCTGGTTTGTGAAATTGCAGAGGGAAAATTAAGGACTCTTTTCAGGGCCATTGCTGTGTTGATTGTGAAGATTCTGTAGTTCTGGTTAGCTGGGGCTGAAGAATCAGCTGTGATTAATAAGATACCAGAACTACTAAAGCAAAAACTTTGCATTACTGGGACTATTGATGCTGGTTAGCAGGAGCTAAGAAATTAGCGGTGATTAAGAAGAGACCAGCATCATTTGAGGTGACATCTTCTGGGAAGAGTTTTCTGAAAGCACAAAGAGGCTGTGTTCCAGAGATGGCCAAGGTTGTACTCCTGCTGCAGCGGGACTTGGTAATGTGTAAGGGTCACCCAGGTGGTACTGGTTTTGAAGGCATGAAGGGGTCACGCAGAGCAGCTGAGGCTCAGCACTGTGAGAAGCCATGGAAGGTCATTGGTGAAGGTGCAGCCTCAGTTGCAATTGAAGCCCTAGGACTGAAGGGGCCATGCAGTGTTTTGGAGATGCCAGTACCATGAGATAACCACCAAGAGCAGCAGCAGCAGTGGAGTACAGGCATCTGGAGCCTAGAGGATGACGCGTGTGCTACAAAGTGCAGGGCTGGAGAAGTGACCCAAGCCCTTGGAGGAGCCCAGAAGATCGTGAGTTGGATCCCAGACATTGGACGGTTGGAGATTGATTTTTGCTTTTGATTGTGACTGTACCCTGATATTTTCCCTCTTGAAGGAAGAAACTGTTTTAGTGGAGCCCACAGTTAAGAGACTTTTAATTGTAAAAAGACTTTGGATTTTAAAAGAGATGGATATTTTAAAGAGATTGAAAATTTAAGAATATGTAAAGACTGTGGGACTTTTAAAGTTATTTAGACCTTGGGGATGAATAAGATTGTAAGGGTTGAGGCTTACTAGTGATGTGTTTGTGTGTCAAGTTAACAAGGGGTCAATTGTACTGGCTAGTTTTGTGTCAACTTGACACAGCTGGAGTTACCACAGAGAAAGGAGCTTCAGTTGAGGAAATGCCTCCATGAGATCCAGCTGTAAGGCATCTTCTCAATTAGTGATCAAGGGGGAAAGGCCCCTTGTGGGTGGAACCATCTCTGGGCTGGTAGTCTTGGGTTTTATAAGAGAGCAAGCTGAGCAAGCCAGGTGAGGCAAGCCAGTAAGGAACATAGCTCCATGGCCTCTGCATCAGCTCCTGCTTCCTGACCTGCTTGAGTTCCAGTCCTGACTTCCTTGGTGATGAACAGCAGTATGGAAATGTAAGCCGAATAAACCCTTTCCTCCCCAACTTGCTTCTTGGTCATGATGTTTGTGCAGGAATAGAAACCCTGACTAAGACAAGTGGCAAATTTAAAGCCATGTGAGTACTACCACAATTTTTAAAAATCGAAGTGCATAACAAAGGGAATATTCCAAAGTACAGCAGAGACTGGTGTTAATAATAACGTACAGTATTTGTCACGCAGTGGCGCAGCTGTACTAGAACATGATAACGTTTGAATAGTATGAGAGCCTGTGTGCACAGACTAGGAATCTCCAGAAGAAGTACAGCCATATATTGCTTAACAACAGGGAAGTCTGAACAGCCAGGATAAATTCTAAGAAATTTTACAGTAAGCACTCTTATCACTTTGTTATGACCATAAATTATACTTAAACTAAATAAGATGATAATTGTGCTGCCTACACAACTATGACAACTAGACACAACTTAAGAGTCATTTAGGGAGAGAAAATGTCCCTACAAGATTGGTGTTGATGCAGGAGAGCCCAGCTTACCGTGGGTGATGGCACTACTGAGCAGGAGATCCTGGTAGTTGTAAGAAAGCAGGCTGAGCAAGCCATGAGGAGCAAGCAAAAAGTATTACACCTCACTACTAAGGTTGTAGTCTAGCACGTCCCGTTATCTTTCCTGAGCTCTGTGCAATATGGAAGACTCCCATATTTTAGTGGGGCTTCCTCTTCTCTGCCTGATCTGGGAGCCCAACCACCCCCCTCCCCCAATCTTTTACCCAAGGAACATCACAAAGTCTTTGGCGAAATTGCAGCTTCAGCTTCCCCTCTCCAGATAACCTGCTCAACAAGCAGCTGAGATTCCTGGAATGCTTCTCCATGCAAATGAAGTATTCCTAGAACCTTTAGCCTCAGCCAATGAAACTTCACCCTAAGAAACTTCATATGTATAGCCCTTGATTCACCCCAAATATAGTGTATGTACACAGTATGTTTCACTGAATACTATTTAAGAGAGCTGTAACACTAAACTCCTCGGAGAAGGCCTTCTTTCCTGGCACTCTAAGCCTGATTGGGAGCCTACAGACCCCACCCATTCTAGGTTCTGCTTCTTCCTTCCAGCCCAGTGTGCAGCAGCGTCTGGACACCCCAAGGGAAGAAGCAGAATGTAGAAGCACAATTATGGGAGAACCCTTCCATGGTATCTGCATCACTTTCTACCTAGTGTGCCTGCCCTGACTTCCTTCAATGATGGGTAACAAGCTCTAAGGTGAAATCAACCCTTTCCTTCCCAAGTTGCTGATGGCCAGGGGGTTTTGCCACAGCAATAGAAACCATTACTAAGATAGTATATATAATCTTTCCTGACCATTATTGTGTATGTAATCAGTCTTAGAGATACTGTAGTATGTTCATAATTACACTGTATCTGTAGCCTTTACTATGCACTTTCAGCTCACTTTCTTCTGTAAATATAAAGTGCTTTGTTACAGTCATTTTTTTTTGTTTGTTTAGTTTTTTAAATCCAGAAGTTACAATATCTTGGCTTTGTTATTTCTACTTTCTTTTCCTGGACATTTTAACCACCAAATTCATAAATGTATGTGACTGGATTCACAGCATGTATGAATTGAACTTTTTTCATGAACTCTTGACAAGTAAAGCATCAACGAGGGTGGGGGAGACTACTCAGAAAAGGATGAAGAGTCCTGTAACTACTAAAACTAAGCTGGTGTTAATTCCATCTTAGTACTATATAGTTAAGATATTAACATCTATCTCTAGGTTCACTTCTTGGGAGAAAACTAAAGAATGAGAAAGGAAGGCTGGGTGTGGGGGCAGGTGCCAATCATTCCAGCATCTGGGAGATAAAGGCAGGAAGATCAGGAGTGCAGAGATAGCATAGTTGAGTTCAAAGTCAGACAAAACTATATGAGACCCTGTACTGGCTGGTTTTGGGTGTCAACTTGACACAGGCTGGAGTTATCAGAGAGAAAGGAGCTTCAGCTGAGGAAATGCCTCCATGAGATCCAGCTGCAAGGCATTTTCTCAATTAGTGATCAAGTGGGGAGGTCCCCTTGTGGGTGGTGTCATCTCTGGGCTGGTAGTCTTGGTTCTATAAGAGAGCACGCTGAGCAAGCCAGGGGAAGCAAGCCAGTAAGAAACACCCTTCCATGGCCTCTGCATCAGCTCCTGCTCCCTGGACCTGCTTGAGTTCCAGTCCTGACTTCTTTCAGTGATGAACAGCACTATGGAAGTGTAAGCTGAATAAACCCTTTCCTCTCCAACTTGCTTCTTGGTCATGATGTTTGTGCAGGAATAGAAACCCTGACTAAGACAGACCCTGTCTCAAAGGCCAAAAGAAATGAGGGCTGAAAGCAGTATACTAAGGAAATGAACTATTTTGCATATTTGCTGTACCCTTTTATATTCCCACTAGTGATGGATACCAGGGTGAGGAGATAGGGTGTTTTCGGAGGGGAAACCAGGAAAGGGAACAACATTTGAAATGTAAATAAAGTAAATATCTAATAAAAAAGAGTCCATTAGCATATAGTTTGATGTTATTAAAACAAATAGAGACCTAGTATGGCTCCCAAACTGCAAACATATAATTGGAGCATTGAAAGGTTATTAATATGCAAAAAAGAAATGAATTATTTTGCATATTTGCTGTACACTTTTATATTCTCACTAGTGATGGATAACTGTTCTGATTTCTCCACATTCTTGCCAATGTTTCTCATTTATTAAAAAATGTAAGTTGGTATAAACTGGTTTGTGGTGTGGTGAGTGGATGAAGTCTTCAGTCAGTGTATACTGTTGACATGCCATGGACCCCAGTACCTAAGGCACAAAGCAATGGCAAGGCCTTCCTAGAGTCAGGTTCAGGGGAGTAACAAGTACTGATGTTGACTGTGTATACAGAAAGTATTACCCAAGCTGCTTCTTGCCAGGTGACCATAACCTGAGACCACTCCCCTACAGAGGCCCCCTTATGGAGTGAGATTAGTTAACACACTTCCTTGTTCAACTGTATATAATAAACATACCTCCTCTGTCAGTTATATATGATAAGCATCTGCTGGCGTGTCTCCAAAAGAACCCAGGGCTCACCTTATCCTAGGTTTTCTGTGTCTGTCTTCACTCCCAGTTGCTCAGTCAGGTCAATCCCAAAGCCACGGAGGTTGCAGCACTGTTGTTTAGATTTTATGTGCCTAAAGACGACTGTTAAGCACCCTTCCCTGATTTGTTGGTTGTAATGTGTACTTTCTTTAGAGGAATATCTATTAAAATCATTTACCCAGTTTTCAATTGTGTTAGTCATCCATTTATCAACTGGTAATAAGAGTTATTACCTAACAATTCTGTGCTAAGAATACCGGTGCATGCCTATAAAGCAAGACCAGTCAGGGCCGCAGAATGAAACCTTATCTTTCAAGATAGAGAGAGAAAGGGAGGGAGGGAGGGAGGGAGGGGAAGGGAGAGGAGAGGAGAGGGGAGGGGAGGGGAGGGGAGGGGAGGGGAGGGGAGGAGAAAGATAAGAAAGTAGGACCAGCCAGATGGTTGTGTGTGTGTGTGTGTGTGTGTGTGTGTGTGTGTGTGTAAAAACACCTACCAACAGGCCTGTTGACATTAAGTTCAATTGCTGGGACCCACAAGACAAAAGGAAAGAGTAACTCTTGGGTTACAGATGATTCCACTAGGCTCCTCTCAGGGACCTAACAACACCTTACTTCATCACCAGCCACTTTACTTGCGGCCAGGTGTGAGCAGGATACAAAAGAACTGCTTGCCACCCCAGTTGGCTCGCTCACTTGCTCTCTGTACCCATGCATTCCCAGCCAGTCCCTCTCTACCCTTTTCTGTCCTCTGTGCTTCTGATCCCATTTGTCTGCCTCTACCAGTTCTCCAGGACCATACTCCCCTCTCTTCCCCTACAGGCTCCCCTTTATACCAGGTATGTTTATTAAGGGGACACCTTAGCATGGGCCTGCCAGGCACTCTCCTCACCATATTACATCTCTTAAGAGTAACTCCCACAAATTATTCTCTACCTCTAAATATACATTGTATCAGGAGCACACCCATACACACAAACATGTGCACAAAATAATATAAGTAAAAATGTGATTAAAAAAAGTAAAAAAGAAAATAAAAAAATCTAACTACCAACCAATGTCTATATGAATGTGTGTATGTGTATATGTATGTATGTATGTGTGTGTGTGTGTATATATATATATATATATGTGTGTGTGTGTGTGTGTGTATATATATCTCCTATTATTTTTACATCAAACATTACTTTTTATTCTCAGAAGTGCTAAAGGAAAATGATTATACTAATTAATGATTATACTAGTCATCAAGCCAAGTTACTCTTGGAAGAAAGATTGCAATTGTTCAATATATCCATATAATTGGTTTATTGACTCCTTGTAAATCTAGGCTATTCTGTTATTCAGCTTTTTAGATCAATATGCTAGTATGCAGCCATCAGCAGAACTTAGTATGTTGCTTTGGTCACAATAAACTCTGTGCACACGCTGTACTTAAAGCTGGCAAATGGGGCAGATATTCTACAATCTTATGACAAAGAGCATAGCTCCGTCTTTCGAGACCTACCTACCTACTGAGAACTTCTAAGGTTCATCCGCTTTTTAAAAATAATACTTTAAATTCTTTTTCGACATGTCTTACATGCATACAATGTGTTCTGACCTTAATCACTCTCCTGTACACTGTCTCACATATGGACAAGCTGATAACTGTTTCTTTCACATATGGACACACTGAGAAGAAATCAGGGTGCTCTTGTTAGGCATCGAAGAAAAGTTCAAACCAAAAGCAAGGGAAAAAAACCACCAACCACCACCAACCAACCAACCAACCGAAACTAATCCTGGACCAATCCCCTAGCCACCAAAAACTCTCTAGGAAGCCACTTTGCTTTACTCTTTCAAGCCACTTTTACGTTGTTGGAAAGTTTTCTTGCTTTGTTCAGGAAACACTTGTTACATCAGAAAAACAAGTTTTTATACCCTCTTGGAATGTGCCTGATTTAATCTACCTTGACACCTGAAGGAAAATTTGGATGAAGGTCTGTTGTATCTGACCACAATTCCTAAAAGAAAAAAAAATTAGTTTTCACACAGTAGAGCTCGTTTGTGTAAAATAAAAGTGTAACTCAATTCTAAATCCATGTCAGTGGAGGCGCAGGGAAGAGAAAGGTTTGTGACACAGTAGAGAATGACCATGAGTTTACCAGGAGTCTCAAGGGAAAAGGGTGCCATCTTGGAGCCTTTCCATCTTGCTTCTTTCTCGCCCTAGGATTTACACACCAATGCAAGACACGGGCACTCAATCTGTTTTTTATGCTAGAGTTTTAATTCACAAGAAATATCCGTTCAGAAAAATGAAGAATAAAGAGCCTTTATCTAGTAACATGATTTTTTTTTTTTTGATTTGGTCACAGGTTCAGTAATCTTTAGCAAGTTCTCGTGTAAGATGCTTTGGAGAACATGAAGTTCCTTCAACTATGTTATCTCATTGAAATAAAACCCCACTAAACAAAAGGCTCCGAGGTCCTAATTTATCACACGAAGATTGCAGAATTTTCTATGGCCCTGAAAAATGTTGTAACATGAATTTCATGTAGAACAGAAGCCTGATTTAAAACCGTGGCAAGACTAAAAGATAAGAAAGAAATCACAAGGACAACTTTACTGTTGGGATACACAGTTAGGGAGTAGCTCAAAAAGTATATCAGGGCGGAGTTGGTAAAATACTTTTTGTCCTTCCATTGGAAAAAATATGTATATTTTCCCAAGAGAAAAGGAAGAAAGTATAGAGAGAATGGGGTTACAGTGTAAGACAGGGAAAGACAGTGAAATGGCTTAGCAGTTAGGTTGACAACCTGAGTTCAAGCCTCAGGACTCAATATGATTGACAAAGAGAACCAACTCCCACAGGATATTCTCTGCAAATACCATACCCAAAAGTGAATAAAATATCTATAAATGAGCTCAGCAAAGATATCCTAAATATAAATATAGAAGTATATATTCTTGCATACAAATATATATATAGCTAAAAATAGAAATAGGTTCTTAAAAAGTCAGACTTAACATATATAGGGCACTATATCAAACAACAACAACAACAACAACAACAACAACAAAAACCCTCAACCCCAATAGTCTTCTAAAATAAGTCTCCATGAACTTAATTTCAGAGGTTGAAATCTAACTGAAGGTCTACAGTGACAACGGATGAATCTAGGATGATGGCTTCCCTCTTCTGGCCTCTTTGGGTGGCTTTACTCACATATACACATCCATATACATCCATACATACACAAAATTAAAATATATTAAATTTAAAAAGAAGTTGAACCTTAAGCCAGACATGGAAGGACACACATGTTTGTAATTCTTGTAGTTAGGGGGCTTGGGGAAGAGTTGGGAGACTAGCCTAGGTTCAGGGCCACTTGTCCTTCCTCCATGTTATCATGAAGCAAGAAAGTTATGGCCAATTCCATTTTTTTCCTTCATTTGAATTTCTAACCTTCAGAACCACAAGACATATAAATTCTATTGTTAAAAATGTACCCAATCTGTGCCATTCTGTTCTTGCATCAGGAAATGAACTAGGAGAGACTATGAACTACATCAACAGTAATAAACCTCCACTTAATGGATCATGTCCATTGATGTAAAAACAAAAGGCAATTGAGCAATTGATATGTGATACCCTTTCATAATAAAACCTGCCCATACATTTGGGCATAGAAAGGAACTTCATTAACATGATACGGCATACATGAAAACTCACATCTAACACATTAAGTAGTTAAAAAAAACAACTAAAAACTGTTCACAGGAAAGTGAGGAGCAAGACAATGACTCGTTTTTCACCACTGTTCTTCACCACTGTACTGGACATTCTAGCCAGGGAAAGTAGATAAGAAAAAAATGTAGGCAAGTAATAACAGAAAGAGGCAGGACTGGAGAGATGGCTCAGCACAGATTGATTCCCAGGACTCATATCAGCTGGCTCACAAACACCTTCAACTCTAGCTCCAAGGGATTTGATGCCCTCTTCTGGCCTCTGAGGTGTATGAAAAAAACACAAGCATGTTTGCATGTTTGTGTGCGTGCGCGTGCACACACACACACACACACACACACACACACACACACACAAGGAAACAGAAGGAAGAAGGAGCTGGGATGTGGCTCAGTTGGTACAGTACTTGCTTAGCTTAGCATTCAGGAAGGGCTGGGTTCAATCCATAGCACCATGTAATGGCACATCCCTACAATCCCAGCCCTCAGACGGTGGAGCAGGAGGATCAGAAGCTCTGGGGCAGTCTAGGCTACATCATGAGACTTTGTTTCTAAAGTAGATGGGAGAAGAAAGGAGAAAAAGCACTTTCATTTACAGATGATATGACATGGTCCTACATAATACCAATTCTTAGAGAACCCACAAGAAAACTATCAAAGTCAGTAAATTAATTCAACAAAATTACAGGTTATACACTCAACTCATAATTATCAGTTATATTTCTATATACTAGTAATAAATGATCTGAAATGTAATTTTTAATTGCAAAAAGTGACTAGAAGTGCATGCCTATAGATCTATCTTTCAGGGCACTGAGAAATCAGAACACAAGTTAAGATCAGCTGGGCTATGTAGAGCTCCAGACCAGGCTAAGCTATTTAGTGAGAGTCTGCCTAATAAAAGGGACTACATTCTAAAAACTTAAATGGAAAAATGTTCTGTAGTCATAGACTGGAAACATTATTATATAGATAGTGATATCTTCAATCTATAGTTTCAAGGTAATTTGTATCAAAATCCTAATGATTCCTTTTCTTTAATCTTCTTTATCATCATCCTGCATGTATGATGTATGTGTGTATGGTATGTGTACATGAGTGCAGGAATGCCTGGCACAGGCCTGGAGGTCAGAAAACAACATTTCAGGAGTTGGTTGATTCTCTCTTTCCACTATAGGTTCAAAGGATCAAAGTCGTGTCTTTAGGGTTTCAAGGCAAGTGCTTTTACCTGCTGAATAATCTTACAAGTTCCCAATGATCTTCATATGTAAACAAAAAGCTGATTATATCCTTCAGTGATCCCTAAATATTATAACACCAATCTGTCAGGCAAGCTGTGCACATAATGTAATAATGGCATGAAGGGAATGGGGGATAACCAATTGCTTTCTGATTGGATTTGAAGCCTGCTCGACAAGAAATGATTTTATGTCTGCTGTGACTGCGATCCTGGGTGGAACCTGCAACTGTTATTTGGCTAAATGATATAATGTTGTTGTGATGGTTTGTATATGCTCAGCCCAGGAAGTGGCACTGTTAGAAGGTGTGAGCCTGTTGGAGTAGGTGTGTCAGTGTGGGCGTGGGCTATAAGAACCTTATCTGAAAGCCAGGATTATGTTAGAAGCCTTGAGATGAAGATGTAGAACTCTCAGCTCCTCCTGCACCATGCCTGCCTGGGTGCTGCCATGCTCCCACCTTGATGATAACAGACTGAACCTCTGAACCTGTAAGCCAGCCCCAATTAAATGTTGTCCTAATAAGTGTTGCCTTGGTCATGGTGTCTGTTCACAGCAGTAAAACCCTAACTAAGACAGTTGTCAAAATGCCTTCTAAATATTTCAATCTATAACCACTGATTACAACTGCTTTTAACATTGTCCAGAGAAGCTCCTTTCCATAGTAGGCAGCAGGATATGCAGAGTCATAACTAATCACAATGCTGAGACTATGTGACACTTCTAAACGTGGCATCTATATCAACCTCCTGAGGCTCAGGGAACATCTAAGAAGATAGGGCAAAAGAGTGGAAGACTCAGCTGATGGTGAGAAGCCCTGTGAAATGATGTGTGGACAGGACATGGCTGTTGCAATCATGAACTCACTCTAGCTTTGATAACCTACCAAAGACTCGCTATAGCAGTCAACATTCCAGCAAGCAACACTAATTAGATTCAGTAGGATACATTAAGAGGAAAGGACATGAATGTGGGAAGGGAATGTGTTCGGGAGCTTGGGGTGGTGGAAAAGGGAAGGTGTCAGGGGATATGACCAAGATGTATTGTTTTACACATATCTATCTCCATCAGGTCCCTTTCCTAATGTTATTCTGCTATACTCATAGATCACTGACTACCTTATCACGCTGTCATCAGAGAGGCTTCCTCCAGCAGCAGATGGGAACGGGTACAGAGACCAGAGTGAGAAGAGAGTGTAAACTAGAGTTCTCCATCGGGTCCTACCCCTCAGAGCTCAGGGACCACAGAAAGGGGGGATTGTAAGAGTCAGAGAATATGGAGAACACCGGGAGAGCATGATCCACTGAATCAATAAGCAGGGTTCACACAGACTGACAAGGAAGGCACAGGGCCTGCGTGGGTCTGCATCAGGTCCTTGCATATATATTATGGCTGGTAGCTAGATGTTTTTGTGAGAATCCTAATGGTGAGACAGGGTGTCTCTCTGATTCTATTTCCTCCCATTTGGTTGCTTTATTTAGTCTTGAAATGGGGGCTTTCACCTTGTCTTATTGTATCTTATTTCGTCCTCTTTGGCTGTTGTCTCATGAAGGCCTGCTCTTTTCTGAAAAGAAATGAAGGAGATCTGGAGAAGAGAGGAGGGAAGGGAAGCTGAGGGGGGTGGAAGGAGGGGAAACTGTGGTTGGCATGTATTGTATGAGAGAAGAATCTATTTTCAATTTAAAAAAATAGGCTTTAAAAAGAAATTGACAAAAAATAAATTTCTGCAGCCTATGTAGTCTTGGATGTAGGCCATCCACCAGAGGGCAGTCATGTATCAGGGACCAGAAAACTCTTCCTCTCCCAGCAGCTAGCAATTACCAACAACTCTTCAGCTAGTGATGGGACTTCATGCCCACATCCCCTTTCCATGCTGGGATTTTTGTCTGTCTTGATCTTGTACATATGAACTCACAGCCATCATGTAGCTTGCATAAGACCTGTGCAAGATAAATGTTTTTAAAAAACAGATCATTAAATTTTCATAAAATTGATTCAAAATAATAAAGACATTCTTGAAATAACAGAACAAAATTGGAGCATGTTCCTTTACTGATTTCAAAATATAGTGCATGCCTATATTTACAACAATCAGGAGGTAGATGCAGCTGGGTCAGTAATTCTAAGGGGCCTCAGATACACAGCAAGTTTGAGGCTCACCTGGGTACCATAAGACTCCTGTCTCAAAAAGACAAACAAAACAAAGAAACAAAAAACACATAAAAACTTACTATAAATCTATGGTAACTAAACACTCAATATTGACATTAAGGCTAGACAGAGACAAATGGGGAAAAAAAATCAGAATCCAGAAACAAACATATCTATCCACTGCCAGTTGGTTTAGTCAGGGTTTCAAGTCTACTGAAGGAAGAAAGAAGAGTCTGTTCAACATATTGTGGTAGAATACGCAGATCTCCAAGTATAAAAGAATGAAGTCATATACCTCCTTCAACACACCATATAAAAACTAGTTCAACAACTAGATCAACAATTAAAATATAGGTTATCAAACTATGCAGCTCTTAAAAGAAAACACAGTTGTAAACCCTTGTGACTTAGATTTGGTAATAAATTCATAGACATGATGCCCAATTATACAGTGATTGATTTTAAAAAATAGAGGAATTTGACTCATTAACATGGAAACCTTCAGGGGCCTGTGAAATAGCTCAGTGAATAAGGGTGTCTGCCGCAAAGCCTGAATAACCTGACTTTGATCCTTAGGACAGACACAGTGAAGGGAGAGAAGCGACCAACGGGTCCTCTGACCTCCAAGTGTGAGTGTACTATGGTGTGCAGAGCTTATATCTCGGGTATATAAAGAACTCCTACAATGTAGCAACAACAAAGGCAACAATCCACTTTTTAAATGGACAGAGAAGCTAAATCAGGGATAGTATAGTTCATGCCTGTGATCTTCACAGTTGGGAAGTGAGTGAGGCAGGAGAACCAGAAGTTCAAGGTCACCCCCAGCTTCATAGTGAATTCAAAGCCATCCCTGGCTGTGAGATCCTCTTTCAAAAAAGAAATAAACGAAATGACCTTCATTACAAAGAACATATGAAAATACTCAATATGCACACAAAGGTGTTTAACACCATTAAGTCTAGAGAAGTGGCATGAGGTGACAGCTCCTAGCTTACTATCTGCAAGGTGACTGAAGGATAGCTGAGAATCCCAGCATAATGGGACAAAGAGTCCACATACTTTCTCAGCAGAGAATCCTGGTGTTTTGCCAAGTAAGCTGCAGAGCCTTCATGAAGGAAGAGGCCTTCACGATCCTTTTTTCATGAGAAAGTAACTTTGTTTATAGTTTAACTAGACATCACACTGCAGACAGATTTCTCAGTCTGTAAGGAGGTTTGGGTCACCTTGAACCAAGATAAGCTATTGCTAGGTAAACAACACCTGGTGGGAATGAGAAACTATGGGAAATCCTTCTTTTGCTTTCTGTATAGAAGATGCTGAAACTTTGAATAAAGTGTGCATTGGTGTGCTATCACTGTGCATCCCCTGTGTCCTAGTTAATGCGACCCTCACTTGGGACCCCTCAACGCACTAGACAGTGACAATTAAGACTCAGGAAGTTCAAATTAGAACCACAGTGAGATTCTACTACATACTAAGGGGGTGGTCATCAAAAAATTAATGGATGAAAGCTAAACAAAATGGCTATTAAGATCCTCCATAATTAGTGATCTAATTATGACCTCCCGCTAGCCAGCCAGATAGGACAGCTATTCACAAACAAACCTCTCTCACAAGAGCTAAGGAAGCCAACTGAGGGACCACAGTGGTACTCCTGGCTCCCAATATTCATCTTCCAACACTGGATAGCTGAATAAGAAGCAAGACTCTATCTTCTACAGACAATGTAAGTACACATATTTGCCTTGGAGTCCAATGCTGAGCCCACAACAGTGGGACCATGCACTAGGCAGATGTCAAAGACCACCCTCTCCAGGTATGCACTCACACACATGGAGCCTCTAGGCATATGGGCATCAAGTAGAACAGACTTGGACTTCATCTTGCATTAAAGACAACCAAAGCAGGGGCCTGGAGTGCATGCGTAAAACTGTGCAGCTCTTGCAGCTGTGATACTTGAGTGCATCTCAGCTTAGCATCAGCCTAGGCAACCAAGAGACTACTTCCACCACTCTTCCTCTAACCCTGGGTGACAGCAATGGGAACTATTCCTCCCTGTAGCAGGTAGAGCAGGAAAGTAAGCTAAATAGTTTGCCCTGTAATTCAGTACTAGGTTAGGGAAACCTAATGGGACAAATCCTCAGAACCTGTATTCATAAGCCAGAGGTCCTACACCCACTCTGGTGTTAGAAAGAGACTTGAGACCCACCAACTATTTCCACTCTGACAAACATAACCTGTGGCTGATTACAGTAAGCAGTAAGCAGCCCATATAGTACTATAGGTCTGAGTTCTACTCCTATGCTGTGCAGAACTCAGTGGCTTGCGGGCTGTGAGTGAGACCAAGCAATGTTGACAATAGTGGCCACATGGTTGCCAACTGCATTTCTTCTCTAGCCTTAGACAATACAACAGAGACAGAGTAACTTTCCCATGGGGACACAGAAAGGGAGCTAGGTGCCAAGTCATTGTAGTTCCTGCACAAGAGACTGGGACACTCCTTGCATAGTAATTATGCTCTAAGCAGGGCAGAATCCCGCAGCGCCTGTGCACATGCCATCTGAGCGTACTCTGGCTCCTGAAGGAATATTGTGGGGACAGACTTCTAATTCTGGTTGGTTCATTCATTCTCCAGTTCATTCTAAACAATCCAACAACCACGGATTTAGAACAAACTTGAGCTAGGACTACCCTTTTCTGCTAAAATACCAAAAACACACTGGTGCTCAGCAGTATAATGTGCTGACATGATGGAAGTAACTATAGGCTCAGAGAAAATAAACAGCTTGCTTAGGATATCTAAAAAGACATAAAGTCAGATTATGATGGCAGGAATACATACCCATTTTTTAATGTGCAGATATCATCATATGCTAACAAGGACATGCTCAACTAAACTCATTATGAGTTTTGAGGATTTTGTTTTGTCTTTTGTATACTTTTTCTGTAACACACATGTTAACTTACAGTGTGTGTGTCTGTATGTGTGCGCGCGCGTGTACACACACAGATGCTCCTTTTAAAACTTGGATAAAAAGAACTTTCAGAAAACTGTGACCTCATCTAATGGTTAAGCATAAGATGCGAGAAACCAACTATAAAGCAAACAATATCTGCAGAGTCTCAGATGGAGAATTCAAAAGACCTGTTTTAAGGAAACTCAATGACAGGAAGAAAACACACAGAAACATGTCAAGACTCCAGTGAGAACATAAGAGATGGAAGCAATTCAGAATCGGCAGAGAGAAAGTCTTGACTTGCAAAATACAGTTAGTAAAATTAAAAATCAGACAGAAGGCACCAATAGCAGGATAGCTTAAACAGAAGGAGGAATTCATTAGCATGAAGACGGGCTACTTAAAATACACAGTTGGAATGAAAACGTAGAGAAGAAAACCAGTAGAGAGGAATGAGAACAGTGCTGGACTGACAGAACACTAAGACATTGTAAAGCCATTATTTGGAATAATGACATTCAAGTAGGTCTTGAGAATGACACTATGTATTAAACTTATTCAAACAAATAGTAACAGAAACTTCCCAAATCTACATAGAAGGATAGATACAATACCCAAAGGCAGGGAAGCCAAAGGCTACTTACTATCCAGAGTTAACTCTGTTAATTACCCAAAACCATCTTAAAATCAAGCTCCTTCAAGTGAAAGATAAATAAAAGATTCTAAATGATGCAGACAAAATACACACATGCACACACACACACATACACACACACACACACACAGGTGTGCCAATTTGTCTAGCGACACATTTTAGAAGAATCCATACATGTAAGCAGATAATGTGGTGGGTAATACATTTTTTTAAGATTTATTTTTATGTATATGAGTACACTGTAGCTGTCTTCAGACACACCAGAAGAGGGCATCAGATCCCATTACAGATGGTTGTGAGCCACCATGTGGTTGCTGGGAATTGAACTCAGGAACTCTGGAAGAGCAGTCACTGCTCTTAATTGCTGAGCTATCTCGCCAGCCCCCGTGGTAATATATTTTTATAGTACTGAAAAACTGTCAAGCCGGGAGTGGTGGAGCACGCCTTTAATTCCAGCACTTGTGAGGCAGAGGCAGGAGGATTTCTGTGTTCGAGGCCAGTCTGTCTGGTTTACAAAGTGAGTTCCAGGACTGCCAGGGCTACACAGAGAAACCCTGTCTCAAAAAAACCAAAAAAAAAAAAAAAAAAAAAAAAAAGAAAAGAAAAACTGTCAAGCCTGGCAGTGGTGGCACATTCCTTTAATGCCAGCACTTGGGAGGAAGAGGCAGGCGGATTTCTGAGTTCGAGGCCAACCTGGTCTACAGAGTGAGTTCCAGGACAGCCAGGGCTACACAGAGAAACCCTGTCTATAAAAAATCAAAAAACCAAAACCAAAACCAAAAAAACAAAACACCTGTCAACAAGACTACTAGCCTAGCTAAGCTATCCTTCGAAATGAAGGAGAGATTAAAGTTATGTCCAAACATGTCAGGAGCCATAATGGGACAAGCTAATAACTAGCATGTGATCTTCCTGAGATGTCCTGCTTAAGATTATTATATAATCTGTGAAAGGTATGCCCTTTTTAAGCAAGGCTGTAAGTGATTCATTTTAGGAAAGATTCCTGCTATTAATATGCTTTTCCTGTTGTTATTATACATACATACATGTGTGTGTGTGTGTATATGTATATATATATATCACTAAATAATAGCACACCCCTTTGGAGCAGATCCATGAAGATGTACTGTCTTGTAGTGATGCTATATAGACAAATAGATGACTTCTTAAGTTTTAATGATGATCCTATAAGAATTCCTAATTTTTTTTTGTTTTGGTTTTTCGAGACAGGGTTTCTCTGTGTAGCCCTGACTGTCCTGGAACTTACTCTGTAGACCAGGCTGGCCTCGAACTCAGAAATCCGCCTGCCTCTGCCTCCCAAGTGCTGAGATTAAAGGCGTGTGCCACCACGCATGGTAGGGAATTCCTAAAATTTTATCAGTGATTATTAAACTCTTTTATACTGGGACTGTTATTAGTCCTTTTCTGATAGTCAAAACTGCAATGAGAACTCTGCCAGTCTCCCGAGTGTCCCCAGTTAACTGCTCTTGGTAAGCAGACTTTCTCCTACTCACAGCACATTCCAAGGGGTTGCAAAACAATTAACCAAAGGGCATAAAAAGGAAACTAACCATTTATTATAGGTGCTAGGACAGAAAATAAAATATTGACTCGGTTTATCTAGACAAAACTTCACGAATAACTTAGTTATGGTTTTAACCCTTCAGTGAACCTGTGGAGCTGTGACAGGTGATGGATGCTTAGCCAGATAATTACTCCTAACGGATATGCATGTCAACATTCTCTGTTGTAAACTTCTATTTCAATTTATGATTTGATTTTCTGTGTGACCTTGTGATGAACACTGTAACATGAGATCATGTATTCTGAAAGATGTATAAGTACTGAAGACAAAGGAGAGAGAGAAGAATTTTTTGCCTTTCCCCACTTAGAGTAGAATTGTTTCTCTTTTCCCCTCCTGGAAGAATCTTTTCCTTTCCTAGAATTTTTGCCCCTTAGAGAACTTTTCCTCTTCCCTGCTTAGGATCTTTCTGCCTTTGCCCTTAGTTAGCTTTCATAGGAAACTTTACAACTTAGTAATAAATGCTATAATCATTTTTCTTATTTTTCTTTTTTTAAAATTTTTTATTAGCTATTTTCTTCATTTACATTTCAAATGCTATCCCAAAAGTTCCCTATATTCTCCCCCTGCCTGGCTCCCCTACCCACTCACTCCCGCTTCCTGGCCCTACCGTTCCCCTGTACTGGGGCATATAAAGTTTAATAGAACAAGGGGCCTCTCTTCCCAATGATGGCCAAGTAGGCCATCTTCTGCTACATATGCAGCTAGAGACACGAGCTCTGGGGGTACTGGTTAGTTCATATTGTTGTTCCACCTATAGGGTTGCAGATCCCTTTAGCTCCTTGGGTACTTTCTCTAGCTCCTCCATTGGGGAGCCCTGTGATCCATCCTATAGCTGACTGTGAGCATCCACTTCTGTGTTTGCCAGGCACTGGCATAGTCTCACAAGAGACAGCTATATCAGGGTCCTTTCAGCAAAATCTTGCTAGTGTATGCAATGGTGTCTGTGTTTGGTGGCTAATTATGGGATGGACCCCCGGGTGGGGCAGCCTCTGGGTAGTCCATCCTTTTGTCTTAGCTCCAAACTTTGTCTCTGTAACTCCTTCCATGGGTTATAATCATTTTAAGTGTCCCTTTTTTCTTCCTGAGACTAGCAGGCTGAAAGTTAGAGCTGAGCAGCTCTTGCTGAGATAGTACAAAGGCTATTTATTTAATCCTTTGCTGTTCAAGGAAGATATGCTAAGTGCCAGAGACTGCATCAGCTACAGTAGCAGATTAACGTAAGACTTAGGTAAGTAAACTTTTTATTATTATACTTTTTATTATTATTAATAGCAACCCTAACTATTTCGTAAGACAAAGTCTTACCCTCCACCAACACTGTTCCCCCTCCACTGCCTCAAAAAAGAACCCCCCCACTCCCCGCCAGGGCTGGCCCCTGACACAAACATAAGGTGAGAAGATGTATTTCCGCCAGACCCACCACACAAGAAATGCTACAGAATTTCTTCAATCTGGACAGAAAAAGAAACATTTATGAGCAAAATGAGATTATGGGAAGGCATAAAACATTATGATTCCTTATGATTGGATCTGAGGCCCA
This sequence comes from Mus musculus, assembly GCF_000001635.26. Taxonomy (NCBI): domain Eukaryota; kingdom Metazoa; phylum Chordata; class Mammalia; order Rodentia; family Muridae; genus Mus; species Mus musculus. Next base: position 135,754,780 of record NC_000086.7, on the reverse strand, counting down.
TGTATAGGAGGGCATGCCCTGTATACTAAATCCAATTAAGAACCCATACCCGAGGACGTCATATGTCTAAGGTAGGAACTTATTACTGTTATTTAACTAAATTGATACAGAATCACATTGCCTTCTAAATAGGCATGTTTATACCTGTAGTAAAAAATATCATCAGCCTTAATCACAAACGGTTCTCTTTGCAGAGTAAAGTGACATTTGAGGGACCAGCCCTAAATAAGACATTTACCTCATACCTTCTAAGACTCAGAGAACATTTTGGAAGATGAACTGGGTAGCAGTAAGAAATAGCAGATAAGGTACAGGACTGTGAAATGTCATCCTCTAGGTTCAGCACAACCATTGTAGTCATGAATGGAAACAACTGTGTTTACCTGAACTGGTACCTACACAAGACTAGCCCTCAGAATCAGTCACGGGTGAGTGAGGGGCTCGCTGATAGACTCTGCGAGAAGTGGAGTCACTGTCTCCAGTTGTATGGTGACCAAGAAGCCCACTAGGGTCCAGCAGATAGCTCCACACCCATGGTCACACAGATGATGCTGATTAAACTTAGTGAGTCACAAAATAAAACTAGTAGACATAAACGTTCGAAAGATTTCTAAGGAAGTGGAGTGGTACACAGGGTTAGTAGAAAGAGAGGGTGGGGCGTAGTTAGTACACAGTAAGTACGTGTGTGAAAATTTAATTTTAAAAACTGGAAACAAAAAACCCAGTATCAAATTATAAAAATGAATTCAAAATGCTCTAATCTGTAAGAATGGTAAATAAATAATGTGTATCTCCAGTAAAAGAAAATGATTTAAAAGATAACCATACGTGCTAGGGATAGACAATATAGAAAAATATCAAATGCTATATCAAAAATTGAAAATGGAAAACTGGAACCTAAGTGTAGTTTTCACATGAATTCCTCTTGCTCGTGCTCTGCGGTTTCCATTGTCACCATCATGGCCATGCTAAATTGACACTACTGAAAAATACCTTCTTATAATCACTATGTTTTAAGTCTCAAGCTATCCGCAAATAAAAAAATGCATACAGAACAAAAATAAACAAGGAATTAAAAACTGAATAAATCCCAACTATAGAGCAACACCGTGATGGAAAAAGAGAGGAACCACAACGAAAATAGAAAGCAAGTCATAAAATGGCTGCACCAAAGGCTTACCTTGTCAGCACTGCCTTGAACATACGAAAATTCAATGATCCAATCAAAAGACAAGAGCTACTATACGAGTTTATAGTTACTATACTTGTTCCTTATCAAAAATCTACCTCACTTCTAAGTATACAAAAAGACTTTAAATCAAAGCACCAAAAGAAGCCAGGAAGGTCCATGCTATCCCACAAGAAATATAACATTAAGTGTCAAGATATATAAAATATATAAAGGAAGTATCAAGGGCTCTAACATGAGAAGAATACAGTACAACAGCATGAAACTTCAACTCCCTACTTTTAGAAACAGACAGCCAAAGCAGGAAAGAACAATTACTTTCCTCTTAAAGACCCATCCTGTTCACAAAATATTCTATATTCAGTAGACAAGTCACTATAAAACTTTTTTTCTCTTCAGTTCAAAATTAAACTTAAAAAAAGTAGAGTTCTTGAAAAGAAAAATGTAGGTGCTGACTCCAAGTGACTGAGAGCTGAGATTTGAATGGCTTTTTTTGTGTGTGTAAGTAACATGCAATGCCAGTCATGGCCAGAAGGTGGCGACAAAGTGCTCAGAACTGAACTCAAAGGGCGTGCAGGAGAACCCTGTGTTCTTAACCACCCAGTGTTATACTGGGATCCTAAATACCCAGTGCAGTTGCCTGTCAGCTAATAAAGACATCCTAGTGGCTTAAAGCCCAGTCTTCTCTAGTGGTTACTCTACACAATTTCTGGAGGTTCCATGGAGATCCCCAGAGACCAGACCTCAAGACACCAGGGATCAATCTCAGAACCATTCAGATTAAACAATATCCAGGGACCTTGGAAACAAAAAGGGGAAACTGCCTCTGTATTGCCTGGGTGGAAAGACAGGCATCTTGGTGTTCTGTCAGTCACCCTGGAATATACCTTGCCTACCTGTGAAGAAACCTGGGACCTCTCATTTTCCTGAGTCAGATTTCTCCAGAGAAACAGATATATACTGTCTTGGACCTGAGAGATGCATTCTTTGGTCTCTCATTGGCAGAGGTGAGTCAACCCATATTTGCTTTTAAATGACAGACCCAGAGGGAGAGTAAAGCAGGCAATATACCTGGACAGTTGTCCCTGAAGACTTAAAATTTTGCCACCCCTGTTTGATGAGAGACTAAGAGCTGAATTCTTGCCCTTCTATCAGAGGTTTCCTGGGAAAACAGATTATAAAAGGGCTGCTGAGGGACTGCTGTGAAGAGTTACAAACCTTGGCTTACAGAAATCAGCAGAGAAAGCCTAGCTTTGTATATTAGCGTCTGCCTATCTTGGCTACCAGCTGAGAGGAGGCAAAAGGACTGCTGCCATCCTTCAGACCCCAACTCCTATTGCTGCTTTTGGATACCAGAGGCAATGTCTCTATACACCAGCACAACCTGGGGGCACGGAGCCCTAATCTGGACCGAGATTAAACACATAACATTTGAGGCTTTATAAGCAATTCTGACTTTGGGTCTAGCTCTAACACTCCCAGATATCTCAAAACCTTATCATCTGTCCATGAAACAAAAGATAAAAGAGGTTTTAACCCAAACTTTGGGTCCATGGAAACGCCCTGTAACATACCTGTTCAAATGGTTGAACAATGCAGCCACAGGATGGTCCACCTGTCTTAAGAGCAGTGGTGGTTGCTGTTGGTCTAATGGAAAAAAACAAACAAGCAAAAAAGTTAACTCTGAATTAGGATCTTATGCTCAGAGTACCCCCAGGATGTGGCTGAGACCCTCCTCTGAGGAACACCAGAATGCTTAGCTGTCTAGTGCCTGTGTGAACCCCTATCAGGCCCTATTCCTGCCTCACCCTAGAATATAGTTTTAAGAAAATCACGCTATCAATACCTTCTTGCCTGATGACAACCTGCAGATGCTCATCCGTGACTGTCACAAGATGAAAGATGGAACTAAGAATGTGGAAGCTGCAGTACTTACTTTAACTGAAAAGATCTGGGTCCAAGACAGGTACCTCAGCCCAGAGAGCAATACAGATCTAACCCAAGCTCTCAGATGAGGAAAAGAAAGTCCACCACCATATATACAGACCTGTATATATACCAAACAGCCCTGCGAGTGGCTATTTGTTTTCCCCTATGAAGTACTGTCTTCTACTGCTGGGCTGTTGACCTGGTTGTCTAACAAATAGCCCTAAGACCAGTGGGACCTATTGATATTCCGAAGACATACCCGACCCAGTGCTGCCTGAGATTCCATGGTAGATAAAAAAAAAATGGACAGCTCAAACCCACAGGTAGATGAAGGACACCAGAGGGAAAGATTATTCTCCAGGAAATAACTGGTGGGACTCTGATGACTGACCTTGACCAGGCTACACAGCAGGGGTCCACAAACTTTCTGAGTTGCTCAGACCAAGTGTTCTCTTCTGAGACTGGACATACAAAGGAAGACTATGTATGGCTTATGGAAAAACCGGTCCTTTCTATGCTACTTAATATGGAATAAATAGAAATAAATCTTGCCATGTTGGAAAAAATCTCAGAAAGAGAAAGAGACAATGACATAAGTCAAATTGGTCCCAGTGTCTGTCCTCTTGATCCCCTGGCTAACTATTCCATTACCAGCACTGGCTGAACCTTGAATTCTCATTCTGATCAGATTAATGGCAGGCCCTTGCATCTTAAACAATACGACCAATTATGTATCAGTTCAGTAAACTTAATGGTCCTTAGGATCAACTATACTTCTTTAGAGCAGGGTGAGTCCATGATTTGACATATTCACTAAGACTTGTGGAGAATGTAATAGGGCTCCAAACCTTAGTAGGATGCTTAGCACAACTGACTCCATGTTGGAAATACCATTCAGCCCACAAAACTCAGCATGGAGACAGCATCACCAGCCAAAATTAAAACAAAAGCCAAGTCCAGCAAAGTCCATAGTTCTGGGAAAGTCTCTATATGTATTACCCTTGCTTTCTGACTAACTGCTCTTGTTAACTGAAATATGCCTACCCAGGGCATGGTCTTTGTACTTAAAAGCTTACCTTGAAAAAGGCTCAGGGCTACACTGGGATCTCACCCAGACGCACAAAAACCTCGAAGAAACCAAATATATGCTGAATAAAAGAACAAAGTAGGAGGCAGGCGCTGTATTTCCTGACTTCAAAGCTAATTGCAAAGCTAAAGTGATTTTTAAAAAATAGTTTGGCATGACATAAAATGTACACCCAGACCTACTGCAAGTAATGATCTAGAAATAAGCCTATGCATATACAATCAGCTGTTTTCCAACGAAGTTGCTATGAAGACATAATAGAAAAAGGACAGTTTTTGTAAAAAATGATGCTGGGAGCCGGGTGGTGGTGGCACACGCCTTTAATCCCAGAACTCGGGAGGCAGAGACAGGTGGATTTCTGACTTCAAGGCCAGCCTGGTCTACAAAGTGAGTTCCAGGACAGCCAGGGCTACACAGAGAAACCCTGTCTTGAAAAACCACAAAAAAAAAAAGATGCTGGGAAATTGATAGCCAAGGCAGAAGAATATCTTAAAAATTATAAAAATCAACTATCTTCTACCAGTTATTTAAAAAAAAAAAACAAAATGTATTAAAGAATTAAATGTAAGACCTAAAACTATGAAACTACTCAAAGTAAACTTTAGAAGATGTTTTAGGGCATTGGAACTAACCGGGAATTTTTGACAGAATCATAAAAGCTCAAGAAATAAAAGCAAAAAATAAAATGGGGTCACATCAAACTAAAGTTTCTGCACAGTAAAGGAGACCCCAGAGTGCAGAAACAGACAAGACCGTCTAATAAATGGTAGAAATACTTGCAATTCATACATCTGGTAGGGGTTGGATATCTGGACTATATCAGGAGCTGCAAAAACTCATTAGAAAAGTGTCCCAATAATTACATTTAAAAATTAATAATATAATTGAATAGGTATTTACCAAAATATGATAGATAAATAAATGGACAACAGAGATATGAAAAAACACTCCACCCCATTTCCTTTTAGCAATAATTACAAACACAATGAGAAGCCACCTTATACCCACAAGCATGGCTATTACCAAAGACTAAGAAGTGCTTATTATAAGGCCCTGGAGAAAAAAAATAGTTTACTTTGCTCATGGGAATGCAAATGAATATTCGCACTATGGAAAACAGTAATGGGGGATCCTAAACGCCCATATGATCTAGGAATCCCAGTATTCCATATACTTCCAGAGTAAATTAAATCAGCAAAAGAGCAATACATCTACACTACAGCTGAGGAGCAGTCTGTACTCCCATACTCAACGCAGGACCGTAATTCACAATAGTTAAGAAGGAAGGGGCGGAACCTACGTATCCAAAAATCGGATGAATGGATAAAGTCATATTTCAAATACAGAAGAAAATATTATTCAGTCACAAAAGCATGCTATTCTGCCATTCCTAACAATACTAGAACTGGAGATTACTATGTTATGTGAAATAAACCAGCGACAGAAAGGCAATGCCTTATCATCTCCACATACATACAGCCAGAAAAGGTTGGACTTAAACAAGTTGAGAGTAGAATTATTGCTATAAAAGGCTAGGGAGATTATGGGGGGAAAGCTAATAAATGGTTATTAAGTTTCACTAGGAGGAAACTGGGGACTCCGACTGATAGCCCAACTGTGGGAACAATTTAAGGGTACAAAATAATGACATGTCAGAAACTATGGGAGATGATTTTGACTCTTAAAATTACCATTCAGGCAGGAAGATTTGATTTCTTGCTTTGGCACCATTATATACAAATCCCCAACTCACCCTCGTCCTTAGCTGCTATTGGAAAACTCGAAGCCATTACCTGGGTAAGAGTGTACTCCACGGGGCATTTGAGATACAGAATGTTTCCAGAGGATTTGGTCCGATTGCACTATGAAGATCTCCACTGAGAGAAGTGCTCACAGCTGGTATTCTAGGCTAGGGGAGATCTGTGAATTAAAAACAGTTACACAGAACTTCAAAAATCTTCTAAAGTGGTACATTGCATGAAAAAAAACCCACTGCTCCCCCCCCCACACACACCTAAATTACAAATATGGATAAATTATTCATTTTTATTACTAGAAATATGAAAAATAAATTCACATCTGACCTCCATAGAAATTAAACCAGGATTAGCTGTTAAAACTTAAAATCTATTCCAGCATGTTGATATTTTTTAGACCTTCTCTCAATGCATGAAAAATCTGCAAAAGGTAGGTCACAATCTCAGCTGTTTGTCTGGATGAAAACACACACACACACACACACACACACACTTCTTCCAGAGATAATATGTTATTCTGTCATTCCCAATTCTGGGCAGTAAACTGAGAAAAACAGCAACAAAGGATCTGGGTAGTTAGTAGAGGAGACAAAGGTGGTATTAGATCCCAACCTGTTGTTCTACACCATTAGCCTCTTCTCTGAGCCTAGCTTTGCTCTATAACAGGAGGCTGAGGTAGAATAAACAGGGCTTCAAACAGTAAAGTGAAAATAAGCAGGAGAGGTAGTATGGAGATTGTTTCTAACCAAGCAGTCCTAAAGGACTCTGATATTCTGTGGGTGTGTCACACATACAGCCATGCTCTGACACTTAAGAATCAGAACAAAGGAGAGGCTGCAATCAAGAGTACATACAAATTACCAAAAGTATTGGCTAAAACAAAAAAGCAAGGATGAGAACCAGCAAGCACGCAAGTAGAAGAGGTGATATCAGTATCAGTTTCTGTAGGTGATCCCAAGCGCTTCTCTGAGACTTAGAAAACCTCATTGGATGTAGTAAATCTGACATTCTTGGATAGGGAGGGGGCTAATAAGGAAACAGTGTGCCTGTGTCCCTTTAGAAGTGCACTTCCCACAACTGACCATAATTGAACTGAATAGGCTGAGAACCAGAAAATCTCTCTGGGATAAAAAACTTCAGGGGATCCTAGTGGGACAGCTGATGTGCAAGCTAAGCACAAGTTCTTGGACTCAAGAGTGACGTGAAGGCATCTGTACGCTCCTCCTCCTAAGTCTGTCCGGATTCAGTATTGTTCCTCCATTGAAAACCTGGCATCTACAACTTCCAGCAGCCAGAAGCATAGTCCTGTCTTCTTGGTCACAGACTGGTTGACTGTATTCCCTGAACATGGTGAAACTGAAAGATCTGCCAATTTGTGAACCTGTTTGTTTGTGCCAACCCCCACCATCAGTAAATGGACAGACGACAATTTTGGCTATATTTACATTGTTCATCTCTGACTACATTTCAACTAAAGAACTGGAACAATGTTTTCATTGTGTTTAGCATGCAACTTTATTAAAAACACGTAAATGGAATACGAAAATACACTTATATCAATATAATGCACAGAAATATAGCTTATTTAGAACGAATAGGTTCAGTACTGGGTTACATTACAGAAATACCAAAATACCTTAATTTATATTATATAGCACAATAAAAACCAGCAAGTATTCAATCTTTCAAGATGACTAGCATCCATAAAATGGCCTCCCTCAACACAGAGAGCATAAGTTATCAAATTTATAATTATAATAAGCATTCGATTTATATTGGAAAGACAAAAATGTTCAAGGCTTTGTGAGAATATACAGCTATTCAGAGTTTGAGTATTAATCGGATAACTTTATCTCTCACATCAGGGTCACTGTGGTCTGTTAAGTCTTGGAGTTTCTGGTCAAACTCTTTTGCCTCCCGGAATATGGAAATAAGTTCAGATTTAGTGAACATTTCCTTAGTAAACAGTTTTGCCCTTTTTTTGAATTGGAAATTTATATTCTCAAATATTTCAATGATATGAAGAATATTAGCTTTTGACTCATTCTTGTGAAAGAGAGCGACCAGTGAGGACATTACTTCAGCACTGATCAGTTCTCTTGTATTCGCTTGATTTTTTGACAAGCACAAAAGGACTCTTAAAATCTGAAACTTGATTTTGACACTTCCTTTGTTTAACAGTGAGATGAAATAACGAACATAATAGATAACCACGTGGTGATAATCAAATTTCACACTCAAGCTCACTAACAGCTTTAGCTCCTCCACTTGCACAGAGCAGTTCAAAGGACAACAGAGTATGTCCCTACAAACTTTATTTACATGTGCTTCGGTCTCTTTCACTTCTTCGGGGGCATCAGGGTTGGCATTTATATTTAAAGTTCTAGGGTATTTCTTAGCATTTGGATTATTGACAAAATTTTCAATCATAACAGTAATACCAACATCGTGAACAATATCTTGAGTAAATGGGTAAGCAGGACTGATCCCCATTATCATTGTAGCTATCTCATGAATAAACGGATCCCTCGTTAACTTAAGTAGGGCAACGAGCTTATCAAAGTCAACAGGCTCTAAACTAAAGGTGCGGGATTTACAGCGGCAGGTATTTGGATTGGGTCCATACTTCTCTTTTTCCCGGATTTGGTTTTTTAAATCGGCTAAAGTCTGGAAGTAAGGTCCCCCATAAGGTGGGATCTTGGTCAAAGGTCGAATACCCAGGGGAGTTTCAATTAAGGTTGCAACCAGAGTCCAGTTCCCATCTGGAGGTAAAGATGGCTGCGGTTCCTCAATGGGGACCAGGACAATAAACCTGCCCCTTAACCATGCTGCAGCTTTTTTTTTTAAAGCATAGTCGAATGTATCTGGGGGTTCAGGTTCTTCTTCAACCTTTGGTGGGGGCTGATAAACTTGAAGAGGATTTTCTTCTTTAGGCCAGAACCAGGACCCTACACTAGGCTCTTCTCCAGTCCAAAACCAGGAACACACATAATCTTCATCCTCATCAGTGGTGTTGATGACAATACTAGCTTTGTCCCCAGCCCTGGATTTGACACAGACCTCTTTAGCTTTGTCCCCAGCCCTGGATTTGACACAGACCTCTTTAGCTTTGTCTCCAGCACTGGATTTGACACAGACCTCTTTAGCTTTGTCCCCAGCCCTGGATTTGACACAGACCTCTTTCTTTATCTCAGGCTTCTGCTTAATACTGCGCTTATCAGTAGCCTTGGCAGCGCCCTTGAGAGATGCCTCAATTCCAGTGTCAATCTTGACTTCAGACTTGGTTACAGTAATGACCACAGATGTAGGCAGAGCATCTGACTTGGTGTGAGGCACTAAAGCAGGCCCTGCCGGGAGTTCTGTCTTAGCCTGAGCCATGACTCTAGCATTAGTCTTATCTTTCTTTTTTTTTACTTTCCAGGTCACAGTCTTGGGCTCAGTGGAAATGGCTGGCTGTGTCCTGGCCACTGCTTCATCCCTAGCCTCAGCCTGGTTCCCCCATTCTTCTTTTGGTTCTGCCTTAACGGCTTTAGTGGTCTGATTCTTGGCTTTTCCTTTAGCATTGGCAGGGCTATTGGTTCCAGGTTTTGAGGAAGCCCCAGACTCTTCTCTAGCTTTCCTTTTAGTTTTAGAGCCAATCATGGTTCGAGAGAAAGGCAAAGCTTAATATAAATATGCCCCTGTCTCAGCCTTGCCCGAAAGTCAGCCCCAAGTAGGTGTTTTCATATAAAGTCCAGTAGTCATTCAGCCCCTTTCCAACTACAGTTTCTGCCAATCATATAGACAGCATGTTGAGGAAGCTCACTCAAGATAAAGGATAGCTGTGCTGGGGCGCAGGCCTGTGGAGGGTGGTGGTCTTCAGCCACTCCAAGGCCATCAGATCTGTCACTGAAGTTGGACCTAGGGGTGGAGGAAGGAAATGGGGCTTTAAGTCTCTTCCAATTTGCTTTCTTCTCATGCTGATAAGCACAGAGACATAGTTAAGTATGGAAATTCAGTGCTCTATGGGGAAGAAGGAGACAAGGAGCCAACTCCTCCTTTCAGTTCACCCACTGTCTATACCTTCATGTGCTACCAATTTGTCTTTGCAGACACCAATAAGGGCAGAAAGAATAGGAAAGCTGGATGGACACGAGAGGCTGCAAAATTCCGAGGCTATCTGCTGACCTAGGCTGGAGCCAACCAAATCTTTACTGTTCCATACTATAGGTCTTACTCGAGGAGTCCCCACGTTCATACTAACCTGCGCTCTTGCCAAGGGATTGTTTCCTCCTTTCTCTGTTTCCACTGGCGACAAGCCCTGCAGCAGATCTGGCAAACCTATAGATAGATAAAGAGGACAGAGAAACTCAGCTCTTGGGATACAGACCTTGGTTCCTGGCCCTTATTCTTGCCTTCTCAGAGAAGCTTGTCTAGCTTTTCCCTTCCTGGTCTTCCTCTCCTTCCATTAACCAGCTTCAAAGCTGTTCCTCCTCCTCTTCCTCCTCCTCCCTTGGGGCCCTCCATTGTCTTCTTGAGTGACTGTTTCGGTAATCCCTTAGTTGAAAAATCGGTTGATAATGAAGTGTTAGAGCAGGACAGGAAAGAGGGGATTAAAGGAAGATGTTCCCATCCTGCATCTATCTCTAGAGTTAGACCAAGACTCCTAAGTGAATCCACAGACCAGCTAGAGGTCATCGAGAAACTGACAAAACAGAAGGGTGTGACATTCTAGTCTCAGTGATCCTTGTCTGTCTTCACACTAATCCTCGAATCTGGACAATTGCCTTCTCATTATCTCCTAGCTTCACATTCAGTTATTTTACAAACATTCACAACAGCCAAGTTATACAACCCTCCGGATGTGTCTATCAATGGAAATCCACAAACATGAGAACAGCACTACTGAGTATAATTTAGGAAACAGTAATTACGGAATAAATGCTTGCTGGATACAGATACTTGTTTGGTAAAGAATTCTCTGATTCCCTTTCTTTTTGTCATCCCCCCATGACACCCCCAAATCTCCACGTTCCTCTGCTATATTCTTAAAGCCTGATCATTTCCATGAAGGGACAACTAAATCATCTCTGCACAGTTGGTCGTACTGGTAGCAGTAGGGATGAAACGCCTGACAATAACAGGAAGCTGGGGAAATAATGAAAAGTATCATTTTCAATTTTCTTACACATTCTTATGATTATCCCCCACCCACCCACACAAACCTATCACATTCTGCAACATAGTTGGGGTAACGCGGAGGGCATTTCTGGAAGGCTGGAAAAGAGGAGATGTAGAAATTATTCTAGAACCCTACCTAGTCTTGCAGCTTTCTCCCACAGTACAGAAATCAGGTCAGTTTTGTTTATCTTCTCCCCTCCCCTTTTGATCTGCCGCCCTGAAACGTGGAGAAATGCAAACTTGGCACAAAATCTATCCACACAAATGAATGTGTGATAGCCCCAAATCAAATGAAATCGCACTGAGTAAGATATGGTTAATTAATGGTCAGATAAGAATGTGCAATCTTCGAATACACCCAACACAAGATTTAATGTTCCCACATCTATAACCCCTTTGTGTATCTCCTTCCTGATTCTCAAGGCTCCTCAGACAACTGCGTTCATCAGTGGTGGTAGTCCTTTCTCTGACAAGTACGCCATCTCCCCAGTAGATGATGCCATTGCATCCATCTCCCTTCCCAAACGTGATGAAGCGAGTTTCTGGAAACGTAGATAGCTTTTTCTCATCCTCCCTAGTCTGTCTTCCCAACACTCGCCCCCTAAAATCAGGTCACCAATCCCGCACCAATCATGGAACCCGCAACCACAACCCCAAGCAATGCCCTCCTTCTTACTGACCTGTTCTGCTTGAATCCAAGGCAGTTTTCTTAGGTGCGTTCTCTCCGGCGGCGCCTTCCCACACAGAAAGGAGGCAGGCAAACGCCGTCGGCAGTCCGCCGCAGGGAGCAGAGGCAATGGCGGCGACTGTAATTTAGGGGCTTGCCGGGAGCTTGGGATGTAGGACAAGATGAAGGGCCATGACTAGCAAATTACTGTCACCTTTCGGTACCCACTCCTCTCTCCGGTCCCTCACGAAGCGACTACATAGCTACCTACATCCGCCGGGACGCACTAGGCGCGGCTACGTCATTACGGAGGCCCGCAGAGGGAGGAGCTAGAGTTATTTAAGGAGTTCCGGCTTAGGGAAGCGGAGTGATACTACTGTGGCGCACACTGCGACACTTAGGTTCTGATCCCGAACTAGGGAAAACCGCGCCAAGCACCCGCAAGCAGGCGATTACCAAATGTCGGTTTTAGCTTCCTTCTTAGACATGTCTTTCCATTTCGAAATGCATGCGGTTTTCACGCTGTGGCGTCAGAAGAAAAAGCGGCCGCCTTACCGGGCGGAAGGATAGCAAAGAATTCTAGTGTTTTTACACGTTCCTCACTAAACCCACCGCCCACTGAAGTGAGCTGGTTAGGTAGGGGAGGGGCTCAAGGTAGAAACGATGCTGGGGGTGGGGCGGTTCTCAACGCTGAAATTACAAATAAAAATTCTCATTTATTCCAACAAATTCTAAACTGTTCCTTCTACAAGCAAAATCCGCCAGTGATGCACCTGTAAGGGCTTGTTTGCATAAAATTCTTGCTGCAGCGGCAGAACCTATGGAAAACTGCTCTGCTGCCAGACCGTTTTTGTTTTGTTTTGTTTTGTTTTTCAATCTCCCTTTTTATGTTTCCTGTTGCCACCCCTTGAAATCTTTTGCTCTTATTGTCCGGCATGTTTCTTGTTTTGAAATAGTTTTAGATAACATGAAGTAAGGATAGAGGAAAAACAGGGAGAAAAAGAACTGTGCAGACGAGTTCTACTCCAGGATGACCTCACTACCATAAGGTGCAGTGGCTTGGATTTAATCTAGGCACTGGGAAAACAAGAATCTTCTTACTGACAAGACATAATACCAAAGTATCTTTGTACCCGTGGACCAACACCAGTCCCTGCTCTGTGGATTTCTCCGGGCTTGTTCCCTCACGTTTCTTGCCCCCTAAATCTCTGACTATATAAGTCCTTGCATCTTGAATGCTGGGCCTCATGTTTGTATTATCTATTTGAACATAAATTTAATTAAAATAAGCCTTAGAATCAGAAAGTGTTTCTAACATGTATACCACTTAGAAATGTCCCAGCCCATCAGTCCTGTATGCCTCAACTCTAAGCTGAGCTATGACATTAGTAGATTATGATGAGAGACATTTTTCCTGTTTCAGGGATGTTTGTAATTTTGAAATTGCCTTAATAAAAGTGCATGGTTTCCCCTCAGTCCCAGTCTACATTATCAGAAAACCTGATAATGTCATGAGGCAGGAGGTTAACTTTTGGAAGGAATAACCAGCCTATAAGGAACAATACTAGGTGGTGATGGTCAGTCCAGACAGACCATCTTCATGACCCAGGACACAAGATGAAAATAGTTTTGGTGGGAGGCTCAATAAAACATAATTGTAAAAAATAGGTGGTAGTGGTCCCTCCAGATGGGCCAGCCCAGGGCCCTAAAAACAGTTAAAGAGAGAGAGATAGAGAGAGGGAGAGAGAAGAGAAGAGAAGAGAAGAGGAGAGAAGGAAAGAAAAGAGAAAAAGGAAGGAAGAAAGAAAGGAAGGAAGGAAGGAAGGAAGAAAGAAAGAAAGAAAGAAAGAAAGAAAGAAAGAGGGACATCTGGGTTCTTTCCAGCTTCTGGCTATTATAAATAAGGCTGGTATTAACTTAGGCAAATGGATGGACTGGAGGGCATCATCCTGAGTAAGGTAACCTAATCACAAAAGAACACACATGATATGCACTCATTGATAAGTGGATATTAGCCCAGAAACTTAGACTATCCAAGATACAATTTGCAAAACACAAGAAAATCAAGAAGAAAGAAGACCAACATGTGGATACTTTATTCCTCCTTAGAATAGGGAACAAAATACCCATGGAAGGAGTTACAGAGACAAGTTCCAAAGCTGAGACGGAAGGAAAGACCATCCAGAGACTGCCCCACCCAGGGATCCATCCCATAAACAACCACCAAACCCAGACACTATTGCATATGCCAGAAAGATTTTGCTGAAAGGACCCTGATATAGCTGTCTCTTGTGAGACTATGATGGGGCCTAGCAAATACAGAAGTGGATGCTCAGAGTCAGCTATTGGATGGAACACAGGGACCCCAATGAATGAGCTAGAAAAAGTACCCAAGGAGCTAAAGGGGTCTGCAACCCTATAGGTGGAACAACAATATGAACTAACCAGTACCCCCCAGAGCTTGTGTCTCTAGTTGGATATGTAGCAGAGGATGGCCTAGCCGGCCATCAATGGGAGGAGAGGCCCTTGGTCTTGCGAAGATCATATGCCCCAGTACAGTACCAGGAATAGTACCAGGAAGCAGGAGTGGGTGGGTAGGGGAGCAGGGTGGGGGGAAGATATAGGGGACTTTTGGGATAGCATTTGAAATGTAAATGAAGAAAATATCTAATAGAAAGAAAGAAAGAAAGAAAGAAAGAAAGAAAGAAAGAAAGAAAGAAAGAAAGAAAGAAAGAGAAAACAGGAAGTAGTGGTCAACTCTGGATAAATCCACTCAAACCATTTTCCAGTTTCAGGGTCTTTTTGGCTACTGGCGCATCGACAGAATGCCATTATCATTTCCCCTAGTAAGCCTTTTAACTTTAATGTATCTTTAAACCCTTAAACATATGCTGCATCTTCAATAGTGTTTGGTGCCAGTTGTTTTCTTGACAAATCCTGATGGGGATATGGGGGGAAAAAAAAGCTTATCCACCCACTGTTGGTGGAAGTGTAAACTGGTAGAACTGGTGAAACCACTATGGAAATCAGCATGGGGGTTTCTTAAAAAGTAAAAATTAGAAGCACTGTGTGACTCACTTATACCATTCCCAAGAACATTCCAAAAGAGCTCCATAATCCACCACAGAGATACTTGCATATCCATGTCCATTGTGGCTGTATTCAGAATAGCTGAGAAATGGAATCAGACCAGATTATATGTCCATGAGTATATAAATGGATAATGAATACACACACACACACACACACACACACACACACACACACACACACACCTTAGTACCAAACATCAGGTACCTTACTATGAGTTGTTGATCAAAGAAGCCTCAGTGGTTTCCAATACACCCAATTTCTATTGCTCTTGGTTATTTCCAGATCAACAACAACAACAACAACAACAACAACAAAATAGGTTCCCATGGCTAAACACATTTCAAACTTTGATATTTTGGTCGCAGATTCCAAAGAAATCAAGCTGACAGCTAGCTGGAAGGGTCCCTACTGCCTGGTTACCTTTCATAGTGCCAAAATAGGATGCTATTTGGGCTACTGGAGAAAGAAAAGCTATGAATGGTCCTAGGAAGCTGTGAACTCTGTGAACTACTTTGTTGGCATGTCAGAAAATATTTACTTAGTGTTGCAATATCAGAATGACAGCTACTTGGAAAGTGAACTGCTTTAATTGTATTTGAAACTAATTTCCCAGGAGGGAAGCCATGCCAAGTACTGGAATACTGGTCAGTACTCCATAGTTAACAAAGTCATGGGTGCAAGGGAGGAAGCTTCTTCTTCTTTTTTTTTTTTTTTTTTTTTTGGTTTTTGAGACAGGGTTTCTCTGTATAGCCCTGGCTGACCTGGAACTCACTCTTTTTTTTTTTAAGATTTATTTATTATATGTAAATACACTGTTGCTGTCTTCAGACACTCCTTACAGAAGATTGTGAGCCACCATGTGGTTGCTGGGATTTGAACTCTGGACCTTCGGAAGAGCAGTCGGGTGCTCTTACCCACTGAGCCATCTCACCAGCCCCATGGGAGGAAGCTTCTATTTCTACTGAGGAAGTTGTCTTGCTAAGTAAACACAATCACACTGATTTATGGGTATGTGTGGATTTGGTTTTGGTTTTGGTTTTAGATAAGTGTCTCACTGTGTAGATCTGGATGGTCTGAAAGTTGATATGTAGACCAGACCTGGCTACAAACTCAGAGCTGGACCTGCCTCTGTAGTGCTTGGAGTAAAGGAATAAACTACCACCTCTTCTCTAAACATTTACATTTATACCCATATGTTAGTGCTTCTCTCATCCTTGTTTAGCCTGGCAATGGTAGCAAACATCTTTAATCCCAGCATCTTGGGAGGCAGGGGCAGGTGGATCTCTGTGAGTTTGAGGCCAGGCTGGTCTACAGAGCAAGTCCAGGACAGCTAAGGCTGTTTGTTACACAGAGAAAGAAAGAAGGGATAGAAGGAGGGAGGGTGGGAGGAAGGAAGGAAGGAAGGAAGGAAGGAAGGAAGGAAGGAAGGGAAAGGAAAGGAAAGGAAAGGAAAGAAAAGAAAAGAAAAGAAAAGAAAAGAAAAGAAAAGAAAAGAAAAGAAAAGAAAAGAAAAGGAAAGAAAAGAAAAGATGAAGAGGCAGCTCTGTTTGCAGTGGGTGACAACATGGAGAGTGGTCAAAGAGCTGAAAATAACTGACAGTTGACCACTCATCTCTAAAGGAATATCTGTATTTCCCTTTCAAGGTTCCAAAGGAACATTGCAAAAATGCTATCAGAAAGAAAATAAGGCTGGTTTTTGAGATAAACTCTTTGAAACACCATCTTCTGTCTTCTGTATGTGGCATGGCTATTTCACCTATGAAGTCATAGCAGCTGTGGTTTCAGACCACTCCATTATAAATAGGCAGAGGCGTTTGGAGTAGCATAGCTGTCTGAGGAACTAACGGTGGTTAATTAGATGCAGTGGGAGAAGGAGTCATTACATTTGGTATTGTAGCCATTACCAACATGCTCATAGTATGGTTAATATCCTCCCAACTAAACCCATGCAAGCAACACTAATTATATTTAGTGTGTCACAAAAACCAAACAACCCCCCTAAATAAAAATATTAAAAACTAGGATTGAGAACTTGTTAGAAAGAACAGGTGTAACACAAAAGTGAGAAGGGTATGAGAGAGGGTAATAGGGGGTAAAAAGCCAAATACATTATACATAAGTATGGATCTGTCAATGAATTAAAAAAGAAACTTCAAAGAATTTACACAAAAGCATTCAGAATACTGAAATAGAATAGAGAATACAGGCATAAAACCTTCACAGACAGAAACACCTAATTTTTGACAAAGAAAAGGCAGCCTCTTTAAGAAATAATGGAGAGAAAACTGCATTTCCATATGTGTAAGAACAAAACCAGATCATAGCACTCTGCACACTTGGGCACGCACACTTGTGCACTTGCACAAACACACACAAAAATCAATCAATCAAACAAACAAACAAAAGCCAAAAAAAAAAAAAAACCCAAATGAACGAAAGGCCTTCTTCATGTAAGATCTGAACTTTGACACTACGAGAGGCATCCATAAGGGAAGTCCTTAATGTATAAGTAAAGGGACACATAGGCAGAGGCGTCCTGAAACAGATGTTATTATCACAGAAAATACCAAAAGTGACAAATAAGGTCTGTAGAATTAAGAATATCTCTTGAAGAAGAATAGAGTATCAGCAGAGTGAGGAGACAGATTTCAGAATTAAAAAAAAAATCTTTCAACACCCATGAACTGCCAACAGTCTCTCAGAGAGGTATCACACTTCCCGGAACTCCTCCATCCATAATGATATGTCGATGGGGGTCAACCTTGATCGGGTCTTAATGCCTATAACCACAGATGCAATCGGTTCGTTCCTGTAATGACTGTGTTATGCCACGAAGATGTCTTTCTGTTGTACATCTTCCCATCATCTGACTCTCCTGGCCTTACTTTTTCTTAGTACCCCGGCTGGTTATGGGTTTCTGTATTAGCTTCTGCCATGACCATAAGAACTTTCTCTGATGAAGAGTGGGCACAGAAGTAAATATGAGTACTCAGGTTTAATAATACGACCTCTGAGTATAGACCATAGTAGTAGGGAATTTAAAATTCTTATACTAAGCAAAGTAATTTAGATTCAGAGAGTCAAATACAGAATTTTCTCTTATAGGTGGACTCGAGTTCTTAATTTTTTACAAGTGTATATTTATGCATGTACAGGTGTGAGCATATGCCTGCAAACTATAAAGGAGACAAAGGGAGAGTAAAAACAGGACTTAGTGGAGGAGGGAAGAAAAGGGGGCACTAAAGGTAATAGACTACATGTGGCATGAAAACAGAAGGGGGCTATTTTGGAGAAGAGCAGGCCAACAAAAGGGTTTCAAGGAAAACGATCAACGAAGTGTCTGTGAAAATTCTGTTCTGAACTCATTTTTTTTTCATTTTAAATAAATCACATATTTTTAAACTCTTTTTTTAATTAGGTATTTTCCTCGTTTACATTTTCAATGCTATCCCAAAGGTCCCCCATACCCCCCCCCCCGACTCCCCTACCCACGCACTCCCCCTTTTTGGCCCTGGTGTTCCCCTGTACTGGGGCATATAAAGTTTGCAAGTCCAATGGGCTTCTCTTTGCAGTGATGGCCGACTAGGCCATCTTTTGATACATATGCAGCTAGAGACAAGAGCTCCGGGGTACTGGTTAGTTCATATTGTTGTTCCACCTATAGGGTTGCAGTTCCCTTTAGCTCCTTGGGTAATTTCTTTAGTTCCTCCATTGGGGGCCGTGTGACCCATCCAATAGCTGACTGTGTGACTTCTGTGTTTGCTAGGCCCCGGCATAGTCTCACAAGAGAGAGCTAAACTCTTAAAAAGTAAACAAAGTGGGATGGAGAGATGGCTCTGTGGTTAAGAGCACCGACTGCTCCTCTAGAGGTCCTGAGTTCAATTCCCAGCACCCATATGGTGGCTCACAACCATTTGTAATGGGATCTGATCCCCTCTCCTAGTGTGTCTAAAGATAGATAGCTACAGTGTATTCATATACATAAATAAAAAACTCTTTTTTTAAAAAGTGAAAAAGGAACTTCAAATGGCAAACGATAGAATATCACATTAAGTACAACCAATTGCAGGAGTAACTTGCCAACCGATGGTACAACACCTATCTCATCATTTACACACTTTTTTTTTGTTGTTGTTTAAAGTACACGCATTGAGGGGCTGGTGAGATGGCTCAGTGGGTAAGAGCACCCGACTGCTCTTCTGAAGGTCAGGAGTTCAAATCCCAGCAACCACATGGTGGCTCACAACCATCCCTAACAAGATCTGACTCTCTCTTCTGGAGTGTCTGAGGACAGCTACAGTGTACTTACATATAATAAGTAAATAAGTAAATAAAGTACACGCATTACAGAAATAGAGGAAATCTGTGTTTTGGGAAACAGATTTTGCAGAGTTCCCATTTAACATCTGCCTAGAATTCAGAACTACTAATTGCTGCTCTTTGTGAAAGGTCCACAGAACTGGCCGCAAAGCAAGAGTGCCTCTGCTATGAAAATAGGAGTTTGAAGGCACTCCCTCAAGAACTTGGGCATGGAGCAACCTACATATGCTCTGTGAGCAATGCTTCCACAGACAGGCTGACTCTCCTGATCCCTGGCAGGGGCTCATAGTTGTGACACTTTCTCTACAGCAACTTCCAGAAAGGGAGGAGGCAGGAAGAGAAATGGAAGCACGGGGAGCTATAAAAAGGCATCCTTGCCACCCACTTATGCACAAGTCATAAAACACATGAAGGCATACATTCAAATGGTCAGAGAGAGAAGTAAAATGTGTGCCCTCTTATCACCTTTCCCTTCTTCACAGACTCCCTAATTTGGTGGCAGCCCCCTTGAGGCCCTGGTTGTACCAGGTCACATGCATGCTTCTTGCAAGCCTCTAGATAGAGCTTCTTCACAGATTTCCTGGTCTCCAAAGGCTAAACACTGGTAAGTATCCTGTGTCCTTTACAAGTTTCTATGGAAGCAAATCTGGTAGTTGAATGTGATGAAAGTCAGGGTACACAGGGCCATTAGGTCCTGGTTCCTTTGTAGCAGGAAAAAGTGCAACTCAGGACACAAGATTCAGCATGCTTTTTATTATGGGAACACAAGTCCTCTTCATGGGAGTTACATATGAAGCAATCAGCCCTGCGAGTGGTTATTACATGGCCTATGTGTATTTGATTTCTTGGTTAACACTTTAAATTCCGGCCAGGTCAGTGGCTTAGAAAGAAACAATTATATGGATGAAGAGGAAGATGACTTTCAAGGGCTCCTTTTAGAAGTTGTATCTGAACAATTCACTTCAGATTATTTCCTCGATCTAAAGGAAAAAAGTTAGGATATCTATCAGAAGAGCCTCATCCCCAGGCACTGGGGTCCCATTTTGCTGAAAGCCCAGGAACACTTATGTTTCACTGCTTTGAGTCCCACCCAGGCCTCACCTGGAATGTAAAGAAGGATTCATCATCTCTGATGCTTTTCCACTTGTTCTCAAAATGCCTGGGGCGGGAGAAGGACGGGTAACGTCAATTACTGTAACAAGAAAGATACACTGGCCACAAAGCACCACCACTTAACCTATGCTACTCATTTGCTGGGACATGTGTGCCAGACTCGGCACTGTTGTAATGGTGAAGAAAGACCTCGTAGAACTCACAGTGTTTGTCACCACTTATGCCCCGGATTCAAAGCAAAAAACACAGGGTCATGCCTAAGAATAATGGACTTTAATCCTTAGCCATTAAAAGAGAAGATCAAGAAAATAACAAATGGAAATTAAAAAAAATAAAAAAATCCCTCATTGCTTTTAAATTAAGATAATAGCCGCAACCTATAATTTACTACTTTAAGGTGTATAATTCAGTGATTTTTCTGCATATTGAGAATATACACTGGGCAGTGGTGGCACACGCCTTTAATCCCAGCACTTGGGAGGCAGAGGCAAGGGGATTTCTGAATTCGAGACCAGCCTGGTCTACAGAGTAAGTTCCAGAACAGCCAGGGCTACACAGAGAAACCCTGTCTCGAAAAAACAAAACAAAAAACAAAAAAACAAAAAAAGAAAGAAAGAAAGAAAGAAAGAAAGAAAGAAAGAAAGAAAGAAAGAAAGAAAGAAAGAAAGAAAGAAAAAGAAAATATTATACAGCTGTCTGAGTTATGTAATTTTAGAACATTTTCCTCATCTTAAATAGAACAGCATGCCATGTTCTTTAACCTATGCTACTCATTTGCTGGGACACGTAAATAGAATAAACGTAAACCCTTGCTGTCAGAAGCCATCTAGGAAAGGCTATGGCAGGCAAGTGTGTTCTCTGGTGATGGGCCACCCCTTTGCATGGCTGTGATGGGTGCACTCTGAGTGGCATGAACCCCAGAGACTTCATCCCAGGATTGCTTCTTCCTGCTGATGTGCCTTTCCCCCCACTATTACATAGCCTAATGATTCCTGGGCATCAGCCCACCATACAGGGCAAATTTCCTGCAGACCAATATGAAGGTGTACTTTCATGTAATAGTGATGTTTAGATAAATTGATGTCATAATTTCTGATAATGATTTTATAGAACTCCTGAATTGATTCAAGTAATCTCAAGCTCTCTATAGAATAAAAGCTGTAAAAAGAGCTCTGTAGACACTGAAACTTATAGAGGAGAAAGTGGGGAAAAACCTTGAAGATATGGGCACAGGGGAAAAAATCCTGAACAGAACAGCAATGGCATGTGCTGTAAGATCGAGAATTGACAAATGGGACCTAATGAAACTCCAAAGTTTCTGCAAGGCAAAAGACACCGTCAATAAGACAAAAAGACCACCAACAGATTGGGAAAGGATCTTTACCTATCCTAAATCAGATAGGGGACTAATATCCAACATATATAAAGAACTCAAGAAGGTGGACTTCAGAAAATCGAACAACCCCATTAAAAAATGGGGCTCAGAACTGAACAAAGAATTCTTACCTGAGGAATACCGAATGGCAGAGAAGCACCTGAAAAAATGTTCAACATCCTTAATCATCAGGGAAATGCAAATCAAAACAACCCTGAGATTCCACCTCACACCAGTCAGAATGACTAAGATCAAAAATTCAGGTGACAGCAGATGCTGGCGTGGATGTGGAGAAAGAGGAACACTCCTCCATTGTTGGTGGGATTGCAGGCTTGTACAACCACTCTGGAAATCAGTCTGGCGGTTCCTCAGAAAATTGGACATAGTACTACCGGAGGATCCAGCAATACCTCTCCTGAGCATATATCCAGAAGATGCCCCAACTGGTAAGAAGGACATAGGCTCCACTATGTTCATAGCAGCCTTATTTATAATAGCCTGAAGCTGGAAAGAACCCAGATGCCCCTCAACAGAGGAATGGATACAGAAAATGTGGTACATCTACACAATGGAATACTACTCAGCTATTAAAAAGAATGAATTTATGAAATTCCTAGCCAAATGGATGGACCTGGAGGGCATCATCCTGAGTGAGGTAACACATTCACAAAGGAACTCACACAATATGTACTCACTGATAAGTGGATATTAGCCCCAAACCTAGGATTCCCAAGATATAAGGTACAATTTGCTAAACACATGAAACTCAAGAAGAATGAAGACTGAAGTGTGGACACTATGCCCCTCCTTAGAATTGGGAACAAAACACCCATGGAAGGAGTTACAGAGACAAAGTTTGGAGCTGAGATGAAAGGATGGACCATGTAGAGACTGCCATATCCAGGGATCCACCCCATAATCAGCATCCAAACGCTGACACCATTGCATACTCTAGCAAGATTTTATCGAAAGGACCCAGATGTAGCTGTCTCTTGTGAGACTATGCCGGGGCCTAGCAAACACAGAAGTGGATGCTCACAGTCAGCTAATGGATGGATCACAGGGCTCCCAATGGAGGAGCTAGAGAAAGTACCCAAGGAGCTAAAGGGATCTGCAACCCTATAGGTGGATCAACATTATGAACTAACCAGTACCCCGGAGCTCTTGACTCTAGCTGCATATGTATCAAAAGATGGCCTAGTCGGCCATCACTGGAAAGAGAGGCCCATTGGACTTGCAAACTTTATATGCCCCAGTACAGGGGAACGCCAGGGCCAAAAAGGGGGAGTGGGTGGGTAGGGGATGGGGGGGTGGATATGGGGGACTTTTGGTTTAGCATTGGAAATGTAAATGAGCTAAATACCTAATAAAAAATGGAAAAAAAAAATAGCTCTGTAAACCTTTATGTGTCCATGGCTAATTGCACTAGGAAAGGAAAGCAGGCTTGGAACAAATTTATGATCAAGGAAAACATCCCTTCTAGGTTAGGAATGAAGCCACTGTCTGGTAACTAAAGATCATAAACTGGGAATGGGCAATTTATTGTAGGTGCCAAGGACAGAAAATAAATGATGGACTAGTCTATCTATACAAGACTTTAAAATAATAAGATTCAAGGCAGGTGGTTTGTCTTTTGACAAAACAGTGCTTACTTATGATGTAAAAGTAATTGCCTTAACCTTATGGTGAACTTATGGGGCTAGAAAAAGATAATGAATGCTTAGTCAGGTACTAGTCTTAATGGAAAGACTTGTAAACAAATCTGCTGTAATTTCTTACACTTTATCTATGACAAGAACTATTGCCTTAAAATTACTATGAACTTATGGAATGTAAAAGTGCTTAGAAATCCATGAGATCAATTATCCTGAGAAAGTATAAAAACTAAGAATAACAAAAGTGGTGGTACAGCCTTCTTCAGCTTCATCCAGTATGTGTGTCTCTGTATGAGGGCATTTCTTTTCTTCTTCCTTCCCTCCTTCCTGTCTTTCTTTTTACTTCCCCTCCCCTCTCTCCCCTCTTCCCTCTCCTATCTCCCCTCTCCTCTCCTCTCTGGCTCAGGAAGAGAGTCAAGGAACAACAAGCCTCTCAAGTGCCCAGTGAGAGGTGAGAGGCCTGAGTCAAAGAGAAAAGAAACTAAGTACATTTCTTTGCCCCTGCTCCTATTGCTTCTATCTCTACTCACCAAGTGCTGCAAAATTGATACATGCATCACAAAGCTCAGGTTTATCTGACCTAGTTCTTTATTCATTTTGCTTTGTTTCTTCAGACAAGGTCTCACTTTGTAGTCCTGGCTAGCCTTCATCCCCTATGCAGACCAGGCAGCTTTGAAATCAGGTCCACTTGACTCTGCCACCCAAGTGCTAGAATTAAAAGCATGCAACACTACACCCAGCCTGCATTTTCTTGATTTGACGACTGATGTGTAGTACCCAGCTCCATGTGGTTGGTGCCACCTCTGGGCTGGTGGTCCTGAGTGCTCTGACAAAGCTGGTTAAGCAAGCCCTGGGGTGTGAGTCAGTTGGCAGCACCCCTCTGCTTCATGATGGTCTCTGCTTCAGATCCTGCCTCCAGGTTCCTGCCTTGACTTACAAACAACCCTGAGTTCCCTCACTGTTGGCGTGTGACCAGAGAATTGCAAACTGAAATAAACCTTTCCCTCTTCAAGTTGCTCTTGAAAAATGGTGTCTTATCACAGCAATGGAAAATCTAACAAAGATAGTAGGTAAAAGGTGCTGCTACCAAGTCTGACAACCAGAATTCCATCCCCTGGATCCTGATGGGAAGAGAGAAATGACATTGGCAAGTTGTCCTACAACTTCCAAACAATCCCCATAGCATGCCTATACAAAACATTTAAAAAATGCAGCTAATTATTTTAAATGGAACCGATCCCTTTCTTACCAAATTCTGAGAGTTTGTCATGTATTTTATATAAAGGTTTTTAATCAAACATATAAAAATATTTCTCATTCAGTGGATTCACCTCTCATTTCCCTCTTGGTATCTTTGGTACTCTGCTTGAAAACTGATTATGTATCAATGTGAAAATACATATTTTTATATTTTTGGACGTGTACTTTATCAATTGTTCTATGTATCTTTAGCACCCAGGGTTATTTTTTCTTATACTTTAACGTAAGTTTATAGTAGCATTGCAGTGAGTTTTCCAACTATCTTCTTCATTTTCAAGATTATTTTTTATTATGGGTTCACTTTACTTTCATTTGAATTTTAGAATCCAGTGGTTAAGATTATGATATGGTTTATATGGGCATGTAATATGAACAAAAACTTGGGGAGGTTTGCTCTCATAATATTGTTAAGTGTTATAGTTCAGAAAAAAAGATACCTGTCCATTTTAAAAATTGTTTAAGTTTTATTTATTTCTGCAATACTTTCTCACATTTTTGCTAAGTACGTCCCTGGGTATATTTCTTATTCATGATACTGCAAATAAATTGCTTATTATGTCACTATAAAATTAATGCATATTTCTAAAAATTTTGGTCCAAAACTTGGCTTCACAACATCTGAATAGCTGTAAATCTCTATTAAAGCTCTACTTCTTTCAAATCAAGATTATTGCCAGCAATTCCCAGAACTCACTTCAGATCAGTGTGGGTGTTCCAGCAACTCTGGGTGAAGGACATTGTGGGATAGAGAAGGCCTTCCTGGTCTCTGTGGGGCTGGCATCGTTCACAATGCACAGCCTAGAAGAAAGATGGCTTTTTAAAGCAAACCCCTACTTTACTTTGCTGCCTCATTAACTGATTGATGTGCATTTCCCCTGCCAGGGGCTTACCTTTGGAGAGTTCTCCTACCAGCTTCATTAAATTGTAGATTTAACTTTGTCTTGTCTACCCTTTACAAAAGAAGTGGCCACTTGCACAATTTCAGAAGCTACTGACTCACAGTGGAGACTTATAACTTGGCCAAGGCCATACAGCCGATTACTGTCAAGAAAAACAGTCAAGCCGGGCAGTGGTGGCACATGCCTTTGGATTTCTGAGTTCGAGGACAGCCTGGTCTACAGAGTGAGTTCCAGGACAGCCAAGGCTACACAGAGAAACCCTGTCTCAACCCTCCCCCCCCAAAAAAAAAGAAAGAAAAAGGAAAAACAGTCAAGCCATACTCCTAATCACTTACCAAGATGTTCTTAGAGCTACTTATGTGCACTTTATAGTATTAAGAATCTCCCAAGAGTAGATGAATGCACTCCTAGCCCAAGGTTGAATGGGGGTTTCTATATCCACTCACAACATAGTCCTCACCTGAAATGCCTGTCAGCAGTTAAGATGAATGTCCAGGTGAAGGCACCGACACATCCCCAAAACTTTCCTTCCACTTCAATGTCAACAAGCAACCAAAATGAAACGAGAGGAAACAAAACAAAACAAAATATTGGAGTTGCACATGATTTTAAAACACATACACCACTCCACAGTGAGAGCCAGACCAGACACTGTGTTACCCAGAAGGAAGCCAGAGTGGGACACACTGAGGAGAATGAGAGAAAGCAAACTTTATAGTCCTGATGCCTGAATTGTGCAGAGTGGAAAACAACATGTGGAAGCAATGAATCAGAAGAGAAGAGAAGGGAATGAAGAGGGAACAGGGGAGAGGGGTGGGGGTGGGAGGAAGGGAGAGGGGGAAGAAGGGGAGGAGGGACAGGGGAAAGAAAGAACAAGAATGGGGCTGGGAATGCTCTTGTAGGAACTTCTACCACCAGAAAGGAACCCTGAAAGCTCTGATAGAGATTCTAAACTTACCTTCCTTGAATACTCCATTGACAGAGAAGCAGACGATTTTTTCCTGAAAAGAAAGAAAATGGTATAAAACTAAGGTTTTGATTCTTCTTTGAACAGTTCTTACTTGTACCTTTCTGGCCACGCCTACAGGAAGAAACAGATACTTACTGTCTGGACACAAAGGTCTATTACGACCACTTTGTTCTCTCCTGAAGACTCTGTGGGCCCGTGCCTCTACAGGGTCGGTCTTCTTCTCCTAGGAATCAAGTTCCTTGTTTCAGACTACCCAAGGCTCCTCTTATATGCTAGGTAGGATGATGATCAAGGAAGGTTGGTCCATAAGGAGGGAGGGACAGGAGGAGGAATGGAGGTTTCTAGGAAGCCAGGGGCTTCTTTCTCCTCAACCTCTTCTGCCCTTTCCCTTCCCTTCCTGCTCCAGGAAGCAAGCCTTCAGCTCCCCAGTCATGGCCCACTTTTGGATCCCAGAAATAGAGAGCAGAGGATCCCCAATCCAAAGGAAGACAGAGATCCCAGCAGTAGTCTAGAGGAAGTGATGTCCATATCAGCATCACCCAGGACCTCAGCCCTCAGCTAGGGCAGGACAACCTCTAGGGCATCCTGGGACAGAGGAGGGGACCATTCAGGAACAAGATCGGAAGGAAGGCTCCTCTCAGGATTGGGAAGGAGGCCTGGTGCTGTTGAGATGCTCAGGAGGGCTTTCTGGAGGAGGCTGAAAACTCACACAAGTGAAACACAACACAACCCATGCTAAGTGAGGGGGTGCAGAGGATAGTCGCAAAAAAGCCTGTGAGCAAAGCTAGGAGTACAGAGACAGGGAAGACATCAGGCCCTGTGGTCCTCCCAGAAGACCAGGGCTGCCTCTTCCCACAGAGAGTCTCTCAGGCCACCTGGGGGCTATGGTATCCATGAGGGGAAAGAGATGTACCTTACACAGCAGGTATGTACCTTACATAGGAAGATCGGTCTGGGAAGGTGCTGCACAATGGGTTCCCTTCTAGCCACAGCTGCTCCAGCTTCAGCCCTTTCATCTTCTCCAACTCCCACACTGTTCTTAGCTGAGAAAAATGGGAGCGAACTGGTAAAGGTGTTCCAGGCCAAGCCATATAGATCTAGAACCTAGTTCCCATCCTCACACAGGCAACTTTCTCTCTGCTTGCAGCCACATATCAGCGTGCACATTGCCTTCCACCTGCAACCCAAATCTCAGCTTTACCAAATTTCTTGAAAGGTTGAGAGTCTTGATGTGAGGGGCTTTCTCTAGTATTTCAGACAGGCCATCTAGCCAGTATATTTTGGTGTTGCTCACGTTCAAGGACAACAGCTTATTATTATTATTATTATTATTATTATTATTATTATTATTATGATGATGATGATGTATTTTCTTCATTTACATTTGTGTTGCAATTCCAAATATTTATAAATAGCTCTTTCCATCAATTTCTCCACAGCAACTCTTATACCTTTGGAGTCAAAGAAGATCATGGTACTACTTATTCAGCATGCCAAGAGACAATTCTTTCTGATGAAGAGGTGAACAAAGCCATACTGGGTGAAGCCTTAGGAAACTGGTTCAAGATCACGGTGAGTGTAGTAATCAGTAAATAACCTACAAGGGAAGCAGGTCAGGTGCTGTTACTTTGATCACATCTAAGGATAAATTCAGAAAAAGGAATAAAAAGACAACAGGGTGGATATAAGAAGGTAAGGCCACAGGAGGAGGACAAAGGTGAAATTACTATAGAGGACATGGGGAAGCACCCCAGAAGTTATCTCATTGTGGTTCCAACTTAAGAGTTTTTGACATCTCTGAAATCTTGCCAGACGACAGACAGGTAAGAAATAGTTTATAAGCTCTTAGTGTTTAAAAGGCTTGGGAAAAATGCTCCCTTTGGGAGCATTTGGGAGGTCCTAGTGGTACCAAAATCAATTAAGTTAGGTAGGTACATCTTAACTGGAATACACCAGTCCTCCAAGGGGAAAAACAATAGTTTCATCAAACACCCATGAGATCTAGGAGATTCACAGCTTTAGTTTGTTGGTGGTGTTGGTTTTTTAAATTTAAAAACTCATCTGCACCATATGAGTGCCTGCATCAGACACCTAAGCCACATCACTGGCCACACTGGTGGTGGAAGAGCTATGTGCATGTGGTTTTAAGGTCTGGGCTTTTAGAGACCTGGCAACTCAGGGTCCCTGAAGTCCCTACCCCAGCAATTAGGTCAGACAGTTCTGAGGTTTTCCTATGCTTGCTTGCTACTTAGCAAACAAAAATCTCTCCCCTGGAAGGAGATAACTTCAAAATAAAACATACACCATATTATATATATGCTTACCTGAAAAAGAAATGAACTAGCAATTAAAAAGGAAGAATGAAATCCACTGAAATGGCATTATTGTTAATAAAACAGACTGAAATCTTCAGCCAGCAATTGTAAAATGCACAAAATGCAAAGAATTTTCTGATAAGTCAAAAATGTAGTATCAGAAATTAAAAACAACCACGTTAGCATAGTAACAGCAGATATACCCTAAAGAGGAAATAAAAGGGGATTTGGAAAGAATTTCAAGAAGAGTCAGAATAAGGTACAGGAAGAGATAAATTAAAGGATGGATTCAGGACGAAATGGGGAAAAATTATAGGATAATCAAATGAAAGAAACTTGTTTAAGTCATTTAAACAAAGGCAAGAGAACTGCATCAAAATCGTTTTAGAAGATTAAATGTTTGGGAAATTTAAAAGGGAACAAAGGATACCAGATAACATACCACAGACTGAAAAAAAAGGCAGTATAAATATATATATATATAATGCTGCACAGTGGGGCAATAACCCAAGCATTCTGCAGTAAAGCTTTGAAATTCAACCAGTAGTACTATTTCAAACAGATGAGGCATGTGTGACATTTTAGAATAGATGGTCATCTGAGCCACAAATTGACACCGAATGGCAGCTGTGAAGATTCAAAGGCGCCTGTGGGTTTCCGTGTCCCCTCTACCACTGAAGTATGAGTGTTATTTTTCAGTTTATCACCCGCCAGCACCCCACCCCACTCCATACCCCTCTACCTTACCCCGCACTTCCGCGCCACCACCACTCCACAGCCCCGGGACGTCATGGCTAACAAACAGCTCTTGGCTTTAAATGGCAGATCCGAGAAAACAAGATGTCTCAAGCCTTTCCTTTAAGCCCGAGGAATAGCTCAGGTCCGCCATGACTCTGGCCGTGACTGTGACACGGGAGGTACGTTTTCCCAGGATAAATCTTTCTAGTTTCACTAGGTTCATATGACTAGAAAAGAACAGGTCTGGGCCCCCAGCACCTGGGCTCCCATGTCGTGAGGGCGGAAAGTAGAAAGCAGAGTCATCTCTGCCTCAAGCTTCATCAACTCACCCAAGGCTACCGTCCCAAGGCGACAAGCACGGTCTTATGCACTGTCCTCACACTGTGTGGTGCGGATCTGGCGCCTTAGAGATCTGGGAAGTCGGCAAGGGGCATTGGCAAGGGGTAATGGCGGGCGAAGGCCTTTTCTCCAGGAAGGCATGAGGTGAAGGCTGAGGGCGGGGAAAGGAAATGTAACAGTAACGCAGTTCTTCCACTCTCAGTGTTCCCTAGCGATGGGATTGCATGTTCAGGGAGCTGTGGACGGAGGCCTGCAGGGGTTATTTGTCAAATTTAGCAACCCTGCAAAGGTCCCTCTTGACATTAGATAGAGAGGCCTACAAAAGGTGGTTTGTTACATTTTGGAGGCCTTCAAAGGTGACTCCTCAGGATCTGGGGGGCCTGTAACTTCTGCCTGGCTGTGTCCAGTGATTACTTTGTGGAACTCAAAACTAATTACAGCAGCACTCGCTGCTCTTTGCTCCCACAAATTGTGATGGTTTAGTGAGGTGCAGCAAGTCTATCTGGCAGTGATTCAGAGGTGCCTGGTGCCCTCAGAAATCAGAGGAGGATGAAGGATCCTAAGGCATTGAACCCAAGTTCTCTATAAGACGAATGAGTGCTCTTTACTGAGGAGCCATCTCTTTAGATCCCACTGTCTTCGTTGTTGTTTTGTTTGCTTTTCTAAGACAGGGTCCCTCTGTGTATCCCTAGCTGCCCTGGAACGCACTCTGAAGACCAGACTAGACTCGAACTCAGAGAGCCTCCTGCCTCTGGCTCTTGAGTGCTGGGATTTAAGGCATGCAGTTACCAGTGCCCAGCTTATCCCTGCTGTCTTTAACTGTCATCATCAGGCTTTTTGAGACATAGTCTCTCACTCAATCTGGGACTTGCTGATTTGGCTAGACTGGCTAGCCAGGTAGCTTGGGGGAATCTACCTGTTATTGTTCTGCCGAGGTGGGAGTTACTGGTGTGTACCAAACACTCAGCACTAATGTGGGTGATAGGGATAACAGTTCAGGTTTCAAACATTTACCCAGTGCTCCATCTTCTCAACTCCTTATAAACCCTTTTAGGAACATTGTCAATATCAAAGAACATGATGTGCCTTTTATCTATTTTCTTTAGAAACGGATTGAGAGCTCAGACAAGTAAATGGTCAACACAAATCTATTGGAAGAACTAATAGATCCATTTCTATTTAAAGAACCTTAATTAAGCCACTTTTACCTCACAAAATGAACAATAATTTCAGCCTTTCTCTCTATATGTGTTTATGTGTTTGTGTGTTTGAGTACCTGTACACAGTAATACAGGTGTCAGGGAAGGGGGGAGGGGAAGAAGCAGAAAATTGTTGATATTGTTAAGAGAATACTCATTAATGTTTTTCCTTCATATACTATTTGCTTCATAAAATTAAAAGTTTATCTTGTATTAATTTTACAGCTTAAATTACATTTGAACAATATTTTTATTATTTCAATTTTACATAATTTATAGACCTCTGAACATGCAGAAACACTTCTGGACATTTATTATAACAGATTTGTTAACTGAGGTCTGGAGAGATGACTCATTGGTAAGTGTCCTTGCTGTTTAATCAGGAAAGTTTTGAGTTTAGATCCTGGTACCCATGTCAAGATTGAGTGTGGCCATGCAGGTTCCCGTAGCTCCTGTGCTATGCAGTGTGAAGGCAGTAGAGACACAAGTACCACTGGGGCTTGCAGGTAGTCAGCATAAATCCAGGTCCCTGGAGAGCTCCTGTCTTCAGAGTGATAGGGAAGGACACCTCTTTTGGCTTCTTTGCATGTAGGGTATAACATATCCACACACATGTGCACATAGAACACACACACTCATATGCACACACATGGAAAGGGAGAGGAAGACTGAGATTTTTGCCTGGATGGTAATATTTTCTTTCATTTTTTTTCTTTTAATTATTTTTTGAGAAGGTATTTCACTATTTCACTACGTAGCCCATGCTGTCCTGGAACTCACTGTTTAGACCAGGGTGGCCTCTCATTTCCCCAACTCCCCTTGCCTACTTGCCTATGTTTCCTAAGTGCTAGGATTAATGTGGGCCACATGCCTGGCCTTTTATGTATGTATGTATGTATGTATGTATGTATGTATGTATGTATTGCTTGGCCTTTTTTTGTTTGTTTGTTTTTAAGACAGTGACATGAAGTCCAGACTAATCTCAAAATGATAATCTTCCCTCACTCTCCCAACTGCTGGGATTACAGGCATGTACATGTCATTGTGCCAACAACTCAGGCATGTTACACAAGCTTCCCTCATTTGATTTCTGTTGCTGTGATAAAATCGTCTGACAAGAGGCAGATTAGGGAATAAAGGGGCTTGTTTCTACCTCCATGGTATTCCTCAGGCCTTGGAGAGGGGTGCTATACATGTCATGTTTAGAGCCAAGATTAAGAGTCACTTATTCTCAGCACTTTGGTTGATAATGGAACTCTGTATTAATCTCTGGTCACTGTAAAAAAAAGAAATTTCTCTTCTAGAGACCGGGAGCAGCATTATTCTTTAGGTATAAACAGGAATACTTAGAAGGCAGCTTGACTGAATTTCATTTTAGCAAAACAAAACAATCATAGTAAATCTTCCCTCCCCAGGACCTGTAGCCTCTCCAGTTTTTGACCATCTTTACAGTGTCGGCTAACAGGCATATATTCACTTCTGTGGAGCAGGCCTCAGATCTAATGAAAAAGGATTGGCTGCCCATGATCTTTATTCCATTTAGAGTAGAGAAGTCTCAGCAGGCAAAAAGGTAGCAAGAGGAGTAGGCCTTTTGCCTATGTTCTCTCTCCCTGTCTCTCTTCCCTCCTTCCCACCTTCCTTCCTCCTTTGTTCCTCCCTCCTCCCTTCCCCTCTTTCCAACCTCCCTCTATGTCTTCCTCCTCCTCCACCCTCCCTCCCTCTTCCCTCCCTTTCCCCTCCCATCCTCCCTCTTCCTATCTCCCTTCCTTCCCCTCTCTCCCTTCTCCTTCCCTCCCCCTCTCTGTCTCCCTCCCTTTTCCATCCTCCCTCCCCCTCTCACTCTCCCTCTCTCCCCTACCCTCCCTTCCTTCTCCCTCCTTCCATTCCCTCCCTCCCCCACCCTCCCCCTACCTCTCTCCCCTCTCTCTCTCCCTCCTTCCCCCTTCCTCCTCCTCCCTTTCTCCCCTTCCTTCCTCCTTCCCCTTCTTCCCCCTTTCCCCCTCCTTTCCTCCTCCCTCCCCTCCCTCTCTCTTCCCTCCCCTCCCTCCCTTTTCCCTCCCCTCCTCCCTCATCCCTCCCCCTCCCTCTTCCTCCTTCTTCCCTTACTTCTCCCTTCCTCCTCCCTCAGTCCTCCCTCCCCTCCCTCTCATCCTCCCTCCCCTATCTCCCTCCCTTCTCCCTCCTCCCCTATCTCCCTCCCTTCTCCCTCCTTCCTCCTCCCTTCTCCCTCCTCGTTCCTCCCTCCTCCCTCCTCATTCCTCCCTCCTCCTCCCATCCTCCCTCCCTCCCTTGTCTCTCTCCTCTCTCCCTCTCATACCCTACCTCCTTCCCCACCAACCCTTCTTCTCCCTCCCTTTCTGCCCCTACCCCAGTCTGTGGTCTGTGTTTTCTCTTTTTTTTCAAGACAGGGTCTCAGTATGTACCTTGGGTATCCTGGAACTCACTATGATGACCAGGCTAGACTAACTCTCAGAGAGAAGCCAGACTGTCTCTGTGTCCTAACTGGGATCAAAGGCATGTACCACTATGCAAGAAGTCATGGGATCCCATCTTGGGATGCCTAAGGGGATAGACAGCTCTGAGGAAGTGGCAAAGGCAGAGAGGAGAGTTGAGGCAGTGGGAAATGGCTTTCTAGGTCTGACTCGTGACCCTCTGCCCCTTAGGCTTGGCAGTGACAAGTTATTTGTAAATGGCACAACCCAGACAAATGCCTTTCCACACACACCCCCTGCAGTTACAAATGTGTGGAATCCAGATTCCCCAGCTAGAATATTTGTCTTTTCTTAGGTGGTAATGATTTCCAGTTGTTGTACAAGGAAGCAAAGACTATATAAAAAATTTCTTATAATCAAACAGTCTAAATAAGCAGAGGTTCTGAAGTTGAACCGAGGCACCCATAAAGCTAAAAGCATGGTGGTGGGGGCGGTTATGTGGCAAGTAAGGATTGCCATCCAATCAGAGAGGCCCGTGACTCATAGGTATGATGTCACAGCCATCTGTCCAGTCACAGAGTGATGGGCGGGGCTCTGGGTGGGGTCTTCTGTGGCACCTATAAACTTGCAGGTACTGCAAGGGCAGCATCAGTTTGGCCCTGAAGCTAACTGAAGACAGAGCTGTTGGTCTGATAGGTGGAGCTGTTAGTCTGATAGGTGAGTCTTGCTGTGAAGAGGTAAGAATTTGTGGCCCCATGGGGCTAAGCCAGGTGGGTTGGGCTAATAGAGTCTGGTCTCCAGCCCAGTTCACAGAAGTTTTATTTCCCCTTGAGGTTTTCTGGGGGCACAGAGAGAGAAGTCATGGGGGTCCCATCTTGGGATGCCTAAGGGGATAGACAGCTCTGAGGAAGTGGCAAAGGCAGAGAGGAGAGTTGAGGCAGTGGGAAATGGCTTTCTAGGTCTGACTCGTGACCCTCTGCCCCTTAGGCTGGGCAGTGACAAGTTATTTATAAATGGCTCAATGGAGACAAATGTCTTTATCTCTGTCCCCACTCCCCACTGCAGTTACAAATGTGGAACCCAGATTCCCCAGCTTTGAGCTTAGCTCACTTGTTAAAGAGGGCAGCCAAAGCTCCTCTCCCTCCCCACCCCACCCCCGCCTCATGGTGGGTAGGCAGCCATCAGGGCCTAGTGTGCACACAGCCCCTCCTTGTGCCATCACCTCCCAGATGCCCTCAGGTTGGCTCCTGGCCTCTAACTGTGGTTAGCTCTGGGGCTCCACTCTGCCCAGCTGAGCAGTGAGAATAGGGGCAGCTGGTGCACTTGGGGGTCGCTGCAGCAAGCAGGGTCCCCTGGCTTGTCCTGAAAACATGACTTTCTAAGATCTGTTGGTTTTCTATTGAAAAACGGCATGCAAATTATTTATTCATAATAAATGAATTTTTAAGCTTTTATTCCTAATCTGGTCATAGTTTTAGTAGGCAACTAACTACTTTTTGGTTCTTTCTTTCAGTCAAAATGGGTGATAGACCAGACTTGTCGGAAGTGGAGAGATTCGATAAATCCAAACTGAAGAAAACCATCACCGAAGTAAAAAATACTCTGCCCTCGAAGGAAAGTAAGTAGTGGGAATTTCTAGTGGAGGTGAACAGAGGTGAAAGTTGGTATAGTCAGTTCATAAACTAATGTTCAATTAAAATTGCCTCGATGGAAGTAGTAGCTAATCATAATTAATGTAGCAATTAAAATATCCAATACGTGCCTTTTTTCCTTGAATAATGGAAGTGGTTTACAGGATAGGTCCCAGTAGTGATGGTATCATAGATTTGTTAATCTTGGTATTTTGGAAGTAGCACTGTATAAATCTCGATTTTGGCCAGTATTTTAAAATTTTTATTAGAAATGTTAATTACACATCTTCCAGGATGCAAACCTTTGAATCTATAGCTTTATCCATAGAAAACTATGCAAGCTATGGTTTCTTCTATACATAACTACAAAATAAGGTGAAAGAATAAGTTTAGTGCTTAGGTGTGGTCAGGCTTTCCAGACTCAAGGTTTGCTCTTCAGAAAGACAGCCTCCTGGAGGAGGTGAAAGTGTACTTGTAAAGCTGAGAGGCAGTTTATGTCCTGTCAGCTGTAACTGAGAACTCAAAAATTTAATGAAGTCATCTGAAGTGATCTAACTCTCTAGTTGTATAAGGATAAAGCTGAAAGAAATGTTTTCCTTACTCCTCAACTATCACTCAAATATATATATATATACATTATTCTAAGGCACACGCACACACACACACACACACACACACACACACACACACACACACACACAAACCTCCACTATGAGGATATGTGGTTAGTGCCTTTGCATTGTAAATGAAAAGGCATGTTAATCAGCCCTTCGAGACTTAGTAAGCAGATCTTTTAGAAGAAACTGAACTTAATATTAAGAAAAGCTAAACAAGTAAATAAGAAAAAAAGAAAAGAACATTCCTTCTAATGATATTTTTTTGTATTTTTCTTTCCCTAGCCATCGAGCAAGAGAAGGAGTTTGTGAAAAGATCATAATGAGGATCTTTTCCAACAAATAAATGCCAACACTGGCAAGCAGTCTTGGTTTTGGGCTTGTTTTTGTAAACCTGTGTGTTTGTAGGAATGTATGACAGTTGCTGATAACTTCTCACCTATACCTGACAGTTAAGTGTTAATAAGTACCCAGTTAAGCTTGTTTACAGTTTCGGAGGGTCAGTCCAGTATCTTGATGTCTGGAAGCATGGCATCATGAAGTCAGACATGGTGCTAGAGGAGGAGCTGAGGATTCTGTATCTAGATCTGCAGGCACAGAGGAGGGGGATGGGGGAAGAGGGGGTAAGGAGAGAGACAGAGAGAGACAAAGAGATGGGGGGAGAAACTTGGCCTGGGCTTCCTTGGCCTCGGTTTGAGCATTTAAAACCTCAAAGCCCATACCCAGTGACACGCTTTCTTCAACAAAGCCACATCTACTCCAGGCAAGATCATACCTCCTAGTCCAGGTCAAGTAGAGCTGCTCCCTAATGTCAAAGCATTCAGGTATATGAGCCTATGGGGGTCATTCCTAGTCAAACCACCACACCCATTATCCATAGTGAGCAATGTCCATCCATCCCCAGGAATTCTCATCCCTGTCTTTTTCAAGTCGGAGCAAAGATCCACCGGATGGCTGAATATGTATGGTTGTGGAAAAGCATCCACTTAACATACCACTCTAGGTGGTAACCTATGCATGTGACCTGAGGGACAAACTGCTTGAGGCTTTTTGGTTGAGATCTGTGCCTCAGGGCTTGGAGGTTATTTTTGTTTGTTTGTTTGTTTTTTTTTTTTTGGTTGTTTGTTTGTTTGGTTGTTTTTTTTTTACATTTTTTATTAGATATTTTCTTTATATACATTTCAAATGCTACCCCGAAAGTTCCCTATACCCTTCCCCCACCCTGCTCCCCAACCCACCCACTTCTGCTTCTTGGTCCTGGCATTCCCCTGTACTGGGGCATATAAAGTTTGCAATACCTAGGGGCCTCTCTTCCCAGTGATGGCCAACTAGGCCATCTTCTGCTACATATGCAGCTAGAGACAAGAGCTCTGGGGGTACTGGTTTGTTGGGAACAAAGTAAAAAGGGGGGGGCTGGGGCCCTGGGGAAGAACGGAAGGAAAAAGATGCCCACACTCATCCAGAGTTTCCCTATTCTCTGGTCAGTCAGGCATGGGAGGGCTGCTATCTACCCTATCCACTCATCCGTGGGTGGGCATTCCTCTATCCCACTCTTCAGGGGGTGGCCAAGGGGCAGCCCTGCCTGGGGAACCCCCCCAGGAGCTACTTTGCTAAAGCCACCAGGGTTGTGGGAGACAGGGAAGAGGGAAGAAATTCCCAACACTGACCAGAGTGCACAGCAGAACTTGAAGGAGCAGAACAGAGACTCTATGGTTTAAGAGCTTTATTATAGAAATGCAGGGGAAAGAGAAGGTAGAAAGGAGGGAGAGAGAGAGAGAGAGAGAGAGAGAGAGAGAGAGAGAGAGAGAGAGAGAGAGAGAGAGAGAGAGAAAGAGAGAGGGAGAGAGGGAGAGAGAGAGAGAAGAGAGGAAAGAAGACAAAGAGAAAGGGAAGAGGAGAGAGAAGTGAGAGAAGAGAGAGGTGAGAGGACAAATGAATAAGAGATCGAGGTGCAGGTTGAGCACTCCTTTTTATGGTCTTCACTGTTGCTAGGTAACTGGGGAGGAGTTTAGCCTGAAGGTCAGAAGCTTGGGCCATTGCTTAAGTGACTACTGACCATGCTTCTCTTGTGGGGGCTGTGAGGGCCAGTAATTTAGGCAGGGACTGGAGTTCCAGAAGCACGAGGGAATGCCTACCGTGTCATGAAGGTGAATTATGACCATCGGGGTTCAGACCTCAGCTTTACTGGAGACCAGCCTGCAATTCCCCACAATTCCTCCTCTTTTTTTTAATTAGAAAAATTTGGGGGGTTGTCACTGATGTGACTGTGTCATTAATTGTGAAAATTTAGAGTGGATGGAAGTATCAGAAGAAAATATATAGCCTAGAGAAATAGCAGAACAAGGCCAGAGTAGTAGAGTTAAGGGTAAGAGTTGAGAAGGCAAGAGATTGAGTTGAGAAGGCAAAAGACTGTAAATCAGTCAGTTGTTTCATGTGTAGTACAATTTGAGGGAAAAACATCCATTTTTGAACAGCAATTAATTAATGTAGATAGACATTATGCTTTCCTCACTATCATATAACTTTCTCCAAAGTTCAACAGCCATTTAGCTTTAGCAAAAAGAGTCCATCTGTAGCTGGAAGGTCCCAGGTCCGTCTTCTAAAGGGTTCAGTACTTGTCTCAGGAGCTTCAGTCAGATGAGATTTTTGGAGGAAGGCAGCTTTGTTTGTAGGTCCTTGTAGATGGTGCTGTCTCAGGTGGAGCTGTGGCAGCAAACCTCATGTGGAGATAGACTTGTAGAGTAATTATAACAAAGGAGCAGAACACCAGCAGAGAATATCTGCATAGTGTGGATAGCAAAAGTTATGCCTGCAGTGGTTTGCTTAGGAGCACATCACAGTCCATTGTGGATGGCTAAAGAAAAAAATATCATGTTAATTGTATGACCGGAGTAGTCAGTTAACAGTTCTTCTGTAAAAGAAAACCGATTATTAATTAAGGACTGGAAGACTTTTGCACCTTAAAGGAAATCTTAAACAAGTTGAAAGAATTTTTGGACATATATCATGAATACTAGAGAGAAAAAGGAGCATTTAGAAAAAGAAGCAAGAACATTTTTTGGTTAAAAAGCACGATTCAGGTATTCCCGTAGCATAGCACAGCTTCAATGCAGCTTTCGAGGGCTTATCTGGATGGGGGGAGGGGCATACTTCCCCCTGTTTTCTTTTTATTTTAACTGGAGAGTAAAGGGTTAAGTGGAAGGCTTTTAGCAGGGGTTCATCCCAGCTAGGCGGGTCCTGCCCACGCAGCTGTCAATCACTGCCTAGAGGTAGTACCTTAGGCAGGGGCCTGAGTTCCAGGAGCATGCGGGAATGCCTACCATGTCATGAAGGTGAATTATGACCATCTGGGTTCAGACCTCAGCTGGACTGGAGACCAACCTGCAATTCCCCACACTGGTTAGTGCATATTGTTGTTCCATTTATAGGGTTGAAGACCCCTTCAGCTCCTTGGGTGCTTTCTCTAGCTTCTTCATTGGGGGCCCTGTGTTCTATCTTATAGATGACTGTGAGCATCCATTTCTGTATTTGCCAGGCACTGGCATATACATACGAGACAGCTATAACAGGGTCCCTTCAGCAAAATCTTTCTGGCATATGCAATAGTGTCTGGGTTTGGTGGCTGATTATGGGATGGATCCCTGGGTGAGGTAGTCTCTGGATAGTCCATCCTTTTGTCTTAGCTCCAAACTTTGTCTCTGTAACTCCTTTCGTGGATATTTTGTTCCCTATTCTAAGGAAGAATGAAGTATCCACCCATTGGTCTTCCCTCTTCTTGATTTTCTTGTGTTTTGCAAATTGTATCTTGGGCGTTCTATGTTTCTGGGCTAATATACACTTATGAGTGAGTGCATATCTAATGACTTCTTTTACTATCGGGTTACCTCACTCAGGATGATATCCTAGAGATACATCCATTTGTCCAAGAAGTTCATAAATCCATTGATTTTAATAGCTGAATAGTACTCCATTGTGTAAATGTACCACATTTTCTGTATCCATTCTTCTGTTGAGGGACATCTGGGTTCTTTCCAGCTTCTGGCTATTATAAATAAGGCTGCTATGAACATAGTGGAGCATGTGTTCTTATTACCAGTTGGAACTTCTTCTGGGTATATGCCCAGGAGAGGTATTGCGGGATCTTCTGGTAGTATTATGTCCAATTTTCTGAGGAACCTCCAGACTGACTTCCAGAGTGGTTGTACAAGCTTACAATCCTACCAGCAGTGACACCATCTGCTGTCACCTGAATTTTTGATCTTAGCCATTTTGACTGGTGTGAGGTGGAATCTCAAGGTTGTTTTTATTTGCATTTCCCTGATGATTAAGGGTGTTGAACATTTTTTCAGGTGCTTCTCAGCCATTCGGTATTCCTCAGTTGAGAATTCTTTGTTTAGCTCTGAACCCCATTTTTAATGGGGTTATTTGAATTTCTGGAGTCCAGCTTCTTGAGCTCTTTGTATACATTGGCTATTAATCCCCTAACAGATTTAGGATTGGTAAAAATCTTTTTCCAGTCTATTGGTGGCCGTTTTGTCTTATTGACAGTGTCTTTTGCCTTACAGAAGCTTTGTAATTTTATGAGGTCCCATTTGTCAATTCTTGATCTTATAGCACAAGCCATTGCTGTTCTGTTTAGGAAATTTTCCCCTGTGCCCATATCTTCGAGGCTTTTCCCCACTTTCTCCTTTATTAATTTCAGTGTCTCTGTTCTTATGTGGAGTTCCTTGATCCACTTAGATTTGACCTTAGTACAAGGAGATAAGAATGGATCAATCTGCATTCTTTTACATGCTAACTGCCAGTTATGCAAGCACCATTTGTTGAAAATGCTGTCTTTTTTCCACTGGATGATTTTAGCTCCCTTGTCAAAGATCAAGTGACCATAGGTGTGTGGATTCATTTCTGAGTCTTCAATTCTATTCTATTGATCTACCTGTCTGTCACTGTACCAGCACAGATAACAAATGACCAGACAAATCAAAGGTGGCCATTAAACCGTCATTCATCCAATAAACCAGAGGACTCTGGTAAGTTTCATACAGATCTTGACACAGGATCTATAAGCCTGATCATGTTGGACCTCCTCTTTCATGTCCTATTCAAGTGCCACCTTCGACAGAGTGAACCTACCTCCAGAGGCACTCAAGCCAGATGATTTTTGTTTTACCCTTCTGGATGATGGTGTTGTGGTACCTATGGAGCTTTCTGCAACAATTGGTCACAGATGATTTTCTTGGTTCTCTGGAACATCTCAGGCCACATGATCCCTAAGAGTCCTCTCAGCCTGTTACACTCTTCCCAACACCTGTGGATCTTGAGGCCTCTTAATATCTGGGCCCAGACTTTAGGATCTCGATGGGACCTCCAAAACATTACAGAGATTTCACCAGAGATGAGCACTCAGACACACAGTGTATAGCCAATTGAAAGTCTTTATTCCAGCCAGCTGAGACTATACTCAAGTATTTGGGGACATGGGTATAGTTCTGAATGTACAGAACATAGGGTTTTTTTTTGTTGTTGTTGTTGTTGTTTTTTTTTTGGCAGAAACTGAAGCTATGTTCTGGAATCTCTCTTGGCAGCTACAGGGGGGTTCTTAGAAATAAGCATTTGAAGCAGAAGCAAATAAGTTTGACAGAGGCTAACACATGCAATAAGATGGAGGTGGGACTCCTTAAACAGTTTAACAGAAGCTAATGTTAGTTAGGTAGAGGGAGTTTCACACAAAGAGACAGTTTAACAGACACTAGTTTAGCCAGAATGTCCTGACCTTGAGTTTCTAGAATATTGTTGGCTAGTTTTCATGAGATTCGGCATCAAGGAGATCAGATTTTAGTTAAACATGGAATGGCCTCTGTAGGCTTATATTTTTCAAAACCTACTTTAAAAGCGTACTTAAATACTTTACCCTTCCTTCTAGACCAGCACACACTGGGGGTACTGGAAATGAAATGTTGATAGAGCAGAGGAGGCTGGGGACTTGTCTATAAATAGTTCTTTGGAGTGAATCCAGTCTGCATTGTTAGGATATCAGCAGTTCAGCTCACATGAATCAGCACTGGTAGCTAGATTCACTCCCAGGCCCCATTCACTAATTAGCAATGGCAGTTGGATCCAGAAGAAGTACTCTCCCAATGTGCCCAAATCCTTGGGAGCAACAAGAAGCCCCTCAAACACCACCAGAAGTTCTTTGGTGCATTTTTCTCTACAAAGTGACAATAAACAAAGATTAGAAAAGATCACTGTGTAGTCATCGAAGACTGGTGTCAGCAAAGCCCAATGAAGACCAGCAAAGAGTGGCAAGGCAAATCAGTACTACACAGTGTCATCCACTGTCTGTTGGGTTATATTTATACCCTTTCCATGATACAATCGAGTCTCCAATAAAACCAGAAATTTCCACTTCAGACCTCAGCAAGAATAGAAGATGGAGGAACCTCTACACTGTGTTGCTCCATCACATTCCTAGCTGATGTTATGGGCATACATCAGAAATCCTTTTATTTCCATTCCACATAATACAGATTACAAGCATGTGTGCAATTACTCCACACCGTTTAAATCTAAACTCGTCTTCCTTGTCGTGCAGCAAGCATTTTACCACTAAGCCATCCCATCCCTGTGACACATTCTTTTTTTTTTAATTAGGTATTTTCCTCATTTACATTTTCAATGCTATCCCAAAGGTCCCCCATACCCACCCACCCCCACTCCCCTACCCACCCACTCCCCCTTTTTGGCCCTGGCGTTCCCCTGTACTGGGGCATATAAAGTTTACAAGTCCAATGGGCCTCTCTTTGCAGTGATGGCCGACTAGGCCATCTTTTGATACATATGCAGCTAAAGACAAGAGCTCCCGGGTACTGGTTAGTTCATATTGTTGTTCCACCTATAGGGTTGCAGTTCCCTATAGCTCCTTGGGTAATTTCTCTAGCTCCTCCATTGGGAGCCCTGTGACCCATCCAATAGATGACTGTGAGCATCCACTTCTGTGTTTGCTAGGCCCCGGCATAGTCTCACAAGAGAGAGCTATATCTGGGTCCTTTCAGCGAAATCTTGCTAGTGTATGCAATGGTGTCAGCATTTGGAAGCTGAATATGGGATGGATCCCTGCATATGGCAGTCACTAGATGGTCCATCC
This sequence comes from Mus musculus, assembly GCF_000001635.26. Classification (NCBI taxonomy): domain Eukaryota; kingdom Metazoa; phylum Chordata; class Mammalia; order Rodentia; family Muridae; genus Mus; species Mus musculus. The sequence goes on along the minus strand of NC_000086.7, from coordinate 135,711,894 downwards.
TTTCGTCTCTGTGACACATTCTTTTGTTTGATGGCATATCCTTATTGCTAATGGTCTTCTACAGAATGAAGGATACATTACAGAGAATTAAACGTGATATTTGCGACCATCAGATTTGGTAGGTTTTAATTTTCTGATTTATTTTTACATGTATTAGAGTTTAATTTTTAGGGGACAAGCAATTGGTATGCATAGAGTTAATGGAGGCAGGGATAATTATGAGAGAGACTAGGAAGGGGCTGAATTATTATTACATATGGCCAGAGCAAATTGTTTACTTGGTCTCTGCTTTACATTGAAAGTGGCAAGAAATGATGTGGTTTACCTTTTTCATCAAGCCTTGTGCTTCCCCCACCCCCTTTTTCATAGCATACGTCACAAACAGAAGTCTGTTGTACAAAGGCTTTTCTTAACAGTTTGCTGTCTCCGTGACTTGGAAATAATTCACTCTTATCCAGCAGTACACATCTTTCACATATATGAGCTTAGGTCTCGTTTCCTATGATTCTCAAAATAACATTGAAACAGCAGTTGCCATCCAGGATTATCATTTTCTCAGCCTCAAGTTAAGATATGTATGTGCAAATTACAATTGCTAGGCTGCAGCTCAGCGCCTCTGCTTATGTTGCCTGTCACCAGTGGTATCATCTGCATCTTTCAAAGCAGCTGAGTTATCTGGGCATCAATTTTAGATTATGCCATTAACGTACATAGGCAGACATTTCTTTAGTTACCAAGAACAGAGGAAAAATGGCCAGAGATGCATAATATGCTAGAAGGTAATTCAAAGAAGAAAAGCATTTAAATAAAATTCCAATCATAGTTTATCCCTTAGATCAAAAATCTCACTTACTGTGATTTAAAATTATTACAAAATGCTCCAGGCATGTTAGCTTCAAAATTAATCTGGAATTTGATGAATCAACATTTCTATATAGTGAAATATTTTGCTCTGGTCCCTTTAAGCATGCTAAAATAAATTTAAATATTAAACCAGAAATTCTCTACTTGCATATTTCTGGGCAAGAGAAGACCTTTCCCATTTTTTTTTAATCTTCACCCTTCAAAGGAGGTATTCCCCATAAAGAGCTTAGCACAGTGTCAGGTGCAGTTGCCATTCATTTAGTGGTTACCCTGAGCACTATAGTCACACCTCATTTAGAGAGCACAAAGCAACACAGCCATTCTGGCTGTAAGGATAAGGAAATGGAATGCATTAAAAGATGACAAGGTTAGAAGTACTGTAAGTTCTGGTTCATTGACTACGTCTGCTATGTATATTACTAACATTCAGTGAACTACTCATAATACTTGTAATTAGGCATTCTGCTTTTCACTGAATATTTCTTTCTTCTCTGTAGCATGTAATTTTGTCTACACTGCTCTGTGTTCCTGGCTTGTCACAGGTACACACCAACCCAGGAACTATCTTGTATCTGAAAAAAGAAAACACACACACACACACACACACACACACACACACACACACACACACACACACCAGTTACTCTTAAAATGCCTTGGCTAACACAGTGACTGGTCACTGCTAAACCGCTCCTGCTACCCCAGGCCCAGTCGGGGAAGTGGCCACTCACATGGCTGGTTGGCTTTATCTCATTCCTTTTTCTCTCCTTTCCCCATCTCTCTCAATTCCCCTGGGTCCTACTTGTGTAACTCAGTGTCTTGCTTGCCCCATGCTCAGTCATTGGCTATTGGCCACTTTATTGATAGGTCAAAACTAGTTGAGGGCAAGGACCTTCAGCATCAGTAAACAGGTTCCAGATCAAAGCATCCGAATCGCCCTCTCCACTTCTCAATAATGACAAATAATAAGTAAATATCTGTGCACAGCTAGGCAAGAGTGCTGGCATAACATCTGATACCCGGTGAAGTGTTCTATATGTAGGAATAACATTCAAATGTCACAACAATGTCTGTGTACCACATACATGGTCTGATGCAGTAGCCAGAGAGGACATAGGATCCTCTGGAACTAGAGTTACAGACAGCTGTGAACTGCCATATGGGTCCTTGGAATTGAACTTTGATCCTCTAGAAGGGCAACCTGTGCTCTTAACTACTGATCCACCTCAAATTACTTTCTAATTGCTGTGATTGCCTTATTAAGAGAAGAGAGCCAAATTGGGATGCTTTTGGGAGTATGAGGGATATGATAAATACCATAAGGACAACTGGCAAAATCAGAATGTATGAACACATTCTAGAAAAATGAAAAAGATTACTCATCTTACCAAACTTCTTTTCTCCACATCACACCCATTACTGTGACTACAGAAGGATGTTACTATATTAAAGAATCAGGATTAATTTCAACATATTATGTGGCCATTGTGCTGAGGAGGCATTTCATTGAAAATTACTGTGATACTTTTTCCTTTGGTCAGATATATTTACATGAATATGACAACAATCACAGATATCTCAAATAATTTAATTATGCACCTCAAGGTCCTAGAAAGTTAAAAAACAAAAACAGCTCAAACTCACCCTCTACTGACTCAGCCAATGAGGCACAGACAGTGGCCCAAAGTGAGAGAAACTGATCTGGGCTGTACTGGTGAGTGTCTTTAGTGTTCATCCTTGGAGACTGTGAAAGAAATTTTATGTTTGCTTTTAATTTGTTTGTTTTATGCTTTGTATGTATGTATGTATGTATGTATGTATGTATCCTTCTATGTATGTTTGTTTGTATGTATGTATGCATGTATGTATGTATGTATGTATTCTTTTCTCATATATTATTACATCCTGACCACAGTTTCTCTTCCCTTCTCTCCTTCAAGCCCCTCCCTCTGACCTCCCCTCCCCTCCCCCTCAGATCCACTCAGCATCCTCTGTTTCTCTCCAGAAAAGGCTAGGTCTCCCAGGGCTATCAACTAAACATGGAATAACAAGTGACAATAAGACTATGTTCCCTCATACTAAGGCTGGATGAAGTAACCCAATAAGAGGGCAAGGGTTCCAAAAACAGACAAAAGAGTCATGGATAGTCTTTGCTCACACTGTTAAGAATCTCAGAAGAAGATCAAGCTACACAACCATAACACGTATACAGGGGACCTAGATAAGACCTATACAGGCTGCCTGATATCTGCAAGTCCTCATGAGTCCTGGTCAGCTGATTCTGTGGGTCCTGTTCTTGTGGTGTCCTTGACTCCTCTGGGTCATTTGATCCTTCCTCCCCCTCCTCCACAGGACTCCCCAAGCTCTGCCTACTGCTTAGCTGTGGGACTCTTCATCTGCTCCGATCAACATCTGTTGCTGAATTAAGTCTCTTTAAAGACAACTGGACTAGCTAATGTCTACAAGTATAGCAGAATATCATTAGGAATCATTCCACTTATTTATTTTTCTAGTCGTGTTTGGTTCTAACCTAGGTCTCTGGGCTATTCAGCCTCTGGTTCCTGGCCATCCAGGAAATGTCAGGAGTGGTGTTCCTCTCATGGCATGGGTCTCAAGTTGGACCAGTCCTGGTTGTCCACTTCCACAATTTCTGCACCACCTTTACCCCAACACATCTTGCAGGCAGAACAAATTGTATGTTGAAGGTTTTTGTAGCTGATTGATGTCCCAATCCCTCCACTGGAAGACTTGCTGGGTTACAAGAGATGGCTAATTCAGGCTACGTGTGAATGTAAGTGAATGTGAATGTGAAGACCATAGTAGATTCCTGGGAATTTCCATTGCACTAGGTTTTTACTTTACCTTCAAATCCCTGCTAATTCAAGTTGTCTTTCCTAGTACTTTCTTCCTCCATCCTCCTCTTACCTGATCCTTCCTATTCTCGTCTCCACCTGTCTCCCAATCTACCTACAAACTATTCCAATTTACCCTCCCAGGAGGATCCATGTGTAGTCTGAATATCTTTTACTTTACAGTGAGCATCCAATTATAAGTTAGCACATATCATGGTAGTCTTTCAGGGCCTGGGTTGCCTTGCTTAGGATGATTTTTTTTCTAGTTCCATTCTTTTTTTTTTTTTTTTTTTTGGTTTTTTGAGACAGGGTTTCTCTGTATAGTCCCGGCTGTCCTGGAACTCACTTTGTAGACCAGGCTGGCCTCGAACTCAGAAATCCACCTGCTTCTGCCTCCCAAGTACTGGGATTAAAGGCGTGCGCCACCACACCCCTAGTTCCATTCTTTTGCCTGCAAAAATCATGATGCTATTATTTTTTTTACAGTTAAGTAATATTCCACTGTGTAAACGTACCACATTTTCTTTATCCATTCTTCAGCTGAGGAACATCTAGGTTGTTTCCAGTTTCTGATTATCGTGATTAAAGCTGTTGTGAACATAGCTGAGTGAGTATTCTTTTGATAAAATTAATCATCCTTTGTAGGTATGCCCAGGAGTTACATAGCTGGGTCTTGAGATAGATTGAGTCCTAATTTTCTGAGAAACCACTTTATTTCCAAAGTGATTGTACAAGTTTGCATTTGAGAAGCTACTAAAAGGCAAACTACATTCCAAGAAAGCTAACTACACACACAAAAGCAGAGGAAATAAATAATCTCATGCCAGCAAAACCAAAAAAGGTTAACCTCCCCAAACACACCAAAATAACAGGAATTAAAACTCACTGGTCATTAATATCTCTCAATATCATTGGACTCAATTCTCCAATAAAAAGACAAAGACTATTGGAACAGATGAGAAAACAGGATCCATCATTCCACTGCATGTAAGAAACACTCCTGAGCAAAAAAAAAAAAAAAAAAAAAAAAAAAAAAAAAAAAAAAAAAAAAGATAAACATTAACTTAGAGTAAAGGGCTGGAAAAAGATTTTCCAAGCAAATGGACCCAAATAGCAGGCTGGAATACTCATTCTAATGTCAAATAAAATAGACTTTCAACCAAAGTCAATCAAAAGAGATAAGGAAGAACACTTTATACTCATCAAAGGGAAAATCCACTAAGACAGTATGTAAATTCTCAACACGTAAACCCTAAATGCAAGGGCACCCACATTTGTAAAAGAAACCACTAAAGCTTAAATCACACATCAAATCTCACACATTAATAGTGTGAGACTTCAATACCTCACTCTCACCAATGGACAGGTTACCCAGAGGAAAACAGAAAATGGAACTAACAGAAGTGAAAGAACCAAAAGGACCTAACATCTCTCATCCAAGCATGTATATCAGCACCGCATGGATGGAAACTTCTCCAAAACTGACCATATACTCAGTTACAAAGCAAGCCTCAACAGATAGAACAAAATTTAAACAATCTTCTGTATCTTATACCACCATCGATTAAAGTGGATTTCAACAGCAGAAACAACAGAAAGCCTACTACTCATGGAAACTGAACAACTCTTTACAGTTTCTTAATCATAGTCATGTCAAAAGGTTTGAGTGTACTCGTCGTCTGCTTCTTGCATTAAGAAGAGCTATTGGATGGATCACAGGGCCCCTAATGGAGGATCTAGAGAAAGTACCCAAGGAGCTAAAGGGTTCTGCAACCCTATAGGTGGAACAACAATATGAACTAACCAGTACCCCGGAGCTCTTGACTCTAGCTGCATATGTATCAAAAGATGGCCATCACTGGAAAGAGAGGCCCATTGGACATCAAACTTTATATGCCCCAGTACAGGGGAACGCCAGGGCCAAAAAGTGGGAGTGGGTGGGTAGGGGAGTGGGGGGGAGGGTATGGGGGACTTTTGGGATAGCATTGAAAATGTAAATGAGGAAAATACCTAATAAAAATATTTGGAAATAAAAGAAGAAAATGGTGACTCATTAAGATAGTACTGGTGACCAATTAAGAAAGAGTGCTAGTCTTTCATTCACTTTTTTCTCAAGTTGTTTGATTATTGTTATTATGTCTTAGAAATAGCTTGATTACCAAAACCAACCATAATCAAACTCCAATAGGATAGTTTACAAAAATAGAGAAAAAGAACATAATCTGATCCTGAATAGCAAAAAGAATAGTCATAGAGGTATCAGTATATGTGATTTCAACATATACAGAGGAATAGTAGAAGAATAGAGTGGAAACAAAATAAACTCATGACAAAGATACTGAGAATATTCAAAAAAAAAGCATTTCTTCTTTATTTTTTTCAAGACAGGGTTTCTCTGTATATCCTTGCCTGTCCTGGAACTCACTCTGTAGGCCAGGCTGGTCTTGAAGTCAGAGATCATCCTGCCTCTGCCTCATAAGTGCTGGGATTAAAGGCGTGCACCACCATGCCAGACTGTGGAAAGAGTATTTTCAACTTAATAGTAGTATCAAAACTAAATAAACACATTTAGAAAAATGAAACATGGTCATTTCTCATCCTGCACAAGGCTCAAATGAGATCAAAGGTTATAAGACGTATAACTGTAAAACTACTTCAGTAAAACAGGAATAATATTTCAAAGTATAGGCATAGGTAAGGGCCTTCTGAAACATACTTTAAAAACATGGGAAGTAATCCTAAAAATAAACAAATGGAATTCTTTGAAATTCAAAACCATGTGTACAGCTAGAAAATATTTACACTCATTCTGTCTTACAGGACATTATAATATTGCTAACAGCTTGTGGTAGTTCTATCTGTTGTAGTGTATCCACTAAAGAAGATTGGTTATGGGTTTAAGCTAATAGAAAGTCTTTATTAGCCAGCTGGATGTTTAGGACCCTAGTGTATCACATATATTCACCCATGCTTAGGAAATTTTTTATATTCAATAAAGATAACTAAAGAAACAGATGTAGAACTTAAAATATTAAGATATCTATGTCACTCTCATTTTATAGATAAGGAACTAGTGTCAAATTAGGTTTGTTAAAATTCTCATAGTTACTCATTGGGTTCAATGTCAAGGTGTTGATTTTTAAAAATTACTTTTATTTTATGTTTGTTTTGTCTGGGTGACTGTGTACTGTAGGCATTTGTGGTTCATTCAGAGCAAGAATAGGGTATTGGATGTTGGAATCTCTTGGGGCTGGAGCTATAGATTATTTTGAGCCACTATGTGGGTTCTGGGAATCAAACCTGGGTGCTCTGGAAGACCAGCCAGTGCTCTTAACTACTGAGCCATCTCTGCAACCCTTTAAGACATTGATATTTGTAGCCTTGAGAGAGACAGAAGGAATGACAAGTAGCAGTAATAATTATTCTTGGGTATTTCCATCTATAGTGCCATTTTAAAACACCCTGATGACCTTGGGCATGGCCTACACTTTCTTGTTCCGTGTCCCATCAATCATTTATAAAACACTCAACAACAATAATTAAAAAACCAAAAAAAAAAAGCCTTTTACTGATGAACCAGAACCAGAGAAATGTTCAGGAAAACATTTTCTCACACTCTCCAGGAGAGGGCATGCATTTACCATTTTCTAAGTCAATTTATGTTTTTGCCACTAGCTTTTTTTTTTTTTTCCCTACAAACGGGCATTTTAAAGTTAAGATTTCCACTGAGCCATGGATTGAATGATTTGACTTTGTGAGGTTTAGTTGAATTTGATAACCAGTATGTGGTTCCCTATAAGACCCTCAAACTCACTGTAGGATGCACTATTATTATCAAAATAACAGAACGATTCCACTCAAACTCCTTTAGCAGTATGAGCCGGGGATTTTAGGCTTTTTTCCTTAAGCGTGCTTCATCAGCTATTCTGTACTCTCTTTCTGTTAGCCAGTGTGCATAAGATTTATGTTTAAAGCATCCTTTCACAGATCTCCAATACTGCTAAGAAAAAATTCTCAAGGCACAGGAAACAAAAGAGAAAACATTCAAATATTGTCAGACCAAACAAAACCTTCTGCATGGCAGAGGAAACTAATTAGTGATTACATAACAGGCAGAAGAGAAGAAAACATTTTGTAACCTAATAGAAACAGCGCAGTCATTTGGGGTTATAAACAGCAGAAGCCAAGAAGGAGTGCCTCTTGCTCACTTGCATATATATATATATATATATATATATATATATATATCAGGGCCACTTACCTAGGGATGGTGCCACCCACCTACAGTGGGCTGTACCTTCCAACATAAATCATTATTCAAGCCCACAGCCCAATCTGATACAATTTCACAATTGAGACTCCTACTTCCAAGTATCTAGATTTGTGTGAAGTTGATAAAACTAGCCAGCACACAATAAATAATTCATTTAAAAAGTGCATAAAAGACTTATTGTAGGCATTGTAGAAAACAGTATGGTGACACCTCAGAAAATTAAAAATGACACTACTATATGTTCTAACAATCTTGCTACTACCTGAAAGAAATGAAAATGTCATAGATATCTGCACTTCTGTACAACCCCAAATTGAAGTCAATTTAAGTAGTCATTGACTGATGGATAGACAATGAAAAGTGATGCATATACCAGTCACATAAAACGCTCTAAAGATATTGTCTTCATAGTAGATAAGAAGTCACACATATGGTCTAAAGATGTTGGTATTATAGAATTGTGTTTACCAGAAGCTGAGGAGAGTAGTGCGGATAGAGAAAACTTAGTGTAGGGAGACTAAGCTCCCAAGCTTTTAACATTTTAAACTGGCAGACTACAGCAAAACAAGCCATCCCTCTCAGCTGAATGGTGTTTGCTGAGGTCAGCAAAATCCCTGATAGGAGCAAAGATAGAGTATAGCACAACATTCAACTTTTCTAGAGTCTGATTTTTGTCTGTGCTTTATGTTCATTGAACCTGTTAGTCACCTCTGCCACTTTAATAGCATATTGTACTCTAAACTCAAGTTTCTATTAATTCAGATGAGGCATCAGTGACATTACAATAATTATCTATAGCCTTTTACTTCCCATTTTTTTATTTAAAAAGAACATTAACAAACTAATTTTACTTATCAAGAGGAACTTGTACAGGCCAGTTTTGGGGCCGTGGGTATAATTTTCATTTGGGAGTATAATTTAATTTTCTGTCTTCCTAGAAAAGACATGCAACATTTGGCGCCCAACTAGAGATCCAAGAGATGTAAAGGTAAACCGGGGTAGAACATATATGGGGAAGATGCTGAGGTAGCCGTACTTTCCTATGTGGTGTGTAATAGCACTCTTTCTAGATTCGGGGCTTGCTATGAATGTGGTGGATGCCACACCATTAAATAGGAAGCACCCTGAACAGGAAAAGTTCTTTTCTTTTTCTCTTTCCCTCTCTCCACCCCCAATATCCCAGTCCTTCAGGGAAAAGGAAAAGTAACCATTTGCTACCCCTCCCTAGTGTTTCAGAGGCCACAAAAGCTTTTTGTAACCTAAAGTGTAATTACAGGACTAACATACAAAGATTTTCTTTTTTGTTATCTGCATTATTTTGTCTTCCTCCCCTCTTACTCTTGCTCCAATTCAAACAAAACAGATAGGTTTTTTTGCTCTTCAAGGCTATGTGAAGATTTTGCTATATAGAGCAGCTCTCCTTGAAATGTATCATTCTCTAGCTCTTAGACAATGTGGCACTGCACAGGGGATATGTAAAAGAATATTTTAAAAGTCCAACCAACATTCAAATTTGTCAAGGATAGCTAAGTATGGGCAGGTGGTCTTTGTTTCATTCTGTTGTAAATGTCATTCAAATTCATTTGTTCTTTACATAAGATGATTTTTAAAAAGATTTTTTCACGTTTTTTGAAATAACTACTTAATATGAATATAATTTGCAAGTGGGGTTAAATTGTTTGCAATTAATATCAAATATAGGATTTATCCGAGGGAGTTCTCTGATAATGAATATAGTTTCAATATTGTTTAAATTCTAACAATTATTTTCTCATTTTTATTGGATATTTTCTTTATTTACATTTCAAATGTTATCCCCTTTCCTGGTTTCCCCTCGTGAAACCCCCTATCCCATCCCCCCTCTCCATACTTCTACTAAGGTTTTCCCCAACCCACCCACCCACTCACTCCTGCCTTCCTGCCCTGGCATTCCCCTACACTTTGGCACCGAGCCTTCACAGTACCAAGGGCCTCCTCTCCCACTGATACTAGATAAGGCCATCCTCTGTTACATATGCAGCTGGAGCCATGGGTCTCTCAATGTTTATTCTTTGGTTGCTGGTTTAGTCTCTGGGAGCTTGGGGAGGGGTGTGGTCTGGTTGGTTGATATTGCTGTTCTTTCTATCGGTTGCAAACCCCTTTAGCTCCTCAGTCTATTCTCTAACTCCTCCACTGGAGACCCTGTGCTCAGTCCAATGGGTAGCTGTGATCACCAATATCTGTATTGGTCAGGCTCTGGCAGAGTCTCTCAGGAAACAGCTATATCAGGCTCCCGTCAGCATGCACTTCTTGGCATTCACAATAGTGTCTGCATTTGGTGTCTGTATATAGGATGGATCCCCGGGTGGGGCAGTCTCTGGATGGCCTTTCTTCCCTTCTTTGCTCCACACTTTGTCTCTGTATATCCTCCCGTGAGTATTTTGTTCCCCCTTCTAAGAAGGACTGTCTCTGAGTTTCATGTGGTCTGAGAATTGTATCTTAGGTATTCTGAGCATTTGGGCTAGTATCCTCTTGTCAGTGAGTACATACCATGTGTATTCTTTTGTGATTGGGCTACCTCGCATGGGAAGATATTTTCTAGATCCATCTATTTGCCTAAGAATTTCATGAAGTCATTGTTTTTAATAGCTGAGTAGTACTTCATTGTGTAAATATAGCACATTTTCTGTATCTATTCCTCTGTTGAGGGGCATCTGGGTTCTTTCCAGCTTATGGCTATTATAAATAAGACTGCTATGAACATAGTGGAGAATGTGTTCTTATTACCAGTTGGAACATCTTCTGGGTATATACCCAGGAGTGGTATTGCTGGGTCCTCAGGTAATACTATGTCCAATTTTCTGAGGAACTGCCAAACTGATTTCCAGAGTAGTTGTACCAGCTTACAATCCCACCAGCAGTGGAGGAGTGTTCCTCTTTCTCCACATGCTCGCCAGCATCTGCTGTCACCTGAATTTTTGATCTTAGCCATTCTGGCTGGTGTGAGGTGGAATCTCAGGGTTGTTTTGAGTTGCATTTCCCTGATAATTAAGGATGTCGAACATTTTTTTCAGGTACTTCTCAGTCATTTGGTATTCCTCAGTTGAGAATTCTTTGTTTAGCTCTGTACCCTAATTTTTAAATAGGGTTATTTGGTTTTCTGGAGTCTAACTTCTTGAGTTCTTTGTATATATTGGATATTTGCCCTCTATTGGTAGGATTGGTAAAGATTTTTTTTCCAATCTGTTGTTTGCCACTTTGTCCTATTGACAGTGTCCTTTGCCTTACAGAAGCTTTGTAAGTATATGAGGTCCCATTTGTCAATTCTTGATCTTAGAGCATAAGCTATTGGTGTTTTGTTCAGGAAATTTTCCCTTGTGGCCATGTGCTCAAGGCTTTCCCCCCACTTTCTCTTCTATTAGTTTCAGTGTATCTGGTTTTATATGGAGGTCCTTGATCCATTTGTACTTGAGCTTTGTACAAGGAGATAAGGATGGATCAATTTGCATTCCTCTAAATGTGACCGCCACTTGAACCAGCACCATTTGTTGAAAATGCTGTATTTTTTCCACTGGGTGGTTTCATATATACTCTTTTGAAAATGATCAGGGTGGGATGGTGGTGGTGACAATGTTAGAGAAAACTGGGGAGTTGGCTAAGCACACAGAAAATTTGCAGATACAGGTCTAAATGCTTGGAAAGCAGAAAGGTCCACTGAGAGGAGACCAACAGGATTCTGTCTTGATGTCTGAGAATAGGAATGCACTACACAAGGAACAAAGGGAAGCAAATAGTCTGGAAGGTAAACTACTGCCTTGCTCTGTTCCATACACTGTCACTGCCATGTGTCTGGATAACCTCTGTGAAGCTAGGGGCCTACAAAGCAGGAAAAGTTGCTGGTAAAATGGGATAGTATTCAGCTGAGTGCACCATGAGAGGATTTGTTTGGTCCTACAGAGGTACCTTCATCCTTCCCAGTCTTTGTGCAGCATATGCCTGCTAGTGTGATGGCATTGCACCCTATAATGAGCTGTCTGGCATCCAGTAAAAATGATAGATCTAAGGCATTTTAAAGAGGCATGGCTTGCACTCTCCATTTGTTAGAGAAATGCTAAATAAGTGGGCTTTACAGAATAGGGTCATCCCCTAAGATTGGAAAGGTTTGGTGTCAGCTGTAGTAGAAGCTGTACAGCAATTACAATGGTTGTCATGGTGAAAGCACATAGCCACAAAAATAGAACAACAGAATTATATATATATATATCTTAGTTAGGGTTTTACTGCTGTGAACAGACACCATGACCAAGGCAAGTCTTATAAAAAACAACATTTAATTGGGGCTGGCTTACAGGTTTAGAGGTTCAGTCCATTATCATCAAGGTGGGAGCATGGCAATATCCAGGCAGGCATGGTGCAGGAGGAGCTGAGAGTTCTATGTCTTCATCCAAAGGCTGCTAGTGGAAGACTGACTTCCAGACAACTAGGGTGAGGCTCTTATACCCACACCCACAGTGACACACCCATTCCAACCAGGTCACACATATTCCAACAAGGCCACACCTCTAGATGGTGCCACTCCCTGGTCCAAGGATATACAAACTATCACATTCCACTCCCTGGTCCCCATAGACTTGTTCAAAAACATGAGTCTATGGGGGCCATACTTAAACATAGCATAATGCAAAATGCATTTAATCCAACTTTCAAAGTCCTCATAGTCTATAGCAGTAGCAACAATGTTAAAAGTCTAAAGTTCAAGGTCTATTCTGAGATTCATTCAAATTAATTAACTGTAATCCCCAAAGCAAGGCATTTTGTTGGATGATTCTGACAAAGATGTTTTAGAAAATATGTTTAAGGTAACAGAAAGAATTCTGCCATACTTGGGCTTGCAGACTGCTTCAGGAGAAATATAAATCAGAAATTCACTTAGTCATTTGGGTTATAAAATTAATCAACAATAAGTTCCAGATCTGTAGGGACTAATTGTAAACTCTTAACGATTTTTCAAAAAATATTGGGAGATATTGACTGGCTGAAGTCTACATTAAATTCAGTAATATGAATTAGTAATTTTTTTCAAATATTACAAGGAGATTCCAACATAAACGTATAAGGTGTCTAACAATTGAAGCAGAGAAAGAGTTAGCTCTTGTAGAACAAAGACTGCAAGAGGCATATGTGGATAGAATTGATCCTAAACTTGATTGTATTCTGGTCATTTTTATCTTCAACTCATTCTCCTACTGGGCTCATTATGCAAATAGAAAATAGTATTATGAAATGCATTTTCTTTGCTTATAAACAAAGTAAAAATTAAAGACATAGAAAATATTTCTGAATTAATTATAAAATGTAGAATAAGATCATGCCATTTTCAGGAACAGATTTGACCCAAATTGTAGTACCTCTTACAAATGCAGAGATTATATTATTATGGGTGATCAATGAAAATTGGCAAAGAGCTTCTTGTAATTAATTGAACAAAATAATAATAACTACCAGAAAAGTAAACATATACAGTTCATAAACAAAACTAATTAAGTTCTTCCATGTATTGTAAAGAGAACACCAATTCCAGAGGCACCAACATTTTATACTGATGCAAATAAGTCGAGGATGACAGGTTATAAATCAGACAAAATAACCAAGTTGCTCAAACGTCCATAAATCTCAGTTCAAAAGTCAGAATCATATGCCATCTTTATAGTATTATTATATCATTCTGAATCTCTTAACATAATCCCTGATTCTATATATGCACAAAGAGTTGTTTTGCATATAGAGACTGCTGAAGTTGTACTTGATAACAACTCAGAACTAACCTTATTATTTAATCAATTGTAACAGGGTATCAGAAGTAGAAACCATCCATTATGTGTTACTCATATTCAGTCTCATATAGATTTGCTCAAGGAAATGATGAACCTGACCAACTACTAATAGGAAATGTATTAGAAACCTCAAATTTTCATGAAAAACATCATATTAATGGGAGAGGCTTAAAGAAAAAAATTGCCATCACTTGGCACCAAGCCAATTAAATAATTTTTAAAAATGTCCTATATGTTCTCTATATAACCAAACTCTGTTATCTGCTAGCAGTAGGCCTATGGGTGCCCAAAGAAATGACATCTGGCAGATGTCTCTTTCCCATTTCACTGACCATTTCCATAGCATTGACATGTACTCAGGGTTTCAGTGGTCAACTACTTTAAGTTATGAAGAGGCTGATTGTATAATTACATACTTATTGGAAATAATGACAAACATGGGGATACCTGCACAAATTAAACTGATAATGCTCCTTCATATGTATTCAATAAGATGCAACAATTATTCACATATTACAATATAAAACATGTTACTGGTATACCTACCACACATTCCCACTGGACAAGCAGTTATAGAAAGAGCCAATCATACCTTAAAAGAGATGCTTATTAAACAAAAAGGGAGAGTAACCTCACCCCCCAGGGACAGATTAAATAATGCCTTGTTAACTCTAAGTATTCTTAATGTTGGTTAAAAAAAAAGGAACAACAGTAGCCGAGAAACGCTAGGTCATTGAATAAACTGAGGAATTAGGTCAACCAATATACCACAAGGATGTGTTGATATTAGAATTGAAACCTGCAACTGTTTTAAAATGGGGGCATGCTTATGCTAATGTATCTACATGGAATGAGTAAATATTACCAACAAAGCTTATAAAGATTAGATCTGACCAGGGAGAAACTCTGATCAGCTAAGACACGAATGTCTTCACAAAGCAAATAAACCCAGGTGACACACTCAGTTCTCTAAGATACGCATGCAAATTAGCCTTAAAAGAGGTAGCTCAAATGAACAATCACACAGAGACTGAACACACAGGCTTGACAGACAGCACATAGACTGGATAAAAACAGAGACTGGACAACAAATGCTACAGCTATTTTTTTCTTTTCTTTTTTCTCTTTCTTTCTTTCTTTGTTTTGTTTTTTCTTTCTTTCTTTCTTTCTTTCTTTCTTTCTCTCTCTCTCTTTCTTCTTCTTCTTCTTCTTCTTCTTCTTCTTCTTCTTCTTCTTCTTCTTCTTCTTCTTCTTCTTCTTCTTCTTCTTCTTCTTCTTTTTAGATTAACCATATTATTTTTCTTGGAATCTAGACAGGAATACATTACCCCTATTCAGCAGGAAACAATTATTAGAAGACAGTCATCCCAATGATATAAGATGAGATGGATGGTTCTGGTGTTAGGGGGAAAGAGCAAATTTTTAACAAAAGAGGGGCTATTAAGTGAAACGTTTCTACTTGTATCACTTGATGCAGACTCATGTGCTGTTTGGCTGAAGCAAGACCCATGGGAGCTCATGTGATGTTTGGAGAGAGTGTAAATAGGACTCAACAGACAGTAAAGATGTACTTGCACAGCTAGCCTCACAGTGCTTCATGGGTCTCTTGCCTGGCTGCTTCTGTTGGATTGTGTGACCACTGCTGATTCGTGTTTGGTATCCTGGACTGCTGGTATCCTGAGAAAAAGAGATTGGAATTGCTTCAAAGAACTACTTCTAAATAGATCCATATTCCCTTGTCCTATTTACCATCTTTTCTCCCCTACCTTTGCACGGTAGAAGGGGGATTGAAGCATTTGAAACCCCTTACAAAATGTTTAATTAATTGAAGTTTTTTTAAGGTAAGCCTGCAGAGAAGTTCCAAATGTTTCCATTGTGTGGATAGCCATGTCTTTTTCTTAAATCCCAAACTTTTCTGATATAATTTTATTGAATATATATTTTCTGTTCTGTTTTTAATTTCAGCTCCTTTTTGAACTTCATTGATTCTTAAGTTAGTTCTCTTGAAAGTATTCTAAAGTTCTTGGAAGTTTTTTGCCATGTTTCTCTATATTTTTCTTTATACATATCACACACACACAGACACACACAGGCCTAGATGTATGATTGTATTGACCTTGTCCTCCATTCTTGGCATTCTCTTTCCTGCTTAGTGTTATCAGTGAGGACTGATTTGTCTTTCTTTTGTAGCATTTCTGCTTAATTCTTCTTAAGGGTCTCAATTTCCTTAAACATTTTGTTTCTCTATGATTTCAATTTTCTTCTCCAAAATATCAGCTTTAGTGACTTTCCTGTCTACCTCCTGAACTGCTTTCTTCACCTCATCTACTACTTTGAGTCGTTGGTCTGTATATTCATGGAACATTCTCAAAAGTGGGGCACTGGATTTTTTGTCTGGCATCTCAGCCATCTCAGTGTCTTTGGTTTCTGGTATTATGGATTACTGAGCTTGTAGAAGTAATACTGTAGCTTATTTTACTTATTTGTCTGTGTTTGTGTTTTTGTATTTTGTTTCTGTTGTGGTATCCAACAGAGAAAACTATTCAGACAAGGGTTCAAACAAAAGAAAGTCTTTATTAGCCTTCCAGAGACTACACTAGTTATTCAGGATCCCAGCGTAGCCCCCAAGCCTTTCTCAGAGTGAGTTTTTAAGCACAAAAGAAATATACTCTTTGTTGATATACTTCAATTTACAAGAACAGTATCCCAGAAGTGGAACTATAGAAGCAGAAAAGCAAGGTTTAGAGACTTTCCTGGATGTACATTAACGTTGATTAGTTAGACTTTTGTTTTCATTTGGCAGTTGGTGATGTCTGTGTGCTGAGTGTTATGGTCTGAATGGTAGTTCCATCATGGAGTCAGCTGTGCTAAGGTCTAAGTTCCTACTAAGGTCTGGAGCACCTTCTCCTATTACCTTTTGTGGACACCTTTATTCAAAAGAAAAAACAAATACTACTCTAGAACTTTATAACTTTCTTTCTTTTTTTGTATTTTAAAAGCTTAATGTATTTTAAAAGCTGAATGTATTTTAAATAATGCAGGAAGATAAAAAATTATACATGTTGATTATGCTATCTAGTCTTTGGCAGATATATACATTGTAATGTATAAATCAGGTTAAATATGTCTATCTCCTTGAACATTTATCATTTCTTTCTTTTTTCCATTTTTTATTAGGTATTTAGCTCATTTACATTTCCAATGCTATACCAAAAGTCCCCCATACCCACCCACCCCCACTCCACTACCCACCCACCCCCTCTTTTTGGCCCTGGCATTCCCCTGTACTGGGGCATATAAAGTTTGCGTGTCCAATGGGCCTCTCTTTCCAGTGATGGCCGACTAGGCCATCTTTTGATACATATGCAGCTAGAGTCAAGAGCTCCGGGGTACTGGTTAGTTCATAATGTTGTTCCACCTATAGGGTTGCAGATCCCTTTAGCTCCTTGGCTACTTTCTCTAGCTCCTCCATTGGGAGCCCTTTGATCCATCCATTAGCTGACTGTGAGCATCCACTTCTGTGTTTGCTAGGCCCCGGCATAGTACTTTATAACTTTCTTAATATTTTATGGTTAACATTAATGGAAAATAGAGAGAAAAAACTTTCTTTCTTTCTTTCTTTTTTTCTTTTTCTTTTTCTTTTTTTTTTTTTTTTGATACAGGGTCTTTCTGTGTATCCCTGGCTGTCCTGGAACTTATTCTGTAGACTAGGCCTGCCTTGAACTCACAGAGATCCACCTGCCTCTGCCTCCTAAATTCTGGGATTAAAGACATGATCCACCACTGCCTGGTGAGAAAGAACCTTTTGAACAATATAAAGTTCAACAAGAATGTCTTCTTTTTCTTTCTTAAATAGTTATCTGCAAGATTTAAGCTTTTGTCTGGAGGAGTGGGACTAGAAGCTTTGAACAATTTCTTGATTTCAGATGAAACCAAGACCTAGAGATTAATTCTAATCTCAAAGAAGCCAAGATCTAGAGATTAATTCTAATCTCAAAAGGATAGCAGACTGAAGGCTTTACAAAGGAAATTTTAGCCTCTTAACCTTTATTGTGTGTACCTTTTGCCTGATGGTCATGTTTTCTAAGGTACCCTGGGTGTAAAATAACTCCCACCTTGTTCCCCAGGAAGTCCACTATCCTTTGTGACTCATTTTGGACTCTTGATCTGTAGGGGGTGTGCCCCATGTGGGCCCCATAATTTCAATGGTTTGGCCAAAGCCTTCCCTGCTGATATCCCCCTCTCCCTGGCTGCTATGGTATGTTCCATGAACTCCTCTACCAGGGAGTCACAGAGATTTTCAGTTGTAAGAGCAGCCATCAACGGGGAAAGGCAGTCAAACACCCAGGACCAGAAAGAGGTAAGGAACCAAGGGCTTTGTGTGTGAGTGTATACTTGATCAGCTGTTGTCCAAGATTAGAATGCCAGATTTCTAGGTGGATATGAAACAAAAATTCAAGGGGAAGAACCTCTCTCTAGTTTGGCTGGTAAAGTAAATGTGTCTTCCTTCTGGTGAGTCCATTTTTGGATCATGGTTTCTCTTTTGCTTACTAAATACTTACATTAATCTTTTATTTTAGTAAAGGAAATTCCACTAATCTCAAGTTATTCTTAATGTATGTTTAAGGACCCTGGTCCTTTCTCTTGGAGGCCTTAGAAGGGCTTTTAGCCTCAACACGGAATAGCAAGTAAAGTCACAAAGGGTCACCATGGCTCTTGAAGATCTCCTCCTATCCTGTTTTTGAGGCAGGTCCATATGTTACACTCATTTCTCTCTCTTTTCTTTTCCATTCTAGATACCACCAACATGCCCAAGAGTGAGAAAATTATATCCAAAAAGGACTCCAGTCCATCTGAAAATGGATCCCCAAAACCAGAAACATCAAGCAAGAACCAGGAAGATAAGACCAGTTCAGAGGTCCACTCTGCAGGTGGGTCAGTAATGACAGTTATTATGACAGGTTAAACGATTGGGAAACTGTGGCTTAGGTGCCTTTAAAGTCTATAGAGAAAGCCTTTTGCAAGGAGTCATTTCTTCATCATTGCTTTGCCTGTTCTCTTTTGTATTAACTTTTTGTCTTTCTTTCACTTTTATTTTTGCATACAAGGATTAGGTCTTTGACTGGTAAGTGAAAGTAAAGTTAAATTTTAGAGACACGTTATAATCGTCTGTGTTGGAAGCCTTATTAGTGTCCAAATTAGTTAAGGACATGGGGAATGTAAGGCAGACATGATAGGCTAGTTTCCCTTATAAACTCTCAGTGATTGTGACAGCATGCCCAAGATCTGCACACACCCAAACCAGACCAATTCCCAGCATGATTGGGGGAGGTAACCACAGTGTTCTATCCTTAGTTGTGGGTGTGGCTACACACACAGTTATCAAGAGCTCCTCAGTTCTGTTGTAGTCATCTGTTGATCCATGAACGTAAGAAGACTTTTCAGCTTTTAGTGTCTCTGATTTGTATTTTTACAATTTGGTAATACTCATTTTAAAGATCTTACATATACTTAGGCAACTTTTTTCTAAGGCATTTTCTTTCCTGGCTATTTTGATAGAATTACTTCCATGTGTTCTTTCTCTCCAAATTCAGTACTGATATGTAGAAAGCTTCACTTAAAAAAAAAATAGGACAATATCATTCATGGCTAAACATACTTTGATAAAGTTCACTTCCTGTTATTTTCTCTTGTCCCCCTTCTTGTCCTGTTTTATTTCTTCCAACTGGTCTCCCTTTGACTTACATGCTTACTTTGTGACTAAGTAAATTGCAATGGAGTTGCCAGGATGAGGATGGGTAGGGGTTATTTACTGGCATTTGGGTGGATCTTAAGAGCTGTGGGGGAAAAAAACCCGACTTCACCCCTAGCAGTAGCTAACTGTCCAAAGATCCTCAGAGTGGAATGGAACCCCTCCTCTATCTCCCATGGAGAGTTGATGAGCCTGATCTTGTGTGGATATTGTGCAGGTAAGTACTATGGGTTCATGGCTGCAATGGTCATACCATATTCACAGTAAACCTCCTCCATCTCTGGCTCTTAAGTTTTTCCACATCCTTTTCTCTGGATCTTGGGAGGGGGTAATAAAGATGATCCATTTAATGCTGACCACTCAACAGTCACTTACTCTCAGTCTTTTGTGCAGCTGACTCTGAATTAACTGCCATTCGATGCAGAAATAAACTTCAACAAAGGGTTAGAGTAGCACTTATGTTTTAGTATAAGCGCAAATATTTAGAGGACACCACAACAGCATCCATTTAGTAAAATAAGCATAGTTCATTTTCCATTGGGCCCGTGTCTTTCCTAGCAGTGGGCTTTGGACCAGGTTTATAATCCCAGGCATGGATTTTGTCCTATGGAACAGGTCTAGCTCCAATCACAAAGCAGTTGATTGGTCTATCAGTTAATCCCATTGCTGTACAGCTGCAAGTATCTTGCCTATCAGGTAAGTGTTTATTGCAATTTAAGTGCATAATAACTGCTATAGGTTCTCCTATTTGAATACTTGGCCCCCAGCTGTTGGGACACTTGTGAAGGTTGTGTCACCCTTAGTATGAGAGTTAGGGAGGTGATTCACTAGGGAGAAGGTCTTGAGGTATATAGTATGGCCTCATTTTCTCTTCACTCTCTGACTCCTGAGTACAGATGCAATATGATAAGCCAGCCTCTTGTTCTCACCACCCTACCGTTTCTACCTGCTGCCATGTTTTCCCAACCATGATTGATACTATCCCTCTGAAACTCTATGCCAAAATAAGCCCTTTATCCCTTCAATTGCTTTTGTCATGGTATTTTTACCACAGCAATGAAAAGGTAAGTTAGATTGTTATTGTATTATAGAGGGTCCTCAGCAGAGATGGGCACTGGTAACTTTCTTTTCTCTCTCTGTATAGCTCATTCTGGCACTACTAGCATTAGCTTAGAAAAGAATGAAGCTTCCAGTTGGTTAGCATCTGGAAGAGAAGTTATTAGGACCTGCCTGGCAGAGCACAGAGGCACAAGGTTTCCAAAGGCATAGTGGGAAGTTAGATAGCCTGTATAGAGGAGCCACTGGAAGGAGACTCTGTTAGCATTGGTGTGATATGCTGGGGTGCTTGTGGGGAAGGAAAGGGGGATCAGCAGGATTGGGGAAGGTCAAAGGTAATTTGGGACAAATCACAATGAATTACACACTACTCTGAAATTACTCATCAAAAATTTAAAATCCAATAAAATTCCCCTAATTTCTTCAGTGACCTACTATTTAGTAAACGTGTATTTTTCAGTCTCCAAGTGTTTTTGTCACTTCTGTGGGTTCTGATTTCTGTTTAATTTTAGTATATTCTGATAATACATAAAGAATTATTTCAATTTTGTTTCTCAGTTTTCCATGTTAGAACTATTAGTTAACAAATTATCTGTTATTATTCAACTTGTTCCTTGAAAATTTCACACATATACATAATTCATACTCCACCATCATACCACTACTGTTCCCATCTCCTTGGTAGCTGTCTACTCCCCCACTTCCCTAAAAGTAGTTTTCTCATATCTATCTGATTTACTTTGTGACCAATTGAATTTAACAGGGGCCATCTGTCTAACCATAGGTTTGGAAATGTTTAGTAGAACCTGGCAGGCTCAGCAGTGTGCAAAACTGAAGAGAGTCTCCCTTTCACAGATTCTATCAGCCAAGTAGTTCAACTGGAGAGGATAGGATCCCATTAATCACCATCCACTTTCCATGACAGAATGTGCCCAGTGCTGGTAACATTAGAGTTTTGAATGAGAATTACTATAGGGCCATTCACTGTAGGCCTTGGAGTAGATGTGTTTCTGGGGGTGGGTTTTGAGGATTCCAATGCTTCCCCCAGGCTCTAGCTCTCTGGCTTCCTGGACCTAACTCAGACTCTGGCTCTGGCACTAGGCAATCTGAATCTGGTTCTGGTTCTCTGACTCTGGCTCTAGCTCTCTCTCTCTCTCTCTCCCTCTCTCTTTCCCTCTCTCTCCCTCTCTTTTTCCCTGTTTTTCCCCCCTCTCTCTCCCTTTCTCTCTCCCTCTCTCCATCTCTCCCTCTGTCTCTGTCCATCTCTCTTCCTCTCTCTGTCTCTCTTCCTCTCTCTCTCCCTCCCTCTCCCTCTTTCCCCCTTTTTCTCTCCCTCTCCCTCTTTCCCGCTCTCTTCCTCCCTCCCTCTCTCCCCCCCTCTCTTCCTCTCCCTCTCTCTCCCTCTCCCTCTCCCTTTCTCTTTCCCCCTCTCTCCTCTCCCTCTTTACCTCTCTCTCTTCCTTTCTCTACCTGACCCCTCTTTCCCACTTCCCTTCCCTCTCTCCCCCCTGACACTGTCTCTGTCTCTTTATCTATATCTCTATCTCTGTCTCTATTTCTATCTCTGAGTCCTTGGACCTCTGCCTCTGGCTTTGGCTTTGACTCTGGCTCTGGCCCTGACACTCTGACTCTATCGCTGTCTTACCTCTAGCTCTGGCTCTCTAGATCTGACTCTGTATATGGATCTGTCTATCTGTCTGTCTAGTGTCTTGGGCTCTTTGGCTCTCTACCTCTAGCATGGACTCCCTGAGTTTTTCCCTCTGGCTGTGGCTCACTGGCTTAGACTTTCTGGCTTAAATCTTTTGGTGCTGGCTCTGGTAATGGCTCTGACCTCTTCTCTGGCTCTGGCTCTCTGCCTGTAAGTCTAGCTCTGGTTCTGGCTTTCTGTCTGTGGCTAGGGCTCTGGCTCTCTGGCTCTGGCTCTGGCTCTGTGTCTCCCTGACTATGGTTCTCTAGCTCTGTCTCTGTCTCTCTCTGTCTCTGTCTCTAGATCTCTGGCTCTAGCTCTAGCTCTCTACCCCTGGCTTTCGGATCTGTATTTTGCTCTGCTCTGTCTCTGTCTCTGTCACCTTCTCTGTCTCTGTCTCTGGTTAAGGTTCTCTGTGGCTGCGGCTCAGGATTTTTGACTCTGTTTGGCTCTGGCTTTAGGTATGGTTCTGGCTCTAGCTCTCTGTCTCTTTGGGTGTTGCTATTACTTTGGATATCCTGCTCTGGTTCTAGCTGTGGTCTAGCTGTCAAGTCCTGATTCTGGCTCTAGCTCTAGCACTAGCTAGAGCTCTCTGGCTCTGCCTATAGCTCTGGGTCTCTGGATCCAACTCTCTCCTTTGGCTTTAGCTCTGGATCTCTGGTTCTTTGGCACTGGCTCTGATGCTGGCTTTCTGACTTATGCTTATGCTCTCTGGCCTGTCTTTTTGGCACTGGCTTGCTGTTTCTGGCTCTGTCTCTACTCTGGCTCTGGCTTTGTCTTTGTTTCTGGATCTCGGAGTTTTTGGCTCTCTGGATCTGACTATGGTTCTGGCTCTGGTTCTGGATATCTGGCTCTCTGCTTCTGGCTCTCAGACTCTCGATTGAATTGTGTTTCTTTCTCTCACTCTGGTCTCTGACTCTGTGGCTCTGGCTCCCTGATTTGCTTGCTCAAGCTCTAGCACTAGCTACATACCTTTGGCTCCAGGTATAGCTCTAGTTCTTGGCTCTGTCTTTCTGCCTCTGGTTCTAGTTCTGGCTTTGCCTATGGCTTCAGCTCTCAGGCTCTGGGTCTGCCTCTGGTTATGGCTAATGGTCCCTGGATTTCTGGCACTGGATTTGGCTATGGCTGGGTCTCTCTGGCCCTATGCCTCTGGCTATTACTCTGGCTCTCTTATTCTGCCTTAGGCGCTTGCTCTCTTTCTGGGTCTCTCTGGCTATGGATATGGCAATGACTCTGGCTCTGCCTCTCTGTCAGTCTCTCTGCTCTGTGGTTCTGTCAATCTCTCTCTCTCTCTCTCTCTCTCTCTCTCTCTCTCTCTCTCTCTCTCTCTCTCTCTCTCCCCCCCTCTCTCTCTCTCTCACTCTTACTCTATGACTACCTTTGGCTCTCTGCTCTGGCTCTGGCTGTGGCTCTCCTATGGCTCACTGGCACTTGCTCTGGCTTGGCTCTTTATCACTGGCTCTGGCTCTTTGCTTCTGGCTCTCTGCCTCTTTCTTGCTCAGGCTCTCTGGTTTTGGATTTAGGCATTTGGCTTTCAGCATCTGGCCCTGGCTTTCCTCTTGCTTTCTGGCTCTGGTCCTTACTTTCACTCGCCCTGTGGGTCTGGTTCTGGCCTGGATTTGTCTCTGTCTCTGGATCTCTGCCTTTCTGGCTCTCTTTCTATGACTTTGGTTCTGGCTCGGGCTCTACCTATCTGGCTTTCTGCCTCTGCCTCTGGCTTTCTGGCTTACGCTCTCTGGCTCTGCCTTTCCTCTATATCTCTGGCTCCATGTCTTTATGATTCTGGCTCTGGCTCCCTGGCTCTCTGGGTCTGGCTATTACTCTGAGTCTCTTGCTCTGGCTCTGCCTGTCTGATTAAGGTTCTGGATCTGGCTCTTTGAATCTCTTGCTCTCTGGCCTTAGCTGTGTCTTTTACTCTGTCTCTCTCTCTCTCTGTGTGTGTGTCTCTGTGTCTCTGTGTGTGGTTCTGACTCTCTGTATTTGTCTCTCTGTCTCTAGTTGTGTTTCTGGCTCTCTGTCCCTGACTTTTTGGCTCTCTGGCTCTGATTCTACCTCAGGCTCCCTTCTCTGCTTTGGCTCTGACTGTGGATCTTTGGCTCTATCTCTGTCTCTGTCTTTCTTGCTTGAGTTTTCTGTTTCTGGTTTTCTGGCTCTGTCTTTGGATCTGGCACTTTGTTTCTGATTCTGCCTCAAGGTCTGTGACTCTCTGGCTCTGGATTGAGCTCTCACCGTGGCTTTGCCTGTTGTCTCTTTGTCCCTATTCCTCTACTTCTCTCTCTCTCTCTCTGACTCTGTCTTTCTGGAGCTCTGGCTCTTGGGCTCTCATTCTACCTGCGGCTCTTTTCTCTGGCTCTGCATCTCTGGCTCTGGGTGTGGCTCTCTGGTGGCTCTTGATCAGACTCTGGCTCTGGCTCTGGCTTTGAATTGGGCTCTCTGACTCTCTGTCTCTGTCTCTCTGGTTGCGGTTCTCTGTCTCTGTCTCTAGCCCTGCCTCTGGCTCCATCTATAGCTCTGCTTCTGGCTCTAGCTCTCAGCCTGATTCATAGATCTGGTTCACTGTCTCTCTGTCTCAGGTTTGGCTCAGTCTGTCTTGCTGACTCTGGCTCTCTGCTTTTGACACTCTTTCTGGCTCCAGGGTTCTTAATCTGGCTCTCTGGTCCTTTAAATCTGGCTCTGGCGGAGTCTGGCTCATATTGTGGCTCTCTGGGCTTGTCTCTAGATCTCTGGCACTAACTGTGGCTCTGATTCTCTTTCTCTAGCTCTGGCTCTGGTTCTGGCACTGACTTTGGTCTGACTCTCTGGTTTTCTGGCTCTCTGCCTTTGGTCCTAGCCCTCTGGCTTTGGCTTCAGCTCTAGCACTGGCTCTGCCTCTCTGGCTCTAGATCTTACTCTGGCTTTCTGACTCTGGCTCTCTGCCTTTGACATTGGCTCTGGCTCTATGTCTCTTACTCAGGCTCAAGGACCCTCTGGGTCTGGCTCTGACTCTAGATCTGGCTCTGGCTTTCTGAGTATCTGTCTCTGTCTCTGGTTCTGCTCTGGCTCTATGGTTCTATGGTTCTATGGCTCTATGGTTCTATGGTTCTATGGCTCTATGGCTCTATGGCTCTATGGCTCTTGGCTCTATGGCTCTATGGCTCTATGGCTCTATGGCTCTATGGCTCTATGGCTCTATGGCTCTATGGCTCTATGGTTCTATGGTTCTATGGCTCTATGGCTCTATGGCTCTATGGTTCTATGGCTCTATGGCTCTATGGCTCTATGGCTCTATGGCTCTATGGCTCTATGGCTCTATGGTTCTATGGCTCTATGGCCCCATGGCTCTGTGGCCCTATGACTCTATGACTTTATGGCCCTGGTTCACTGGCTCACTGACTCACTAGCTCTATGGATATGGCTCTGGCACTGGTTTTCTGGCTCTAACTGGCTTTTGTTCTGGCTCTCTGCATCTGGGTATACTTCTGGGGCACAAACTAGTTCGGTTCCTGGCTCTAGTCTGATTTTTGACTCTGGTCCTGGCCCTCTGTGTCTCTGACTCAGGCTCTGGTTCTGTGTCTCTGGCTCTAGCTTTTTCTCTGACTCTTTGTCTGGCTCTGTGGTTCTCTGACCCTAACTCTCTTGCATTTGCAGTGGATATGGCTCAATGTCTCTTGTTTTGGGTTTCTAGACCTCTAGTTCTGGCTTTGACTCTGGCTCTGGCTCTGGCTCTGGCTCTGGCTCTGGCTCTGGCTCTGGCTCTGGCTCTGGCTCTGTCTCTGTCTCTGTCTCTGTCTCTGTCTCTGTCTCTGTCTCTGTCTCGCTCCTTTCTGGCTCTCTGAGTCTGGCTATATTTCTGGCATTAAGTCTTGCTATCTGGATCTCTGCTTCTGACTCTCTGGCTTTCAGGTTCTCGCTTGGGCTGTGCCTCTTTCTCTCTGGGTTTCATTTCTGGTTCTCTGGCTCTGGCTATGTTTTGGTCTCTGGCTATGAAGTTCTGGTTTCCTTTCTTCCTTCTTTCCTTCCTTCCTTCCTTCCTTCCTTCCTTCCTTCCTTCCTTCCTTCCTTCCTTCCTTCTTCCTTCCTTCCTTCTTCTTCTTCTCTCTCTCCCTCTCTCTTTCTTTCTCTCTACTTTCTCTTCTTTCCTTTCTTTCTTTCCTTCCTTCCTTCCTTCCTTCCATTTTTTCTTCCTTCCTTCCTTCCTTCCTTTCTTTCTTTTTCCTTCCTTCCTTCCTTTCTTTCTTCCTTCCTTCCTTTCTTTCTTTCTTTCTTTCTTTCTTTCTTTCTTTCTTTCTTTCTTCCTTTTTCTCCTACTAATTTTTCTTTTCTTTTCTTTTTTTATTAGATATTTTCTTTATTTACATTTCAAATGTTATCCCCTTTCCTAGTTTCCCCTCCAAAAATCTCCTATCCTTTCCCCCCTCACTTTGCTCTCCAACCCATCCACTCCCATTCCTGGTCCTGGCATTCCCCTATACTGGGGCATAGAACCTTCACAGGACCAAAGGCCTCTCCTCCCATTGATGACAGACTAGGCCATCCTCTGCTCCATACACAGCTAGAGCCACAAGTTCCACCATGTGTTTTCTTTGGTTGTTGGTTTAGTCCCTGGGAGCTCTGGGGGTACTGGTTAGTTCATATTGCTATTCCTCCTATAAGGCTGCAAACCCCTTCAGCTCCTTGGGTACTTTCTCTAGCTCCTTCATTGGGGACCCTGTGCTCAGTCCAATGGTTGGCTGTGAGCATCCACTTCTGTATTTGCCAGGCACTGACAGAGCCTCTCAGGAGACAGCTATATCAGGCCCCTGTCAGCAGGCCCTTGTTGGCATCTGCCAAGTGTCTGGGTTTGGTGGTTGTTTAATGGGGTGGATCCCCAAGTGGAGCATTCTCTGGATGATCCTTCCTTCAGGCTCTGCTACGAACTTTGTCTCTGTAACTCCTTCCATGGGTATTTTGTTCTCTGGCTCTCTTTCTTTGTCACTCATTTCTCAGGTTCTCGTTAGGACTGTTCATCTGGCTTTTTGGCATTGGTCATGCTTCTGTATCTTTCTCCATCTCTGTCTTTCTGTCTCCCTGTTTCTTTTGCTCTCAGGCTTTCTGGCTCTGATTCTCACACAGGTCTGACGGTGACTCTACCTCTCTGGCTCTAACTCTAGTGCTAGCTCTAGCTAGGGCTCTCTGGCTCTGGCTCTCTGGCTTGTGCTGTTGCTCTGGCTCTCCTCTGGCTCTGTCTTTGTCTCTGTTTCTGCCTTTGGCTCTGGCTCTTGTTCTGACTTCAGCTTTGACTTTGTCTCTGGATCTCTCCATTTTGGCTCTCTGTATCTGGGTATGTTTCTGGCTCTAGATCTAGCTATCTGGAGCTTGGTCTCTGGTTCTTGGGCTCTCACTTGGGCTGTGTAGCTTTCTTTCTGGCTCTGGTTTCTAGTTCTCTGTCTCTCTGGCATGCTTTTTCTCTCTTTCTATGCTTCAGTCTCTGGCTCTGGCTTTCTATCTCTCTGTTTATGTCTCTCACCCTGGCTTTAATGCTCATGCTAAGGCTGGGCATCTGGCTCTCTGGCTTTCTGGATCTGGTAATTGCTCTGGCTCTCTTCCTCTCTTTTCTGCACTTTCTTGTTCTGGTTCTGGGTCTTTACTTCTGGTCCTCTGGCTCTGGCTGTCTGGTGCTGAGGCTCTCTGGATCTCTGGTTCTGGCTATGTTTTGGTCTCCAGCTCTGGCATTTTGGCTCCCTTTCGCTGTCTTTGATTCTCAGACTCTCACAAGGGCTGTACTTCCGGCTCTCTGGCATTGGCTCTGGTTCTGTCTCCTTCTCTGTCTGTCTTTCTTTCTCTGTTTCTCAGGCTTTCCAGCTCTGTCTCTCACACTGTCTTTCAAGCAATGGCTCTGGCTGAACCTTTACCTCACTTGCTCTCTTTCTTTAGCTCTAGCTAGGCTTCTCTGTCTCTGTCTCTGTCTCTGTCTCTGGTTTTGGTTCTGGCTATCATGGAGGCTCTCTAGTTCTTGCTTTGACTATAGTTGTCTGGCTCTGGATACGGTCCTTGCTTTGGCTATAGCTCTGACTCTTGTCCTCTGTCTCTGCATCTCTGATTCTAGCTCTCATTCTGGCTCTGCCTATGGCTCTGCCTCTCAGGTTTTGGCTCTGCCTCTCTCTTTATGGCTCTGGCTCTGGCTCTGCCTCTAGCTCTGGCTTTGATGCTGGCTCTCTGGCTCTGCTTCTGGCACTTTGTTTCTGGGCCTGGCTTTTGGTCTCTGGCTCTCTGGCTCTGGATTCCCACTCTGGCCTTGTCTCTGCTTCTCTATATATGTCTCTCTAGCTACCCTTGTGTTGCTCTCTCTATGGGTTTGGATGTTTGACTATCTTGCTTTGGTTCTACCTCTGTCAGTCTTCTCCGACTCTGTATCTCTGTCTCTGTCTCTCCTGTGGCTCCATGTCTCTGGATCTGGCTTTGTCTCTGGGTCTCTGTCCCTCTGGCTCTATGTCTCAGACTTTGCCTCTCCGGCTTTGGCTCTGCCTCTGTCTCCAGCACTCTGAGTCTGGCTTGGTAGTTCTCTGACACTGACTTGCTGAATTTGTCATTGTCTCTGAGTCTAGCTTTCTTTCTCTGACTCTCTGGCCATCTGGTTCTGACTCTGCCTCTTACTCTGGCTCTGGGTTTCTGTCTGTGACTCTGGCTTTGGCTCTGTTATTTTCTCTCTGTCTATGTCTCTTCCCCTGATTCTGTAAATCTGTCTCTGTGACTCTCTGCCTCTGACTCTTTGTCTTTTGAATTGGTCTGGCTCTAGGTCTCTTTTTTTTTTTTTTGGCTTTCTGACCCTCTAGTACTGGCTATGACTTTGACAGTGACTGTGACTCTGGCTTTGGCTCTGACTCTCTGGATATATGGCTCTGGCTCTCCTGCAGCTCTTTCTCTCAGGCTCTATCTCTGTCTCTTTGACACTGGCTTTGACTTTCTGCACCTGCTTCTGCCTGTTCCTTGCCTGTGCCCATGCCTGTGCCTATGCTTCTACCTTTGCCTCTGCCTCTGCCATTGCCTCTGGATTTCTGGCTTAGAATCTCTGACTCTGGCCTCTGGCCTCTGGCCTCTGGCCCAGGCTCTCCTCTGGATCTCCAGCTCTTGCTCAGCCTGTGGCTCTGGCTCTTATTCTGGCTTCAACATTGACTCTGGCTATGGATCTCTGGATGTTTGTTTCTGGTCTATATGTTTCTAGTTCTAGCTCTAGTTATCTAGATCTCTCTGTCTCTTGCTTTTCTTCTAGCTCTCAGGCTCTAGTTGGTTTGTCCATCTTTCTGGCTCTGGTCTCTGGTTTTCTGATTCTCTGGCTCTCTGGCCTCTGGCCCTTGCTCTCACTCAGGCTCTCATGCTGTCTCTAGTTGTACCTCTGGCTCTCTGGCTCTGACTCTGGCTCTCTGGGTCAGTCACTAAGTACTGGCATTAACTGTGGCTCTGCCTCTCTTTCTCTGATTCTATTCTGGTTCTGGCTCTGGATTTCTGGCTCCAGTTGTGTTTCTGTTTCTCTGTCCCTGGCTCTCTGGTTCTGATTCGACCTCTGGATGTCTTCTCTGACTCTGGCGCTCTGGCTCTGGCTCTGGCTGTGGCTCTAATTCTGGCTCTGGCTCTTGCTCTGGGTCTCTGGGTCTCTAGGTCTCTGGGTCTCTGGGTCTCTGGGTCTCTGGGTCTCTGGGTCTCTGGGCCTCTGGGCCTCTGGGTCTCTGGCTACCTGGCTCTGTCATCTGTTCTGGCTTTAGCTTTACCTTTCTGACTCTGCCTCTCTAGCTCTGGCTCTGCTTCTTAACTCCATGAGCCTGGCTCAGTGTCTCTGCCTCTGTCTCTGTTTTGACATTGTTTGTGGGTCTAGCTCTCTTGCTCTGACTCTTTGGTCCTCTGGTTCTGATTCTGGCTGTGGTTATGGCTCTCAGGCTCTGGCTCTAGTTTTAGCTATGGGTTCCTGGCTTCTGGCAATGGCAATGGCTCTGGCTCGTGAGCTCACTGAACCTGGCTATTACTCTAGCTCTGGATCTCTGGTTCTATGGCTCTCTAGTTCTCTGGTTTTAGCTGTGGTTCTAGCTCTCTGCTTCTGCTTCTAGCTCTGCCTCTGCTGCTGTTTCTCTCTGGCTCTAGCTCTAGCTCTAGCTCTAGCTCTAGCTCTAGTTACAGTTCTCTGGCTCTGGATCTCTGACTCTAACTCTCTGTCTCTGTCTCTAGCTTGTGTTCTGGCCCTCTTCTCGCTCTCAGGCTCTTTCTTTGGCCCTCTGGATATTTCTGGTTCTTACTGTGGTCCTGGCTTTCTGGCTCCATAATTCTGACTGTGACTCTGGTTCTTTGGCACTTGCTCTGCCTCTCTGGCCCTGCCTCTGTCTGTGCCTCTGCTTCTGGCTTTCCAGCTCAGACTCTCTGGCTCTTGTTTTCTGGCTCTGGCTCTGGCTCTGGCTCTGGCTGTCCTTTGGATCTCATGCTCTGGTTCTGCTTATGGCTCTGACTTTTGCTCTGGTTTTGTCTTTGTCTCTCTCTGGATCTCTGTCTTTCTGGTTCTCTGGGTCTGTGTATGGTTCTGGCCCTAGATCTAGCTATCTGAATCTCTTCCTTAGGCTTCTCCTGGAGCTCTCAGACTCTCCCTTGGGGTGTGTCACTTTCTCTCTGGCCCTGGTCTCTGGTTCACTGGCTCTTCGGCTCTCTGGCTTTCTGCCTCTGGCTATGGTTTGTTCACTGGCTCTGGCTTTCTGTCTCCATGCCTCTGTCTCTTGCTCTGGCTCTCAAACTCTTGCTAGGGGTCTGCCTCTGGCTCTCTGGCTCTGGCCATGTTTCTGTCTCTGTATGTGTCTCTCTGTCTCTCTGTCTCTGTCTCTGTCTCTCTCTCTCTCTCTCTCTCTCTCTCTCTCTCTCTCTCTCTCTCTCTCTCATTTTCACACTGGCTTTCATGCTATGACTGTGCCTCTGCCTGTGGATCTCTGGCAATGAGTCTGGCACTAGCTCTAGTTCTAGTCCTCACTAGGGTTCTCTAGCTCTGGTTCTCTGGTATTCACTCTCTGACTCCGGCTCTATCTATATCTCTACCTCTGGCTCTTGCTTTCATTTTGGTTCTTGGATCTGGCTCACTGATTCTCTAGCTCTGGTCTGGCTCTTGTGTGACTCTGCCCCCTCACCCCCCTCTCTGATTACAACTCTCTGCTTTTGGCAATGTCTTTTGCAATAGAGCTCTTACTTTCGCTCTCTGGCCCAGAAGACTCTGGCTGTGCTTCTTGGTCTCTGGGTCTGATTCTTCTTACTCTGTCTGGATCTCTGGCTCTGGGTCTGGCTCTGGTTCTCTTCCTCTTCCTCTGCCTCTGGATTTCTGGTTCTGGCTTTCTGCCACCAGTTCTGGCTCTGGTTCTCCTCTGGATCTTTGGCTCTGACTCTGGTTCTGGCTCTGTCTATAGCTCTGGATCTGATTTTCACTTTGCTTTTGTCTCTGCCACTGGATCTCTGCCTTTCTGGTTCTCTGTGTCTGGCACTAGTGCTGGATATCTGGATCTCTGTCCCTGGCTCTGACTGTCAGGCTCTCACTTCAGCCGTGCCTCTGGCTATCTGACTTTGGCTGTCTGGCTCTCTGACTCTCTGGTAATATGGCATTCTGGCTCTGGCTATGTTTCAGTCTCTGGCTTGGGTATTCTAGCTCTCTGTTTTTGCCCTAGCTCTTAGACTCTTGCTAGGGCTGTGTTTCTGGCTCTTGCTATGGTTTTGTCTCTGTCTCCCTTGCTTTCTGTCTCTCTGTCTCTGTCTTTTGCTCTGCTTCTGGTTCTGTCTCTCTGTCTCTCTGACTTTCTGCCTCTGGTTTTGCCTCTGGCTCTGGCTCCAACACTAGCTGTCTGGCTTTCTGGCTCTGGCTACTACTCTGGCTCTCTTGCTCTGCTTCTGGCACTTTGTTTTTGGTACTGGCTCTTGGTCTCTGTTCTCTGGCCTTATATTCTGCTTGGACTGTGTTTCTGTGTATACCTCTCTAGCTCCAGGTGTGTTTCTGTTTCTCTGTCTCTCCGGCTCTTGTTCTATCCCTGGTTCTCTTCTCTGGCTTCAGCTCCTTAGTTCTGGCTCTCCTGTGATACTGTCTCTTGTTCTAACTCTGTCTTTGGTTCTCTGCCCTCTGGCTTCAGCTCTGGATCTGGCTCTGAATATGCCTGTCTGTCTCTTTGGCTCTGCCTATAGTGCTGTGAGTCTTGCTCATTGGCTCTCTGCCTCTGGTTCTCTGGCTTTGCCATTGTCTCTGGCTCTAGTTCTTTTGCTCTGACTTGGTGGCCCTCTGGTTCTGACTCTGACTGTGGCTCTGGTTTTCTAGATATCTGTCTCAGACTCTAGGGTTCTGTGGCTCCCTGGCTCCCTGGCTGTATATCAGGCTATGTCTTTGGCTGTGGCTGTGGCTGTGTCTTTGGCTGTGGCTGTGACTGTGGCTGTGGCTCTGTCTCTGTCTCTGTCTGTCTCTGTCTCTGTCTCTGGCTTTGTCTCTGCTCTGGCTCTGGATGTAGCTCTCTGACACTATCATTTTGCTCTGGCTCTGGTCTTGGTTCTAGTCTGACTTTGACTCTGGTTCTAGCCCTCTCTCTCTTGGACTCTGGGTTTGGCTGTTACTGTCTCTCTGTTTATACTCCTGATTCTGTGAGTCTGTCTCTGGGGCTCTCTGACTCTGGTTCTTTGTCTTTGGCATTGGCTCTTGCTCTAGGTCTCTCCCTGGCTCTTTAGCTCTCCAGTTCTGATTCTAACACTGACTATTATCCTGACTCAGACTCAGTCTGACTCTGGTTGCAGCTCTGTCTATCTGACTCAGGATTTGGCTCTGGCTCATGGATATGGATCTTCGGTAATGGCTCTGTCTCTGTGTCTCTCTGTCTCTGCCTCTCTGCCTCTCTGCCTCTCTGCCTCTGCCTGTGCTTCTACCTCTGGCTTTCTAGCTCTGTTGTTTGTTTGATTGTTTTTGTTTTTTGGCTCTTGCTCTGGCTCTGGTTCTCCTATTGATATCTGGCTCTGGCTTCAATTTTTTCTTTGCATCTCTAAATCCCTGGTTTTCTGGTTCTGACATCCTATTTCTCTGTTTCTTGTAGGGCTATGCCTCTGTCTCTCTGACTATTGCTGTTTCTTTCTCTGTAGCTCTGTAGTACTTTCTCTCTGTCTCTCTTGCTTTCTGGCTTTCTGGCTCTCTGACTATGGCTCCCACTCACACTCTGGTTCTCACATTATGGCTCTGGCTGTACCTCTGCCTCTCTGAATCTGACTCTGGCTCTATCTCTAGTTTTAGTTAGGGCTTTCTGATTCATGCTATGGCTCTATGTCTCTGGCTCCGGCTCTCCCCTTCTGGCTATGACTCTGACTTTCTAGTCTTTTCACTCTGGATCTAAGTCTGGTTCTGATTTTGGCTTTCTTTCTCAGGCTTTCTGTCTCTGGAACTCTGGCATGAGTTCTGGTTTGCCTCTGGATCTTGTACTCTAGTTCATGTGCTGGTTCACTGCCTCTGCCTCTGGTTCTGGCTCAGGCTATTTCTCAGGCTCTTGCACTCTGGCTCTCTGTCTCTGTCTCTGGATTTCTCTTTCTGGCTATGGCTCTGTGTCTCCGGATCTCAGGCTCTCTGCTTTTGTCTCTGGCTCTCAGAATCTCAGGCTCTCTGGCTGTGGCTTTGTCTCTTGTTCTGGCTCTGGACCTGGTCTGGTTCTCTACCTCTGTCTCTGCCTCTGTCTTGATTTCTGGCCCAGATTCTGTCTCTGGATTTTTGGCTTTGGCTTTCTGCCTCAGGATCTGGTTCTGGCTCACCTCTGTATCTTTGGTTCTAGCTTTGCCTATAGCTCTGGCTCTGGTCATAGCTTTGGTTTTGTCTCTGGGTCTCTGTCTTACTGGTTCTGTGTCTGGCTATGTTTCTATCTCTGGCACTGGATCTCTGGTTCTCTGCCTCTAGCTCTGGCTCTCAGGCTCTCTGGTTCTTGTCTCTCTGTCTCTCTGTTTTTGGCTTTGCTTGTGACTCTGGCTCTCTGACTTTGGCTATAATTCTAGCTGTCCTGATCTGGCTCTGACACTTAGATTCTGGTTCTGGCTCTGGCTTTCTTGCTCAGGATTTTGCTCTGCTTGTGGCCCTGCCTCTTTATGTCTGTATCCCTGTCTTTGGTTATGCTTCTGCCTCTCTGGCCTTGGCACTCTGACTTTCTGGCTCTGGTTCTATCTCTGGCTTTTTTTCTCTGTCTCTGTCTCTCAGGCTCTGGCTCTGACTCTCCCATCACTCTGCCTCTGGCTTTGGTTCTGGCTCTGGTTCTTGCTTTCTGGATCTGGCTGTCTACTTCAAGCTATGACTCTAGATCTCTGATTCTCTTGCTCTGACTCTGGTTCTGGTTATAGCTGTCTGGCTCTGGCTCTCTGCATCTGGTGCTCTGGCTCTTCCTCTTGGGCTCTGGTTCTGGGTTTCTGGCTCTGGGTGTGGGTCTCTGGCCCCTTGGTTCTGGATTCAGCTCTACCTTTATCTCTGTTTTTGTCTCTGCCTTCTTGGCTCTGGGTTTCTGCCTCTGGCTGTGGCTCTGACTCTGGGTCTCTGGCCCTCTGGCTCTGACTTCAGCTCTACCTCTGTCTCTGTCTTCCTGTCTCTGCTTCTCTTGCTCTGGCTCTGTCTCTAGCTTTTTGAGTCTGGCTCAGTGGCTCTCTGATTTTGGTCTGCCTTTGTCATTGTCTCTGGCTCTAGTTTTTTTGTGTTTTCTCTCAGGTCCTCTGGTTCCAACTTTGGCTGTGGCTCTATGGCTATATTGCTCTCTGGTTCCCTGGCTTTAGTTCTGTCTCTGTCTCTGGCACTCTGTCTATGGCTATGGTCCACTGGCTCTCTGGATTTATAGCTCTAGCTCCCTCATTCTATGAATATAAATCTCTAGCTCTGACTCTGGATCTGCGCTGTGTCTGCCTCTGCCTCTGCCTCTGCCTCTGCCTCTGCCTCTGCCTCTGCCTCTGCCTCTGCCTCTGCCTCTGCCTCTGCCTCTGCCTCTGCCTCTGCCTCTGCCTCTGCCTCTGCCTCTGCCTCTGCCTCTGCCTCTGCCTCTGCCTCTGCCTCTGCCTCTGCCTCTGCCTCTGCCTCTGCCTCTGCCTCATTTCTGACTCAGTATTTCTGGCCCTGAATTTCTGTCTCTGTCTTTGAATTGGGCTCTGTCTCTCCTTTGGATCTGTAGATGTGGCTCTAGTTCTGTCTCTGGCTCTTTCTCTGGTCCTGGCTCTGGCTCTAGTTCTGGCTCCAGCTTTTATCTCTGCCTCTGGCTCTAGCTCCCACTGTGGTTCCTAGATCTGGCTCATTGACTCTCTGGTTCTGTCCTGCTCTAACTTGGTCTCTCTGACTCTGACACTCTTGGCATTGTTTCTGGGTCTTGGGATTTACTCTTTCTCTAGCCCCATAATTCTGACTGTGACTATGGTTCTGTTTCTCTGTCTCTCTAGATCTGGCTATTACTCCAGCTCTCTTTCTCTGTTTCTGGAACTTTGTTATTGGTTCTGGCTATGGGTTTCTGACTCTCTAGCTCTCTGACTCTGGAGTAGGCTCTGGCTCTTGCTCTAGTTCTGCCTGTCTGTGTCAGTCTCTCTGTCTCTGGTTGTGCTTCTGTCTCTTGCTTGATCTCTCTGGATCTCTGACTCTGGTTCTACCTCTGGTGCTCTTCTATGCTCTGTGGCTCCAACTTTTCTCTCCTATGGCTTTTTGCCTCTGGATCTGGCTCTGGCTCTTTGGCACTGGCTCTGCCTCTCTGCCCCTCTGCCCCCTGCCCCCTCCCCCTGCCCCCTGCCCCTCTGCCCCCCTGCCCCCCTGCCCCTCTGCCCCTTTGCCCCTTTGCCCCTCTGCCCCTCTGCCCCTCTGCCCCTCTGCCCCTCTGCCCCTCTGCCCCTCTGCCCCTCTGCCCCTCTGCCTCTTCCTTTGTCTCTGTCTCTGTCTTTCTGGCCCATGATTTCTGCTTCTGGCTTGGTCGTTGGCTTTGGCTTTTGTTCTGGTTCGGCCTATGGCTCTGGCTCTGACTCTCTCTAAATTTTGTTTTTTTCTTTGTCTCCGGATCTCTGCCTTTCTTGCTATCTGGGTCTGTTTATGGTTCTGGCTCTATTTTCACTATCTCCCTCTCTGCCTCTGGCTCTAGCTCTGGCTCTCAGTCTCTCGCTTGTGCTATGCCTGGCTCTCTGCCTCTGGTTCTTGGTTCTCTCGCTCTTTCATTTTTTGGCTCTGACTATGTTTCAGTCTTTGGCTCTGGTATTCTGGCTCTCTATCTCTGGCTCTCTAGCTCCCAGGCTCTTGCTAGGGCTATGGTTCTGGCTGGCTGTCTCTCTGTCTCTGGCTGTGGCTCTGTCTCTTTCTCTGTCTCTGTCTTTCTGTCACTCTGGTTCCCTGACTCTCACTCTGGCTCTCATTCTATTGTTCTGGATTTGCCACTACTGCACTGGCTATGACTCTGGCTCTAGCTCTATTTTTATCTAGGGCTCTCTGGCTCTGAATATGTCTCTGTATCTCTGGATCTGGCTCTCTTCTAGCGATGACGCTGAATCTCTTGTTTTCTGGCTTGATCTGTGACACTGGCTCTGGTTCTGGCTTTCTGGCACAGGATCTCTGGTTCTGACTGTGGCTCAGGCTTGGGTGCTGGCTTTCCTCTATCACTTGGGCTCTAGCTCTGGTTACAGGGCTCTGGATCTTGCTCTTATTCTGATTCTGTCGATAGCTCTAGATCTTGGTCTCTGTCTCTGGTTCTGGCTCTGGGTCTCTGGCTCTAGCTTTGGCTCTGGCTCTGGTTTTCTGTCTGTCTGACTTTAGCTATTACTCTGTGACTCTGGATCCCTGTATTTAGTTCTGGCTCTGGATCTCTGGCTTACTGGCTCTCTGGCTCTAGCTTTAGTTTTGTCTCTGTCTCTGTCTCTGTCTCTGTCTCTATTACTCTGGCTCTCTTGCTCTGGCACTTTTTTTTTTTCTGGTTCTGGCTTTGGGTCTCTGACTCTTTTGCTCAGGTTTTGGCTCTGGTTGTGGTTCTGCTTCTCTGGCCTTGGCTTTTTGGTTTTCTAGCTCTGGTTCTACCTCTGGGTCTCTTCTCTGGCCCTGGCTTTGACTCACCTATTTCTCTCTTGCTCTTGCTCTTGCTCTTGCTCTTGCTCTTGCTCTGGCTCTGGCTCTGGCTCTGGCTCTGGCTCTGGCTCTGGCTCTGGCTCTGGCTCTGGCTCTGGCTCTGGCTCTG
Organism: Mus musculus; assembly: GCF_000001635.26. Lineage (NCBI taxonomy): Eukaryota > Metazoa > Chordata > Mammalia > Rodentia > Muridae > Mus > Mus musculus. The sequence goes on along the minus strand of NC_000086.7, from coordinate 135,674,442 downwards.
GCTCTGGCTCTGGCTCTGGCTCTGGCTCTGGCTCTGGCTCAGCCTCATCGGCTCTGCCTCTTTGTCTCTGCCTCTCTGTCTTGCCTCCAGTTCAGTGAGTCTGGCCCGGTAGCTCTCTGATTCTGGCCCTCTGGCTTTGGCATTGTCTCTGGATTTAGTCTCTTGCTTTGAGTTTCTGGACCTCTGGTTCTGGCTTTGGCTGTGACTCTGTCTCTCTAGATGTCTGTCTCTGTCTCTGTCTCTGTCTCTGTCTCTGTCTCTATGGCTGTCTTGCTGTCTGGTTCCCAGGCTCTAGTTCTGACTCTGGATATATGCTGACCCTCTGCTTCTGCTTCTCTGCCTCTCTGCCTGCCTCTGCCTCTGCCTCTACCTTTGCATCTCTGCCTCTGCCTCTGCCTCTGCCTCTGCCTCTGCCTCTGCCTCTGCCTCTGCCTCTGCCTCTGCCTCTGCCTCTGCCTCTGCCTCTGCCTCTGCCTCTGCCTCTGCCTCTGCCTCTGGATTTCTGGCTCTGGCTCTGGCTCTGGCTCTGGATTTCTGGCTCTGAATTGGGTTCAGTCTTTCCTCTGAATCTCTGGTTCTGTCTTTGTCTCTGTCTCTGTCTCTCTGAGTTGGGCTCTGGCTTTCCTCTGGTTCTCTGGCTCTGTTTCTGACTCTGGCTCTGGGGATCACTCTGGTTCTCCCTCTGGCTCTCTAGCTCTGCCTTTGCCTCTGCCTCTGGCTTTCTGGCTCAGGCTCTCTGGATCTAGCTACAGCTTTGATTTGGGCTCTGGCTCTCGATCTCTGACTGTCTCTGGTCCTGACTCTTGCTCTATGACTGTGGCTCTCTGTATCTGTCTCAGGCCCTGTCTCTGACTCCAGATCCATCTAAATCTCTGCTTTTGGCTCTAGCTCCCACTTTGGCTCTTGGATCTGGCTCACTGACTCTTTGTCTCTATTCTGGCTCTACTTTGGTCTCTCTGATGCTGGCCCTCTTGGCAATGTCTCTGGCTCTCAGGACTTTCTCTCTCTTCTCTGTCTCTGTGTCTCTGTCTCTGTGTCTCTGTGTCTGTCTCTGTCTCTCTCTCTCTCTCTCTCTCTCTCTCTCTCTCTCTCTCTCTCTCTCCCCTTTAATTCTGACTCTGTCTGTGTTTCTGACTCTCTGGCTCTGGCTCTTGCTTTGCCTCTCTGCATCTGTCCCTAACTCTCTGGCACTGTGACTCTGACTCTATTTCTCTGACTCTTTCTGACTCTGGCTCTAGCTTTTACTTTGGCTCTGGCTCTTGACACTGGCTCTGTCCCTGACCCTCTGTGGTTTCAGTTCTGCTAGTGACTTTTCTACTCTGTCACTCCCTCTGCCTCTAGCACTGTGTGTCTGGCTGTGTGGCTCTCTGGATCTCTGGATCTCTGGTTCTGACTGTGGCTGTGGCTCTCTGAATATCTTAATCAGGTTGTGGTTCTTTCTCTGGCTATAAGGTTGTATAGCTCTGGCTCACTGGCTCACTGGCTCTCTTGTTCTGGCTTTTGTCCAGCTCAGGATCCTTTTATCTGGATCTGACTCTGGCTTTTGTTCTGGCTCTCTGGGTCTTGTAATAGCTCTCTGGCACTAACTCTAGTCCTGGCTATTGCTATGTCTCCTGTCTTGGCTCTAAGTCTGTTGTTGACTCAGACTCTGTCTCTGGCCCTCTGTTTGTGACTCTGTCTCTGCCTCTGGTCCTGCCTCTCTTGCTCCTTCTCTGCCCTTGATTCTGTGATTCTGGCCCTGTGGCTCTCTAACTCCAGCTCTCTGTCTTTGAATTGGCTATGGCTTTGGATCTCTTGCTCTGGCCCTCTGGCCCTCTACTTCTAGTTCTGACTCTGACTCTGGCTGTGGCTCTAGTTCTCTGGATATTTAGATCAGGCTCTGTTTCTGTCTGTTTGTTTCTCTATCTCTGTCTCTCTGGCTCTGACTCTGGCTCTGGCTCTTCTGTGGCTGTCTGGCCCTCATTCTGTCTCTTTATCACTGGCTCTATGTGCCTCTGCTTCTTGTTCTGGATTTCTGGCTCTCTGGGACTCAGGCTCTGGCTTCAAGTCTGTCTGGATCTCTGCCTTTCTGGTTCTCTGGGTCTGGCTATTTTTCTGGCTCTAGATCTACCTATCTGTCTGTCTACCTTTGGCTCTTGTTCTCACTCTGAGGTTCCAGGTAGGGCTGTGGTTATTGTTCTGGCTCTGATTCTCTGGCTCTGGCTCTCTGACTGTCTGGCTCTCACTCTTTTTTTTTTTTTAATGTATTTTCCTCAATTACATTTCCAATGCTAGCCCAAAAGTCCCCCATGCCCTCCCCCCCACTTCCCTACCCACCCATTCCCACTTTTTGGCCCTGGCATTCCCCTGTACTGGGGCATATAAAGTTTGCGTGTCCAATGGGCCTCTCTTTCCAGTGATGGCCGACTAGGCCATCTTTTGATACATATGCAGCTAGAGTCAAGAGCTCCGGGGTACTGGTTAGTTCATAATGTTGTTGCACCTGCAGGGTTGCAGATCTCTTTAGCTCCTTGGATACTTTCTCTAGCTCCTCCATTGGGGGCCCTGCGATCCATCCAATAACTGACTGTGAGCATCCACTTATGTGTTTGCTAGGCCCCAGCCTAGTATCTGGCTCTCACTCTTACACTGGACCTCATGCTATGTCTCTGGCTGTGCCTCTGGCTCTCTGCCTCTGCCTCTGCCTCTGCCTCTGCCTCTGCCTCTGCCTCTGCGCTTCTGCCTCTGCCTCTGGCTCTAGCTCTAGCTCTACCAAGGGCTGTCTGGCTCTAGCTCTGTCTCAGTCTCTGTCTCTGTCTCTCTGTATCTGGCTATCTCCTTTGGGTTACTCTGAATATTGGGTTATCTATCTTTGGCTCTGACTCTGAATCTGGTTCTGGCTTTCTGGCGCAGGCTCTCTGGTTTTGGCTCTCTGGCTCTGGTTCTGGTTCTGGTTCTAGCCCTGGCTATAGCTCTTTCTCTTGGCTTCTGTCACTGTCTGTCTCTGGTTCTGGTTCTGACTCTGCCCATGGCACATTCTCTCAGGTTCAGGTTCTGGTTTTGGTTCTGACTGTGGGTCCCATTGGTTTTGACTGGTTCTGACTCTCTGGCCCTCTGTCTCTGGCTATTGCTCTGGCTCTGGCTCTCTGTATCTGGTTCTGGCTCTGGCTCTCTGTATCTGTTCCTGGCTCTGGCTCTCTGTATCTGTTCCTGGCTCTGGCTGTCTGGCTCTATAGCTTTCTGACTCACTGGCTCTGGCTCTGGTTATGGCTTTTTGGCTCAGGATCTCTGGCTCTAGCTTTGGCTTCTGTTCTGGCTCTCCTTTGGCTTTTAGTCTCTATCTCTGGCTCCAGTTCTTTGGCTCTGCCTATGTCTTTGGCTCTCTTACTCTAACTCTGGCTCCGATACCAACTCTCTGGTCCTATTATTCTTTCGCTTTCTGGACCTCCAGATCTCTGCCTCTCTGGCTCTCTGGCTCTCTAGCCCTTGTTCTCTGGCTTTGACTATGGTGATATCCCTATATCACTATCTCTATATTTATATCTATATATTTGGGTCTATCCATATGGCTCTGGTTCTGGTTCTGCCTCTGGCTCTGTGAATCTGGCTATGTGTCTTTCTGACTGGCTTCCTGCTTTTGGCATTGGCTCTGGCTCCAGCTTGTTTGGTCTGCCTCACTGACTCTCTGGTTCCAGCTTTGGCTGTGCTCATGGCTCTCTGGATATCTGCCTTTGCTTCTGCCTTTCTGGCTCTTTGGCTCTCTGCCTCTCTCTGGTTATGGCACCGGCTCCTTGACACTGGCTGGCTGCCTCTGCCTCTACCTCTGAAATTCGTTTTTGGCATTGGCTCTGGCTCTGGCTCTGGCTCTAGCTGGCTGCCTCTGCCTCTGCCTCTGCCTCTGCCTCTGCCTCTGCCTCTGCCTCTGCCTCTGCCTCTGCCTCTGCCTCTGCCTCTGCCTCTGCCTCTGCCTCTGCCTCTGCCTCTGCCTCTGCCTCTGCCTCTGCCTCTGCCTCTGCCTCTGCCTCTGCCTCTGCCTCTGCCTCTACCTCTGCCTCCCAAGTGCTGGGATTAGAGGCATGCACCACCACGCCCAGCTTTTGCTTTTGCTTTGAATCTCCTCTCTATCTGGTTTTGATCATGACTTTCTGACACTGGCTCTCTGTCTCTGCCTCAGGCTTTCTGGTTCAGACTTTCTGGCTCTGGCTCTCCTCTGGGTCTCTGGCTTCTGGCTTAGGCTCTGCCTATGACTCTGGTTCTGGCTTTGTCTGTCTCTGGATTGCTGCCTTCCCTGCTTTCTGGCTCTGTCTATGGTTCTTTTTCTGGAATTAGATCTCTGGGTCTCTGTCTCTCACTATAGTTCTCTCGCTTGCCAGCTTTCTGGCTCTGGCTTTCACTGTCACTCTCATGCTATGGTTCTGGCCTCTGGCCTCTGGCCTCTGGCTCTCAGGCTCTCTGACTCTCTGGCTTTGAATCTGACTGTAGCTTCAAGTATGACTCTCTGCATTTGGGTCTGGCTATGACTCTGACTCCCTGGCTCTCTCCTGGCTATGACTCTGACTCTCTGGCTTTCTGTTTCTATGGATTTTTTTTTATGGTACTGTCTCTGGATATGGGTCTGGTCTCTAGATCTGGTTCTGGTCCTGGCTCTGGTCCTCGCTCTGCCTATGGCTCTGGCTTTTAGGTTCTTCATCTAGCTCTTTAGATCTATGTTGCTGGCTCTCTGGCTCTGGCTCTCTCTAGTTTTTGCTCTGGATTTCTGGCTCTCTAGCTCTATCTGTGGCTCTGTGCCTGGTTCTGGCTTTGGCTCTTGGCTCTCTGGTTATAGCTCTCTACTCTGGCTATGACTGTCAATCTTTGGCTCTGGTTCTCTGGTTGTGGCTCTGGTGTTCTGTCTCTCAGCTGTATCTTTACTTCTGGCTCTCACTCAGGCTCTATGGCTTTATGACTCTATTTATGTGTATGTCTCTGGCACTCTGTTTCTGTCTTTAGCTCTCTGATTTCTTTTGATAACTAATACACTAATACCTTTTTTTTAGAGAACCAGCTTGCAGCAATTTCTAATGAAGATACAGGAAAAGTTAATGAAGTTTCCAAATTGAATGTTGCTTCTGAAATTGCCATAGAAAAGAATGATTTACCTGAAGACAGGTATATATTTTATTTATAGATTGATTACTAGGTGAATGAATGCTCTTCTTGGTATAATTACATAGCATAGATGATTTTTGGTCATGTTTGATTTGTTTTATTAAAACATGAAGGGATTGAGTCTGTCTTAAATAGTATTAAATAGAACAGCAGAGTAAGCATTATAATTATTTAATGTAAAAGTGTTCAAATCACTAGTAGAAGGCTCAGCAGTTAAGAGCACTGGCTGTTCTTCCAGAGGACTTGGATTCAGTTCCCAGAGCCCAAATGACTGCTCATATTGCAACTTCACTTCCAGTGTATCTGACACTCTCATACAAATCTCCATGCAGGCAAAACACTGATGCAAACAAAAATAAAAATTACAAGTGGTCAAGTGGGGATAAAGCATGATCTAGTGGCTAAGCCCTGTTACTTTATAAACATGAGGACCTAAATTCAAATCCCCAGAACCCATGTAAAATATGGCATGGTGTTGTCTACTTATGCCCTGTACCCAAGCTATATGTGCAGCAGAGACAAAGGATTACTGGGTGACCAAGCCAGCTCAGTCACTCAACTGGATCTCAAGGAAGGGAGTAAGGATTGAAAAGAAAAGAAAAAACAACAACAAACAATTAGACAAAACTATAACATGACTCCAGCCAGTGCTGAGACTGAATCAGCTTTATTCTTTTCTAGTCTGCTTTTATATCATTCTAGGTACATCCAAAATAACATGGCCAGTTCTTAGATCAAAGACAAAGTAGTCAAGCAAAGTAGTAAACAAGGAGATCACACAATATAGTCATTAAGTGTAGTAAGCAAAAGGCTCACACAAAGTAATAATTAAGTAAAGTAATAAGCAGTCAACAACTGGGCCTTTCTGGCTGCCACCCTACCTCCTGATTCAGTTAAAGGTCCTGTCTCAAGGGAATAAAGTGGAGAGTGACAGAATAAGATATATGACATCCTCCAGCCTCTACATGTAAACTCCCAGAGGAGCACATAGATTACATATACAGAGGCAACAGTCACATACATACAGGCACACAGGTGGGACAATATCAGATTATATATAAATACCAAATAAACCAATGTAATTATTGTCAAAATGTTAAGTATTGCGTTTTAGTGAAGAATTTCAGATCTTTGCAGATAAACTTGAAGGGTAGAGTTACTAGAAGGTAGCCCTAATTTTCTGTAAATTAAGTTGGTGCAGATAGACAACTTTTCTTTTTTTTCAATTTTGATTTTGTTTTCTCTATGTGGGTATATTGTTTCCATATATGTCTGTGTACCACATGCATGCAGTGCCCAAGAAGACCAGAAAAGGGCACTGCATACCCCAGGACAAGATTTATAGACAGTTTTGTGCTGCCATGTGGTTGTGGGATTCAAGCCTTGGCCCTGGAGATGAGCTGCCAGGGCTCTTAACCACTGAAACATCTCTCTAGCTCCATAAATAACTTCTCTAATAATGACATTGCCATTTGTCATGGGTAAGAAGTTTCAGATTTATATTTTCTAACTTACTAAGAAAAACAAGCCTTGTTGATGTTCTTCATAATTATATTGATTCAATTCAATTACATTATATTGATATTGAGGTACATAAAGGAGTCTTTCCAAAGCATTTAAATGTGAGCTAGAAAATGGCTTAGAAGGTAAAGGTGCTTGCAGTTGACCTATTTGATCCTAGAGACTCACGTGGTGCAAGGAGAGAACCAACTTATATAATCTATCCTCTTACCACCAAACAGATTCTGTGACACTTTGCATGTGTGCACATGTACACACACAATGTAAGTAAGCATGAAGAGTTAAAAGAATACTTTTTTGCCAGAATGTTATTTCATAGCTTTTTAAATTTCCCACCTTGAATGCCTCATTTGTTTTGACACTCTAGGGATTCTGTTATTAAAGTACCATCTTGGTTCTTGTGATTCTTGTGTATGTTGCATTTATTTTGTTTGTTGCTAATAATGACACATGCAAAGTACATTTTTATGAATAGAGTTTTCACCAAAACACGAAGGATTGTCTTAGTTCAGCTCATAGTCCCTAGAATCTGAGTTATATTTATTTTCTCTAAATTTACTTTGGGGATTAGGAATGATACTAATTAGCGTTAACAGTACTTAATGGAAACACCATTGTCATTCTTTTGTTTAACACACATTTATTGAGTACTTATCAGATGCAATGTAGAATGTTGGGTGCTGAGAACATTAGAGGTAAGATGTTCTCTTTGCCACTGAGAGGTTCTTGTAGAATAATCTATGTACTATTGTGCAGAGGGATAAATTCTCCCATAGCTAGGGAATTGAGTTCTTCATGAGATATGGAGTTTCATGGGAGACTATCAGGGAAGACTGTCTTGAAGTCATACCACTTGAGTTAAATCTCAAGAGTATGACTCAGTATATTTTAGGTGATCTATTGTGAAAAGTACTCTCTTAAGAGGAAATGTCTCTCCAAGGACATAGAAAGGTAGAACGTAATTACTACTCACTCCAAAGAGATTATTATTGCTTCAGAGCAAGGTGTTGCAAGAAGGAAGGATTCAAAGTTAGGGAATTTTGACAGAATAGCATCATTCTGAGTAATTGAGGCTATGCATCTGTCTTCTGTTATCAAGTTATTGAAAGATATTAGATGAACAGTACAGGATGAACAAACAGATTTGGATTTTTTGGGAAATCATTGAATTTTAGCAAGGACATGTTACAAATTGGAGCAAGATGGTCACTTTATAGACTATTGTAAATGTACAGGATGTTTGGCTAAGAAGGGTTCCAGAGACACTTAGGAAACAGACTCTGGAATTTGTTGACCAGATGGATAGTAAGGGGTAGTAACTGTGGAGTTCAAAACTCTGGAACATATCAGATGAGTGATAGTTGATCTCCACGTACAAGTTAGATTGATATATTGGGGAGAAACTTGACATTTTGGTGTCATTTGTATTTATAAACAAATTGTTCACTGTTATTGCAAAAGTGTTTTGAGAAATAGTAAACCTCCTGGTTTTAGGAGTAAGGTAAGTGAAGAGCAGGTTAGAAAGGGGGAAGTAGTAAATTTTATTTAGTCCTTCTGTGAAGTGTATGAAATCCTTCAGCATTATAAACATGAAAAAATCCTTCCCTACATTTCATACCTAAGTGAAAAATATCACATACTATGTATATGGAAATATAAATGAAGCCACACATCTAGGCTAGATGCAGTATTAAGGTCAAAATTCAGAGTCCCAATATTAGTTTATGCTTCTTACAGAGGGAGAGGGAAAGGGAGGGAAAGGAGAGAAGAACAGGGAGGAGGAGAGGAGGGAGAGATGAAGGAGGGGGAGAGGGAGATGGAGGAGGAGGGAGAGGGAGAAAGAGAACACATAGAGAACAGAGACAGATACAACCTAAGAAAAATATTGAGGGAGAGAGAGACAGAGAGACAGAGACAGAGACAGAGATTTGTATTGAGAGGGGGAGAGAGAAAGAGACAAACAAACACAGGGAGATATTGGGAGGAAGGGAAGGAAGGTCAGAGGGAGAATGTAGGGCATTTGGTTGAGGGGCAGGGAGACAGAGAATGACTGGCATTCTGGTATCATTTTGAGAGGATCCAAGGGTGTTGTTTTTCATCTGAGACTAACTACAGTTAAATTTTCAGCACTTCTCAAATCATAACTCCTTTCTGGACTATCTGTCTGTTTGTTTGTTTCTCCATGATTTTAACTACTGTTTGAAGAATCATGATCCTGTATCAAACCTCTAGGTAAAAGTCAGTTTTCATATTTAACTTTCTTAATAGTCCAGAAAGCCAATTCGTGGAGACAATGTACAATGCATTTTGGGACCACTTGAGAGATCAACTGTCACAAACCCCTCCTGACTTTTCTTGTGTTCTTGAACTTATAAAAAACATAAAACAGGTGAGTATCCAGCTTTATCTATGTTGCTATAAAGTCCCAGGACCACTTTAGACTGTGGATTATTAATATTCATATTATTAATGGTCTAAGTAGCTTACTGTATGAACATATATGGGGTGTATTGACTTCCATTTGTTCGTATGAAATACAGTTTGAGGTTTAGGTAACTACTTTTAAAACATTCACTCAATAAAACATTTTTACTCAACTTCTACTATGTTTTAAGTGTTCCAGAAACACCAAAAAAAAAAAGCGCTATTTCAAGTGATCATTTAAGAGTAACTTGCTTACCAGGTAGTGATAGTGGTGCATGTCTTTAATCCCAGTACTTAGGAGGCAGACACAGACAGATCTCTGAGTTTGAGGCCAGCCTGGTCTACAGAGTGAGTTACAGGACAGCTAGGTCTACATAGTGAGACCTTGTCTCAGAAAAACGAAACACTGAAAAAGAATACCTTGCTTATGTGCCTTTACTTTTTGGAGTAAAACATCTAACATTGCCGTTTACTTTTGTTAAGGGCATCATTATTTTGTGGAGTCTATAGTTAACTGTTGCCCCAGTCTTATTTTTATTTATGATTTTAATGTCATTTCCCTTGAAAATAATGACTTACTATAATTTCCATGAAACCTAGAATTATAATGATCTTCGAAACAGAGGGAAATTTAGAGACTCATTTTTTTTGACACCCTAGAAAATGAAGTTTGACATGCCTTTAGCTTGAAAGTACTGTTCACTGGGTGCATGTTTAGGATTCTAAACATAATGTGGCTCCTTTGATTCTTTTTCCTTTGTGGGCAGATTTTAATGGCACTACTATTACCACGTCAGAATCTTCTAAGAAATGAGATTGAAGAGGTACTGGATTTGGATCTCCTCAAACAAGAAACAGAGCACGGGGCTCTGGATATTCTGCATCTCTCCCACTATATTCTCAACTTGATGGCCCTCATGTGCGCACCAATTAGAGATGAAGCTGTAAAGGAATTAGAAAACATAAAAGATCCAGTACAGTTACTGAGGCAAGCATAGAGTCATGCTCTTTTAGTGTACTTTCTGTTGTTAATAACATATCTCATTATGAATAAATTACAAAGAGAAAAGTAAATAGAAGTCCAAGGCTGAGGGGTTGCATCCAATGAAAGTGCTGTGTCTGGTGGAATCTTGAAGTGTTAAAGAAAAAAAAAAAGAATGCCACAGGATGAAAGAAGAAAGAGAGAGGGAGGGGAGGAGGTGGGAGGAGGAGAGTGGGAGGGAGAGAGTGGGAGGGAGAGAGAGACTTATTCTCTCTTATTTGAGAAATCATTTCTATTCAATCTTGGCGGTTTCTAGACTGCCATTCTTGTGTAATCCTGGTGATGGTCTAAAGGCTTCATTTATAAACTTGATAATTGGATTAAGCTTTCCACTCTCTCAGTAACTCACAGCTGGGATTGAAGTTTACTAGTTTTTGAGCAGTTACCTATTTTCCAACAATACCATACTCTGCTCCTGAAATCTACCTTGTTATGTACCATGAAAGAAAATTTGAGCCAAATATTTTAATAGACTTCTGTCTTATTCTGAAGACATGGCTAACATAAGTTTTCACTTCTATTTTCTACTTTTACTTTTTAAATTTTAACAAATTATTTATTTTAAATTATTTTATTTTATGTTTATGAACATCTTGCCTGCAAAAAAATATATGTGCACAATGTGTATGCCTAGTACTTGCTGTGGCCAGAAAGCAATGTTGGATCTCTGGAATTGCAGTTATAGATATTTCTAACCCACCATGTGACGTCTGGGAATGAATCCAGTCCTCTGTAAGAACAACAAGTGCCATTAATAACTGAGCAAACTCTCCAGCCACTCTTGTTTAATATTTTTGAATTTCATACTATAAACAATGCATATTATTCTTTATCATCCCTCTTTCAATCTTGCTGATCCATTTTTTCTTCCCAATTACTCCTATTCTGAAGTTTGTTTCTGATTTTATGCAGTATGTGTCCATGTATCTGTAACTGCTACATGTTTGTGATTGTAATGGCCTTGCCAAATCCAGAAGATAGCATTTTCTATTACTCCTCTTCATCCTTTGGCTCTAACAATCTTTCCATCTTATCTTCTATAATGCCTGCTGAACCATGGGAGTGATGATATGTGTGTCTTTTTTATGTCTGGGCACTCATTAATCACTTATTTTAGCACTTTGACCAGCTGAGTCTCCACATTAGCTGTTACACAGTGTGTAAAACATATTCTATGTCCCAGGCTAAGATGCACTACCTTTTTATTCCCTGCCCTTTTACTTGGTAAGGGCAGTCAGTGTCTCTGGTTGATTTTGATGCCATGTAAATGATCACTGAGATTCCATACATTTCATGAAATGCTCTTAAGGCATTTAAGTATAGTAATAATTCTACAGATTTCCGTCCACCCCAGCTCATGTGTTCTTCTATTTCTCCCAGTCTGAACTCTGCAAAAACAGAAATGAAGACTTTCAGTGTTTCACAGCTAAAACAAATAGAAAAGAAAAATTATATGAATTGGAAATTAATCACCCACATTCTAACCTTTCATAGAAAATTGTTAGTGCTGTGGTGAATTTTCCTTCTATCAATACCATTTTCCAAATGTAGTAGGGTAGGCACAGTGCAAAGAGCTCTAGAATGGTTGTTGAAATGTCATACTATGTGTCTCTTTTTAGCTCTGCTGCCAACTCACCCTTTGGCCTTTGGTCCCTGAATGGTGCATTTATTTATGTCTTATTCAGTTTCATAAAGAGTTTTTCCAAAAAAAAAGGCATTTTAATAGTTTTTGTCAGGCTAACACACATAGTTTTACTGGGCTCATCCTGTATGAGGCATGATTATGAATTTGAGTCTCTTACTTGTAGCATTCCGTACAGGGATGTTCTATAATGCTGGACTCTTGGGAGGCTGCCCAGCAGCTCCACTAGACATTGCCATGTGTGTGGATACTCTGTGAACTCTACCTCTATGGCAGACTTTTGCCTAGGCTGCCAGATCGTTTCACATATGTTTTTGAAACCAAGATGGAGACTGTTATTGCTTTGTAGCTCATGTATTCTGTGTGCTTACATAATTAGTGCTACTAGGGGATTATTAAGGCTTACCATTGTGTTTTCCAGACTTTTTGAGTGGAGTCATAGTCCAACCTAATATACACCTGAGCTTGTTTGCATTGTGGTAGTTGTGCTGGCTGAGGGGCTCTATACTGAAATTCAGGGAGCAGAGTCTCTAGGTATTCTTGGCAAGCAAAAGGTGACATCCTGTAGGTATGTCTCTATAATCTTACAATAAAGGTTCTTACTTGCCTCTAAGATCTTTGAAATTCATTAGGAGGTGTATTTCCCATTGTTGTGTGACCAGCATATAATTTCCTTCTGTCCACACTCATCTCATTAGAAAAGGAATTACTTAGGTATATTTGGTTTGATCCTATTGGGTTTTTACTATTTACATTGTCAGTTTTAATTTTTCAAGTTAGTCTACTCTCCTTATGTTTCAATTTTCTTTTTTTTTCTTTCCATGTATTTCTACATGTGATTAAAACTAGCCAGGTAACTCCTTCAGTATCATGCTGAGAAAATTCTATTGCCTAATATCTTAGGACATTGTTCTCAAAACTTACATTCTGTAAAACACTTTGAATTTGGACACAATTCAAAGTATTTGCTACTTCATATCAAGGGCTACTTTTAAGCTACTTTCCTATAAGGTAAGGCTATCTGTTTTCCAGTGAGACTTCTCATTTTAATTTGAAACTTCATCATACTGGTCTTTAGTATCTATATTTCTGCCAAAATTTTGATAATGAATATTTTAGTAATGTCCAAAAGCATCAAACATATTACAAATATTATTCCCTTCTTAGCCCTCATTCAAGTCATCCTTAACACCACAGTCACATTAACAACCTTTTTTTTTTCATGTCTGATTTTTAAATTTTTTTTCCAATTTTTTATTAGGTATTTACTTCATTTACATTTCAAATGCTATCCTGAAAGTTCCCTATACCCTTCCCCCCACCCTGCTCCCCTACCCACCCACTCCCCATTCTTGGCCCTGCTGTTTCCCCTGTACTGTGGCATATAAAGTTTGCAAGTCCAATGGGCCTCACTTTCCAGTGATGGCCGACTAGGCCATCTTCTGATACATATGCAGCTAGAGTCAAGAGCTCCGGGGTACTGGTTAGTTCATAATGTTGTTCCACCTATAGGGTTGCAGATCCCTTTAGCTCCTTGGGTACTTTCTCTAGCTCCTCCATTGGGGGCCCTGTAACAAACCTTTTTTTTTTTTAATAGCCTGTTTCTTTAAATGTTTAGATTCTGCCCATTTTCTACATTTTCAGGTATTTGGTGGATCATCAGTCCAAAATTTCAATAGTACTCTTCTCCCTTAGTTTATTTTGTTGTGCTCAGGGAAAATACTCAAGTGTTTGTAATTTCTAAAAAGCATAGATGTATTTCTTACAGTTCTGGAGGTGAGAGTATTCTTGATACATTATAACATGATAAATAGCATTATCCGGTCAAATAAAGCAACATTAAATTCTGAGCCTCACGCCCTTTTATAATATAATCTACTTATTTGTAAAACTGAAGCCCTCATGACAGCTCTTATTAGGCCCTTACTCAAAGCAACTAATTTTTTTTGATTACGTGTTTAAATACTAGCTACTTTTAAATGAAATCAGTACTTTTCACTTCCTTTCCTATTCTCAATACTGTGATTTTATTGTTCTTTCCTTGAGTTCCACTTTTGAACACCAGATTTCCTTTGAAACTAAATGTTCTGTATTTGTCTGTGACAGGGGTATCTTCCAAGTTTTAGGCCTGATGAAAATGGATATGGTGAACTATACTATTAAGAACATTCGACCATATTTACAGGAACATTCTATACAATATGAACGAGCTAAATTTCAAGAACTCCTTGACAAACAGCCTGGTATGTTTAAAATTTAACTAGAGGGGGAACTTGGCTTCTAATTTTTTTGCAGTGTTTTTTATTTTGAATGAAAAGTTTACTTCTTGGGTCAAGTGTTAAGAGCAGAAAAATTTTCCAAAACAGAAAGGCCTATGCAAATCACTTTTTTAAAAATAAATTTATTCTTTGATAATTTCATAGATGTACATGGTATAATCTGATCAGTCTCAAGCCCAGCCTTTCTTATGCCCTCCCACTACCACAACTTCCCTTTTAAAGAATCCCCTCTCTTACCTTCATGACTTTTGTTTTATCACCACCTGAGTTTGAAGATTACCTGCATCATCGTGGGTATAGAACCATCCACTGGAGTAGGAGCATCTCACTTGGTGGTAGATCATTGAATGACTCCTCCTCCAGTAGCCATCAAAGTAGTTCCTGAAATACAGTGCAGCCCCATGAGCCCTTCCCCTACCCACGATTGGTTTTTGACAGATCCAATCTTATGCAGACTCAGCTTAACTATCTCAGTTGCTTTGAGAAAACAATTGCAATAACCACGTCATGTCCAGAACATAACAATCCATTGCCCTCCTGTCTGTCATCCCACTTCCGTACTGTTTCTGCCTCCTCTTCTATATTTCCTGAGCTTTGGAGAGGGTGTGCTAGATGTTTTGTTTAGAGCAGAGTGTACAACAGTTGCTTATTCTTACAACTTTGAGAAGCCCCAATCTTTGGACTAATTGGTGTTTACTGCAAAAAGAAGCATTATCTGCTCAAGGCTGCAAAGAACACATATCTGTGCATATAAACATAATTACATAGAGGCAAGTTGACAACCTTTTTTATTTAGAAAAATGGATGAATAGGTCCACCTCTAAGGAGTATGAGTTCCTTGCCTGTGAATTTTTGCCAGTTATACAAAGCCATGCATGAACTCCTCCCTATGGAGTGGGCCTCACATCCTCCTAGAAAGTTGTTGATTGCCTCCATGCTGGTCGTGCTCGTATAGTAGATCTGGTTTGGAATATTGGTATTGGAGTAAACAAGGTCCACAGGTTGGTTTGGAGTTTGCCACCAGCTGTCTGCAGAGTGCCTTGTTGGACTATGAAAGCTATTCTGGAAGGAAATAACCATTTCACTTCCAGCTTTTAAGAGTAATGTTTTCTTCATCAAGAAACTATCTCCAAAGTCTCTAACGTTATGCCTTGGAGTTTAAACATACATGTTCCTTTCTCTTCCATAGATCGACTTGATTGCACCACAAAATGGATGACTAGAGCTGCCACAGAGATTATTACATCACTTTCAAGTTTATCTGTCACTTCATGTATCTCTTCTGGCGTAATAAGTTCATTTCCTACTCCAAAGCCTGACCCAGATCCACCCAGTCTTACAACAGTGCTATACCAAGGGTACCTAAATCTTGTTCTCAGGGACCATGGGAATGAAGAATTCCCTGAGGTATGGATGTGTGTTCAGGCATTTACTGTGTTCATTACCTAGAAGTCCCATTACAATTCTCCTTTTCTAACAGTCTGTTCTTTTTTGCCTAAACAGACTCTGCTGATGGATAAAGCACGACTGCAGACTATGAGATCCAAATTTCGCCACTTGACTATTCTAGCCTCAGTTTTACTGGTGGCAAGAAGTTTCTCTTGTGGTGTTTTATTCAGCTCACCAGAATTTGTGGATAAATTGAAGTGCATAACAAAGGCTCTAACTGAAGATTTTAGCTCCAAGTATGCTTCATTGATCGCTCTGCCTTTGTCTCTCTTTGTCTGTCTGTCTGTCTGTCTGTCTGTCTGTCTGTCTGTCTGTCTCTGGTGTGTGTGTGTTGCACATGTACATACAAGTTCATTTGTGCAAGTGTGCACATGACACATATCAAGAAAGGCCAGGGGTAAACTACAGGGATCTTTCTCCTATTTTCTACCTCATTTTTTGAAACATGGTGTCTCATTGAAGTTGAAACTGACCCATTCAGCTAGGCTGGCTGCCCAACCAGTTCTAGTAAGCCACCTGTGTCTGCCTCCTTAGTGCTGTGATTATAGTCATGATCCATCACTTTTGACTATGGAACTATACTCAGGCCCTCATGCTTGTTTGGCAAGCACTTTAACAAGTGAGCAAACTTACCAGCTGTGTTATAAATTTCTTTTAGACTAGAATATAATATGGCATTTAGGTCATAGACAGGCAATATAATATTCCATTATTTTTCACACAAAGGATTTTTGGAACCAGGTGCAAAAATGTTGGCATTTTAGGTTTCTCATAGAGAAGAATAAAAAGTTTTCCACCTAGAAGGAAAATAAGATGGGTACTTTGCTACAATTACTCATTATTATGTTTTCTAACAGTGAGTGTATATATATATATATATATATATATATATATATATATATATATCATCAAAGGACAGCGGATTTTTGTTATTTTTACCCATGGCATACAGAGATACCATATTAAAGTAGAAAGAGGACATAGAAATTTAGTACTATTAATTTATTTACATTTTTTGGTAAAATAGGAAAGGCTGTTATGTAAAATATCTAAGAATACCTTTCAACAACATTTAAATCTTCATTACTTAAAAGAATATTGGATGGCTCTTGGAATGTAAACAAAGCCATGTCCAATATATATTGTCCCATATAGTTGGCATAGAGTAATATATCTATGAATAATTTGGAACCTTAAGGTTAATAACAGGATTATTTTACATGCTCATTGATTCAGATTGTCTATTGATGGTGAGAGAATCACATTTTTCCCCTTGGGAATGCCTAGCTTCTAGTATGGGTCTTTCTGGGTTTGGCCCTATATCAAAGAAACTCTATTTTTCTGTCTTCACTTTCTAGGCCAGAAGAATCTATGTTAAGTGTGAGTGAACAAGTGTCTCAGGAAATCCATCAAGGTCTCAAAGACACAGGCCTAACTGCTCTGAGCAGTGAAAACAGGGCATCACTTGTAGGACAACTGCGGAACATTGCCAAGAAAGAGAATTGCATTCGTATCATCATTGGTAAGAGTCCCAAAAGAGGTTAAGAAATATCAATAACATGCCAGGTGGGAGTTAGACTCTGCTCTGAGACTTACTGAACATTTTTTAAATGGAGCCAGGAATTGGTGGTATGTAGAAGAGTTGTAATCCAGCAACATAGGTGCTTTGCCAAGGGATCACATCAAAGGATCACTCTATAGGTATGTGTGATGCAGACATATCCTTACCACACACCTTTAATCCAAAACAATGAAGGTAAAGTTAGTTTATAAAAGGAAGCAGCCATGTATGAAAGTGACCTCTAGTTGAAGGGCAAAGTGATGAATAAGAGAACGATTTGACAGAATCTTCAGAGGTGGGATATACACAACTCACATGTGAACATTAACAGACAGAAAAAAGAGGCTACTTAAGAGAGCAATAGGAGAGAGAGAGAGGAGAGAGAGAGAGAGAGAGAGAGAGAGAGAGAGAGAGGAAGAAGGAGAGGGGGGAGGAGGGGGAGAAGGAGGAGGAGGAATTTTTACCAGGAGAATTTCACAGATACAGGTTGCAGGTGAAGACAAAAGGAGCCAGAGTATGAAAAGGACAGAAAATTAGAACAAATTACCAGAGTTAGTTTGAGTCCAAGGAGAGCAATTCAGCCAGAAGCCAAGAGAAGGCAGATTCAATCAGTTCGCTTGGAGAGGAGTTTGGACCAGACCAGCTGAGTTGAATCAGCCTGCCAGAGTTCAGAAAGAGTTAGACAGGTGAGCTTATTAAGCAGTAAGCCTCTGAGATGACAATTACATCTGGTAAATTAGTTACTTTTACAGTGTTGCATGCCTTTAATCCCAATACTTGGGAGGCATAGGCAGGCAGATCTCAGTGAGTTCAATGTCACCTTGGTCTACAGAGACCAAGACAGTCAGGGATACACAGAGAAACCCTGACTTAAAAACAAAAACAAAAACAAAACAAAACAAAAGGTAAGACATGATATTTGGAAAGCACTTTACTTTTCTTAACTATAATATGTATTATTGAAACAAAATATAGTCATATATCAAAATATAGTCATATATGTATACATTATAATGTATAAATTACAGTACACACACACACACAGAGAGAGAGAGAGAGAGAGAGAGAGAGAGAGAGAGAAGAGAAGAGAGAGGATAAAACCACTACACAACCCTATGTTGGAAAACTGTCCCTACCCTAGCATTTAAGGTGCCATACAGGTTCCTATTGTTGGGTTTAATGCTGAATTACAATATAAAATAAAACATACTATATTGTGGAATAGACACAGTAAACTTGGCCACTTTTCTGATTTTATTTTATGCAAGAGTATTCTATTTGCATGTACATCTGCATGCCAGAAGAGGACATCACATCTCATTTCAGATGGATGTGAGTTACCATATGGTTGTTGAGAATTGAACTCAGGTCCTCTGGAAGAGAAGTCAGTGCTTTTAACTTCCAGACCCTGGCTAGTTTTCTTTTAACTTCTTATACTCTAATTTGTGTATATGGGTCTAAACTTAGTATATCAGCTTAAATATGTTCTTGGAATTTCAGGTATGATGTTTATGATGATCTTGTTAGGCAAAATACATACTAGCATCTCAATTATAAACATGTAAAAATCATTTTAAGAAATAATCCAATGACCAAAAGCCACAATTGTATTTCTGACTTCAACATTGAGTCTGTGTGTTTGTTGAGGGTATGTGCTGTGGATCAATCTCCATACCGTGCATATGCTCTCCAGGCATTTGGCTATTAAGTTACACCTCATGTCCTAGATTAACATTTTTGATAATTCATTATCTTTTGGTGTTTGATGGTATGTCTTTATTCCAAAAAGAACTGAAATAATACATACAAATGAAAAAATGAATGTCTTGGCCACTGTTTGATTGTTGTGATGATACACCACAACCAAGACAATTCTCATAAAAGAAAGCATTTAATTGGGGGACTGCTTTCCGTTTCAGGGGTATAGTCTATTATTATGACAGGGAACACGGGAGCAGGCAGGGGTAGTACTGAAGTAGCTGAAAGCAAAATCCTGATCTGCAAGCAGAGAGTCTGGGTCTTGCATGGGCTTTTAAAACCTCACACTCATATCTAGTGACATACTTCCTTCAAAAAGGCCATATCTCCTAATCCTTCTAATCTCATTAAAAAGTTCTATTACTTGGTGACTAAACATTGAAACATATGAGTTTATTGGGCCATCTTGTTCAAACCACCACAGTGAAAAAAACGTAAAGCTTTGATGAGCAGACAGTGAACTGTCAGTTTCTTCTGAAACCCATTTCTACTTTCTTTTTTCCCCCTATGACAGAACAACGGATGCATTTATTTCTTAAATGCTGTTTGATTCGTGGCATGCAAGAATCTCTTCTAGACTTCCCTGGATGCTTTCTTTTCATTGAGCCAGAGTTAGCAGAACTAGGATGGAAGTTTGTTAATCTGATGCACCACAACCAGCATGTGTTTAGCCCGTACTATGCTGAAATCCTAAAAAACATCATCTCAACACAAAATGATGAAGACGAAGAAAAGCCAATCAAATAATGCTGGTCCCAAGTCCTGGCACCAGGAATCCAAAGAGAGGTCTCATTATGTTCCTAGGATAACATCACCCATGGCCAACAACTGCAGGTGACCCTCTTCCTCATTAAGATTCAGGATGCAACTGTTAGCGGCCAACCGTACAAATTCCAAATGGCCCAATCCCCTTCATTAATAAACTCTTGAGCTGCAAGAAAACATCAGTGTCTTTTATGATGCACCTGAAGCCATGTCCCTTGTCTCTTTCCCCCAAGTATCTGAAAAAAGAACTGGGTTCTCGCTTTTCACTGCAATGGCATATCAGTTTTCAGTATGGTAGACTGGACAGGCATCAAGGCATGGAATATTCTTTTTTTTTATTATTAGGTATTTTCCTCATTTACATTTTCAATGCTATCCCAAAGGTCCCCCATACCCACCCACCCCCAATCTCCTACCCACCCACTGCCCCTTTTTGGCCCTGGTGTTCCCCTGTACTGGGGCATATAAAGTTTGCAAGTCCAATGGGCCTCTCTTTGCAGTGATGACCGACTAGGCCATCTTTTGATACATATGCAGCTAAAGACAAGAGCTCCGGGGTACTGGTTAGTTCATATTGTTGTTCCACCTATAGGGTTGCAGTTCCCTTTAGCTCCTTGGGTAATTTCTCTAGCTCCTTCATAAGGGGCCTGTGAGGTACAAAGAAAATCTATGAGACTATCTAGAATTAAGTACTTATGAAGTCAGAAGAGTACTGTGTTATGAGAAATATTAAAATGAATCGCCAACTCTCCAGCTACGCTGGACCACAGGGCTTCTGCTGAGCCATCTCTCCTGTGGAGGCCTCCAAGTTCCACTCACTACCATGCACCCCACAGTCAGCCACCATATCATAATACCCAGTACCCCGGTAGAATCAAGACCCTTAGTTAACCTATGAGATTTATGTATCAATAATATCACAATGTACAAGAAGCCAATACAATAATTTCAAAGACAATTGATAATGATAAAAGCTTTATCCAAATATTTCTAACCTTGTGAAATCATAGCTACCTGTGGCTGGAAAATACCACGTGGATACATGTCCACAGCCATCTTGGTTCTCACCCTACTCAGATATGCTCTCTTTTTCTCTGCAACTTTTAGCTCCACCTCCCCATGTCCTGTCCAATAACAGGCCTCCCACTGCCCTAATGTGATTGGACAGGGAAAATCTTGCAACAGTACTGAATTACAAAAGAGAATACAGAATCATAATTCTGCTACTGAGATGCCAAATCTTTTAAGTTCGACTCCATTTTAGAGAACCTGAACTAAGTTTGAACTCAGGTAAACTAACAGGCAGGTACCTAGCATTAATTTCCAAGTTGACCCCCAATAAAACCCAAGCCTAGCTTCAGTCTCTAGGCCAATCCCCAACAAGACCAGAGTTTCCAGGTTACAGCCTCAACAAGACCAGTGTCTCCAGGTTATTACCCCAGCAAACCTGCACCCCAGGTTATAGGTCCACTCGCTGCCTAATGACCATCAATGAGTAGGGGAGCAGAAATTAAGTTTATGATATGACTCTCAACACCAGGCAATAATGTTGAAGGCTATAGTGGCATTCCAATTAGATGCTTGCACACGTACGCCCTGCTTGCTGCTTACTATAAAGCCTTGCCCTATATTTGGGGCTTTACCACCACCAAAACCATCCTGTGTGATGGTGGTGTGTTGCGGGGGAGGGTGAGATAGATTGAATGGAATAAAGACCCTGCTGTGAGTTGCATCAGATTGGCACCTGTCTGTTTTGGGGGTAGGGGTGGGGGGATCACAAACAATCCCTGGCACAACACTTTGGTGCATTGGCCAGGAAGTTCCCCATGACGCACAGGACTACTATCTGGAGGGTCTTGAAGCTGGCACAACTTGTCTAGGTATTTGTGGGGATATTTTGTTGTTGTTGTTTTATTTTGTTTGTTTGTTTGTTTGTTTGTTTTTTCAAGGCAGGGTTTCTCTGTACAGTCCTGGCTGTCCTGGAACTCACTCTGTAGACCAGGCTGGCCTCAAAGTCAGAAATCAACCTGCCTCTGCCTCCCAAGTGCTGGGATTAAAGTCCTGCACCACCACTGCCCGGCTGTATTTGTGGTTTTATGTTTGGAACGTTGTGTTAATCTTCCTGCCTTTTCCGTCTGAGAGATGAAGTATCTGAGCTTTCTGTGTGAGATCTGCACAGCAGAATGGAAGCAAGCTTGTGTAAGATAAATGTGGAACACTTCCAGCTGTCCTGAGATGATGTATTTGTGTGGAACCTGGTGGCTTGTGTTGCCATGGTAATTCTTCTAGGCTTGTGCTGCGCTGAGGAATCTTGAGTGTCAGAAGCTTTCTATGTGGTCTCAACAGGCCAGTGCTTGCACAGTGGCGCAAAAGCTTGTGATTTGTGTGGCGGCTAATTTGTCTGAATGTTAGAAGCTTTCTGTGATTGAAACAGAGCTTTCTGTGATTACAGATGGAAACGAAAACTCGTGAAAAGATAAATGACTTATGTTGCCATGGTAATTTTTCCATGTCTGAGTCAATATTTGTGCAATACTAAGGTTGTCATGTGTCTGAGCGCCCCCTTCTGGTTGGTTCTTCTTACTACATACTTTATTTTTTTCTGGTATTGCTTTTTGCTTGCCTGCAGTCTCTGTTCACAGATTGACTGGCTCCACACCTGTCTTTTGTGACCACCACATTCGAGTTGATTCTTGTTACTACAGGCTGTATTTTTTCTGGTTTAGGTTGATTTTTGTTTCTAGTTGTGACCTTTTCTGTTCACTGATCTTAAACCGTGTCACATCATTCTGGGTACAAGGCCTTGAATTTGTTTTGGTGGACAGTTTCGATTAGGATAGACATATCTGGGAACCATGGCTACAGAGGGGGCAGGAGACATCCCGAGCCTCAGTTTGCGTGGATGTCAGCTTGGGGAGCAGAGGTATCTACCCGAATGGGAACAGGGTCTTGATTGTGTATGTATCCAGTTTCAGCTAGGATAGACATATCGGGAAGCTGTGGCTAAGGCGGGGCCAGGAGACAGCATGAGTCTGGGGTGGGCATGGGCTCAGGGGAGCCATGAGAAAAACACCAATCTCATTCTTTTCTTGTGGGTGTGCGCCATTTTCTGGTATTTCTCATTTCTGCCTGACAGACAGAAAAGGTTGGACTTGTGTTTTGGGTGTTATAGGGAGGTCTTTTACATGAGCACCACTTTCTGGTAGTTTTTTTGTTTTTGTGACAAATAGGGAGGTGTTTTTTTTTTGTAGTTTTGTATGTTGTCTTTGTGTTTCTTATTTTAAAACAACTTTGACAGATGACTTTGACAGATGACATTGACAAGTTGACTTTTTGACAAGGTGACATTGATGAGATAACTTTGACAAGATGACTTTGATGAAGTGACTTTGACTTTGCTGGACTTATTAACATGAGATAGGCTACCTCTATCACATTCTACAGGTTCCCTTCACTACAGAAGAGGCCAAGAAGCTGGTTCCTGGCCCCATAGTGTGTCCTCTCCAATATGCTTGCCTTCCCCTAACTCACCCAGATTTCAATACCATTGAAGGTAAGTGAGGCTCCTGGTGTACTGTCAGACTCAGTTGGTAGATCACAAGGTGACCACAAGATGGTTCACAAATTGGGCCAGAGTGTACAATATTAGGTAGAGAGAAAATAAAAGCCCTACAGCTTTTTTAGAGAGGCTAATGGAGGCATTTTGATAATACACCCTCATGGACTCTAAATCACCAAGGACAAAGGCAGCCATCACTCTAGCTTTATTAAGAAGGAAACACCAAATATTAAGAAAAACCTCCAGAGAGCTGAAAGATTAAGAGGAAAGAATTTGAGAGACATAATGATAGTGACAGGGAGAGTATTTAATAAAAGAGAGATTATAGAGGAAAAGTAGATGAGAGCACAGAAGCAACAGATTGGGACATAGCAAAGATCCTGTTGGCAGCCAAGACCAAACCAGAAGACCACAGAAGACACCTAAAAACAGATAGTCTTAGAAGAAGAGGATAAAGGGTGTCCTAAAGATCAAATGTGCCCTTCTCCAAGTACAGGATAACCTTAGAAATAAAAAAATGACTTCCCAGTGACAATAGAGACAAAACATGAACTCAAGATTACTTAGATGTCCTAAAAATTTGAAGTATTGAGCCTCCTATAAGACAGCCTTACTCTGTCAACTACAGGTGACCTCCCTAGACCTGGGGGATGCATGTTCAGACTCAGGGGCCTGGCATCAGCCAATGGCCAATGTGTCACCAATTGCCAGAAGCTCCCCCCTCCCTGTTTACACATCAGTGCAGCCGTGACCTCCTGGTTAAAGATGATGCCAGAAGGACTCATTACCAGCCTCTCTTCTTGAATGTCCCCAGGATAACTTTTCAGCTGCCTGACCCTGACCTTGATTGATGGGCCTCTGCGTGGATGCTCAGATGGATGCAGAGGTCACATGGTTCACCAATGGCACCAGCCTCATTCTGGATGGACAGAGGTATGCTGTGGTAGCAGTGGACTCAAACACTGAGGTAATATGTGCAGAGCTACTCCTGGCAGAAATGTCAGCCAAGAAAGCTGGACTGGAAGCTCTGACCAAGGCTTTAGAGCTGAGAAAAGACAAGAGACACAGATGGTTGGTGTGTCTTTGCTTCTGCTCATTTCCATGGGGCTATTTATAGGGAGAGAGGCATTCTGATGGCAGAAGAAAGGACTAAACTCCATCCCAGAGGGCAGCAAGACAGTCCAGTGGGTGGCCACTAGAAATTAGGCCCCTCATGACCTTGATTGCACTAGACCCAGGAGACCCCACACTCTCTGATCAGACAGAAGTTGTGATCTGGGCCAAAAACCTGCCCATGTCTCAGTGTCATAAGAGATGACAGAGGACAGCTGACTACAAACTAATTGTACCAGAGAAAATGGGTCTACACATACTGAAAAAGATCTATGGTTCTTCCCACATGGGATCCCAATGAATGCAGGACTTAGTCTGCTGGTCCCACATCAAAATTAGAGATGCCAATTTGAAAATAGTTGAAATTGTTAAAGACTGTAAGGCCTGTCAATTGACTAATGCATTTACCAATAAAAAGGACCCCAATAATCAATACTGGAGAACCAAGCCAAGAGTCTATCAGAAAATGGACGTCATAGAGATAAAACCAAGAACACTCAGATACAAATATTTTCTGGTGTTAACTTTAGCCCTGAGATTGGGTCCTAGTCAAGAGACACTGATACCCAGGGGTCACTAGAGCCTCACTAAATGGGTCCCTGTGCTACATAATTACAGTGTGGATCCATCACACATCCATTTGCAGTTGAAGACGCAGGCTAGCAGGAGGCGAATTCAGCCTCAAGACACCTTCTTATCTCCCACTGATGGGCCCCTACCCATGCATCAGGGACATCACAACGACATAGCCCTGTTACTGTTTTTATGAAGCTTCAGAAAGTTCCATGATTGGGCCTTCTAGTCACAGAGAAAGGGGTGGGTGGGGGATGAGAGGCCAATGCTTTTAAGTTCAGACTCCATTTTAGAGAACCTGACCTAAGTTTGAACTCAGGTTAACTAACAGGTTGGTACCCACCATTAGTTTCCAAGTTGTCCCCCAACAAAACCAGAGCTTAGCTCCATTCTCTAGGCCAATCTCCAACAAGACCAGAGTTTTCAGGTTACATCCTCAACAAGACCTGTGTCTCCAAGTTATTCCCCCAACAAACCTGCACCTCCACTTTACAAGACCACCCCCTGCCTAATGACCACCAATGCAGATGGGAGCAGAAGTTAAGTTTATGATATGACTCCAAGCCCCAGCCAATTATGTTAAAGTCTACAGTAGCTTTCTAATTAGATGCTTGTACAAGTACTTCCTTCTTTTTACTATAACCCCTTGCCCTGATAGACATTCAGGACTCCCCAACCACCAAGAGTCCTGCATGATGGTGGTGTGTTGGGGGCAGGAGCCCAAGATAGGTTGAATAGAATAAAGACCCTGCTCTGAGTTGCATCAGATTGGCTCCTGTGTGTGTGTGTTTATTTTGGGGTGGGGGGGAGACGGGATTTACATTCCCCTGGAAGAACACTATTATAGTTCCCTATCATTTTAAAGGATATCACCACATCCTATTTTGGTATGTGGTTTGAAGCACCAAGATAAGGAGAGTAGTATGAAAGTTGCTCTTGTCTGTTTACATTCAAGTGAGACCAAGATTTAACAACCATAGCATTTTTCTCTCTAAAGTGATCCTACAGATTGGGGTTGAAGTCCCTGACAGTGACCCACAGGTAGGAAGTCAGATCAGTTATTTACTTGTATCAATTCCATTCTTGGTCCTGTTCTTGGTAATGATGCTTTTGTTTCCATATCTCTAGGTTTAGAATATCTCATTCCTGAATGAATACTGTGAGTATTCAAAGATAGGCCAGTCCTCATGCTTTTTTTTTTTTTATCACTTCTGTTCTTGGGGTCTTAAGAGCTAATTATGATCATTGGCTAAGTTAGCACCATAAATGTTATAGGTTCACAAAGACTTTAGTTCGTTTTCTGAAATTATATTCACCTGTGATTCTCAGGCAAAGTGAAATGGACCAATAACATAGAAAACTAGAAAAAGGAGAGGCTTTGGTTTGGACTTGATTAGAATGAAGGAAGGAAAACAAAATCATACTTATGGTATATTCCAATTCAGTGAAAGAATGTTTTTATACTTTCTGAGGATGGAAAAGCTGAATGTAACTTGATTTGTTCAAGAAAAATAACAGATGGAATTTGAGTTTGTCTTAGTCCAATGGTGACCTAATTGATTTCTCCAAAAGATAGATTCCAGCTGGATGACACAACCAATTAAAATAATTAGTGATACATTTTTTACTGAGATGGAATTCTAGCATACCATTATATGGTATGATATTGTAATTGGATAGATGTTTATAGTGTATCATAATCAAATCAGAGAAATATATATTTCCATGCCTTTATCAATTAACTATGTTTATGTGTTGGAAATGTCATACTCTTCTAGTAATTTAGAAATGTATGATAGATTGTTTGAACCAGTAATGACTTGAGCATGTTAAGGAAGGAGCAGATTTCTATGCTTCAGTCTAGATGTGTTGTACTACACCTAATGTAACAATACCATTCCCTCAATTTCACTTCCAAGTCTTCAAAGACAACTCTTCTGTTTTTCCATAAGAATGATATATTAATTATCAGAAATGACAGATAATATGTAGTATTAGCCTTTCTTTGTCAGGCTTATTTCACCATGGGTCATATTGTTGATAATTACATGACTCAGATAAAGCAAATCTAAAATTGAAAAAATCTATAAAATGAAACAATAAATGTCATTATAGATTATTAAAAGGATTGATTCATCTGGAAAGAAAAACAATATGAAACCAAACAAAAATTAGATCCAAAAGGCGAGAGAGATTTGAATACAATAGGAGTTGTGAACTTGAATACCCTACTTTCTTCAGTAGATAATTAAGACAGAAAAATCAATGAAGAAATATCTTGTTAAGATATACTATAGAAGAATAAGCATAATAGACCTTTTTGGAAGATTTCCTTCAACAGCAACACACTGCACATTTTGTCCCAGCATCCCAGTTAAATATATATTTTTGACTTCCTGATAGTGGCTAGTAAAGGTGCTTTATCTTGACTGTTTAATTAACTGCTTACCTTTAAAAAAACCTGTATCTTTTGTGGTTATTTGGTCTCTTTCTTTTGTTCACCTACTGTGTTAAATTATTTTATATGAATGATTGGCATTATAAAGACAAACAAGTGAAAATTAGTAAATTAAAGCTGTAAGTTCTCTACCCCAAAGCAAACAACATCAATAGATTTTGGAATATAAGATCAAGAATACACTATGGTAGAATAGTGATCAATGGACATATAAGCAGACCCATTGAGAACCTATAAGCAGAGTTTATAAAAGCACAAAATGCATAGGAAATATACTGCAAGTATTAGTGTCGGGGAATTGTGGAAACAATAAAAAGGCCATGGTTTTGCTTAATTTCCGGAAGAAGAATAGAGTGTATGGATATGATTTAGGGCAGAGGGAAGATCTGGGAGGAGTTGGGGAAGAGGAAAAACATGATCAAAACATACTATGTGAAAAACATTTTTAATTTGAAATCATAGTAGTCATTTAAAGAATAACAGTTTAATATTACCCAACTAAAACCTCAGAAAATGGAAAGGAAAATACAGCCTTTGGGGGAAATAACTTAAAATAGATATACAAGTTATGGCTGATAACTCTGCAAACACAAACACATTCTCAGTTCTGTGACAGATTTTGAGTTTCTGCATTAACTACTGTCCACTTTTAAAAGAAGCTTCTCTTATGAGGTCTGAGAGCTGCACTAACGTACAGGAAAGATACAGGTCATCATTGGCCACATTGGGACTGTGTTTGTTTTGTTAGAAATGTAATAGTAGTAGGTTCATCCCCCTCCTCCCAGGAGGGAGGCTATGAGCCCTGGGCTGTGGGTTCTTAGCAGTATTTACATTATTAGGCTCTGTTTGCTCCCATGGA